>NC_072423.2:72340000-72965000 GCF_028878055.3 Symphalangus syndactylus | reverse complement strand
TTTTGAGGATTCCTAACATGCGCTTCCAAATAATTTTTTAAAATATTTTCTAAAAACAATGTTCACTGCCACCAGCAACACACTAGAGGGTTGGGTATGTGTCTTTTTTCATCATAGAGCATAATTTTTGATGTTGTTGATTTGTTAGGTGAAAAACAAAAGGAGGTGCTTACAGTTGGATGGAGTTTGGAGACAGGACTAGTAATCTAATTACTAGAATAATAGGGCCTGGAAAGGGCTCTGAGAGAACTAGGATCTAAAGTCCTTGAGGGGAAATGAGAGGAGGACGTGATCCTGGGAGACGGGCGTGAGCAGCTGTCTGTGGAGCCCCTCCTCTGTGCCAGGAGAGTGCTGGCTTCTCTTCTCACATTGTGTTCTGTGATCATCTCAGTCTTTCCAAGTAGGGGAGAACCCAGTTGGGGAAACTGAGGCCCAGAGAATATAAGTAACTTGCCCTATGTTAAGCCTCTGGGACAATATGAAACCTGACCACAAACCTGAATCTGAGTCTAAACCCTATTATTTTCCCACCCAGCACAAAAGGAAGTACCATTTGAGATCCATTCCATAAAAGACAGGCAGGTGGAATTTGGACAGTTGGAGACATCGAGGGCCTTTCAGGAGTGGGGAAATGAGATCTCAATCTATCATAGGTGGAGAGCCATTGATCAAGGGAACACTGGAGCCAAAGAAGCTCAGCTGAAGTTTGCATCGAATTTGAGAGGCAATGGGCAGTGGTGACAGAAGCCGAGGTGCAAACGTTAGTCCTGCAGCCCCGACTGCACACTGAGGCTTCAGCTGTGCTCTTCTTGGGCACCTCCAACCAGGGCTTCCCAGGACCTGCCCACCTTGGAGGCGACGCCCCTGGGCTGGGCTCTGCTCCCTAACCTTCCTCAGCCCCCCACACATCTGAGTTGGTGGGGAGCATGTGAAGGATGGAGATTGCCAGGCCCACCCTGCAGATCCTAGAGAATCATTTTGTGGGGCTGTCCCCTCCCACCGTTGCCCTTCTGAGGTCAGTTCATTCATTCATTCATTCAGCAAAGTGACCTGAACCCTGGTTGCAAGCATTGTGCCAGGAGTTGGGGACATACAGGGGAACAATAGAGCCTTTTGCCCACTAGGAGCTCCTGGTCAATTTAGGGAAAGTTTATTTTCTGAATATGCACTTTAAATACAATAAGAAAGTTTAAAATAGAGGTCAAATTTTCATCTATAGGATGATGTTACTATCTAAACCACAATCACATGAAATGATATAGTCTTCAATGACTTGAACAAGATTAACCACCAAAACCAAAACAAAACGAAACAAAAACCCCAGCACTCTTCATTAGCTTCTGCTAGCAAAATTTACAGAGGAAACGTGTTTCTCAAGCTATGTGCCTCTACAACACTAGTGTCCCATGAACTCCTGGGCAGATTCCTTCAACAAATATTAACCGGAATTCCTAGGATCTGCAAGGTGGGCCTGGGACTCTCCATCCTTAACAAGCTCCCCAGCAACTCAGATGTGTGGGGGACTGAGGAAGGTTAGGGAGCAGAGCCCAGCCCTAGGGCACTGCCTCCAGAGTGGGTGGTTCCTGGGAAGACCTGGTTGGAGAGACCTAAAGGATGGGGGATGCAGGGCCAGCCCCCACCCCTACCTGTTCCCCTCAGTGCCTCCTGACCCTCCCCTACTGGTGAGAGCCTCTAAGACCCCTTTCTTTGTCACTGCCGTTCTGATTTCACTTGGAATAAAGTTATTAATAAGATTGCTGATCTCTCTAATTGGTAAGTTAAAATATTACTAAAGACACCTTTTATTTTAAAAATCAAGAATTTAAAATGTATTCTCTGGCCTCCACTTTCTGATTTTCCATAGATAATCCCTGTATATATGCCATTTTGAAATACATGGATTATTTTAGGAATTATCTGCTTTTTAATTATAATTCCTAAAAAATTGGTGGTTCATGCTGAAGCATGGCAATCGTATAGATGAGAAGTTTAGCACACAGACTGATTGCTTTTCATGCTGGGTCGGAGGTCTCCAGAACTAACACCACATTCAGAGTTTCACCAGGACCCCCAGGATTCAGCATATAACTGTACTTACGGCTAAGATTTATTAAGGAGGTCCAGCCAGATGGAACAAAAGGACACAGCAGAGTCTGGAGAAATCCCTGAAGTCTTCTCCCCATGTGGGATCCCAGAGAGCACTCCTCCCCAGCAAGAAAAATGCAGCAACATGTGTGTGATGTTTCTGCCCAGGGAAGCCTGTCAGAGATGCAGTATCCAGGGATTTTGTTGGAGCTGTACTGGTAGGCACCCTCTGCCTAGCACATAGCAAAAGTCGACTCCCAGAAGGAAAGCAGGTGTTCGGCATAAACCATGTTGCTTGCACAAACAGCTACTCTTAGCAGTTAGGGATCAGTGGGAACGCAGCCCACCTCGCCAGCAGGCCTTTCAAAGGAGAGCGGACTCCAGCCTGCTACGTTGACTCCTTACTGCATGCTTCGGATTATTGTTTGTAGCTGTTTTTCAAATGATTTCCATGCTGGTATCTCAGACCTATTAAAAGATTTTATTTATTTATTTATTTATTTTTTTATTTTTTTATTGAGACGGAGTCTCCTCTGTCTCCCAGGTTGGGGTGCAGTGGCGCGATCTCAGCTCACTGCAACTTCCGCCTCCCGGGTTCAAGCAATTCTCCCTCCTCAGCCTCCTGAGTAGCTGGGATTACAGGCACCCACCATCATGCCCGGCTAATTTTTGTAATTTTGTATTTTTGTAGAGACAGGGTTTCACCATGTTGGCCAGGCTGGTCTTGGACTCCTGACCTCAGGTGATCTGCCCGCCTCGGCCTCCCAAAGTGCTGGGATTACAGGTGTGAGCCACGGCACCCGGCCAAAGATACGTCATTAAAGAAGCACATTCCAAGACATAGTGTCTACTAAGGAGAGACAAGTTCTGTACTGCAGGTCTTCTCAAAGCTTTTAGTACGCTGACGCGCATCAGCAGCCCCCTGGAGGATCCGGCTACACTTCTTTCACCCTGGAATATTTGTTCAAGGAATCTGCCTGGCAGTTCATGGGACACTGGTGTTGTAGAGGAACATGGTTTGAGGAACACCAGTTTCCTCTGTTAATTTTGCTAGAAGAAGCTAATGAAGTGCTGAGTGGGGTTTTTTTGTCGGTTAATCTTGTTCAAGTCATTGAGGACTATGTCATTTCACGTGATTGTAGTTTAGATAGAAGAGTCATCTTGTAGATGAAAATTTGGCCTCTATTTTGAGCTTTCTTTTTTCTCTTTTTGAAACACGGTCTCGCTCTGCCACCCAGGCTGGAGTGCAGTGGTACAATCTCAGCTCACTGCAACCTCCACCTCCCAGGCTCAAGCGATTTTCCCACCTCAGCCTCCTGAGTAGCTGGGACTACAGGCATGCGCCACCATGCCTGGCTAATTTATTTTAAATTTTCTTAGAGAGATGTCTTATTTAATAAGAAGGAATAATAGATTCATGATCAGACATTAGAAATATATTGGGTTTAGTCGTGTTTTCTTATGAATGTGTTTTAGTTCTTGTTGCCTGCTCATAATGCAACGTCTTTATTATCGTTAAAAATTATATCATTAAAAATTATAAGTCCTGATGTTATTCTAATAATGTCAGAGTTCAAATTTATAACCTTGAAAAATGTTTTTGGTCGTGTCTTAACCCAGTGACCTGACACCTGTGAAAGCTGAGGGTGTTTTACAAGGCATTTTCCATAGAATTTTTCAAAGTTCTCCTGACAAATTAAAATGAAGAGTTAATAGGATATACTCCACCACTGCAAGGACTTGTAGCATGAAATTTTATTATTCCATGCAGCTATAAATTCAAAATTGATTTAAATCAGCAATTTGATGGCATATTTATAAAGACTTAGGAAAAAAATCTTTTGATATTCTAAAGCTTGCATTTATCCATGGTGCAAATCATATCTTTTTTTTTTTTTTTTTTTTTTTTTTTGAGTTGGAGTCTCGCTCTCTCACCCGGGCTGGAGTGCAGTGCCGCGACCTCGGCTTGCTGCAAGCTCCGCCTCCCGGGTTCACGCCATTCTCCTGCCTCAGCCTCTCCGAGTGGCTGGGACTACAGGCACCCGCCACCATGCCTGGCTAATTTTTTGTATTTTTAGTAGAGACGGGGTTTCACCGTGGTCTCGATCTCCTGACCTCGTGATCCGCCCGCCTCGGCCTCCCAAAGTGCTGGGATTACAAGCGTGAGCCACCCTATCTTTTTGTCAATTTGAATTTGAAAGCTTTTATGAAGTCTGTTTCTTCTTAACCAGCTGCAGAAAATCCTTTTATCATATATATAAATTGGTAAATTCTTAACAAATCACTGAATAGCCTTCTTTCAATTTCTTGCTGTATTATATATAATGAAAGATTGCAGTTCCCGTCAACACAGAATGTTGTCCCAATTTACTGAATCTGGATTCATGGAGATGATCTTTTTTAATTCCACTACTAAAATGTATTAGAAAGTTTAAGTGTTCAGATTCCCACAAAGCCCACTGGACCCAAGTTTACCAGGAAATTTGGGGAGGAGGGGTTTAATGAGCTTCATCATTCATAAAATCATCAGAGCTGATAAAAGAAGTAGAGCTTTGGGCCGGGTGCAGTGGCTTATGCCTGTAATCCCAGCACTTTGAGAGGCCGAGGCGGGCGGGTCACCTGAGGTCAGGAGTTCGAGACTAGCCTGGCCAACATGATGAAACCCAAACCCCGTCTCTACTAAAAAATACAAAAATTAGCTGGGCGTGGTGGCAAGCGCCTTAATCCCAGCTACTTGGGAGGCAGAGGCAGGAGAATTGTTTGAACCTGGGAGGCAGAGGTTGCAGTGAGCTGAGATCAAGCCATTGCACTCAAACCTAGGGGGCAAGAGCAAGACTTCTCTCAAAAAAAAAGAAGTAAAGCTTTGAAAGCTTCAAGCCTTGTCCCTGCTTGTAGTCATCCTAACCAGCTTAACTTGAAATACACATGAGATGAAAGGTCACTATGCCTGTGAATTTCAGCAAGCTATATGGGAACATGGAACATCACTGTGCACTTGTATAAGTACCGTTTACTTCCTGACGTGAATAAATGTATCTGTGAGATGCACCACTAAAAAAAAAAAAAAAAAAAAACAATTTGTTAAGGATAAAATATAAACCTGCCGTACCTATAGCTATCTGAGAAAAAGTGTTTCCATTCTTAAGAAGTTATGATGTATCACTTACAATTTCAAAAAGAGACTAGGCATAAATATGTAAAAATTTTTTCCACTATTATTTCAGAGATAAGAGCTTTGTTGTTCATTTACTTACTATGTGAACCATTCATATTTATCAGGGCTGCTGAAGATTTATTGTCACAAATTCAGGAAAATTACCAGAAGCCGCTGGAAGAATTGGAGGTATTGAAAGAAGCGGCAAGCCACCTCCTTTCAAAGCACAACAACGAACTAAAGGCAGCTGAGGCGCTCGTGAGGGAAGCCGAGGCAAAGACCCAGGAAAGCAACCACCTGCTGCTCATGGTCAATGCTAATCTGAGAGAATTCAGTGTGAGTCTCACTCGCTCTCTCCTTCTCAATTAGAACGGGTAACAAAATACTCCAACGTAAGTAATTAAAAGTGAGCCCTTGCCTGGCTGGGTGGCTCATGCCTGTAATCCCAGCACTTTGGGAGGCCGAGGCAGGCAGATCACGAGGTCAAGAGATCGAGACCATCCTGGCCAACGTGGTGAAACCCCCGTCTCTACTAAAAATACAAAAATTATCTGGGTGTGGTGGCACGCGCCTGTAGTCCCGGCTACTCGGGAGGCTGAGGCAGGAGAATCGCTTGAAATCATGAGGTGGAGGTTGTAGTGAGCCGAGATCATGCCACCGCACTCCAGCCTGGCAACAGAATGAGACTCCATCTCAAAAAATAAAAACAAATTAAAAATAAAATAAAAGTGAGTCCCATGCACTAACTTCTGCACGTAGCATTAGGCACCAAAGGTCAGAAGCAGAGTTGCTTTTATGAAGCATCCTTAAAATGCCATTTCTGCTGCAGGATAAAAAGCTACATGTTCAAGAAGAACAAAATCTGACCTCAGAGCTCATTGCCCAAGGAAGAGGATTGATAGATGCTGCTGCTGCACAAACAGATGCTGTACAAGATGCTCTAGAGGTAAATTACAACTCAGCACGGACGGCCACAATACAGTTTTTAAAGAATCTTCACACATCTCGTCTGTATGCACACATATCTGTTATTAAATAGATGTGCATATATTTACCATATTAATTTCTCCATGTAGCACTTAGAGGATCACCAGGATATGCTACTTTTATGGTCTGCCAAAATCAGGCACCATATAGATGACCTGGTCATGCACATGTCCCAAAGGAACGCACTCGACCTGGTCTACAGAGCTGAGGACCTTGCCGCTGAGTTCCAGAGACTAGCAGATGTTCTGTACAGGTAGGAACACGCCTTTGTGGGAATTCAAGAGCTTGCAGTCTATTGACCAGAGAAAACAAAGATGGATGTTTCTATCACAGTGATGGGTCACTCTTCCTTTGTGTAAAAATGAGCACTCCTGTTTTATTTACCTGGTAAGTTGGATTCCCTTGTGTCTGCTAACATAGTTTACCATTGGCCTACATATATGGTGGAAAAATGCAAATAACAGGACAAGACTTAAAACACATAATATGCTACAGTATAATATTAATATAATAAAACACATATACTACAGTATCAAGCCATCAAGGCTTTATTAAGCACCTGCTGAGTGCTCAGGGCTTTGTTAGGTTGCAGGTGGGACAGAATGAGGTTATTAATTTCTTTACAGATCTTGCCTTTTTGGAGTTTATTATTTGGTTGGAGGATGTGGCTGCCCACTCTCTACCTATAGAAGTGTTGGGAGTATCTTTTCCAATCCCTGAGAGATACCACCTCCAATTATTTTCTACTGCCTGAAAGTCTGCCATTGTAATACAATTACTTTAACTTATATTTTTTGGATATTTAAAAAATATGTACTCAACTTGCTAAAAATGCCTTTAAACGAGAAGCACAATTTTAGCCAGCCGTTTCAAACTTGTCTGCACATTGGAATCACCTGGGGAGCTTCTTAAGCCACCGATGCCTTTGTCCCTTAGCTGCTTTCCCCCCAAAGATTGTGACTTAATGGGTCTGGGATGTAGGGTTTTGTGATTTTTTTTTTTAAACCCTCAGGTGATTCTAATGTGCAGCAAATGTGGGAACCAAAGTTTTAGGTGTTATCAGTGATTTACATAATACTGTGAGTTAATTGGTAAATTTCTTTCTTTAAAATTTGCTATGCATTATGGGTGACAAGTCTGACCACACTGGGAAGATGTATGTTCTTGTGTGTGCATATTCTGTGGAAGGGGAAAGATCATGTCTCCTTATTGGAAAAATGCTGACTTAAAAGATTAGTTCACACAACAAAAGCAATTAAAAATCATATAAGATAGAATATTGCACAAATTATGTGCTAAATTGAGTACTGCTTCCTAATATTTCTTAGGGATCAGTAGTGGAAAATGGCATTAGATACCAGCTTCTCTCTTCTCATCAGTTTTCATCATTTCCCCCAAAGAGAAAAAAATATTCTGACTCCATACCTAGCTAAAACAAAATCTTTATTACTTCCTATGAGTAGTAGAAGCAATTTGTTGTGATAACACAAAGTTAGGTAATTATCTTTTATTTATAAGTCACAGAATTTTGCCAGTCTAATAGTAACAAACAATAGATGCTAATATTCGGTCTGGGAATTGCCCGACTCAATAACCTTGGAAAGAAAATGAAGTGAGTTACTCAGCAGGCAAAGATGTGCCCATTGCCAGACTTTATTTTCACGACAGAGAGCACTGGATGACATTGTGCCATTACCAGTTACCAAGTTCCTAAGCGATGTGCCCGCTTGTTAGAATGATGTTCAGCTGATTGAAATATTAACTGATCTTCCTCCAAAATCTCTAGTGAATTTTGTAAAATTGTCTTATGCCATTTGAGGGATAAGATTCAGCGGCCTCAGGTATGCTTAGAAACACTTCTTGGAGGTTACCAAGTATGTTGCAGGGAGTTTATAACCAATGCAAGCATGCAGCGGCGCCCTGGACATGCGCAGGGGATTGGAACAGAGATTGAGGAATGCTGAGGGCAGCTGGTGGAAAGCGATGAATGGTCGTCTAAGGGAAACAGCAATAGTCTCTTCTTGGGTATTGATTACATAGCAGTTCTGAGTGTTATTATGACAGAGTGGCTGCGGCTTCTCAAAGATTACTTTTGAAGTTACATGGGAACCCATAGGTTGTTATTTTTTATGGATGATACTCTTCTAAGGGGAAAGGAGATAGGAGGCTTTCAAAACTAGTAGGCATTTATGATTTTTGTGAGTGAATAGGCAAGTTTGATTTAGTTTATCATAATGTATCTAAATATGCTGCTTTGATAGTGGCCTTGAAAACATCAGAAATGTGTCCCTGAATGCCACCAGTGCAGCCTATGTCCATTACAACATCCAGAGCCTGATCGAAGAGTCAGAGGAACTGGCCAGAGATGCTCACAGGACTGTGAGTGACACGAGCCTGGTAGGAAACGCCGTGGCTTCTTTTTCTGGGCTCTGTGGGAGATTTTTCTGTACCGGGTTTGAACAGAGATTCAGTGGCCCCAATTTCTGCCTATTAACATTCTTTTCTGGTGGAGTCTGTTTCTGGCCTCTGTCATCATGTGATCTGTGTTTTAGTTTTTTAAGGTCATAAATACTTCTTTATACAGACTAGAAACCAGTGTGGAGATGAGAACAATCTCACATTTCCTTGCGCTAAAAATGATAATGCTACTTGATATCTACTGGAGACATTTTTCTATAACCGTGGTGAAAATCTTTATTGAATGGCTGGTTTCCTTCCTTATCTACTTAAAAATGTCTTTGTCTTCTCTTGCCTCAGCCATTTTAAATTGTCCCTACCTGGTATCTGGCTGATTTTCTTGCTGGGAATGTGTTTGGGGGCTACTCTGATGGAGTCACTTCCTCTATCCCCAGCAGGACTCCACCCTGCCCTGCTCTCACCATGCTTAAGTGGTTCTGTTTTCCAGTTCTCAGAATCCCTTGTTTCTAATGGGAAAGCGGCTGTGCAGCGCAGCTCCAGATTTCTAAAAGAAGGCAACAACCTCAGCAGGAAGCTTCCAGGTCAGTATGTGGCTCGTACGGTGTAGACAGGCAGAGTGAGCGTGAGCATCTCGCTGAGCAGACTCTAAGAATGTTCTCCTTGCATGCAGCAACTTGAAGCTTAGCATTTCTATGTCCCATTTATATTCCAATTTCCTATCATATAAATTTTCCTATCGTATCAACTTCCTATCATATAAACTTCATATAATTTGGCATTTTTATTCTCGTGGTATCTGTTCCTTTATTGTGCAGTCATCTCTATCTTTAACCTGTCCTTAATCCTCCACTCATTGCCTTAGCTTGGAGCCTTCACTGTTCTTCCTAGTGTCTGTTGGGTTATCTTTGATTGCGTGTGCTCCTCTAGTTTTTCCTTGAGGAGATGTATTATGCTTGATATTTATTTTACCTTTCTCATGGGACTAATATCATGTTAGACTCATGGTAGGTTCTCATTTAATAATTACTAAATTAAATCCTAATTGATTTAGCCACTTTTCAAAAAATACCTATGCAGTTTAGTTTGTCCTAAAGTTTCAAGAAAGAATGACTTGGCATATGTAAGAGCAATCCATCCAATAAACATGAACCAAAGTGGCAGCAGGAATCTGTTATGTAAGAGAAACTATGTAGGCCTACAGTTTTTTATAACAAATAATGTGCTTTCCACCTTAATATATTCTAATAGATCGAAAATACCAAGATTTCTGGAGGGGTAAATAGTGGGCCAGGCACACAGCTCATACCCTTTACAGGTGACTTACTTCCGAGTCTAACACTGGATCCTTCCACAGCTGTCTGAACTAAAGGCTTGGATATGTACATAATTTTTTTTTCTCATTGAGTGACACAGTTTAAAATTTATGTTGTCATCTCACAGTATCGAAAATGCATAATGTGTTGATGGGCTGTAATTTCAGTCTGTACAACTAGAGGCACTTCTTAGGTAGTGAAATTGGGAGCTTGCTGGCAACTAAAATTTCGTGTTTTAACCACGTGCCCAAAATCCAAATGTGATTGTATGTTATGAACAGAAATTTTAAAAGTAAAAGCTACGATGAAACTTGAGAAGGAGGTTGAGTTGAGTTCCAGTTGGGTGGCCAGAAGGGAATAGAAGGGAATGGAGGATTGGCCAGAGATGCGGGTGGGAGACTGTGAGGAAGACTCCCAGGTAGGGGCCCACGTTAGGGGTTTTACAACCCAGAGGAGAAAGGTGGCCAGGATTCAGATGGGAATAGAAAGTTAGTGTGTCTGATTAAGACTGAGTGACTTAAACACAGCTCTTCATCCTTGAGCTCTAGTAAAATTGGACATGAAATTTAAGTAGAAATATTAGTGAAAAAGTCAACAAGCAAAGTAGAGAAAATGATTGAGCAAGCTAGAAACACATTCTTAATTTCTTTTTTTTTTTTTTTTTTTGAGACGAAGTCTCGCTCTGTCGCCCAGGCTGGAGTGCAGTGGCACGATCTCGGCTCACTGCAAGTTCCACCTCCTGGGTTCATGCCATTCTCCCGCCTCAGCCTCCCGAGTAGCTGGGACTACAGGCGCCCACCACCACGTCCGGATAATTTTTTATTTTTATTTTTATTTTTAGTAGAGACGGGGTTTTACTGTGTTAGCCTGGCTGGTCTCAATCTCCTGACCTTGTGATCTGCCTGCCTCGGCCTCCCAAAGTGCTGGGATTACAGGCGTGAGCCACCGCGCCCAGCCCACACTCTTAATTTCTATAATGAATGGTGCTCAGTCTTGCTGGAAAAACTGTTAATATTGGGAATCTCTTTAGAAACCTACGAATTCTGTAGATGGTCAAGAATGATAAAGCTGTTGCCTAGGCAACTTTTTAATAGGCTAACCTGAAAGGAAACATTTTTCTCCTTTTAAATAGGTATTGCATGGGAACTGAGTGAATTGAGAAATAAGACAAACAGATTTCAAGAGAATGCTGTTGAAATTACCAGGCAGACCAATGAATCACTCCTGATACTTAGAGCAATTCCTGAAGGTAAGTGGAAAGGACTTTCTTCTGTAAATAATGTCTTCTCGTTGTAAAAGCATCACTCAGGAGCATAAGGAAGTCCTGCCTCAAGACTGATCAAGGCTTTAGCTCAAAAATGAGACTAAGATTGGCAAAATTTTTACTTGCAAAGGAATATGATTTAGAAATGAAAATCATAGGTTTTTAAAATAACATCACAATACTTGCATCAAGCTACTAGAATTGCAGTCTTAAAAACAGAGACTGCATAGTATCATCTGAATTGCTTACTTTTGAAATGGGCTTGACACATTGCTTAGAGGAAGAAGGACCATTGAAAGAAGTCAGCAAGTAAAGAAGCTGGAATGTGCTTTACCTGCCTAAGGGGAAAATGCCAGATTCATTATCAGTGTGGCAAACTGAAGACTGCTTGCTTGGCCATCTTCCTTAGTAAGGCAGTAAAACATTAGGCTCACTGATCACTTTAATACTGATGGTTTAGAAATGTGGTATTCATGAAATTTTTGGGGGTGTCTACAGTAATTTTATTGTAACAGAGAAACCAGGCCACAATAAGTCTACATGATTAGAGCAGATGGTGGTTCTTTCCAGTGGGTGAAGCCTGAACCAGGCTAGCAGCACACATTTTTTGAGACGGAGTCTCGCTCTGTCGCCCAGGCTGGAGTGCAGTGGCGTGATCTCAGCTCACCACAATCTCTGCCTCCTGGGTTCAAGCGATTCTCCTGCCTCAGCCTCCCGAGTAGCTGGGACTACAGGCGCGCACCACCACACCCAGATAATTTTTGTATTTTTAGTAGAGACGGGGGTTTCACCATGTTGGCCAGGATGGTCTCGATCTCCTGACCTCGTGATCCGCCTGCCTTGGCCTCCCAAAGTGTTGGGATTACAGGCGTGAGCCACCATGCCTGGCCTAAAATTTTAAATAGGTTAATTTTTTTAAGTGTAATACAAATGAATTGTGCTGCACCTCAAACTTCTCTTTTGTTCTTTTGTTGTTTTTTACTTTTAAAATTTCAATTGTTTTATAGAGACCACGTCTTCTATGTTGCCCAGATTGGCCTTGAACTCTTGGCCTCAAGCGACCCTCTTGCCTTGGTCTCCCAAAGTTCTGAGATTACAAGTGTGAGCCACTGTGCCTGTCCTTTTTTTCTTAATAAGCATCTTTTGAAAAAGTCTTGTAAAGTGCTCAAAGGAGCACTTTAAAAGTGTTTTAAAGCCATTAAAAACAGGAAGCCCCAAAGTCCTGTCGGCAGGGTTTCTGTTTGTAAGCATGGAAGTTACCTGGGGAAACTGGGCATGCTGCGTTGGGCTTACTTCTTACCTTGAAACAATGGAGCATTTTCTGATCTGGAAGATTTTTTTTTCCTTTTCTTTTTTTATAAGGATGCCATGGTATATTTTGACTAAATGCTTAATAACGTTTTTATTTGAAAATAATTTCAAGCTTACAGAAAAGTTGCAGGAAAAGTAAAAAGGCCACCTGTATACCCTTTTTCCAGCTTTTTCTGCTGTAAATGTTTTGCCCCACTTGTGATTAAATGCTTCGAAAATGAATGATAGTGTCTTTTAAAAATCCTCACCCAGATTTTCTAGAATAACTGAATTCCAATTTACCTTGAGTGGCTGTTTAGGCTTTATTCTGCTGTTACTTCTAGCAGCCAGTTGATGCTATGGGCAAATACCTCTTCCTTTAACTTAAGACATTCCCACCTTAGCTGCAGACCTAGGATCCAAATCCTTATTATCCAGACATGAAAGGAGGCAGAGAACATGTTTCATATAGATGAGAAGGGGGTGATGGGAAAGGACCCAAATAAAGAAGTTCAGCTAATTAACATGTAAGACACAGATCACACAGCGATTGGCCATTACTTTGGTGATCTCATTGTGTATTGAAATCATATTCCAGAGAAGTATTAACAAAAATTATTTCATTTGTCCCTAAAAGGGGATAGTAGAGCATATGATATGCAGCTTTAATATTGCCCTCAGAAACAAGAAGCTCT
Organism: Symphalangus syndactylus; assembly: GCF_028878055.3. Taxonomy (NCBI): domain Eukaryota; kingdom Metazoa; phylum Chordata; class Mammalia; order Primates; family Hylobatidae; genus Symphalangus; species Symphalangus syndactylus. The sequence continues at coordinate 72,951,794 of NC_072423.2, read as the reverse complement.
TAGGTCATTGACTACGGCCCAAAAGGAAAAAAAGCAAACAGGCAAGCCTCAGTTTGTGTTCAGCATCAGTAATATGACAATAATATATTTCTGTGCGAAATTACATTTGTTGTCATTTTATTCTTTTCTCTGTGTGTAAGCACCAAAAGTGCATGCTTGTATATACATTTATTTTAGGTATAAGAGACAAGGGAGCCAAAACCAAAGAGCTGGCCACGTCTGCAAGCCAGAGCGCGGTGAGCACACTGAGGGACGTGGCGGGGCTGAGCCAGGAGCTGCTGAACACATCTGCCAGCCTGTCCAGGGTCAACACCACATTACAAGAGACGCACCAGCTTCTGCAGGACTCCACCATGGCCAGTATGTCAGCGCCCTTCCTTCCAGTCATGACCGTCTGCGTCATGCAGACGTGGAGCTAGCTAAGCACACAGCGGTGCATTGTTCACAACATTCCTGAAAAGTAGAAGTATGCTAACATCTGGATTATCCTTTATTAAGAGAAGGGCCTTGGGCAATGCCTGCTACTGGTGCAGTTTTCATCTTTGTACCAAAATGTCATGGATTTGATTATTAGGGTGTTGTTTTACCGAGTGCATTGTTAATGGACAATTAATTATCTCGTTTTTCCCTCTCCCCAACTTTCTTGCCACCCCTTGTCTTCTTGTATTTGTTAGCTCTGCTGGCTGGAAGAAAAGTCAAAGATGTGGAAACTCAAGCCAACCTTTTGTTTGATCGGTTGAAGCCTTTGAAGATGTTAGAGGAGAATCTGAGCAGAAACCTATCAGAAATTAAACTGTTGATCAGCCAGGCCCGCAAACAAGCAGCTTCTGTGAGTTTGGGGCCCTGTGGCTTTCATAACTGGGCTCTCAGTCATGTGGGGTCCCAGGGAATTCATGCAGACATGGCCCTCAGTCACACTGCGTCCCTTAGGACTTCCAAAGACCCAGATCCCAATAATCTGGGCTTCCTCATAGCCGTGTCTTGGTATATTTAAAGCCAATAACTAGCTTCATTTTCTTTGAGTTCTGCTTTTATTCAACATGCTTCAAAATGTTGTTAGCAAAGAGATTTCCATGTCTTTATGGAGATTTATTGTTGTAGACTGCATTTTAAACTATTAGCCTGGACAGTGCGGAACATGTCACATCTACGTGTTAACATCCCTGTAAGTTTATGGGTTGCATATGGTATTATTTCTTCATTTTACCAACTTAGTTTTAATAATCCAAGTATTCTTTAAAATGCTTGTGTAGTATGGGCCTCCTCCTTGAGGTGTCTGAGAAAACAGTTTGTATGCAATGAAGGCTGCACAAATCCAGGTCACTAAATGCCTGAGGCACTGGGCACCTGGAGCAGTTCACACGTGAGAAGATGTTTTACCCATGGCACGTGGCACTGGCTGTGCCCTAAGGGAAAAAGTTTCCTTTTGAGAGAATGCGCAGTCGTCATGTGATTGGGGACTTCGAGAGGATGAATGCAGCCTCTGGGCTTGCATTTGTCCACCTGAGGCTTTCTAGGGAAGAGAAAGGAGCACAGGGCTCTGTCTTTTCCCCTCAAGTGTCCTTGCTATTGGAAAAGGAATGTTGGTTTCCATGAGCTCTGGCTTGCATCTGTTTCAGTTACAGTTGCTAAATAAATATAGGCTGGGCATGGTAGCTCACACCCATAACTCCCACAGTTTGGGAGGTTGAGGTGGGAGGATTTCTTGAGGCCGGGAGTTTGAGATGAGCCTAGGAAACATAATGAGATCCTGTCTCTACTAAAAAAAATAATAATAATAATCAGGCTTGGTGGTGTGAACCGGTAGTCCCAGCTACTCAGGAGGCTGAGGCAGAAGGATTGCTCGAGCCTAGGAGTTCAAGGCTGCGGTGAGCTATGATCACGCCACTGCACTCCAGCCTGGGCAATAGAGCAAGACCCTAAATAAATAAATAAATAAATAAATAAATGTAAGCCCAAGGAATGCTTCTTGATGCTAGGTTAATACCAAACTTAGACTCTTTAAGACTAATGTAAGATACATATGCAAAGAATTACTAATCAAAGAAATATGTAGTAAGTGCAATAATTGCTCTATAAATATCTGCTGAGTGAATAAATATATTACCTCTCCGTTTATTCACCAGATGATTATCAAATATCCTCTTTGTGTCAGGCGGAAAGATTCCAAGGTGATAAGATCCTTGTCTTTAAGGAATTAAATCTTATGTGAGCAAGACAGTTTCCTATATAAAATAACTTATTAAAAACTAACACTGATTTTCTCATATTTAAACACTTAATGAAATCATTTTTATTACCATCTGATATGTCACTTCATGAAACATGAACCATTGTGTATTATCAAGAGAGGAAACCTGCCTCAGTGAAAATTCATTACAGAATAGCATTCTTGAGCTGCTGGTGAGCTGCCGGTGTGTGTCACTAAATGATGGGGACACTTTCATTTTCCTTCTACAGATTAAAGTCGCCGTGTCTGCAGACAGAGATTGCATCCGGGCCTACCAGCCTCAGATTTCCTCTACCAACTACAATACCTTAACACTAAATGTTAAGACACAGGAACCTGATAATCTTCTCTTCTACCTTGGTAGCAGCACCACTGTAAGTTATGGACCTTTGGAAAGCAACACTGAATCTTTTATGCACTTCTAGATGTTTCTAAATTTTCACTTATTTGGTGAAAAAAAAAATAGGCCTTAGTGAAATCTCTAAATCTCCCATAGGGACTAACCTTTGTTAAAATGGTAGCATTAGATGAAAAATGAACAAACTACAAATGGAATGCCTGTGAGAAGGAAAGTGGCATTTCTGAAGGATGCCATCTTAATTGCAAGCCTTGGGGATGGAACTTTTTTGTGATTCCCCCATTGACCCCTGGAGTGACTGAGTATTGCAATTGTCAAGCTTCTGTCGGGTTTTTCTTGCCAAGGATTCCAGTGGTCTCCAGATGGCAAGTGCCTATTAAAGGTCTTTGATACCTTGGCTGTGCCGGTGAGAACAGGTCAGAAGCCTGGGGTGTGTAGGGCAGAAAATGTTAACAAGCACATATAGTATCTGAAATGTCTTCAGGAGATAAGCTGCAAAGCACACGCAAGTCTGCGACAGGGGTGGGACCTCATGGCTCCTGTCTTACTGCATATTTCACATCCATTTCTTACCTCGGCGACTGGGCAAACGAGCAAGCTCAGTGCCTTCCCTGGTGCTCCCTGTGGACTGCCTGTGACCTGCAGCGAATTTTCCTGGGGACTCTATGGAAGACATTGAGGAGGGCCATGCCAGGCATGCAGGGAGGCGCTAATGTCCCCAGCGCTGTGAGTCATGCCCCAGCTCCAGGGAGGGGACCATTTCGAACAAAAGAAAATAGATTTGGGGGTTTTGCTTTTTATTTATTTATTTTTAAGAAAAGAGAGAACACCGTAAGAATTGACTCTGTAAAGTGTTGTGGTGGTCGGCAAACAGTCCAGTGTGTAAACTGATCCCCATTCATGCCCTGCCCCCCAGTCTGATTTCCTTGCAGTGGAGATGCGGCGAGGGAAGGTGGCCTTCCTGTGGGACCTGGGCTCCGGGTCCACACGCTTGGAGTTTCCAGACTTTCCCATTGATGACAACAGATGGCACAGTATCCATGTAGCCAGGTAGTAGAGAATGTTCTCTTAGGGCAGCTCTCTTTTTTAAAGTGTGTCTCATAAGTAATTACATGCTTGTAACATCATATAATAGGCTTTGAAACTTCCGGAAAGTTAGATTATAACCAAACAATACTTGGTTTAGGTTAGCTGCAGAAATAAGCATTTATGGCCAGTGGTTCACACCTGTAATCCCAGCACTTTGGGAGGCCGAGGCAGGCGGATCACCTGAGGTCAGGAGTTCGAGACCAGCCTGGCCAACACGGTGAAACCCCATCTCTACTAAAAATACAAAAATTAGCTGGGCGTAGTGGTGGGCGCCTGTAATCCCAGCTACTCAAGAGGCTGAGGCAGGAGAATTGCTTGAACCCAGGAGGCGGAGGTTGCAGTGAGTGGAGGTCGCACCACTGCACTCCAGCCTGGGTGACAGAGCGAGACTCCATCTCAAAAAAAAGAAAAAAAGAAATAAGCATTTGTTACAAGTGACAGAACTTCTTTTTTAAGGCTGAATAATAGTATTCCATTGTGTATTTGTGTATAAAAACACATTTTCTTTATCCATTCACACATTGATGGTTAATCATTCCACATCATATCCAAAAATCATAACATCATTTTGCACCTCAGAAGTATATACAACTATAATTTGACAATATATAATAAAAATTAATTCAAAAAAAAGTTTTTTAAAAAACTTAAAGTTTGGATTTTTTTCTTACTGCAGGAGAAACAAACTTTGTTACTAAAATCAACAATCAGAAGAAGAAAAAACTGAAAAGCTTAGGTTACCTTTAGAATGTCTAAAATGTCTAAAAGTTTAGGTTACCTTTAGAGACCAGGCATGGTGGCTTACTCCCATAATCCCAGTGCTTCAGGAGGCCGAGGTGGGAGGATTATTTGAGCAACAAGGAGTTTGAGGTTAGCCTGGGCAACATAGTGAGACTCTGTCTCCAAAAAAAATTAAAAATTTATCCAAGCACAGTGGTGTGTGCCTGTAGTCCTAGCCACTCGGGAGGTTCAGGCAGGGAATTGCTGGAGCACAGGAGGTCGAGGCTGCAGTGAGCAATGATCACACCACCGCATTCCAGTCTGGGTGACAGAGCAAGACCCTGCCTCTAAAAAAGTTAAAAAATAAAGAATGTTACTTTTAGAAAGTCTACATGTAAGGCAGCCAACCTGGTAAAATTCCTCAGGAGAGAGGTGTAAGGTGCGGCATGGTAGACATTGTATGTGGCTGGCAGCACATTGCACATAGACAAGGACAGAAAATAAGGATGCAAGTGGGGGGGGTGCATTTTCTTAAAATTCAGGCACAAAGCAAAATTCTTCTTTTTAAAATCCTTCAGAGGTAATCACTTTTGAGCAGCTTTAATATATGTTTTCACTTTTCTATAATATTGTGGTTTGTTTGGATTTTTTTATTTATAAAATGGGATAATATTTACGAAGTAGACATATCTTGAGATACAGTTTAGCTCATCTCAAAAGTTTTAAGCAGGGACACAACATGATGAAATTTCTGTTTTAGAAGAGCTGACTTCTGAAAGGCACTAAGAGCTGACTTCTGAAGGGCAGTAAGCAAGACTGGAAGCCAGGAGGCCAGCAGGGGGTGCTGTTGCAGGGCCCTTGGGGAGAAGCAGATGGTGGGTGTGAAGGAAACATGAGGATGTATGTACGCTGACTGGAAATTCTGAAAGTTTCTTTTGCAATTCTTTGTGACTCTTAGATTTGGAAACATTGGTTCACTGAGTGTAAAGGAAATGAGCTCAAATCAAAAGCCACAAATAAAAACAAGTAAATCCCCTGGGACAGCTAATGTTCTGGATGTGAACAATTCCACACTAATGTTTGTTGGAGGTCTTGGAGGACAAATCAAGGTAACATTCTGAAAGTTCTTCTGAACAGGACTGATTGGCTGATTTTACCTATATATAAAAGTCATGGGCCGGGCATGGTGGCTCACACCTGTAATACCAGAACTTTGGGAGGCCAAGGCGGGTGGATAACCTGAGGTCTAGAGTTCAAGAACAGCCTGACCAACATGGAGAAACTCTGTCTCTACTAAAAATACAAAATTAGCCAGGGGTGGTGGTGCATGCCTGTAATCCCAGCTATGCAGGAGGCTGAGGTAGGAGAATCACTTGAACCCCAGGAGGCAGAGGTTGTGGTGAGCTGAGATCGCGCCCTTGCACTCCAGCCTGGGCAACAGGAGCGAAACTCTATCTCAAAAAAATTTTAAAAAAAGGCATATGTTTAGATGGTTGAATATATCCTAAGCAGATGAAGATGTTTCTGCTTCCTTTGTTTTGCTTCCTGACAGTTCCTCTGCAGAGTTAGGTTGGTTTTGTACAGTAAAGGGTAATGCTTAATCAGTAACAAATGGAGAAAAAGCCAGTGGCTCATCTTGCTGTTTGGGTTTCTTTCGCAGTGATGAACAGGAAATTCAGGGCTCAATGTTAATTTCTGTAAAGTTTCTTTATCTCTAGTCTAGCTCTAGTTAGTGGTTGATTAATACTAATTAGTGTTTAGCAAAAAAGCCCACCATATTTATTTTATTGTATCATTTCTCCTTTCACCAAATATAATTGCATTTTTTGGACCTGGTTCAAATTGGGAGTCCAGGTCTCAGGTCCAGCTGGGCCCTCACTACCAATCACATTCTCTGGCTCTCTGTTTTCTCACCCGTACAACACGATTTTCTCCATCAACCCTAGTCACTGAGATGATCGTTAAGATCCTGCCCAGTTGTTGCTCATTCTAGGATTCCACTTCATAACTGGAAGGAAATCCAGTGATTACAAACTGGCCTTTTTTCTAATGTTGCTCTCTCAAAATTTGGATCTGTTAGATTGAAGCTCCCAGAGAGTTTTGTGCACTTGGAGAATGTATTTTGCTTCATCAGCTTATATATGGGTTATGTTTGTTTGCTCGTTTGCATTAGAAATCTCCTGCTGTGAAGGTTACTCATTTTAAAGGTTGCTTGGGAGAGGCCTTCCTGAATGGAAAATCCATCGGCCTATGGAACTATATTGAAAGGGAAGGCAAGTGCCGTGGGTGCTTCGGAAGGTAAGATATCCTCATGGTTTAGCACATAGTATGTCATTCTGTTAACATCTGAGAAGTGCTGAAAGAATTTATTAATACACGCACGTCAAGGAATAGAGTTTGTGATATCGCTGGTAGGTGTTTAGCTGCCAATTACAAAGCCATGCTTTTTCATATGTTTATTGTCAAAAAATAATCCTGTGACACTGGTATAATGTAGATTATACCAATCTACATTATATTATTATATTATATTGTCAGATGGTATAATGTAGATTAGTTACTGAGAGAAGCACGGGTATCATTTTTAACCCTTTAAAAAGAAGTGCTCTTTTTCCTATGTCTTGTATGCTTTGATCATGGATCATAAACCCTAAAAGTTTCAGACAATTTCTCAAACAACTTTCTGTCTCAGAGAGCCACAACCAAATCTTTATAAATCACTGTACATTTTTATTTTGAAAATACCTCCAAGGATAAGAATTTTTCATGTGTGGTCAATTTTTACAGATAAGTACTTTCCAATTCCGAACCAAGTTCTATAATTCCAGAAATAAAATGCATTAGGAAATAGAGAAAAACAAGTATCTTTCTGCATATATTGATACAAAGGCATTCAATGACTTAACCTTACCAAGTGCAACATCTTCCCCCCCACCCATTATTTTATAACAAAATAACTGCAACCCTTTAAGTATATAAAACCTGTTTTCCATCACTTTAGTAATTAAAACAATAAATTGCCTTTTTCCATTAGAGAACTGTAACATCTGATATAATTTCTCTTGTCTAGTGGGCTGCTCTGTCCAGTTGGATATTTGCAACTAACAGTGAGCACTGACAAGATCAGTTAAAGCAACTCACAGCACACTTAGAAACTCATGGGTGAATTTTTCATTTTGTCATTGTCAGGTCTGTAGTTTAAGCCTTCTCTTTTCCCCTCCCTTTGCTTGTTTAAAAAGTTAGGACCAGGTGGGCATGGTGGCTCAAGTCTGTAATCTCAGCACTTTGGGAGGCTGAGGCGGGCGGATCCCCTGAGGACAGGAGTTCAATACCAGCCTGGTCAATATGGTGAAACTCCGTCTCTACTAAAAATACAAAAATTAGCTGGGCGTGGTGACACATGCATGCAGTCCCAGTCACTCGGGAGGCTGAGACAGGAGAATTGCTTGAACCCGGGAGGCAAAGGTTGCGGTGAGCCGAGATGGTGTCACTGCACTCCAGCATGGGTGACAGAGCGAGACTCCATCTCAAAAAAAAAAAAAAAAAAAGTTAGGACCAGAGGCTTGGTGATTGTAGCCTTAGGATTGAAAAAGAATATAGGGTTTGGAGTTTTGAGTTTCTCAGGCTTCTAGCCCAGGTCCCCCACCAAAATTTTCTTCCCTGATTTTGGATAATAAGTCTCTTCACCTCACTGAGGTTTGGTTTCTTTTTCCAGAAAAGAAAAATGATCATCGTACTTGTCTTACCCACCTCTATAAATCATAGTGATGAACACACAACATGATGTGTGTGAAAATGCTTTATAAACTGGAAACACTACCAGTCTTCACCACTGGTCTCCTACAGTGATGTGGCTTTGCTTTGTGGGTAAATGTCACAGGATTTTTTTTTTTTTAAATAAACGTGAAAAAGCATGGCTTTGTAATTGGCAGCTATGATAAAAAATGCTGTTGCCTCATGAGGTAATGACACGCCCTGCTCTAGAACTTCAGTGGAATGAGCGCCTGAATTCAGGCTCTTTGATCTGCCACTTTTTCCTTATTCTGTGTTTCCAGCAAGGAACTCTTACAGCAATTTAGTAATTCTAACATGAAAAACACCCCGACCCCTAGACTCTATCCCCTCCACTGACCCCAGATCATTAACCTCACAGTTAGAAAGAAAAATGGTTAACAGAAATTAAACATTTCTAGTATGAAAAAGTCCCCCTGCTTTACCTGTGACGATATCCTCTATTTTCATCAGTCATTTCCAGAGGTATTTTGAAATCATTGACGTCAAACTACAGCACTGAATGAATTTAATGATTTCCGGCTCTTCTTTTTTTTGTTGGGATGAGGAAGTCAGCTTTTTGGGTAGTCACATGTTTTGTTCCCCTTGAAATACCTGGCCTGCCACCAGATTTCCACACGCCCTGGACCTTTGGGTCAAAGATGCTGCCCTCCTGACAACTCAAGACTGGCTCTTTGACGGAGGGCTGGCCACCCAGCTGAACAGTAGAACCACATTGACTCATCAGCTCAACCAAACTAGGGTCTGATTAAATATGTTTTTCTGGGGACTAACAAATCCGCTGTTACATTGGCCAACATTTCCAAAAATACGTGTTTCTAAAGAATACTAGTTTGGTGTAGGGTATTAATAGGTATTGTGTACTGATCATAAATGTTTGGGAAACACGGAGTTAAAAACATAAGCATGTTTCTTGGCTGTGAGGCTATCGGAGCCTTTCATTAGCATTAATATGCTAACATGCATGGTAACCCTGTCCTGGGGAGAGGCTAGAGTTACAGCATTTCCCAAACTCACTTGAGCTTGGGTACCTTTTTGAAAAGGTACCTCTGGGTGAGGCTCACGCCTGTAATCCCAGCACTTTGGGAGGCCAAGGCAGGTGGATTGAAAAAGATTAGCCAGGCGTAGTGGCGTGCACCTGTAGTCCCAGCTACTCCGGAGGCTGAGGTAGGAGGAGCACTTGAGCCCCTGCACTTCTGCCTGGGTGACAGAATGAGATCCTGTCTCAAAAAAAAAAAAAAAAAAAGGAAAGTGCATCTGGAGTTGCTTCTGCTTCAGAAAACATATTTTGTGAAGTGCTGATATAGGCACAGACTGGCACTTTATGTCTGTTTGTAAATTCATTGAACCGTCTTCATTTTAGGTAACATCCCCCACTGTACCCCTTCTCCTGTTAGATAAAAACTTTAGTTCAAGGAGTTAATACCCTAATTCTAGTAACAATCCATTTTAGCAGACTTAGATTATAATTCCTTGTCTCTTTCCGTTTGTGTATAATTTGCCATTATTAAATTATTAGCCCATCGATGTCCTCTAAATTTTTAAAAAATTTTTAACTGTTTACTCTTAAATGTGATTTATATTACCGAGTAAATTAATTGAAACTTTTTTATTCCTCTTTGAATATATTATTACACTTGTACATGGTGTCACTCTGTAATTATGAGCAATCTCTTATATTCTCAAAGGATACTACAAAATTAACCACTGATTCTAACAGTCCTCATCAAAATAAATACGGAAAGACCCTTTAATTAACAGGCGTAATCCTTGCATTATTTACAAGTGGACATTGTGACAGAGTGCTGGCTACGTGGCTGGCCTTTGACACGAGTCAGTCATCTGTGTTGCGGGCCCTCTGCTAGGTACCGGCCATGTCCACATACATCACACGTTTATGTCCTCAGACATCTCATGGCCTAGGGGAAAATGCCTGTATAGAAAGCAGAAAATGCATGGGCTGTGGCAAGGGGCCAGAGTTGGAGAAGCAGCATCCCAAGCCCGGGCCAGGGTTATCTCACGCCCTCGCATGATGGCAGCAGGGCATGCTAGTAGGTCAGCTCAGGATTATCCAGATCTCATGAGGGAGCTCTCGGAGGATCAGGGAGGTCTGGTGATTCTTCCAGACTCACAGGGCTGAGCGCTGGAGAGGGCGGACACTCTCCTAATTCCAGGCTCCCACTTGAACCTGCGGGTGATGGTGGCATTTCCAAGGCTGGAACAGAGCTGTCCACAAAGTGCTGTGATGAACTGAGCTTTCATTTGTCCTGGGCCCTTACCAAGGCGGGGACCCACTTGGGGAACAGGCACCTGGGCCGACTATTGAGGCACGTGTGTCTCTGGTCATAGTCTGGAAGCCGGCAGGGGCTCTGGGAGAAGTTCAGGGGAGTGACTGACATGGGGACAAGCCTTTGGTCATGTTCAGTCATCATTTCATTTGAGGTCCCCTCTTCGTGGCCACCTCACTCCAGCAGGCCCTGTTGAGGGAGAGAACCCAGTAGCAGAGCCCCCCCCTTCTTGAGAGAGGAGGGCTCATAGGCTCTGGGGAGGCAGAAAGCCCCCATATTCTTGAGAGAGGAGGGCTCACAGGCTCTGGAGAGGGAAGGGCCATGCACTGAGGACCAAGACAGATTTCTGGAGTTTTGTTTGAAACCTGGCTTTGTGATTTCTTGAGGTATGTCCTTGTACAAGGTACTTTAATCTTTAAGGCTCAGCTTTTCATAGGCAGAAATGAGGACCGGCCCATCGAGGACCTCCAAACACCGCAGAATGAGAGAAAACATCTGCTGTGTGCCAGGCACTGTTCTAAGAACTGCCTGGGGCAGGCCTCCCAGAGAGGTTTTATGGTCATCCCTGTTTTATAGATGAAGGAAAGGGCACACAGAGAGGTTAGGTGAGTTTTCCAAGTTCACACAGCTAGTATGTTGGGGACCTGGGATTTGAACCCTGGTAGTCTAGCTCTAGAGTCTCTATCCTCAGGCACATGCACTGTGGTTGGCCAAGAGGTAGAACAATGGAACATACGGCTAGGAAGCCACAGGCTTAAGAATTAAAGAATTAAACCATAGTTGAAGAATTTATGCAGAGTGCATTTCTTTTAAGTTATAATTCCTCAAAGAGACCACATGATGGAAATTTTTGAAAAAGCAAGAGTGCAGGTAGTTATACATTTGAAACCTCAGGTTTCACAAAGCACTATTTTTTTTGGTTTTCTTTTATCATCCGTGGAAACGATTTTACTGTTTGGTTAGACTGCCTTGCTTGGAAATGTGGCACTGAGTTTGGTTGTTACACCTCTAACTGGGAACAGTTCAAATTCTTACCCAAAAGCCATCCTCATCCAAGTTTCACTCTCAAGCCTTATGATAGTCCAGAAAATTATTTTTGGATCGTAATTATGATCAGTTCCAGATGAATGGCTTTGTAATTGAATAGTGAGTCAAGTCAGCCTTTTGCTGTGTTGGGGGAGAAGACCAGAAAACACATTCACCTGAAAATGCCCTGGGCCGTATTATATCCCTGTTGTAACCCATGTTCTCATCTCTATAAGTATGATATATGGGTCTTTAAGCTCATCCTGCAGATTTTTGAGGATGTCAGTGATGATTGTTTCGTGAAGTGATGCTTCTGATATATGGGCACATACTTGCTTTCCATCATAATTCTAGTTTCCCTAAGGTATTAGTTAAAACCTCATCAGCAGAGTGAAAATGTCAGTATAAAAATTATTCTGAAGGCACCAGAGTTAAGAGAGGACAGTTATATTAAAGGAGATTAGAACAAATAAATCCAGTTGATAAACTGAAATATTTATAGCAGTTATCCTCCTGTAAAGAAATATCTTTTTACCACAATGAATACTGCCTACATTAACATTATTTTCCTTATAAAGCAGCTGGGCATTTGTCTTGCATCTTCACATGGCAAGCATATTTTTAAATATGATCATCTACCCTCGTTATGAAAGTATGGAACTAATAGCTCTACTGTGATCTTTGTGGAGGAGAACTCAGTGTGCTCTTGGTTCTTTCTACCCTCCTGAGAATGGATTCTGTTTCATCTCTTCTGCTTTGCAGCTCCCAGAATGAAGACCCTTCCTTCCATTTTGACGGGAGTGGGTACTCTGTCGTGGAGAAGTCACTTCCGGCTACCGTGACCCAGATAATCATGCTTTTTAATACCTTTTCACCTAATGGACTTCTTCTCTACCTGGGTTCACACGGCACAGTAAGAGTCTTTATGGGGCCCTAGGCCCTACTATATACACACATTTAGATTGCTATGTGGTTGTTTATGTTTAATGAGGATTTACTAATTAAATATGTACATATGTATAACATACAATTTTTATGAGCATATACTAGTATTAATATATGTGTGTGCTAAACAATTTCCTCATTTTAAATTATTATCATTGTAGAACCTTTAGAAAAATATAGAAGAACACCACGTAGAAACTAGCCTTCTAGTCTTTATAGATATCAATTCAACAGTTGATATTAAATTTTGAGCTCAAATAATATGTCTTGTTCTGGGTTCACTGTGACGACCGTGACATTGTTTGAATTCCATCCGTGGGAATTTCATGTTCTCGTTTGCATCTCATGGGCTGGTGATTTCTGTCTTTCAATCTTTTGGTTTTATTTTTTAGAGTGGGCTCCTTGTCAGTCTGAATGAAAAAGATACAAGGAGATTCCATTTCTTTTACTGAATTGTAGATTTTGGTAACAACGGATGGCATTTCATTTATATTAGTGTAGTATTCTAGAAAGCCTTCGTGGGCATTTTTGGTTTCGGAGCTGATAGACCTCTGGCTGTGGAGCCAGATCCAGTTTTCTCAGTTTGACTTTAGAAGGTTTCGGCCATCCCTGACTTGAAGGGAAAGGGAAACTTGGGATAAAGCTATAACCTGGGGAACTGTGTTCTCTTTTTTACAGAAAGACTTTTTATCCATTGAGCTGTTTCGTGGCAGAGTGAAGGTTATGACTGACCTGGGTTCAGGACCCCTTACCCTTTTGACAGACAGACGTTATAACAATGGAACCTGGTACAAAATTGCCTTCCAGCGAAACCGGAAGCAAGGTAGGGACACAGATGGACTCACCAGATTTCGGTCACCCTCATAAGAATAGAAATCTTTTCAAAGTCAGCAGTCTTTTTTCCACAGTAGTTTTCTGGCTGTTGAATGATAGTTTACTTGAAAGCCAGTGTTGTCTTTGGAATACTAACCAACAGGACTCACATTTTGCTGGAGGAGTGTTATACTTGTATTTGCCTGTGATTTCCAAGTGTGTTATTTAACATTAAATGCTGAATCGGAATCAAGAATCAAATTCATTCTATTCTCTTCCACATGCATACTGCTCTCATTTAGCAATGTGTATTGACTTTGATAGAAAGGATTTTCACTTGTCCTTCAATAGCCAAGAGCATTAGCTGATCAAATTCGTAGAATCTAAGAGAATATGCGTTTGTAAATGAACTTTGTTGTCAGAAGTTTGCATTTTACCTTAACATGGAAGGGATTTTCCTTTTCTTATCTCTTGCCTGTGCTCTCCTTTTAGGAGTCCTAGCAGTTATCGATGCCTATAACACCAGTAATAAAGAAACCAAGCAGGGCGAGACTCCAGGAGCATCTTCCGACCTCAACCGCCTAGACAAGGACCCGATTTATGTGGGTGGATTACCAAGGTCAAGAGTTGTAAGGTATGATATTAAACTGCAGAATTTTCATGTCCCTGATTTCCAACTGTATTAGCTTGCTAGGGCTGAGAATGGATTGTATCACAAGCCAGGTGGCTTAAACAACAAAAATTTATTCTTTCCCAGTTCTAGAGGCTGCAAGTCCAAAAGCAAGGTGTTGGCAGGGCTTGCTTCCTTTTGAGGGCTGTGAGAGAGAATCTGTTCCATGCTCCTAGCTTCTGGTCGCCCCAGGGATTCCTTGGCCTGGGTCCTGTGTCCACATTTCCCCTTTTTATAAGGACAACAGTCATGTTGCATAAGGACTTCCCCTAATGACCTCATCCTAACTTGATTACCTCTGCAAAGACCCTTTTTCCAAATGAAGGTCACATTCACACATAAGGAGGATCAAGACTACCACATCTTTTGGGAAGACACGGTTCAACCTGTAACATCTGCTTTTATTTATTCAAAGTACTCTACGCCATATGACTTGAGAAGTAAAGCAGGCCTTCTGCAGAAAAATTCGTGATTTTATATGTATTGTCTTTAGAACATCTAAATCCTGTTACCGTGCAATATTTGGGGACCCTACTTGCTGTCATACTTCATCCCCCTCTCTAGACATTTTAGAGAAGTAGATCTCTTTTAAGTCAAAAAGAAAAAAAAAAGAAATCATGCTTTTTGCAGACTTTGGATTCTCCTTTGTGTGGTTAGACTGAATAATGTATGTGCAAGTTGAAAGACCAGCATCAAGAAGTGGAATGAAATGGCACAGGACACACAATGGAATCCTTGTGTAAGACTGATTCATGTTGAGCTTTGTGACTTTAGTGATTTACAGAAACTTTGTGTGGCTGGTTCATTGTCCTCAGTTTTGTAATTTTGGTTGTAATTAAACTCTAAGGTTCTTTCACACCATTAAAAAAAGACACTTATGAAAGTCCAATAGTCAAGGTAAGACAGCTTGCAGGGAGTGGGGTCATTAAATGTCCAAACTGGGCCATTCAGCATAGTGGTTAGCAAATGTCCATTTTTAGCAGTGCTCTGTCTTTAGGTCAGGTTCTTTTATAGAATCCTCTTATATGGCACAGAGCTGGAGCCATTCAGTTGCTATGATGAGCAGCCTTTTGTAGAGAGAGCCACTTCTCCACTGTGCCCCTTCTCTTTGCCAGGAATCTTGGAAAGTCCCAAGGAACATAGTTTGCAACCACAGCCACCTCCTGGTCTTAGAATTGAATCCATTTAAACCTCAGGGGAGTTGGTCACTTGCTAAGTCTTACCTCCCTGCCAAGACGGAGCCAGGACTGGAAGCTGTCTCTGGATCCTATCCCAGATTCATGCCCTGTCATGCTGGGACCAGGACTGGGGTGTTCCTGTAGCCTCAGCTATGTCCTAGTACATCTGGACTTCGCCCAGACGGCCCAGTGTAGACAACGCAGGAAAGGACAGAAGCCCATATCACAGATGTTCTCAGTAGAAGAGACTTAGGTGTCATCAAAGCCAGCCTCCTTGTTTACGTGGAAAGAACTTGAGATCCAGAAAGGTTGAAATTTGTCCAAAATCACGTAGTTGCTTAATGGTCCATAGCTCATTGTTCAACATGAGAAAAAAAAAAATGAGGTGTGACTGTAACAGGAAATCATGTTATTGCAAAGCTCTCCTGTGAAGAGCTGGCACAGAAGAGTGCAGCTGGGAGATGTTCAGTGGTCTCCATATTTTGGAAATTAGAGCTGGACTACATTAAAGCCTGACCTCAGCCAGGAGTGTGGAGACTTCTGGTAAGAAAAATATGATATTGACTTGAACATTGAGAAATAGAGTTTCGGATAATCCCAGACTTCACCAAATGCAGTTACTTCCTTTAGGACAAAGTTCATAGATAGGCAACGTAAACAACAGCCAATGACTTCCTTTTTTAGCAGTCAGATCCTGGGAAGTAGCATTACCTGCCCTTGTCCCCAGGGAAGCATTCTACTCTACATGGAGACTGGATTGTAATCTATGTGCTGCAATGCACTGTGCACTGTCTTTCTTCTAATTGGCCTGTGTTTTCTGTAGGTAGCCATCCAAGTAACCAAGCTCACTAAGTTTGATCCCTTTCTGTAGTCCTAAAGAGAGTAAGAGAGTACTTGTTTGACCTGAAGTTCTCACTATCAATATTGCTCTTAGAGGGAGGCCAAGACATTTCTGCAGAGTAACACATAGAAACAGGTTTTCCGGAAGTATAGGGTTTTTTTCCCCTTTTTCTTTTTTTGGGGGGCAGGATCTTGCTCTGTCACCCAGGCTGGAGTGCGGTGGAACAATCATGGCTCAATGCAGCCTCAAACTCCTGGGCTCAGGCAATCCTCCTGCCTCAGTCTCTGGGACTACAAGTGCATGCTACCATGCCTGGCTAATTTTTTATTTTTTGTGGAGACAGGGTCTCACTATGTTGCCCAGGCTGGTCTCAAACTCATGGGCTCAGGTAGATCCTTCCACCTCAGCCTTCCAAAGTGCTGGGATTACAGGCATAAGCCACTGTGCCTTGTCCAGTGGCTTTGTATTCCTTCTTTCAAAAATGGAATTTAAAAATCCAAATTTTGTGGTTGTTCTCATGCCCTTCCCTACAGGAGAGGTGTCACCACCAAAAGCTTTGTGGGCTGCATCAAGAACCTGGAAATATCCAGATCAACCTTTGACTTACTCAGAAATTCCTATGGAGTGAGAAAAGGCTGTTCACTGGAGGTAGGAAACATTGTTATTCATATTCAAATGAGTTTCCATAAGTGTCCATTGATTTATCAACATCATAACACAACAAATCAGTGGGGATAGAAAAGAGATGACGGGGAAACCAGCAGTGTCCTCCCCATGGAAGGTTTGGCCGCAGCTAGGAACTCACCATGCTGTTTCATCTCCTCTTTGTCCAGCCCATCCGGAGTGTTAGCTTCTTGAAAGGCGGCTACGTTGAATTGCCACCCAAGTCTTTGTCACCAGAATCGGAATGGCTGGTAACATTTGCCACCACGAACAGCAGTGGCATCATCCTGGCTGCCCTCGGCAGGGATGTGGAGAAGCGGGGTGATCGTGAGGAAGCACACGTGGTAAGTAGGGCCGGTTCTCCTGAGCCCCGAGCTCGGGAAATGACTTTGGGAAACAATGAATGGAAAATGACTGACTCATAAACATTTATTGTCGCCGTGTTCCTGGTTGTTTATGGATGTGCATTTTCAATAAGTAAAAGTTATTGTTGCTGAATGTCGTCCCCTTATGAATCAATGATTTCTCATATTGCATAATCCATCTTCCTTGTCTAGTGACTGAGGAAAAAGTTATTTGCTGTCTACCTCTAATGTTTTAAAAACTTATTCAGATGGCATATACCGAGTTTTCTTCCCCATGTTGTGGTCATTTCTCTTCATTCCAGGGCCAAAACAGCAGTCCTTAAATCCTGTTGAGGTCTTCAGTCTACTGCTAGATGAAGCAAGACTTTCTTTATCTATTATAGGATTGAAAGGAGCAGCGAGGGAAATGTGGGCTGTGACAAGCACAGTAAACTAACAGGGGGAGAGGAGAGAAATGATGACCATTTTCCTTATTTATATTCCATTTCAAGAGCATAGGTGATATTTCCCCATTCTCGGCTCAAATTTGTGTCTATCACATAGTTTGAAGAGACTTTACAGAATGTTAGCACACTGTCTTAATCAAGTTGAGTCCGTGCAGCTAAAATCTATAGAATGCCACCTGGTACTCTGCAAGGTACTTTACAGACATTGCTGTGTAATTATTACAACCATGCTGCAAGGGGAATGCTGCTTCCTACATTTTGCTGAGGAAGAAATGTGTTCAGAGAGCCTGGTAAACCTGACCAAGGTCCCACCACTGGTATGAGTCACAGTCAGGACTGGAACACAAGTTTGCAGAACCCAAATGTGTCACGACATACTTGGGGAAGGGCTGAAAGTGACTAAGACTGGTTAATGAGCTCCATTGATCTTTTTTCTTTTTTAGTTGAGCTGAAATTTATATAACCTAAAATCGACCATTTCAAAGTGAACAATTCGGCAGCATTTAGTGCATTCACAATGTTACAAGGCCACCTTTTCTATCTAGTTGCAAACATTTTCATCACTCAAAAGCCTATGCCATTGATTAGTCACTCCCCATTCTCCTCTCTCCCCACCCCTGGCAACCATCAATTTGCTTTCTGTCTCTATAGATGGATTTACTATTCTGGATATTTTATACAAATGGAATCATATGATGTCTTGCATCTTTCACTTAGCATGTCTTTGAAGTTCATCCCCATTGGAGCATGGATCAGTACTTCTTTCCTTTTTATGGCTGAGTAATATTCCACTGTATATACATACCACAGTTTGTTCATCAGTTACTTCATGGATGAACTTTGGGGCATTTCTGCCTTTTAGCTATTATGAATAAATGCTGCTATGAACATATGTGGATAAGTATTTGTTTGAGTCCCTGTCTTCAGTTCTTCTGGGTATATATTTAGGAGTGGAATCACTGGTCATATGGTAATTCTATGTTTAACTTTTTGAGGAACTGCCAAACTTCTTCTCCATTAGTCTTAGTAAGGTTGCTTTCAAATCAAAGTGTGCTTACTAAGTCAGCAAAAAGGAATGATATTAGCCATTGCTAGCAAGGGTATTGTGAGATCTCCCATTCCAATCCTTCTAGTGTATAAACTACCTCTTTTCAATGTGTCAAAAAAATTAAAAGCTTTAAATATTTTCCCATCCTTCAGAGGTTTAATTCTACTTTTCATAACGTTGGAAACAACATCACAGGCAAAACAATTAAATATTCATATGTATGGTAATAAAAAGTTGGAAACTACTTTAAATTTCATTGATAAAAAGACAAATTACAATATATCTACTTATTGGTTTCTAATGTAGCAATAAACAATAAGTATGAGGCAATGCGGAATGGAAATGTTTGAAATCTTCAGCAATAATAGCATAATGCAGAATATAAATTATATGAACAGAGATTAGAAAGTAACATACAAAATTTAGAATTGTGACAGCTGATAAGATTCTTAAGGAATTGCTCTACTCACTTGATGTTAATCTTCTCACGTTATCTTCATAAGATGAAAGTTTTCTAAATCATATAGTAATGTGTTTTGTCTGGGAAATTCTCTATGCAGCCTCCCCAGCCCTTCTTTTCCATCATGCTGATCGGAGGCAACGTTGAGGTACATGTCAATCCTGGGGATGGGACAGGCCTGAGAAAAGCTCTCCTGCATGCTCCCACGGGTACATGCAGCGACGGACAAGCGCATTCCATCTCCTTGCTCAGGAATCGGAGGTACTTGTACGCGGCCAGGCAGTGTGTAATGAGGGTGTGGTGAGCTCAGAGGGAATGCAGAGGAACCTTGCGGTGGTGCCCTGGGGGGCTAGTGACTGGGGTCATCAGCATCCAAATAATTCTAGAACCTTGCTAGGATTCTTCCTGGGAACCAGTTTCATCTGCTTTGTAATAAGATACTTGTAGAATTTTTATAATTAAACAACTTTAACTCTGCCCTTTACTGGGGCCCAGCATAAATTGTCTTCACATTGGATTGATTCTGTGGCAAATAGTACTACACTATTAGTAAATAGTATTATATCAATAGTAAATAGCACTATATCAACATTCCTGTATATTTCCCTCCAAAACTGTATACAGAATGCTTTAAAAGCACACTGGGCATTTTCATCATAGGTAAAGAGGTTAAAAAAAAAAAGAAAAAACCTCTCCAAAAAGCAGTCTCAATGGATATTTAATAACATTCCATTTGTTTCTGAAAAATGTTCAATTGTGAGTTTTAATTTTCAAGATTCACCTTTTTGCTCACAGTGTCATGTTAAAATGCACCTTTAGGGAACTTTTATTATTCAGTGAGAACTTGTGGGAATTATGGACTAAAATGGAATTATTACTTCATTATGTTTAAAGCTTTTCATTTATTTTCTCCATTGGTCTTTTAGAATTATCACTGTCCAATTGGATGAGAACAATCCTGTGGAAATGAAGTTGGGCCCATTAGTAGAAAGCAGGACGATAAATGTGTCCAATCTGTACGTCGGGGGAATTCCAGAGGGAGAGGGGACATCGCTGCTCACAATGAGAAGATCGTTCCATGGCTGTATCAAAAACCTGATCTTCAATTTGGAGTAAGTGTACCTGCTCTCTGCATGTTCTTGCACTTTCTGAACTTTCATGGTGAGTGCTAACACTAATCTGAAATCTCATTTTACTGTTTGAGATTGAAAACTTTGTAAGTTCCCGAATAATGAGTGAACCCCATTGTTCTATCATGAAAGTCTCCCCAGATGGATTTTATTGGATTAGAATGCTGGACAGATCTGGTCATCATACTTTAAAAACCATCATGAACATTAGCTCTCTGTGACTGTCCATAAAGAGCCGGGATTTAAATATATTTTTGACATGCATTTGAAGGAACATAGGGATTTTGTGATGTAAGTCTCTTGCTGTCTGGAGAACATTGCTTTGAAGGAGCTGTTTACTATGGGGCTACTAGCAGCTTCAGGTTATTAATGGCTTCCCCAAAAACAATTACTGTATAATTAAGAACTGGAAGCCTCCATTCCCTGTGTGGAGCTCATGATGAGGAAAAGAACTGACATGTGCCCATGAGCAGTTCATTCCTCCTTGCTCACCCTCTGCCTCTGGACAGGGTGCTGATGGGACACAAACTGTGCTCTGCTCTGTGGGACCAGCATCTGCCCAGGAGAACCTGGAAGTACCCTGGGCATCAGGAAATTGAAGCTCCCTCCTGGCTGGGTCACTGATTTGCCTAGTGACCTTGAACAAAGACTTGGATCTTTCATGGTCACAGTGTCCTTATCTGTGATATTACCTCTTAGGAGTCCCTGAAATTTGCAAGAATAAAACATAGCACTGGGTGTCAATACAATCGTGTCAGAGGTCTGGTTTAGATTTTTGTACAGGTTTATGTTTATTCCCCCAGTTGTCTGTTCATTCATTCATTCATTCATTGATTCATTAATGAGGCATCTTCATGCTCCTGAAAGTCATGGATTTGTGGACTTGGTAGAGCAGAAACGTTTCTGTGGAGTTCCCAGCTGTGCCTGGGAAAGTGCCAGGGGGACCTGTGCGGGCACAGGACACAGCACATTCGCTGCAGAGTGAAGGTGCATGTGACAAGTGTAGCCCCTCCTGGCGAGGGGAAGCATGTAAACGAGAAATCAGTATTTCGTGGAGGTCACTGTGCAGCGCTTGGTAACTAGAGATAAAAACGTGTCCCTGAGGCAGCCCAGTCAAGGCTGCAGGAGGAGGTGATGGCATCACAGCCGACCTAGGGGGTGCTCAGGAATGGCCAGGGCCTGACATGGGGATACGCTAGGCTGGGTGCCATTGCAAGCAGAAGCATCAGACAAGAAATATTAAGACAGTATGTCTGGACTACGAGTCACAGTGAAGGATTGGCACTTTGGTTACTCTAAGAGAAATATATACATGGTTTTTAATTGATTTTCATTGTGCAGTTATCAGATGACGTGGGTTCGTGGACTGGTTTGTGATATCCTAATTTTGAAAACACTCTCTTGTTTCTCCCTAGACTTTTGGATTTCAACAGTGCAGTTGGCCATGAGCAAGTCGACTTGGACACCTGCTGGCTGTCAGAAAGGCCTAAGCCGGCTCCCGATGCAGAGGACAGCAAGCTCTTGCCAGAGCCCCGGGCTTTTCCAGTAGGAGCGGCTTCCTTTACTATCAGTCAGGTCCAGTCAGCAAAGGAGGGCCTAGGATAGAGGGAGTTAAAATGGGGCCTTGCTGTAAAGGTGGAGCTGGAGCTGGAGCTGGAGCTGTGCTAAAAATCAGAGCGGGGACAGGGTGGGAAAGGGTGCCTCAAGCAACTCGGATGACACGGCCCAATCCATAGATTGTAGGCCCCAACACCCAGGCCGCACATCAGGCATATAATATGCTTTTGGCAGAGCTTCTGTAGGGACTCATTATCAATTTACATTTAGCCAGGAAAGCATGAAAATAAGTACTTCATGTAAAGTCATTGTGCACATATTTGTTGCTTAAAAAAAAAAGATTCAATTCATTAGGAAAAGCCAGTTCTGGCCACATATTTTGAATGGCAGCCATTGTTATTTTTCATTTTCTCCCCCTTCTGCTTTCTCTGTTTCCCTGGTTTAAAGGGTGCACTCTAATAATTTAGTAGATGGCAGAAGCATTCAAGAGCAGGACCTTCTGAGCAGGGCGAGGCTTTGAGTTCAGGGCAGTTTTCATGGTAGCATCTGCCTGTGCTGAACCAGAAAACAGCATCTGGGACCCCCGTGACTTGGGCACTCTCAGGGCAGCCCGCAGATGGTTGCATGGGGTTCAGGGGCCCTTCCCACCTGGCTCTTCTTGTCTGCACCCTGCCCTGTCAGTGTGGACCTAGGGTCACACTCTGAGGCCCTGCAAAACATCACCTGTGGGCACCTCCAGTTTTCCAGTACCTGGTCCACAGCTCATCTCGGCAGCTGCATCCTCAGGGCCATTCCCAAAACCTCAGGTCATGGCAGGGGCCTAGGGGGACAGCAAGGCCTTTGCCCCTTAAGCCTGGTGAAAATTTGTAGGAGAGACTTCAATGTCCTTACGAATTTCAGTGAAGCTGAATGGGATTAAGGTGAAAGACAGAAGCTCTAAGTGCTTTCTTCAGGGAGATAAAGCACTGGCGAGTGCATCATTTAAACCGAAGATGGAGCGAGCGCCAACAGGCATTGCTGTTCTGATGGGATTGCTTCATAGGTGGCTCTTCATGGCGGAACACGCATGCGTCAGTGGGGTTCAGGCTGCGGGTGGCGGCTGAGCGTCCCTGTGTGTCTCTTACAGGAACACTGTGTGGCGGATGCAGCTCTGGAGTACGTTCCCGGCGCTCACCAGTTTGGTCTCACACAAAACAGCCATTTCATCTTGCCTTTTAATCAGTCGGCTGTCAGAAAGAAGTAGGTATCGTTCTAACATCCTTACGTGGCGTCTCATTGCTAGATGTATGGGGGTGTTCTGCAGCCACAGAGTCTTTTCCAAAAGAAGCTGCTTTTATTTTGTGATGAAGTGCTTGATTTGCAACCAAATGGCAAAGAGAAGGCAAACAGATAGGAATTCAGCATTGGTGCAAATCACAACACTTTCATGGTGGTTCACTGGGGAGTCTGTGGTTTCTGCCTTTCCCCTTCTGGAGGGTGGCCGGCTTCCCCTCTCTGTGTGCATGTAAGGAATTGTGTGGGCATCTAAATTAAGCCTCCTGGATCTATTATTGTTTGGACTTTCAACCCCATTCCACTTTAAGCATTCCCTGGTCTGATGTCTTTGTCTACCCAAACTCTTACACTGTGGTGGCCAAAATCCCGGGTGCCACACCCACTCCTCTCTGCGCCTTCTGGCCCTCATACCTGCCTGTCCCTGGGACCCTTCTGCCGAGGGAAGATCTCAAGGCCTGGAGCTTGGGGCTCCTGGACTTCATGTTGCTCCTCTCGCCTCCTGCAGTCCTCCAGCTCGCCTGCCAGGCTTGCCTGCAGACTCTGCCATGCCCTGCCCATCTTGTTGTCATTGGCTGTGAGTGCCACCCTGTCATACCCCCTTAGACCTGGGCTCCTGTCTGTCTTCTGCAGCTCCTACCATCACTCTCTGTGAATTCAACAGCAGCCGCCTAACAGCTGACCTTTCCATGCTCAAACTGTGATCTGTGGAAGGTCTTCCCTGCTCTCTCCTCAACCAGCCTCTCCCATGGCCATACCCTTGATTTCTTCACAGGTATCCATCCCTCCCATGGTCTCGACTTTAAAAGCCTCCTATTAGCCAACCTCTTTCTTCTCGTCTCCACTCTGTGCCTCCCGACTCCTGCAGTTTCTCAGCTGCATGGAGGCCTCTAAGCCGCTAGCCCTAATGCCCTCCCACCACCGTCTCCCCTCTTCTCTAGCCCCACATCACAATTCATCTCCCAGATAGGTTCCAGGCCAACAGGTGTTCCCCTGCAAAATCCCTTAACCCTTTGTCTCTCCCACTCCTGCGAGCACAGGTGAAAGCCAACATTCCGCCTTCTCCGTGCCAGAACCCACATGGGAGACCAAGGCCGAGAAGATGGATGTCTCCTTCCTAGCTGGTTTGAGCTGGATATCATGGCCGTCAATCTCAGATGGAGCCTCCAAACGACATGGGGAGCCAGTGCATTGCTCTAATATGTTCATGGTTTTTATTCTCCATGACTCATAGCTGCTCTTAGCTCAGAGCCCTGTGCACCACAGCCTCTCTTCCCAACCCAGCTGATGACTTGCTTCATTGAGAAGAAAGAGCTCCTTCATCTGTCCACCACCAAAAAGACCAGCCCCTGCTTTTGTTCCTGACCCTCTATCACTTCTTCTGCTACCTTGTTCCTAGCAAAGCCCACCCAGCCAGCCCCAACTTGTCCTCTGGATCCCATCCACTCTCTCCTCCCTAGGATGTGCACAGCAGCCACTTCTCTCTCCTCAGTGCACGCTCCCACCAGCACACAGACACCGCCATCACCCCATCGTCAGCAGTGACAGAAAGAGCAGCAAACTGTTGTGCTGGAGGTTGACACAGAGATTTCTACACAGATGACCTAATTTACTCCTCATAATTCTCCTATGAGGAAGGTATTGTTATTATCTACATTTTACAGATAAGGAGATTGACGTATAGGGAGCCTGAGGCATCTGCTCAAAGTCACACAGCTGGTAAATGGTAGAGCTGGGGTTCGAACCCAGGCCTGGTGGCTCCAGAGTCTGTGCCTGTACAGTAGTTTCCCCTTCTCCTCGAGGGATATGTTCCAGGACCCCCAGTGGCTGTCTGAAACCTTGGCTAGTACCTAAACGTCGTATACACTGTGTTTTCCGATGCATGCATTTCTATGATAAAGTTGAATTTATAAATTAGGCACAGGAAGAGTTTAACAATAGCTAATAATAAAATAGAAGAATTATAACAATATGCCAGCATCACTCCTCTTGTGCCTTATGGGCATTATTGAGTAAAATCAGGGTGACCTGAACACAAGCCCCCCGCTGTACTGCCACAGTCGATCTGTGAACCTAGACAGCTATAAAGTGACCAATGGGCCCATGGCTCCTGTGGCGTGGATCCACTGGACACAGGCAGACACGGCTGCTATGGTGTGGATCCGCTGGACACAGGCAGACATGGCTCCTATGGCGTGGATCTGCTGGACACAGGCAGAGACGGCTCATACAGCGTGAATCCGCTGGACACAGACAGGATTCACTTCCTGGTCAGGACCAAGTGGGATGGCATGAGATCTCATCACGCTACTCAGAGTGATGCCCAATTTAAAACTTACGTATTATTTATTTCCATAATTTCCCATTTAGTATTTTCAGACCTCAGTTGACTGCGGGTAACTGAAACCTCAAAAGGTGAAACCTTGGAAGGCAAAACCACAAATAAGAAGGGACTGCTGTAACCTCTGTGCTCCACTCAATCTCTCACTTTGACCTCTAAAGCAGAACCCCCCAGGAGACGCCACATCCCCCCCACACACATGCACAGTACCTGGCTCTGTTTCCCAGCAAGGCTCTTGAAAGAGCTGCCCTTTCCTCAGGGACTGTTTCCTCATTTAACCCTCTGGTCAGCCTCCCGCACACCCCCAGCTGCTCTTGAGAGAGTTACTCGAGACCCCTGTGCAGCTACATGGTGCGGGGCCCCCTGCACTGGGCTCTCAGCAGCCCCTGGACTTCCTTGGCTGTTACAGACGCACACTCTCCTGGTTCCCTGCTCTCTCTTGGCCCACCTTCCTCAGTCTCCTAGCTGAGAGTGCTGGGCCCTTCCACACACTCTCCCAGGATGGCCTTCTATGTTGCGATCCCCTTAAAATGCCACCTAGATACGGCAGCACCTACCTGGTAGCACTAGCCTCCACTTAGAACTTGGGATTTTTGGGCCCACCAGCCACTCGAGATCTCCATGTGGACTGGGACAGGTTCTTCAGCCACTCAACATCTCTGTGTGGACTGGAACAGTCTCCTGGGCCTCATCACCCCGAATGGAATTCACAGGCTTCCCTCAGTCCGGCTCTCCTGCTCTTTGCCGTTGCTGCGGGCACAATCACCATTCACCTGGTTGCCCAAGGCCCAAGCCTAGAGGCTATTTTTTATTTCACTTTTTCTCACTCTCCAAATCCAGTCCATTGGCAAATCCTCTTGCTTCTTCCTCCAGAACATTTCCTGAATCTGTTCTGAGTCCCCGCCGCCACCCTGGTCTAAGCCACCCACTCCTCCCTGTTGGCTGTCGTAACAGCTGCCTGATGGGGCCCGCTTCACCCCTGACCCCCTGACCTGTTCTTCAGTTTAGACAGAGGATCTCTTAAAGGAATTCTCGGCCACTCCCCCTTTCAAAGCCCTCCTGTGACTTCCCACTGTGCTGAAAATCCAAACACCCTCAAAGCCCCGCCTCCCTATGATGGAGCCACATCCGCCCTCGTCCTGTCCCTGGGTGCTCCAGGTCCCTCTGACGGGGCCCACCCAGGCGCAGCCTTCCTCCACACCTGCAGTGGCTCTGGTTCCCCCGCGGCCTCAGATGGGCTTCCTGCTGTCCGCTGCCATCAAGCCCTGACTTTGCAGGGGCTTGCCCTTTCTGTCATTCAGACCTCAGCTGAAATACCAGCTTTGCAGAGTTACCCTCGTTGACTACTTAAGGTAGCCACGGGTTGGCCTCTACAGGACCCACTTTAACTCTCTGATGTGTTTCTGTATTAGTTTCATGAGCAAAGGGATCTTCCTCTTTGTTCACAGCTTTATCCTCATCCTAAAACAGTTCCCGGCAGACAGAGGTACGCGGTAAGAACTCGTTAAATAAATGGACGTGTAAATGGATGAAGGAATGAATACCCCTCTCTCCTGAGATGTTCAGTGTAAACGCCGAAACAATTGTTGAGTTCTCTTTTGAGGTTTTAAAAATGAAAAGTAAAAGTTTCCTTTCTCAATGCTGAGCCCTTGTTTTCCCCAGGCTCTCGGTTGAGCTAAGTATCCGCACGTTCGCCTCCAGCGGCCTGATTTACTACATGGCTCATCAGAACCAAGCAGACTACGCCGTGCTCCAGCTGCATGGGGGCCGCCTCCACTTCATGTTTGACCTTGGCAAAGGCAGAACAAAGGTCTCTCACCCTGCACTGCTCAGCGATGGCAAGTGGCACACGGTACGATCTCAGGAGGCTTGTGGTGGCTGCTTCTGAGTTCTGTTCCATCTATCACTCAGGTTCACTCCATTTCTCAAAGGCACATTATCCCCATTAATCTCTATTTCGCCTTGTGTGTCTGGTGTCTCCCCCAGAGACTACAAGTCTTGAAGGCAGGGATCTTTTCTGCTTCTGAAATATCCCCAGGGCCTTGCTTAGTACCTGACATGAAACAGACATTCAGCAAACATTGGCAGGATGAAGAAAAGGTACTAGACCTGTTCTTGACTTGGCAAGGAGTATGTAAAGCCTAGCCTCCCCTCGTGGCATTTGCTTTCTGATAACCAGGACTCTGGAGCACTTTCTGGTGTGCAGCATGCTTTACCTGTGCCTGTAATCGGCCAGCTGGGTTGTTCTTGTCCACTGCCCAGAAAAGCAAATGCACTAAGAATGGCAGGTTTTGCAGCAAAGAAAGAGTTTAATTATTGCAGAGGCAACTTGCCAGGAGATAATTCTCAAAGCTGCCTCCCCAAGAATTCAAGGACTAGGGTTAAAACCTCGTGTAAACAAGGATAGTTTGGCAGCCGGGGGATAAGGAATGGCAAATGCTGGTTGATTGGATTAGGGAAGAAATCATAGGGGGTCGAAGTTGTCTTCTTGTGCTGAGCCAGTTCCTGGGTAGGGGTTACTGCTCTGGGTGGTGCCAGTTGGTTCATACTGAATGCAAAGTCTGAAAAATATCTCAAATGCCAGTCCTAGGTTTTACAATAGCGGTGTTATCTATATGGGGCAGTTGGAGAAGGTATAACACTTACGACTATTGGCTACGTGATTCCTAAGCAGTAAGTAGTTTAAAAAGGCAAATTATAAACGATGACTGGTTAGAGTTTATGCCTACATCTTAGCAGGAGAAACAATGGCTGGTTAGAGTTTATGCCTGTATCTTAGCAGAATTCAGGCCCCTATCACAATTCCAACCTTGTGGCATTTCCTTAATTTTACAAAGGCGATTTTGGTCCCTGAGCAAGGAGGGAGTTAGTTTTGGGGAGGGACTGTTATCTTTGTTTTAAACTGTTAACTAAATTCCTCCCATTTTGGGAAGGGACTGTTATCATCTTTGTTTTAAAGTTAAACTATCCACTAAATTTCTTCCATTTCCAGAAGGGACTGTTACCATCTTTGTTTTAAACTACCAACTAAATTCCTTCCATAGCTAGGATGAATTAGCAAAGACAGCTTATGAGGTTAGAAGCAAGATAGAGTCAGTTATGTCAGATTCCTCTTACTGTCATCATTTTTCTATATCAGATTTCTTTCACTGTTACAGTTTTTGCAAAGGCAGTTTCATACCTGCCTCCTTTCTTCTGCCAGGCTTATCCGCTTTTCATCACCAACTGTCTAAAAATTTGAACCATCCTTTAGCATTGCATTCAGGTTGTTATAGCTCTCAGAAACACATGTTGCATCTGTTAAAGTTTATACATCTGTTAAAGTTTTCTCGGATTCCTTAAAAATTATGCGTGTTTTCACTTTGCTGTAGGTCAAGACAGACTATGTTAAAAGAAAAGGCTTCATAACTGTTGACGGCCAAGAGTCCCCCACAGTGACGGTGGTGGGAGATGGCACCATGCTGGATGTGGAGGGTTTGTTCTACCTAGGAGGCCTGCCCTCCCAGTACCAGGCCAGGAAAATTGGAAATGTAAGCAGCATTTTCCATACTGACATTTTACCTTCGCTGTGGTTGTGTTTATTTTGTAGAAGAGCATACCTCACGGCATCTTTATGTTTAAATTACCTTGTTTGAAACTGGGGCTTGTAAAGAGGTTTACTTTGCAGGCATGTCCACAGATCGTGTGCCAGGGCCGCCCGTCAGAACCTGATCAGTCTTTCTAGCCTGTTAGTTAATGAATATCTCCCTTTCCACAGCCACATGGCCACAGCACAATTCAGGGAAGCCCAGCAAATGCGTATTCGCACATTAGTAAACTCAGCATGTTTTGATTTCCATGATATTTCACTAAAATAATAGAAAACACTTCCACTGCATTGTTAGCAAAGATACTCAATGGTAGCTCTAACTTAGACATTCATGTGAAGTATTGTGGCAATTAAAGTTTTAAAACAAAAAGATTACATTTTAATGTGTTTTGTTGAGACCAATATGATGAAGTGGAAGGAAAATGTGTCCAAGCCCTTCTCGTTAGAATCATCACCGTCTACTCCTGCATGTCATTTGTCTTAGATCACCCACAGCATCCCTGCCTGCATTGGGGATGTGACAGTTAACAGCAAACAGCTGGACAAGGACAGCCCGGTGTCCGCCTTCACGGTGAACAGGTGCTACGCAGTGGCCCAGGAAGGAACATTCTTTGACGGAAGCGGATATGCAGCTCTTGGTATGTGTTAGCAACACTCTCAAAGGCAGTCCCCGGATGAGTCTGTACTCTAAAGTGATGCGGATCCAAGAGTATAAGACAGGACCCACTGGATAAGGCTGCAGGAAAACCACATTGAGTTCAGTATTCCAGTTGATTCCTAATTTCTTGGCGTAAAAAGCCTTCTCAGATCTTGGGCTATATGGATGGCCTGACAAAGTCTCCCCCAAGGAGTGGTGTGACTCCTGACAGAGGCCAGACATGGGGTGCTAGTTTCATCTATAGTTTCCCCAGGTTCTGTAATGCACACTTACTGTCCAAGTTAAGAAAGGGCTTTGAATTAAAAATCAGCAGCATAAAATGTCTAGACCAGCTGGCGCCAGGGAAGCTGTGCAGAAGTTTGGGTGGGGAAGAGGGGGAAGCCAGCAGAACACCTCTCGTTCACTCTGTGCTTCCTTTCTCCTGTTCCTGGGGCCCAGGCTCCAGCCCTGCTGGGCAGCCCCCTCAGTGGCCTCAGCTCCCCTTCCACCCCCCCAGCTCTGGGCATACCACCTTCTCCCCTTTTCCCTTCAGCCCTGGGCATGGTAACAACTGCCTGCTGTTGCCAATAGCGCCAGTGTGGCTCCTCGGCTTTTTTATCACCTGAATTAAAAAATCATTCCATTCAATCCCCACCTTTAACAAACTTAGTGTGGACTCTGATACACTCAGTAAATGATGATTCCCCCAAGTACACAGATACTAGGAAAATAAATTGGACTATTCTCGGATGATGATAAAGGGATTCCAGGGATCAAATCCCAACAGCCCACGGGAAAGACTGCTGCGGGGAGGATGTGTCCATGGGGTGAGTCAGGGCCATGTGCTTCTGCAGCCACAGATGAAGGAGGCGCCTGGCTCTGCTCTGACCTGGCTGACCGCATGGGTCTTCTTGAAAAGCTCCACGTCATCTCCCAGCTGTGGAAGCTGAGGCTCAGAGGGCAGGAGTGACCTGCTGGTGGGGATGGAGCTGGATCTAAAGGAGGAGCTAGAGCCAGGTCCCCCAACCCCTAGCCAGGAGCCCAAATGCTCAGCCTGGGTCTGGCAGTGCTCACCCTGACTTGGGTCGTCCTTGTGTGTTACAGTCAAAGAGGGCTACAAAGTCCAGTCAGATGTGAACATCACACTGGAGTTTCGAACCTCCTCACAGAATGGCGTCCTCCTGGGGATCAGCACTGCCAAAGTGGATGCCATTGGACTAGAGCTTGTGGACGGCAAGGTGGGTGCTTCCTCTCCATGGGGGTCTTCCTCCCCCCAGTGTCAGAGACAGAGCAATTGAGAAACAGCAGATTGAAATTCACAACTATCTATTTTCATGGAGTCAAACAGTGGTCCCATTACTATTTTAAAAACAGATATTGCTACAAAAAAACCTTTTTTATTTTTTAAAAGCTTTTCAAAAATAACTTTTTATATGTTTGAAAGTAAGCTTTCAGCAAAATTACAACTATAATACAAAGAACTTTTTTTCCTGAACCATCTGAGAATAAGCTGCTGACCTGATGCCCTATCCCTTCTAATAATTTTTTTAACTTTTTATTTGGAAATTACTACAGATTGATAGGAAGTTGCAATGAAATGTACAGGAGGGCCCCATGCACCCTTCACCCAGACCCAGGTTTCCCAGTGGTAGCATTATGCATTTTTTTTTTTTTTTTGAGACAGAGTCTCGCTCTGTCGCCCAGGCTGGAGTGCAGTGGTGCCATCTCGGCTCACTGCAAGCTCCGCCTCCCGGGTTCACGCCATTCTCCTGCCTCAGCCTCTCCGAGTAGCTGGGACTACAGGCGCCCGCCACCACGCCCGGCTAAATTTTTGTATTTTTAGTAGAGACGGGGTTTCATTGTCGTCTCGATCTCCTGACCTCGTGATCCGCCCGCCTCGGCCTCCCAAAGTGCTGGGATTACAAGCGTGAGCCACCGCACCCGGCCTTTTTTTTTTTTTTTGAGACAGAGTTTCGCTCTTGTTGCCCAGGCTAGAGTGCAATAGTGCAATCTCAACTCACTGCAACCTCTGCCTCCCAGGTTCAAGTGATTCTCCTGCCTCAGCCTCCTGAGTAGCTGGGATTACAGGCGTGCACCACCACACCTGGCTAATTTTTGTATTTTTTAGTAGAGACCAGGTTTCATCATGTTGGTCAGGCTGTTCTCAAACTCCTGAACGCGTGATCTGCCCGCCTCGCCTCCCAAAGTGCTGGGATTACAAACATTATGCATTTTTCTAGCACAATCAAGATGCTTAATTGTATCAATACCACAAGGCTCCCCCTTAATACCCCATCATGGCCACGCCCAACTCCTGTACCCCTAATCCTAGGCAACCACTAATCTGTTTGCTGTCCCTCTAATTTCTGTTTCACCAGTGTTACATAAATGAAGTGACGCAGTAGGTATCCTTTTGAGATCAGCTTTTCACACTCAGCCTGATCTTGGGAGGGTCATCTGGGTGGTTGTGCATATCAGCAGTCCGTTCCCTTTTGTGGTGGCGTATTACTCCGTGGGAGAGACGTACCATGCTATAATTTTTTTTAAATGTAGAACATGTTATTTTTTCTGTGACTGTTCTGACCTTGCTTTTCAGCCTCTCATGTCCCTCTCCTGCTGGCAACAAAATGAACTCAACAATTTGCAGTACTAGTCTTCTAGTCTCCTGCTTGAAAACCGCCTCCTTCACAGTTTCTCCCAGTTCTCACTTTCTTTCCTCTCCCCTTTGGGGCTGTCTGGGCGCAGGCAGGATGCAGGGAAGGGAGTCTCGATCGCCCTTTTCCTTTCTGTGGACTGTCTCGTGGACAGCAGCTGAGCATAGCTTAGTCTCCTGGTCTTCAGGGCAGCCTCTTACAGTGAGTGGTCTGGGGTCTCAGTGTTGCCCCTGCGTGGGGGCTGCTCCTGGAGAGTTTGGCCAGTGTCCCTTTTGGCTCAGGCTTCTCATCCTGGTTGTCATGAGTAGCGCCACCTCTTCATCTTCCGCCTTCCCTGTGGGGTCATGTGCAAACTTGGGGATTTCTGCCAAGCCACACAGAGGCCGTGTGGAATCAGGGATGGTGTCTCTCTGATCCTCTCTCTACCTAACTACATTTTACCAGCATTTCTGCAGCACTGTGGTCAATGCTTGTTGTTGTGGGAGTAAGATGCCTGAATTTTCCAACACTAGTGCCTCTTGGAAGGCAAGGAACAAGTCTCCACGTTCTAGATTCCCCAGGACTTACCGGTTGTTTCTAGTATTTCCCTACTTACTCCCCGCTGGGTTTTGACCCCTAGGATATCCTAGAGTGGGGGTGGGGAGGATCTGAAAGGTCATGTCTGACCTTTTGCCCTTCACTTCTTTTCCAATTCATGACAAAACAGAACTAACTTGATGTCATATTGCTGCCTCTCTACACTGACTTATAGCCAACTTTTTCCCTCATCTATACTTTAAAAACTTTTGTATCTATTTGCATGTTTTTATGTGACATCTAAAAAATGTTATCAGGGGCCAGATACGGTGGCTAACACATGTAATCCCAAAACTTTGGGAGGCTGAGGCAGGAGGATTGCTTGAGCCCAGGAGTTTGAGACCAGCCAGGGCAATGTAGCAAGACCCCATCTCTATTTTTGAGAAATATTTTATTTAGATAAATAAAAAATTAAAAATGCAATCAGAAGTGTAATTGCTGCAAACAGTGTAATTTTCTGTTGTATTATACATTTGCCTCTTATTGGATTATTATTTATAGTTCTTTTTTTTAACATTTTTAGTTGTTGCCTAAGGGTTTATGACTTATATCTTTAATCGTCACAGTCCCCCTTGAAATAATACTGAGCAGTTTCATATATAGCATAACAATCTTCAAAAAGTACATTTGAAATTCTTTCCTCCTGTCTTAGTCTGCTTGGGGTGCCAGAACAAAGTACCACAGATTGTGTGGCTTAAACAATGAAAATTTATTTTCTTGCCATTCTAGAGACTAGAAATACGAGATTGATGTGTTGGTAAGGTTCTTTATTCTGAGGCCTCTCTCTTTGACTTACAGATGCCTCGTTCTCCGTGTGTTCTCACATGGTCTTCCCTCTGTGCATGTCTGTGTCCTAATCTCTTCTTATAAAGACACAGTCAGATTGGATGAGGGCCACCCTAGTGACTCATCTTTACTTAATTACCTCTTTAAAAGCTCCATCTTCAAATACAATCACATTCTGAGGTACTGGGGGTTAGGACTTCAGCATATGAATTTTGGAGGGGCGGTCTTCAGCCTATAACACCTCCTATCTTTTGCAAAGCTGAGATCTCTTTACTTGCTGTGGGAGAGCATCTACAGTTCATCAGAAGAGAGTTAGTAAATATTCGCTCATAGGTGCTATCAATAGGTATGACCGGGCCAGGTGAGGTGGCTGACGCCTGTAATCCTGGCACTTTGGGAGGCCTAGGCGGGCAAATCACCTGAGGTCAGGATTTCGAGACAAGCCTGGCCAACATGGTGAAACCCTGTCTCTACTAAAAATACAAAAATTAGCTGGGCATGATGTGGGCGCCTGTAATCCCAGCTATGCGGGAGGCTGAGGCAAAAGAATCACTTGAACCCGGGAGGTGGAGTTTGCAATAAGCCAAGACCGCTCCACTGCACTCCAGCCTGGACAACAAGAGCAAAACTCCATCTCAAAAAAGAAAAAAAAAAAAAGAAAGTATGATCAGCACCTCCAATAAGGCTATTAACTCCTAAAATGTCCTAAAAATGAAGCCCTCACTTAAGGATGCAATGTGCTTGGACTTGTGGTCATGAAGGTGGCCATTTGCCCTTTCTGGAATTTGTGGAATAGTATAACATCTGAATCTTTTTTTTTTTTTTTTTTGAGACGGAGTTTCGCTCTTATTGCCCAGGCTGGAGTGCAATGGCACGATCTTGGCTCACCACAACCTCTGCCTGCCAGGTTCACGCGATTTTTCTGCCTCAGCCTCCCGAGTTGTTGGGATAACAGGCATGTGCCACCACGCCTCGCTAATTTTTTTGTATTTTTAGTAGAGACAGGGTTTCTCCATGTTGCTCAGGCTAGTCTCAAATTCCTGACCTCAGGTGATCCGTCCGCCTCAGCCTCCTAAAATGCCGGGATTACAGGCGTGAGCCACCGTGCCCAGCCATCATCTGAATCCTTTAAAAGGTTATTTTTCAAAACTATTTTCTGTTTCTCCTAGTTAGCTCTCCTTTTAAACATAATGCTGCAATTTTATCCACTCCAAGAGCTTATACAAATGGACTGTGTTCCGTAAATTCACAAAAACTCACCAAGATATTTGCTTTTAGGTCTTGTTCCATGTCAACAATGGTGCTGGCAGGATAACAGCTGCATATGAGCCCAAAACCGCCACTGCGCTCTGTGATGGGAAATGGCACACTCTTCAAGCTAACAAAAGCAAACACCGTATCACTCTGACTGTCGACGGGAACGCAGTTGGCGCTGAAAGTCCACACACCCAGTCTACCTCGGTGGACACCAACAATCCCATTTATGTTGGTGGCTATCCTGGTATGTACGGGTACCTGCTCTTCCACTCAAAAGGGGCACTGTCCCTGGAGGAAGTCTTGGTTCAGGTGGATGTAGAATAGAGATTAAGAAAGGTACATGGTTTGGGTGACAAATCCTTTACCATTTTAGAAAAGCCATTTCAAATACCTAAGAATTCTTGGAAAACTTAAAATAATCTACACACACAAGTTAATCATTGGGTAAGACTGTGAGAAGATTGGGTCGGATATAAAGGCAGCTGGATGACTTTACCGAAGTAAATTTCATGACTCTCAGACTTGGGAGTCATTTTAGGGCTAGGGAATTGTTTTAGGAAACAAACTTGTGACTCATCTCTCTGGTCAATTTTGGATTAGAATTATGTATTTTAGATGTTCCAAGGAATTGTTGCAAATAATAAACACCTGTTGTATGACTTTTTTTAAGTTGTAACTATGCCTTAAAATTTTATATATTAAAAGTTTTTGGCCAGGTGTGGTGGCTTACGCCTATAATCCCGGCACTTTGGGAGGCCAAGGTGGGTGGATCACTTGAGGTCAGGAGTTTGAGACCAGCCTGGCCAACATGGTGAAACCCCGTCTCTACTAAAAATACAAAAATAAGCTGGACGTGGTGACGGGTGCCTGTAGTCCCAGCTACTCAGGAGGCTGAGACAGGAGAATCACTTGAACCCGGGAGGCAGAGGTTGCAGTGAGCCAAGATCGTGCCACTGCATTCCAGCCTAGGTGGCAGAGCAAGACTCCATCTCAAAAAAAATTTTCTCTGAATTCTGCTACTCACTGACACCACATATGTGGAAAATATTCTTCTAATTTTGATAGTGAAAAATTTAAAAAACAAAAAAACCGGCTTGAGATTATTTCTGTTCCTTTTGTGCTATGGATCGCATTTCAACAAAATTAAGCAAGATTTGTCTTCTCTTCTTTCCTGAACAGCTGGCGTGAAGCAAAAATGCCTGCACAGCCAGACCTCGTTCCGCGGGTGTTTGAGGAAGCTAGCTCTGATTAAGAGCCCGCAGGTGCAATCCTTTGACTTCAGCAGAGCGTTCGAACTGCACGGAGTTTTCCTTCATTCCTGTCCTGGGACCGAGTCCTGAACTTCAAGCAGAATCCTCAGTTGGAATCATTGCTAATATTTTGAGGAGAAGTGTATGTGTGAATTAAGAGTCTCTTCAGTTCATATTTTATTTCCAACTCAGGTTAAGTGTTTCTGGGGAGAGATGTGTTTACGTTACACTAAAACCACATGTGCAACAAATACCTCCATTAAATGGTCTAAAATGTAAATTGAACTCCGTGGCCCTCTTTTTAAACATTTTTTTAAAAAATAAATCTTTATACACATTGAATGTTCTGTTGATTACTTGATAGTATTTTATGTTTTTCATTTTGAGCTTTTAAAAAAGTGTCAATACAGATGATAATAGATTAGAGTATGAAGCCTTTTATTCAAGAAAACTCTAAGCTCCAATTTCTACAACAGACAAGCAATGTTCATTGATTAATTCCAGATGAGCACACCAGCTGTTTGCCACATAACCTTTTAAGGAGGCTCCAGCAAGTCATAGGGGCAAAGGGAGCAAAGGAAGGAGCTGGACCCTCCTTGGACGTGGCCTTGTGCTATCAGGACCTCACCTAACAGCATTTTGCAGGACAGAAAAAAAGAAAAGATGGCATCATTTTAAATTAGTGCTTCCTTTATTGTCAATTTTATTTTCACCACTTGGAATGAAACAGTTTGCCTTAATCAGCTACTTTTCTGGGATAGTGTGTGTAATTTGAAAAGAGGGAACATTTTAAAACCATGTAATTTAATGGACCAAGCAGCTGTAGACCCAGATTTCTGAAGTCGCATTCAATCCCTTCCACATTCATTTTAGTTCTGCTCTGTGGCTGCAGCTCAGGTCACAGTGGCCACTGTCTATATCCTTCAGAAAAATGATCCCATTTTCCAAATGCTCACTTGAAGAGCGGTCTCCACCTGTCTTAGCCATGACCTGCTTTTCCAGCATGGAGGAGGCCAGAGTTAATGTCTGTGTCTCTGAGAGATTTTGATTGGATAAACAAGGCAGGCAGCTGTGCTCCTGGTCCCCGTCCCTGTTCGTTGCCTTCTTATGTTTTTGAACCCTTGGGATTCACACCTCTTGATGAGTATATTTGAAATTTGTAGTTCTTTCCCATTTAAATACCTGCATGAAGATGTTTCTTAGAGAAAGGCAGCTGCCAGTTGTGGACATGCTGATGTTTCTGTAGCACCAGCCATGGGAGGAATGCGGACTTTTCAAAGGCAGCTCCTGGGCAGCTGGGCTCAGAAGAGGCACCTGCCCATCTCAGCGGCAGTGCACGTGCACCAAGAACCTCTTTGCTGTGCCGCCGGTGGTCTTTGGTTTCATGTTTCTGCGGAAACCAGCTACAGTGGGATATGAAGGCTCAGACATTCTAGATCCTGGTCCACCATGTTGGGTGAGGAAGTGACCAAAACTAGGACATAGAGCACAGACTGTGGAGCTGCCTTGAGCTTTGCACCCCAGCCCTGCCTCCACCCCCCCTTTAACAGAGTTAAAACGGAGCATGGGCCTTTCATAAGTATAGCTATTCACAAGATCTCTCTGAAGGATCCCTCAGGAGAAAACCCACCAGCTCCCCCTTGGCCTTTCACAAGCACAGAGTGGAGTGGCCTGGGTGTGGGTCTGTCCCCGTGACCTTGAGCCTGCGCTTGCAGGTCAGACACCAGCTATGGTTCTCACTTCGGGTTCTGACACTGATTCCTTAACTCCTCTCACCAAGTCTGGACTCAGGTTCTTAGAGAGGGTTGCCAGATAAAACGCAGAACCCAGGGAAATCTGAATTTCAGATAAACACCACAGACATGGTTTTAGTATAAGCACATGCTAAATATTGCACAGCATCCTGTGTTTTTCATTTGCTAAATCTGGCAACCCTACTTTGGAGCCCCAAGGGCATAAAAAGATTATGATACCCTTTCCCTCACTGCCAAGTGATTCCAAATAAAAGCAAATCTATGTCTTAAAGCACGTGCAACAAAATCTATTGACGATCATGTTTTTCTCATGACGACTTTACTGAGATATCTAATTTCTTTCCAAAGTCTAATTTTGGTGCCAAAAGTCCTTGTTTAGTCTGTCAATTAATGTAGTACTTTTTTTTATTGTGGCAAAATACAGAAAATATAAAATTTACCATTTTAAGCCATCTGTAAGTGTATATTTCCATGAAATTCAATACATTTATAAGGTGTGCAACCACTACCATTCGTCTCCGGAATTCTTGTCATCTTGTAAACCTAAAACCCTGTACCAGTTAAACAGTAGTCCCCCATTCCTTCTTTCCCTCAGCTCCTGGCAACCACCGTTCTTTCTATCTCTACACATTTGACCCACTCTGGGTACTTCATATAAGTGACTTACCATAATAGCTTCAAGGTTCATCTCTGTTTAGCCTGTGTCAGAATTTCCTCCCTTTTATTTCTGAATAGCATCCCATTGTATGT
The DNA here is from genome assembly GCF_028878055.3 of Symphalangus syndactylus. Taxonomy (NCBI): domain Eukaryota; kingdom Metazoa; phylum Chordata; class Mammalia; order Primates; family Hylobatidae; genus Symphalangus; species Symphalangus syndactylus. The sequence continues at coordinate 72,913,309 of NC_072423.2, read as the reverse complement.
ATAGACATTATGCTTATCCATTAATCCCTTGATGGGTACTTGGGTTCCTGCCATCTTTTGGCTATTGTGAATAGTGCCGCAATGAACATGGATGCACAAATGTCTGTTCAGAGTCCCTGCTTTCAACTCTTTGGGGTATATACCCAGAAGTGGAATTGCTGGATCATATGGTAAATCTATTTGTAATTTTTTTTTTTTTTTTTTTGAGACAGAGTCTCACTCTGTCATCCAGGCTGGAGTGCAGTGGTGTGATCTTGGCTCATGGCAACCTCCACCTCCCAGGCTCAAGCAATTCTCCTGCTTCAGCCTCCCGAGTAGCTGGGACTACAGGCGGGTGCCACCATGCCTGCCTAATTTTTGTATTTTTGGTAGAGATGGGTTTCACCATGTTGGCCAAGATGGTCTCAAACTCCTGACCTCAAATGATCCACTAAGTGCTGGGATTACAGGCATGAGCCACCGTGCCTGGCCCCTAGTTGTAATTTTTTGAGAAAGAACTATACTGTTCTCCATAGCATGCAGCACTGTTTTCAAGCCTCAGTTTCTTCATCTGTAAAAAGATTGTGATACCAACCTCAAAAAGCTATCACAATATTTAGAAGATAGTATTAAAAATTTTTTCAGAAAGAGAGCACGTTGATAAGCCAACAGCATTGACCGTAGTGAAATTTAATCCTCAGTCACAACTGCCTTCCAAGAATGTCCAAAAACCGGTTGGATTTATAGGCAAGCATTGGCAAACATCAGAAAAGAGAAGAAAACTGACCAACTCATTTAACGCTGGTGGAATAACTTCATATGAAACAAGTATAAAACAATTATAGACCAACTTTACTTATGGACTTAGATGTAAAGATCTTTTATAAAATACTAGTAAATTCGATTCAGTCCTTAGGGGAAACGATAACTAAGTACATTTGCAAACCCATAAATTCTTCTTTCTATTCTCACATGTGGTAATTTTTTGATTATGGTCAAACATTTGGCATAAGATCTACCCTCTTAACATATGTTAAATGCACAGTACAGTATTGTTAACTATAGGCACCATGTTGTACAGACAGCAGATCCCTAGAGCTTACTCAGCTTGCATAACTGAAACTTCATTTTTTTATTTTTATTTATTTATTTATTTTGAGATGGTATTTCACTCTTGTTGCCCAGGCTGGAGTGCAATGGCATGATCTCGGTTCACTGCAACTTCCACCCCCTAGGTTCAAGTGATTATTTTGCCTCAGCCTCCTGAGCAGCTGGGATTATAGGCACACACCACTGAGACTACGTCTCAAAAAAAAAAAACCAGAAAATTAGTGATTCAGAGATAAGGAAGTTTCACTATTTTTCTTATAACAACAATACTACTTGGTACCTGTGGCACTTCCTTCTTCCCCAGTGGCAGAAACTTTGTAATGGCTGAGTATATATTTTTAAATGTTACCCAATGCCCTGGGTATGTTCCCCTCAGCCGTAATAAACTCCCTCTTCACACTACTACCTGCTTTTCCCGCTAGCTTGGAACTGTGGTTGAAGATAATTCTCCAGTATCTGCCTCCGTGATACTCTGCCCTGCGTCCTGCCCAGGACCCTTTTCACAGCTGCAAGCTGTGTTACTTACTTGTTCCTAATGGGACAGTCAGTCTCTAGCACAGTTCTGAATATCTGAAGGAAGTCAACGGGAAGCATCGGGTCAATTTCCTGCCTCAGACTGCAAAATGGGTCTGGACACATCTCCCATCACTTTGTGATACCCACTTTCTTTTTCTTCTTGAAATTGTAGTGTATTGAAGGTATTTCTCTGTTAGGTTCATATTTCACATAGTTTTCAAAATTTCAAAAGTATCACATACATTCCAAGTGCTCATGGCTCCCGTTTGTATTTTGTGGTGTGCAGGCACATCTTCGCCTTCCAGTGCCCTTGGTAAGTCTTCCTGGACAGCCTCCTGCAGTGCTGACTGCCCTGGAACTGTTCTGGTTCTCTTTTTTTATTTTATTTATTTATTTATTTATTTATTTATTTATGGAGACGGAGTCTCGCTCTGCTCCCAGGCTGGAGTGCAGTGGCGCGATCTCGGCTCACTGCAAGCTCCGCCTCCCGGGTTCACGCCGTTCTCCTGCCTCAGCCTGCCAAGTAGCTGGGACTACAGGCGCCTTATTTATTTATTTATTTTTAGTAGAGACAGAGTTTCACCATGTTAGCCAGGATAGTCTCGATCTCCTGACCTTGTGATCCGCCCACCTCCGCCTCCCAAAGTGCTGGGATTACAGGTGTGAGCCACCGCACCTGGCCGGAACTGTTCTGGTTCTTAATGGCTCTAAGTTATGCTGAGTTTTCCCCTCAGATTGGATGTTCTCCTCAAAGAGCCTGTAGTTGTTGTATAGCTCCTTGAAGGTCGATATTCTGTTGGATATTTCTTAGGCATTTCTCCCTAACATAATAGTTAATGTAATAAGGACATGGCAGAGGTTATTAGTACATAATTATTAAACTGAATACTAGTTTCTCATTTTTCTCTAAACATACTTCAGCAGTGTCGTTGTTCCCATAAATTTCAAAAGATCTTTGCAAATGTAATTCTTCTGAGCCATCTAACAAGCATTTAAACAGAACAGAATCATGCTCGCTATGCACATATATTATACTAAAAGTGGAGCGATCCAGAGGTTAGCATGGGCCCTGTGCAAGGATGACATGCAAATTCGTGAAGTATTCCATATTTTTAAAAGTCTAATAGAACATTTAAAAAAGAATTTAAAAATGACAAAATCAGCCATTTTGCAACATATTCTCAAAAAAGATCTACAGGCTTAACAGTTTTCATAATATACAGTGAAGTTTTCAACTTAATATACCCTGAAATGTAAAAACCATCAGGATTTTTTTTCACAGGGTGACAATGGCAGCGCTCATGTTCCTTTCAAACCCCTTCAGTGTCCGACAATGGGAGCCATACAAGCTGTCTGAAGCAAGGGCTTGGAGGGGAACATAATGAAAATCACTGTTTTCTCTCTGAGTAACACATTTTAAAAATGATGTCTTTTCACAGTATATGCTGAGCATAATGCTTAATTATAAAGTATTGAAACATGAACTCCAGTGTGAATGCTAAAGAACTGTGGTCTCTGTTCATATTGTTATAAAAGAGAAAAGTTTATTTTAACGAGAACCGTTCTATGCATCAGGCATTTCATCCATGATTTAATTTTTAGCATGTGTTTGAAATGCAAATGTGATTTTCTGATATGAATAAAACACAGTAAAATCTTTGCTAAAAATGGTACAATGCTGAATTGTGTCCCTGAAGGTGGTCAGAAGAAAACAATTAGAGGAAGAACATCAGTCAAGGGAGGAGGTAGGAGATTGTAAAGAATAGACACACGTACCAGAGGATGCATGTGCGGCTCTGCCACCCAGACTAGAAGGTCAGCAGGATGTAGGTATGGATAGGGAGTTCGTGTGATTAATACTATGTGGCTTAAATGTAATTCTGCACCCTTGAGGTCTCATTAAATTGAACATGGAATTTAAGAAGTGTGAGTAAAAATGACAAAAGAATAAGTAGGAAATGATCAAGACCATTCACTAAGTCTTGCTAGGAAAAAACGTTCAAGCTTGGAAGAAGACTCAGTGGAAAGTTTTTGATTTAGGTAGGATTGGAAGCAAACTAAAGAAAATCTTTTTTAGTAAGCTAACCTAAAAGGAAACAAATTTTTCTTCTTTTATTAGGTGGTACATTGAAATTGAGTGAATTGGAGGGAAGGAATCCTAAAATGATAAAACCACCAGGCAAATCCTTGAATTACTGCTGATTCTTACAGCACTTCCCAAAGTTAAGTGGAAAGGAGTGTGTGTGTGTGTGTGTGTATTTAAATTGATATAACCACAGAAGATGGGATATAACTTATAGTCGGAACATAACCTAGTTAATTTTTTACTAAAACAGACATCAACATTTTCCAGAGGCAGAAAATAGATCTAGAGTCTGCAATACACAACATTCACAATGTCCAGGATACAATTCAAAATTTCTTGATATACAAACAACCAGGAAAATGGTACCAACTCTCAAGGTAGAAAGACAATCAAACAAATACCAACCTCAAGAGAAAATCATCAGACAAAGACTTTAAAGCAGCTATTTTATCTATGCTCGTAAGGTCAGGGAAAGCACACGTCAACTGAATGATATGATAGAAGTGCTCAACAGAAAAATGGAAAATTTAGAAAGGAAGCAAATAAAAATATTGAAATGAAAAATACAATCTCTGCAGTCAAAAGTTAATCATTGGTTGGACTCAATAGTAGAATAAAGATGATAAAAGGAAAATTAAGTTGAAGGTAGAACAATGAAAATTATCCAATCTACAAAGAGAGATAAAGGGTTTAAAGAAAACAAACCCAGAGTGTCAGGTACCTGTGTGTTACCATCTAAAGGTCTAACATAGTATAAGTCGAGTCTCAGAAGGAGAGGAGAAAAAGATTAAAATAGAAAAAAAAATTCAGTAAGAATGCCCAGAAACTCCCCAATTTAGTGAAAGACATAAATTTACAGATTCAAGACACTTAGCAAACTCTGAGCAAAACAAACTCAAAGGAAACAATCCCTATTAACCTATAAGAATCAAATTTCTGAATCCCAAGATACCTAAAAAATTCTTGAAAGTAGCTATAGGGAAAAAAAAGTACACATTACATAGAGGGAAATCATGACTTAACGTGCATGATTTCTCCCAGAAACTATGAAGTCCAGAAGACAGCAGAACTACATCTTAAAAGTACTGAAAGAAAAGAGCTTCTCAACCTATAATTTTATATCCATTACAAATATCTTACAGCAATAAAGGTGAAATAAAGACATTCTCACAAGAAAGACAACAAAAAGCACTCATTACCAGGTCCTACTCTAGTGCCCATGGAAAGATTTCTCATAACAGCATGAGATGAACAACCCAATTACAAATGATCAAAAGATTTGAATAGATATTTTACAAATATGAATAGCCAACAAGCATAAGAAAACAGGCTCAGCACCATCAGTCCTTAGGGAAATGCAAATTAAAACCACAAGGAGATCTAACTGCATACCTTCTCGGATAGCTAAAACTGTTGGAAGGATGTGGAGCAACTAGAATTCTTGTACGTTTTTAGGGGTGGGAATGTAAAATGCTACAACCACTTTGGAAAAAGTTTAGTAATTTCTTTAGAACTTAAATATACTTACCATATGTCCCAGGTAAGCTATTCTTGGCTATTTATTCTTGGCAAAGATTTATGGATAAATGTCAGAGCTTTATCTGTACTAGCCAAACTCTGGAACTATCCCAGGCATCCATCAGTAGAAGAATAGATGAACTGTAGCATACACATACAAGGGAATACTATGTAGCAATAACAAGGAATAAACCATGATACATGCAACAATGTGAATGGATCTCAGAAATATGATGAATTTTAAAATGCCTTACACAAAAATACATACTTCATCATATTTGCATAAAATTTTTAGAAAATGCCAGGGGTTAAGATGGAGGGAGGAATAGGTTACAAATTTACATGAGGAAACTTGTTGGGCAATGGAACTGTTTACTATCTTGATTATGATGATGGCCTCAAGGGTGTAAACATATATCAAAATCAATCATTTTGAACAGTGCTGTTCAATACTATTTAATTACACCTCAACAAAGTTGTAAAAACTAATCAATTAAAAATGCGGCTTCCCCAAATCCTCTTTACTCAATAGCTATTGACTAAAATCCTCTCTCTTTAGTCAATAGCTAACATTGTGCTGAATAGTGAAAGTTTGAAAGCTTTTCTTCTAAGATCTAAGATCTAAGATCTAAGAAGTGAGACAAGGGGGCTGGGCGCAATGGTTCACACCTGTAATCCCAGCACTTTGGGAGGCTGAGGTGGGTGGATCACCTGAGGTCAAGAGTTCGAGATCAGCCTGGCCAACATGGTGAAAACCCGTCTCTATTAAAAATAAAAAAATTAGCTGGGTGTGGTGACAGGCGCCTGTAATCTCAGCTGCTCAGAAGGCTGAGGCAGGAGAGTTGCTTGAACCCAGGAGGCAAGGTTGCAGTGAACCAAGATTGTGCCATTGCACTGCAGCCTGGGCGACAGGGCAAGACTCCATCTCAAAAAGAAAAAAAAAAAAAAGGCAAGACAAGAATGCTGCTTTTGCCACTTCTATTTAATATAGCTTTAGAAGTCCTAGCTAGAGAATTTAGGGAAGAAAATAAAGAAATAAAAGGCAACCAATTGGAAACAAAAAAGTAATATTCTCTCTGTTAGCAAACAATATTATCTTATATGTTAGAAAGCTCTAAATATTCTATAAAACAAACTCTTACAATTAATAATTTCAGCAAAGTTGGAAGATACAAAATTAACCCACAAAAATCAATTGCATTTCTATATACAAACAATGAACAATCCCAAAAGAAATAGAGAAAACAATTTCATTTACAATAGCATTAAAAGACTAAAATACTTAGGAATCAACTTAGCCAAGGAGCTGAAAGACTTATACACTAACAACCTTGAAGCATTACTGAGAGAAATTAAAACTAAGGGCAGCAATAAACGGAAAGATATCCTTGTTAATAAATAGGACTTAACACTGTTAAGATGTCAATAATACCCAAAGGAATCTACAGATTCCAGCAATGTTTTTAGCAGAAATAGAAAAAAATTCTAAAATTCATACCGAATCTCAAGGATCCTGAATAGCCAAAACAATCTTGCAGATGAAGTACAACCCTAAAAGTCACACACTTTCAAGTTTATAGAGCTAGAAAGTAGACTAGTGGCTGCCAGGGTCGGGGGGTTGGGGAGAATGGGGAAGGTGGAAAGTTCTGGTGATGGTTGCCCAACAATGTGAATGTACTTAATGCTACAGAACCACACTTAAACGTGGTTAAAATAGTGAATTTCGTTACATATGTTTAATCACCATAATTATGAAAAAATAAATAGATGACAGCAACATGATTTTTCTTGGCAAAGCTCACCCACACTGAATAAATCCCCAAAACAGGCTGATGTTTGAAAGATCTGTGTTCAGGCTGGGCATGGTGGCTCACACCTGTAATCTCAGCACTTTGGGAGGCCGAGGCGGGTGAATTGCCTGAGGTCAGGAGTTCGAGACCACCCTGGCCAACGTGGGAAAACCCCATCTCTACTAAAAATGCAAAAATTAGTTGGGCATGGTGGCAGGCACCTGTAATCCCAGCCACTCGGGAGGCTGAGGTAGGAGAATTGCTTGAGCCCAGGAGACGGAGGTTGCGGTGAGCTGAGATCGCGCCACCACACTCCAGCCTGGGCAACAGAGCAAGACTCCATCTCAAACAAACAAACAAACAAACAAAAAAGATCTGTGTTCAGAAGTGGAATTTTAGAAACATGTAGGTAGAAATACAAAGCCATATTGCCAACATGTACTCATAGGAGAAATATTAAAGTGGTTTTCGTAACATAGCAGAAATTCTGTGACATTTAACATGCCCTATCCTACAAATCCGAGGACAGATTATCTTAAAACAAAGTCCTGTTTGTGATCACTCCTAAGATAGTGTCTTGTATTTCTTTGTAGGTGAGTTTGCTCTCAAACTTCGCCCTCCCAGCACCTGTCATTGCCATTCCTATCAACTGCTCTGGGCCTGAGAATGAAAATTTATTCATTCATGAAAATTATTCTAACTTAGGTATTTTGGAGCTAGTGTGCTTTTCAGCTGCTAATACAATGTTATACCAAGTCCTACTTCATTAAACATTGTAAGATTTAAGGAAAAGATGAGACAAATTCCGTGAGCCACTAAGTTAGACACAGGGGATGCCCATGCTTTGGTCTTAGGAAACAGCCACAGGTGTTGACATTTGTTAGAAAAAATGCAGGGTGGTAGATTACAATCAGAGGGGAAAATACTCATTGGTGCACAGCCACTGACACTTTAAAAGAAATGTAAAATGTTCAACTTCCCCACTTCTTTAGGGCCTTATTGAAGCTATTCAGAAAGAGAGAAGAGATGGAAAGAGAGAAGAGGAGGGTGAGGTTTGTAGATTTCCAGAGATGAAGAGATGACAGACATCGAGGGATGTGAAACACTATCTCCTCAGGCTGACTCTACTTTTATTAGGCTGTTCTTGCATTGCTATAAAGGAATACTTGAGCCTGGGTAATTTATAAAGAAAAGAGGTTGAATTGGCACACGGTTCTGCAAGCTGTACAAGCATGGCACCAACAACAGCTTGGCTTCTGGTGAGGGCCTCAAGAAGCTTACAATGTTGGTGGAAGGTGACGTTGTGGTGGAGGGGGGGCAGGCACATCACATGGAGAGAATGGGAGAAAGAGAGATAGAGAAGGGGGATGTCCAACTCTTTCAAACAACCAGATCTTAACCAAGAAGGAACTGAGCGAGAACTCATCACCAAGGGGGTGGCGAGAAACCATTCATGAGGGATCCACCCCCATGATCCCATCACCTCCCACCAGGCCCCACCTCCAACACTGGGAATTGCATTTCAACTTGAGATTTGGAGAGGACAAACATCCAAAACACATAATCAGTCATCATTCCTATACTACAGCGACCATAAATATTGCATCTTATTCAGCAATTCCAATTAGAAATATTTAGTACCACTACCCACAAAAGTTTCTTTGTACTTATTTACAAGTTCTGATGTTTTTGTTAGAAAAACATTGCCACCTATTTTTACCCAGCCAGGTCTCAGCCTAAGTGCCACTGGGTCCAGTTTCTCTCATCTTCTGAGCAGTTGGCCTAAAGTGACCCTATGTTTTCCTTTTCTCTGTCTCCTCTTCCTCTTCCACGCCAATGCAAACAAACCTCCAGCCCTCGCTTGAAGATCCTACATTGTTTCAACCAGGCAAGCATGACACATTTCATACCTAAAGATTCCAATCCACAAATGGATTTTCTTGTCATTGCTGCACGACAGTGCAGCAATGGATTTTCTTGTCATTGCTGCATGACAGCCAATAAAAAAATCCAGGTAAAACATTAGAGATAGATGATAAAAGAACTGATTACATATGAAATTCCCTTAAGCACCTTTAAGAAGAAATCATGTTTAAAAGGGAGATGAGCATTTTTACCTTTCCATTTGGGTCATGTAGAGCTGTAACCAAACCATAAGCTGGAAATGTGAGGTCCAGACCAATGTATTGAAAAGCAATGATAATGAAAATAATTCTTTACGTTTCTGGAGTTTCAGGGGTATAGAAAGAGTTCTAGAATTTTCACAAGTGCTCTTACATAGACCATCTCATTTTGCCATGATGATCCTGTGCAGCCGGCAGAGCAGGTATGGGTATAGAGCACCAGCCCCTGTATCAGGTGCTAAGGATCTGATCCTAAGCTAAACAGGCATTTGCCCACCCTCACAGGGAGTGGAGTAAGTGAGATATAGATTAAGTTTTTAAAATATATCAAAACTATATGTGGAGGACAAAACACAGCAGACATCTGGTACAGATGGCTGCAGGGGTAACAGCTGCCAGGAGCCAAAGAGGACCTCAGCCCGAGCTGGGGTGCCTGGCTGTGGAAGTGGTGGTTCTTGTGGTGGGCAGAGTAGACCTGCTGCATGGAGCCCGAAGAGAGAACGGTGGGGGCGGGGCCAGACTGGCAGTGGGCGTGACTGTTGGTGAGAGGTGGGTGGGGTCAGCCTGCGGTGGAGAGGAACGGTCCTAGAGCCGTGGGGAGGGGCAGCCCACGGCCTGGAGCAGTGGTTGGTGACCTTTGGAGTGGCCATTGGGCCGTTAGGCGGTTGGGCGGTTGGGCGGTTGCATGGGGTGGCCTGGGACTTGGGGGCGGGGTCAGTCATATAAAGGCTGTGCCCAGCGCTTTTGGAAGCAGTAAGTCCAGGCTTAGGCTAAGGTGAGAGCGTCTGCTGGGACAGTGTGGCTGGACCCACGTGGCAGGTGCGAGGCAGGGTCACTGCCCATGGGAGAGAAGGAGTAGAGGCCTCAGGCCTTGTGGGGTGTCACCTAGGGATGCCCCAGGAGGGCTGGGGGGCCGGGGTGTTTCCAGTGAAGCCAGTTGGCATCCTGGCCACTCTCTCCGAGTGGAAGGCAGAGGGAAATAATTGTATTCACGCAGGGTCGATCGGGCGGAGGCCGTCAAGCTGGAAGGGGCTGTGCAAGCGCAGGTGGCCTGGTGTAGCCCCCGGGAAGCTGGGCGGGGACGCTGGGCGGGGACCTGGCTGGGGACCTGGGCGGGGAAGCTGGGTGGGAACCCTGGGTGCATGCTGAGCGGGGACTCTATGGGGCTCTCGCTCTGGGTAGTCTGGCCCTGACTTCTGAGTCACGGGAATGAGGGCGGGAGGTCACGGGCAGTGGGAGGAAGCCCAGGTCCCAGGTTTGTGATCTTCAGATGAGGGCAGCTCTGAGAACAGTGGGGGCCCGGCTGTGGCCCCCAGGGTGGGGGGACGCCCCAGCCGTTCAGAGTGGAGTTGGGGACGAGCGGGCTGTCTTCTTGGATTTGAGGATGTCAGGCACCTCTTTCATTTTCTTGCTTCAGAGAGTATGCCTAGACCCAACAGATGGAAATTCCTGGAAGGCCGATTTCCTGGAAGGCTGATTTAGACTTCATTTGTTTTAATCATTTTTAATTATTATTTTAATTTTTTGTGGGTGCATAGGTTATGCAGACAACTGCAATACAGTCTTCTGCTGCTAATCTCTCAGCGATTATAAATGGTTTTTAGTTTTAGCAACCTGAAAAGCAAGTCTATGTGAAGCTCCCCAAAACTTTAATGTTTACATGTGAAATACTGAAAATCTGCTTCTATCTGCCTTTCAACTCAAAATTCTTTCACAAAGAATTCTTTGTTTTGAATTTGTTTGATGAGTAAATATCACTTAAGTACCAGTTTCATTTATGGTTTCATTAGTGCTTTTCCCTAAATAACACTATGATTTTAGCACTTTGCCATGTACAGTAAATTTACTTGCCTAATGCAGCTACCAAATATATATGTGTATATGTATATTAAAAGTCATTAAAAATCAGAATGACTACAAAAACAAGTCAGAAATTGTAAATACATACAGATTATATAGCGTTGGATTACAGTTGACAAACCTTAAAACATCACACATTGTAAAGAGGTCCTTCTGGGCATGACAAGTACACAGTTCTTGCCACATGACACTGGCCACCTTGCAGTGCTGGTACAACCACACCCAAGCCGCCTATGATCTGATCAGTGAGGCAGATTCATTGATATGTTGGGGGCTTCAGGGACATGTCAGACTGTTACACACTTTCCCAAAGCTTCCTGCCATTTGTTCTGCTTATCTTGTCTTGACCAGTAACAGTTTGCCAACTGACACCAGACCACAGACTACAGTTTGAATAGCATTGTCATAGACTCCAGATTGGCAACTGTCCAGAATGTAAACCTATGTCAAGCACCAAATGCTTGCCTGGCAGTAGATGAAGGGATATGCCCATTCTTTCTCTGGTCTGGCTTATCCCAACTGATTGTTTGAGTCTTTTTTAAAAGCTCCACCTCATCACACAGATGGGGAAACAGAGGCTCAGAGGCCAGGAGTGACCTGCTGGTGGGGATGCAGCTGGATCCAGAGGAAGAGCTAGATCCAGGTCCTCTGAACCCCAGCCAGGAGCCCAAATGCACAGCCACCCAGCCCAGTCTGTGCCTCTCTGAGGTTGATATGGGGCTGTCCTTGTGTGTTTCAGTCAAAGAGGGCTACAGAGTCTAGTGAGATGTAACAGTGCACTCGAGTTTTGTACCTCTCAGAAAATGGCGTCCTTCTAGGGATCAGCCTTGCCAAAGTGGATGACATTGGACTATAGCTGGTAAACAGCAAGGTACGTGCTTAATATTCAAAATGTTTTTCTTCCCGGGGTCAGTAGCAGAGTAGTTGGGAAACACTGAACATACCTAGCACCACCTCCAATTATCGGCTCTAATGGAGAGGAAAAAGTTATAATCAATATTAATGAGCTGATAACAAAACACCTTTTAATTACTTTGACAGTACCTATGCAGCATTCTTCCCCTGCTATTGTCTTGGCAGCTCAGATCCTGACTGGGTCACACTTCCGAGTTTCTCCCTTAGACAGAACGGGCTGTCCAGGGTTAATGTTGATGAACTCTTTCAATAATTCAATCGGATGTCAGCAAAGGCAGAAAGTGGGACATAGAGAACTAGATGTATGTGACCTCGCCATGGGACTCCAGGCTTCTGGGTGGAAAGAAGTACGTTTCTTTTTACTTGTTTAATACAGTGCCTGGCAAGATGGTCATTAAATCTATGAGGTCTCTCGACACGAGAGATTTTCTTTTTTTCTAAAACAGAAATTGTATTTCCCTTTTTGAGTGTGACAGACTGATCTGTAAGACCTGCCCTTCATCTAATAGCATCTGGGGTTTTTATTGTTAGAGTTGCTCACAAGATCTCTTGAGAAAAATCCTTTGCAAATGAAAATCGCCTTCTTTCACCATTACCCTTTCAAGAAACACAGGGGAGAATGACCTGCCTTGAGATGTGGCAGCCTAATTGTGGGGGCTCTGCACTCAGACAGAGCTAAGTCTCTTTTCTTGGTTATTTTTCTTTATTTTTAAAGTTTATAAACTTTTCTTCAGGAAATATATACAAAACAATAACAGAAAGGAAATCAATCTATATGGCGGTTACCTTTCTGGAAACAGTAAGAACATGAACAGAACATGATAGCACCAGACATAAAACATTCATGAAGGAGATAATATATCTAGTTCAGTGATTCTCAACAAAGGGATGTTTTGCACCACCCCAGGGGACATTTGTTTGGAAACATTTTTGATTGTCACAATAGATGTGTGTGTCTGTGTGTGTGTGTGTGTGAGATACTACTGGCTTCTAGTGGGTGGAGGCCAGAGATACTGCTAAATATCCCACCACGCACAGAACAGTCCTAATCACAAAGAATTGTCCGAAATGTCCATCGTGTCAAGTTGAGAAACCATGATTTATTTGCATCTTTAAGTTCTCTTCTAAGGTAAAATTATTGTGGGTTTCTGTATATAGTCAGTCCCTGATGTTTTACCCATTGGGGTTTAGCTGTTCTATATATAAATATTGACTAAAATCAATAAAATTTTCTGATTTCCTATTTAAAGTATACTGTACAATTAAAAAAAGTAGTCTGGATGCAGTGGCTCATGCCTGTAATCCCAGCACTTTGGGAGGCCGAGGAGGGTGGATCACGAGGTCAGGAGATCGAGACCATCCTGGCTAACACAGTGAAACCCTGTCTCTACTAAAAATACAAAAAATCAGCCAGGTGTGGTGGCAGGTGCCTGCAGTCCCAGTTACTTGAGAGGCTGAGGCAGGAGAATGGCGTGAACCCAGGAGGCAGAGCTTGCAGTGAGCCGAGATGGTGCCACTGCACTCCAGCCTGGGCGACACAGCAAGACTCCGTCTCAAAAAAAAAAAAAAAAAGAAAAAAAAACAGTAAAATAATTCCCAAGTTGAATGTGCAAGATTTTTCCCACTTTAACAGTGTTTAGAGAAGCCAGTTAAGTCCTGCAATCTTCAGGGAAACCATTTGCTAAAGCAAGACTTCTTAGAGCAACAAAAATATTTTTTAAGGCATCAGTGCATCTGAGAAGTGAGTACAGTTTGAACATACACAGAACATTCCTGTTAAGTCTTTTAGGGTAGTGGCCTAGCTTTCATGCTGGACTTGATGTTAGTCTTACGTATTTCATCCTCACGTCAGCCCCTCAGACACAGCAGAAACTCCCACCAACTTCCGGTCTCCTGAAGAGCTTTTCCAGTAATGCCAACGTCTGAGGATCTGTCTCTTTCACAAATTATTTTACTTTATCCACAAACCGATGTGGAGATCCTTCCTGGAAGCTTGTTTTCAGTACACTGAGGTCACACTCACTTGTTGAATTGGGTGTCCCTCTCCTCTGCATGTGGATTTTACTGACTTCATATATTTGTCCTTCGTAGAAATCAGTGATAGTTTATTCAGAACTGGGGATGAGCTCAGTGTAGCTGACACAGGCTGAAAATAATTCCTATAGTTAGGAGAGCTGAGGAATTTACCCAGTCCATGCTCGGTGAGTTAGTTTGCTGAATTGGTGGTTTTCTGAAAGCCTCTGCTCTTCTGGCATGTCTATCGTCAAAAGACAATATTTCTGCCTGTGGTGCATATACCTCTATGGGATCCTTAGGTGAGAGAGGAATGGCATATGATGGAGGGTTCTGAGAGCATCAGTTGGCTCTCCTGTTCCCTGGTATGTCTGCCTCTGCTGATTGGTTTTTACCATTTTTATTTTGAGGAGGTGTTAATCACTGAAGGGAGGTAGAATGTTTTTCCCCACTAGAGGAGGCAGCGACCATGTCTCCTCTATGGAGGCATTCAAGAGCCGTCCAGCTGAAGCAGCGTCATTGTCTGAGGTAAATACCTGGCGTTCACCGTCTTGCACCAAGAAGATTAAAGACATGGACACATGTGAGTGGGTTAAGGAGCGGAAAGTTTAATAGGCTGAAGAAAGGAGAGAGGAGAGCAGCTTTCTCTCTCTTTCTAGAGAGAGGCATCCAAAAGGGAAAAAGTGGGCCTGAGGTGGACCACAGCTGACTTTATAGGCAGGCTTAAGGAGGCGGCGTCTGATTTACACAGGGCCCATAGATTGGTTTGATCAGGTGTGACATTTACATAGTGCTCGGGGAAGGCTGGTCGTCCCACCCTAATGTTACTATACAAGTGGGCTTTCTGCTTGGCCAGTACCATCTTGTCTGCTTCTTACTGTACACGCGGGTGGCAAAGAGAGGAGAAGATGGAGCCACCATTTTGAACGTGCCTATTCCGAGGTAACCTTTCTCTATTGGCACAACTACCAGCATTCGCCTATGCAAGCTTCCAGCTTGCTTGTCTCTGTCTGCAGCTTGATTTTACAGGTTGCTCTTCGTTAGAAAAGAAAATGATTTGGGGCATTCCTTTTAATGCTTTTCATTAAAATGAAAACCATACCAAGGACTTCCTTATTCTGACTATCTGCCTAAATAACTTATTTTTACCTCCTCTATCACAGCTTGGAAGGCACAATCCACATAGATCTGCATGGTCCACCGAGCTCCATACCCACGGGGCCAGCTGGGAGGTGGGCAGCTGCTGGGCTCTCTTCTGAAGCAGGTGAGCATGGAGTCCCCTGTTTGTTTGCAAAGAAACAGACTGCAGACGTTGCTGCAGTCATGGTCTCGGCAATGTCATCCCTGATCTAGTGGAAGGCCAAGGTCTCTGTCTAGCAACTACATAAGTAGAGATGGAGGAGAACACAAAACAGGAAGACAATTTTTCCTTTTTCTCTCATTTTGGGCCTCTTTTAATTATGAATGCTCATCTTTGTCAGGGAATCATTTTTTTTTTTTTTTTTTTTTTTTGAGACAGAGTCTCGCTCTGTTGCCCAGGCTGGAGTGCGGTGGCGCGATCTCGGCTCACAGCAAGCTCCGCCTCCCGGGTTCATGCCATTCTCCTGACTCAGCCTCTCCGAGTAGCTGGGACTACAGGCGCCCGCCACCACGCCCGGCTAATTTTTTTTGTATTTTTAGTAGAGACGGGGTTTCACTGTGGTCTTGATCTCCTGACCTTGTGATCTGCCCGCTTCGGCCTCCCAAAGTGCTGGGGTTACAAGCGTGAGCCACCACACCTGGCCCAGGGAATCATTTTTAAGAAACCTTTCCTTCGTGGGGAGGAAAGTTGTGCAGGTGGTTTAACCCAACCTGATTTCTTGACCCAAGTTACTGGGCGAGTTTTCTACAGAGTCTGCATTGAAAGCTGAGCCACGTGGGAAGGAGAAGATTGTACTTTCGCTCTACTTATTGTAATGGGAGCATTATTTTCTGATGGTTGTAAGACATTTGTCAAGCGATACTACCTACCCAATTAGGAGACTATCTGAAGAATCGTAGCAATATTCAAAAGCTCCTCTCTAGTCTCCAAATGTAAACTTTTTTTCTTTTCTTTTTTTACAGACAGGATCTCACTCTGTTGCTGAGGCTGGATCACAGCTCCCTGCAACCTTGAACTCTCCCTCAAGCAATCCTCCCCACTCTGCCTTCCAAAGCACTAGCATTACAGGCCTAAGCCACCACTCCCATCCACTGTAGTGTAAACTGTCTCCTTCAACATTTCCAGTAGTTGCAGAGCAGATCAGATAAGGGTTCTTCCTGTGTATTGGTTCAAGTTTCATTCTCTCTTTAAACGATTTAAGGTTGGCTTCCATGGTTCCTTCTTAAAGAATGTTGAAGGTGTGTCTTCAGATCCATTTAGTGTTCGTGGAACCCCAGGGAAAGCTGATGGAAAACCCTCTTTTTTCCCCCACATGTCTCAAAAAGTTGTATTTTCTGGACCCGAGGGATCTGCAAGCCTCCTAAAGACATTTCCATTGTCACTACCATCAGGTGTGAACTTGAGTCTGGCACCTATAGTTCCAAGAACTGTCATAATAGACGCTGAAGAAACATTGTGAAGTTAACTCGCTGTTACCAACTGTGAAGTCATCAGCTAGAGGAGTCTTGGGCGGTCTGAAATCTGAAATACCGTGGAAAGAACAGAAAGATCCTGTATCTTTCCTATAATTGTTCTACTGGAAGTTGTCATTTTACACAGGAGACATTCTGTTTTATTTATTTTCTTTTGAGACAGGGTTTCACTCTGTCGCCCAGGCTGGAGTGCAGTGTTGTTACCACAGGTCACTGGTGCCTCCACTGCCTGAGGACTGCTCAAGCAATCCTCCTACCTCAGTCCCCTGAGGAGCCTGCACCACCACGCCCGGCTAATTATTTTTATTTGTAGAGAAAAGATCTATCTTGCCTAGGCTGATCTCGAAGTCCTGGGCTCAAGTAATCCTCCCGCCGTGGCTTCTCAAAGTGCTTGGGATTACAGATGTAAGCTACCATGCCCAGCCTCACAGGAGGCATTTTTGATGTCCCTCTTGACAGTCTACAAAAGTCTACAAATCTTTTTTTTTTTTTTTTTTTTCTGAGACAGGGTCTTGCTCTGCCACCCAGTCTGGAGTGCAGTGGTGCCATCATAGCTCACTACAGCCTGAGCTGTACTGAGTTCAAGGGTTCTTCCCGTCTCAGCCTCCTAAGTAGCTGGGACTACAGACACTTGCCACCAGGCCCAGATAATTTATTAAAAATTTTTTTTTGTAGAGACAGGGTCTCACTATGTTGCCCAGGCTGGTCTCAAACTCCTGGCCTCAAACAATCCTCTACCTCAACCTCCCTAAGTGCCGGCCAATCAGGCATCAGCTGCCATGCCTGGCTGCAAATCTTAGGTTTTCCCCATGGCTTCTTTCTCTGGTGTTCTTTTCTCAGGTAATGGAAGTGGGCAGAGAATGATCCTCTCCCTAGGCTCCAGTGTGTAAGAATTAAAGAGGAAAGAAACACGATGGCTTGATGGTCAAGGACAGGTTTATTTTAAAGAAAACCAACCCGAGAGTGGCTTGTGGCTGAGTTAGATCAGAGGCATGCTCTCTTACAAAGAGTTTTTAAGGATTCAGGGTGGGAGAGTTTATCAGAGACTTGGACTGCTTCTGTGTCTCTTTAGGTGTGCTTATCTGGGAGGGAGAGTTGTGTGTCTCTTTCCATACATCTTCCTGCAGCTGCAGGCATACCCCCAAGTCTGCTTTTAGCTTCCCTATCTTAGTGCACCTGAAGGGAAAGGAATGTGCTTATTAAGGCTCACTGTTATACTGGGGCCCAATGTACGAGGGTGAAGTTTGGCAGTTACCCAAGAGACTTTCCCCCCACCTCCCTCTGTGCGCAAGCTGTCTCATCTACGTTTTACTGTCTGCTCTTTCTATCTGCTTGTTGTTAGAAGTGATTTTCTTGAAATGCATGAGGCTGGAAAGGGAGCTGGAACTTAAAGTGGCAGTGTTTGTCCAAGAGGATGGTGCTCCTGCTCTGTCACAGTGGGCATGGGGATTCAGGCCACTGCCACCGAATTTCAGAGCCCAAGCACAGAGCCCAGAACTAAACTGTGAGGGTTTAAAAAAAAAATAAAACAGCTTTATTGAAGTATAATTGACATACAACAAACTTGAATATTTAAAGTGTACAATTTATGAGTTTGGGCATTTGTATACACCCCTGCAACCAACATCACATTGAAGATAATGAATATACCCATTACCCCTGAAAATTTTTCCATGCCCTTTGCAGCCCCTCCCTTCCACCCCTCAAACACTTAATGGGCTTTTTCCCAAAAAGCAAGAAGAAAGCTTCCCTACACATTTATCAAGGCTGTTATAATCCTGACTCCCAAACAAGGTAAGGAAATTATAAGACACAGAACACTTTTAACCATTGTATTCAGATGTTAAAATCCTCGGTAAAATACCCACAACAGTTAATTGAACGAAGCAGTTATGCAAAAACATACAATCAACTACAATTGCACCCTATAGACTCCCCTTTTTATTCTCTAATGTGTTATATTTCACTAAATCTTTGTTCATCTTGCCAGTTTTTCTTCTAATTTCCCTGCAGCTATAATTTTGGCTGATGCTATAGTTTGAATATTTGACCCTCCAAACCTCATGTTGAAATTTAGTCCCCAGTGTTGGAGGTGGGGCCTGGTGGAAGGTGTTTGGGTCATGGGGGTGGATCACTCATGAACAGCTTGGTGCTGTTCTCATGGCAATAAGTGAGTTCTCACATACTCAGTTCCCTCCAGAGCTGATTATTAAAGAGAGCCTGGCATCTCCCCTCTGTCTCTCTTGCTTCCTGTCTCATCATGTAATGTCTGCACACACTGGCTCCCCTTCTGCCATGAGTGGAAACTCCTGGAAGCCCTCACCAGAAGTAGATGCTATTGCCAGCAGAACCATGAGCCAAATAAACCTATTTTTATAAATCACCCAGCCTCAGGTATTCCTTTAAAGCAACACATATGGACTAAGACACTGATGTTCTCAATTTACCCTGACATTGCATGCAGGCCGGCTGTTTCCTCTTAAGTTCCTGGATTGGGAATGTGTTCTGGACAAAGGATGCTAGTGAGTGGCAGTCCCCTACGTTTCAGAAGGAGCAGAACAATGAAAGAAAGAAGTTGTATTCAATTTATTCAATTACAATTTCTTTAGGCCTTTCTAAAGTTTGTCACCCCCTTGAATAAGTCCATAGGAGTACCACAAGTGGGCCAGGAGTAACTTCATTTTGTGTCAAAGATAAAGACTTCTTGGACCTGGAGAATAGGGTCCAACAAATAAGCCTTCTACAATAAGGCATTCATTTCCCATTTGGTCTGTCCATGCAGCTGTCTCTAACATGATTCATGGTATTTAGGAGTGATACATGATTAAATGTTGAACATTCATCAACAGATATTTATCAATTGTTACCTTTTACCTGGACTGGATGTTGAGGTGAAAATGGAGAGAGTGCTTTACTAAAATTGCAAGGATCAAGAGGCATAAGTGTTCTTAACCTTAAAATACTATAAAATGAAGGGCTAACTTGTACAATGGGATGGAGTGAATGATATGGGCATCTGTTAAGATAACATCTGTAACCAGGCTCTGCAGAATGTGTGCTGGCAGCTTTTGTGGTAGAACAGCCCAGTTCACAAAGTGCTGTCACTGTGGGGACGAGACTGTGGGGATGGGTGGGTGGTGGAGGCATGGCAGATCTAACCTCCTGACTGAAGCAGAGGGACCCTGCTGTGCAGCAGTGGGAGAGGAAAAAGGACAAAGTAGGTTGGGTCTGATCATGGAGAGCCCAGGGAATTACCCCATGCCCATTTCCAGTCGGCCCCTGCTCCAAGCGACCCACTTTTCTAATGTCTATCTCCATAGATTAGTTTTTCCTGCTGTTGAATTTCATATAAGTGGAATCATGTATTGTTAAAGAAAAATTATTCATGGCACTCATTAAAGATGATAAGGCAGATTTTACCATGGGGGACCTCCATAATGGGGTTTTGCAGTAGGGAAGAAAGATTTGGCTCCACTCTAAACACAACAAGGACAAGTGGGGGTTTCTAGCCAAGGAGCAGGGTGCGGCTCAGTGGATGGAAAATTTCTAAGAGGAAACATCAAAGCTAGGGAGGTTTTTGTTAGAGGAGCCCAAAAGGATCTTTGCTCAAAGCAAGCCAGGATGGGAAGATATGAAGCGTGGGGGGTGTGGAATTTGATCAGGTAACAATGGTGGGGGATTTTCGATAAACTGACCCAACAAGATTGTAACTCAACGAAATGAACCAAGGACAGTCTAAAGTTTATGCTTTGAGGGCTTAGAGGAGCCTCACTGGAGTTAGGTCAAAGAAAGCCTTTGTCGGTATGGACTCATGTTTGACTTTTTGCATGCAGCATGTTTTTGAAATTCATATCGTTGCATGTGCTCTAAATTCATTTTTTTATTATTGAGTAGTACTCAATAATATGAATTAATATGAATTAACCAAGTGTATTTAACCCTTTTCCAAGTTTTGTCTGTTATGAATAAAACTTCAGTGAACATTCTTGCACAAGTATTTGTGTGGATGTGTTTTAATTTCTCTTGGGTAATATCTTAGGAGATGATTTCTAGGTTATAGGGTAGGTACATGGTTATGTTTATACTATATTGCCAGTTCTCCAAAGTAGTTCTACT
Source organism: Symphalangus syndactylus (assembly GCF_028878055.3). Classification (NCBI taxonomy): domain Eukaryota; kingdom Metazoa; phylum Chordata; class Mammalia; order Primates; family Hylobatidae; genus Symphalangus; species Symphalangus syndactylus. Next base: position 72,892,670 of record NC_072423.2, on the reverse strand, counting down.
ACTTCATACTCACAGCAGCAATGTATGAGAATGCCAGTTGTTGTATGTCCTTACCAACACTTGGTATTATGTCTCTTTTTAATGTTGAGTATTCTTTTTTTTTTTTTTTTTGAGACAGAGTCTGGCTCTGTCACCCAGGCTGCAGTGCAGTGGTGCAATCTTGGCTCACTGCAACCTCTGCCTCCTGGATTCAAGCGATTCTCCTGCCTCAGCCTCCCAAGTAGCTGGGACTACAGGCACCCACCACCACGCCTGGCTAATTTTTTGTATTTTTAGTAGAGACAAGGTTTCACCATGTTAGCCAAGATGGTCTCCATCTCCTGACCTCGTGATGCACCTGCCTCAGCCTCCCAAAGTGCTGGGATTACAGGCGTGAGCCACTGTGCCTAGCCAATGTTGAGTATTCTTATGGTTGCATAGTGCTATCACCTGGTGGTTTAATTTGCATTTCTCTGATGACTGATGATATTGAGTACCTTTTTATGCATGTTGTCTATTTCTATACTTTTGTGAAGTGTTAGTTCAAGTACCTTTTTATGCATGTTGTCTATTTCTATACTTTTGTGAAGTGTTAGTTCAAGTCTTTTGTCCATTAAAAAATTATCTTTTTTAAATCAGTGATTTGTTAGAGTTCTTTACATATTCTGTGAATTATACACATACACACACACACAAACGCACACATTCTTCTCCTAATCTACAGCTTGCATTTAACAGTTTATTGGCTGAGCAAAAATATTAAATCGTATGGATCTAATTTATCAATCATTTCCTTCTGTGGCTAAGGTTTTTGTGGTCCTATTGTAGTGACACAGAACTGTGTGGTAGAGAAGCCTGTTTCCGATGTCTAAGGAAATGGAGCTCAGGGCTATAGTAAAGCTCACTGCTATGCAGTGATAAAAACGTTGTGCAAATGCAGAGCAACTACCGAAAATGAGCTGTATGTGTTATATGACATAAAAGGTCATAAATAAGATGTCATTGCCTGTAAGAGTATACAAGCGATTGTTAGTTGGCAAAATTCAGATAAATTTTTCAAGGGTTCCCCCTCCCATGTATCGCTTTGCAACTTCTGTCTGGTCAGAGAAGGTGTAATTTACTGCTGGGAAGAAGAGAGAAATGTGTCTAATAGAGCCTCCAGCTTCCCTGGAGCTCCTGATTCTTTTCCATCTGCTGTGTGCTTTGCTGTCAAACAACATTTTGTAGATGTCTTTGGAACTGAGATAATGCCAGCAGGGTTCCAAGTTGATCTAGTGGAAGAGATTGCAACCCAGCTCAGGGTCAGAACCTTCCAGGATGGCCAGAAGCGGACAGCAGGCATTTCCTAGTCAAGAACGTAGGAATAGATAACCTCCTAAGTATGCCCTTGAAGCCATCAATTAACCAGGAATGACAGCTTTCTTAGCTATGGAACAGAAACAATACCAGTAACAGGGCAGGAAATACTACCATAGGATGACAATTGCCATTACTCTCCCAAACCTAGCATTTGGATCCACCAAGAAAGAGAAAGGATAGAGATAGTGCATGTGCTTAGTTATCATTCAGGGCCACCCTCTGCCAAACGTCAGGAGCTACATCCAGGGAAGTAAATTAACCCTATGGGATGAAGCTGTTTGTGTGGGGTTTGTGAACAAAAGTCGTCTGAAAAGGAATTTGGAGGAAAGAGGCTTATTCCAGTGAACAGTTTGTAAACCTGGGAGATACAGCCTTAAAGGAAGGTACATTCCAGGGTACAAAGGGAGGGCTCTGGTTTTATAGTGGCAGTGCCTGCCCAGGTGCCCAATCATGTTCATTTATGCAAATAAAAGATTCAAACTTGCCTAGTTGTGATTGGTCAATACAGCTGAGCTCTGGTTGATTGGTTGATACAGCTGAGCTCTCCTTGGCTGGTTCAGGTGAGGGCAGCACTTGGCAAAGTACAGCAGAAGTGCGGATGGTCTGGGGACTCAGGGTGACCTCTAGTCAACTGCAAATGGCTATGTGGCTCTATTCAAAATGTAGGCCCAGTTGGCCATCTGGATGCCTCTTGAAGGAATGGCTCTTTAGGGTTCACCTTTGTTTACAGGTGCCAGAAAGAGACTCAAAAAGAGACTGCCTGCCCTGCTCACCTTGACTGAGCGCTGACGAAGACCACGGGGCCCTCTGCGCTGCAAGGGCGGAGGTGGCCCAGAAGCCCACAGTGCCCACGTGCAGGACCCAGGGTAGGGGGCGAGGCCGGACAATGGCACCCGCCCCGCTGGTTCCCAGCCACACAGGGAGGCAAAGCAAAGGCAGCCTGCGGGCAGACGGAGCTGCAGAAGCCGAGCGTGGGCAAGCCCAGGACAGCCTGGTGCAGGGTTGCGGGCTCCCGACCTCCAGCGTGGTCCCTGGATGCGGGACAAAGCTTTAAAGTCTCCCCCCGCACAGCCACCCACCAGTCCCCGGGTATAAGGACGGTCTGAAGAACCTCTCCTCTGCCGGCTGGAGAGTTCCAAGACCAGTAAGGCAACAGCAAGGACGACACAACCACACACCACCACAACCACACACCACCACCACCACACACCACCACCACCACACACCACCACCACCAACCACCACAACCACACACCACCACCACACACCACCACCACCACACACCACCACCACCACACACCACCACAACCACACACCACCACAACCACACACCACCACCACCAACCACCACAACCACACACCACCACCACCACACACCACCACCACCACACACCACCACCACACACCACCACCACCACTAACCACCACAACCACACACCACCACCACACACCACCACCACACACCACCACCACCACCACACACCACCACCACACACCACCACCACCACACACCACCACCACACACCACCACCACCACCAACCACCACCACCACACACCACCACCACCACACACCACCACCACCACACACCACCACCACACACCACCACCACCACACACCACCACCACCACACACCACCACCACACACCACCACCACCACACACCACCACCACCACACACCACCACCACCAACCACCACAACCACACACCACCACAACCACACACCACCACAACCACAACCACACACCACCGCAACAACACATAACCACACATAACCACAACCACACACCACAACCACACACCACAACCACACACCACCACAACCACAACCACACACCACAACCACACAAAACCACACATAACCACAACCACACACCACAACCACACACCACCACCACACACCACCACACACCACCACAACCACACACCACCACAACCACACACCACCACAACAACACACAACCACAACCTCCCTCTGAGCAGCTCAGGCTGCTTTAACCAACCTATCTGGAATCCAATCAAAATCCTCTGCTGCCGTCTAGTGACGAATACCGGGAAAGCAGAATATATAATAAGAAAGCTGTTTAAGAGCAAAAAGTGATCGTCTAAAAGTTTGAAAGTGCAAGCAGAACCTGGTCATCCTGTGTTCATGACAGGGCCTTGAACTGGGTCACCCCACACTTGCTAAGGGGCTGGTGTGGAATGTGACAAGAAGAAAGTCGTCAAGGGGACGCCAAGATTTCTGACTTGAGAAACTGAAAAAGCCACTGTTAACTGAGATTTTTTTTTTTAATGTAGGTGGAACGGATTTGGGCATAAAGATTTAAAAATCCAGTTTGAAACGTGCTAAATTGGAACGTTTAAAAGGGAGTAGTTGCTAAACTGAACAATAATTATGCTGTCTCCAGGTTAACAAGTGTCCCCTTTTAGGTCAAAGGATACAAAGTAGCAAGTACGTAGGAGGAACAAGTCAAAAGATCTAATGAACAACATCGGGACTGTAGTTTCTATAGTGTGTTTTGTTAAGGATTTTTGCAAAATCAGTAGATCATAGCTGCTCTTGCCACAAGGCAGAAAAACAGAAAAACGGAAAAACGGGTAACTATGTGAGATGATGGATATGTTAATTTGTTCCACTCTAGTAACCATTTCACTACATACATAGTATCATGTTGATGTTAGATTTGTTTTTTTAAATAAAAATGAAACATGACTTGAAAACCAAAAAAATCAGCTGTACTATAATCTGATATGTTAAACATTGTCATGCAGTTATTTGATGTAACTACGTCCATAATTCCCAGGATGAAAATATTGGAGTCCTATTAAGATTACTTGGACATTAATTGGATTGGTCAAGAGGTGAAAGGGAGATTACTGTCCCATAGAAAAACTCAAATGCTTGTTCTCATATGTATATCACTTTGCATATTGGTATGTTAAGTGGATTGAACCTACATCACATGGTGGAAGGACTGCATAAAGGGTTAACGTAATCTTTTCTCTATCTCGGTGAAAATCTGACTGCAGGCTGTCTACCTCCTTTCCCCTGGGAACCTGGTGACATGAAATGTTTGCTTGAGAGCATTGCTTTTAGCAAAAGAATGACTGATCTTAGGATGTATATTTTCAAACTATGGCCTTGGTAACCTTTCTGTCCTGAAACAGAAAAGACTTTTCCTCAACTGGATGGATAGCGCAATGTATTGACATGAAGTTCTTTTTTTTTTTTTTTTTTTTTTTTGAGACGTAGTCTCGCTCTGTCGCCCAGGCTGGAGTGCAGTGGCGCAATCTCGGCTCACTGCAAGCTCCACCTCCCGGGTTCAAGCCATTCTCCTGCCTCAGCCTCTCTGAGTAGCTGGGACTACAGGCGCCCCCCACTACGCCAGGCTAATTTTTTGTATTTTTAGTAGAGACGGGATTTCACCGTGGTCTCGATCTCCTGACCTCGTGATCCGCCCGCCTCGGCCTCCCAAAGTGCTGGGATTACAAGCGTGAGCCACCGCGCCCGGCCGACATGAAGTTCTGGTTGTAGCTCTGGTGGGCACAGAAAGACCACCGAGATTAACTCCCCAGACTCATCCCTCTGTAAACTGCTGAGGACGACAACTGTGCCTGGCCCTGCCTTACTCCCAGAAGTGCACTTTGAAATCTCTGCATGACATTACACTGTGTTCAAAAGATGAACAAGTGACTGCTATTTGGTGTTGTGATGAAGGAAACTGCTATTTGGTGTTGTGACCAAGGAAACTCTCCAGACTTGTAAATTCACATTCTTCTTCAAATAGAGGTGGCTAAGAATAGCATCCCGGGATTCTTTATCATTTGTGAATCCTTTTGCTTACAACTGTTGGCAAAATGGCATGGGGTGATGTTAACTTGTCAAATTAATGTAGAGGGATGCTAACTGTTTATGTGCAGCATATTTTGTGCTTATCATCTGCATCACTAAATCATATTTCATGAAGGATTTCATTACTGAGTCAAGAGTTGTAGGGTTAGAAATACTGTAACTGATAATGTAATTGACAACAGAATAACTGTGGATTACTTGTTAGAACTGGATCACATTGGTAACCATTTGCAAAATAGCTGTTGTTGAAACCGAACTGTTACTGTTAGAAAACAAAAAGTTGCAGCATTGAAAGATTTATGGAGTAGAAAATAGCTTCCACAACCCTGTTAGGCAATAGATTTTTAGATTGGAGAATTGGCGGACTATTACTGATGGGTATGGTAGTACTGATTTTGGTACTTATACATGCAGATTGTTATGTGATTGGACTGGTGCCCTGGGGTGGTTGTCTACACTCTAGCACAGGCTTGCACCTGCACAGTGATAAAAATGTTACGAGATGGCAGAGCAAAGCTCAGAATGAATTATCATAAGGTACAAGTTCATAAACACATTGTAAAAGTACACATATGGTAAAATCTTTCGAAAGCATAACCCCACCAATTCTCCTCACCGCTTACCCCGTCTGCAGGTATTGAGAGAAACTATGATTTATGGTGGCAGAGATAAATGAAATATCCAAGGGCAGCCCCGCGTTGCCCCAACTCCTGATTCTCTTCCATCTGTTTGTGTGTTGTCATCAAAGAAATAATATTTTGAAGAGAACTTTGGAATTGAGAAGATGTCTTGCAACGTTGTCTGAGGAATATTACTTGCTTCCAAGTCATAAAGATAACCTCCCCAAAGTCTTCTTCTGGAAGACTGTACTTTTAGCTTTCACAGTAAAGCCTGTGATCTAACTTGCATATTTTGTACTTTTGTGAAATAGAAGTCCAGGTTCATCATGGATTTTTGTTTTTTTCCCAAAGGGATGTCCCAGTGTATTCATCAGAGTTCTCCAGAGAGAACCAATCGGATATATGGGAAGGGATTTATTCGGGGGAATTGGTTCCCAAAATCAACCAGAGGTGGAAAATTCCCACCATAGGGGAGTCTGCAAGCTGAAGACCAGAGAAACCCATAGCTTGGCTCATTCTGGAAGCAGCCCCCAGTCTGAGACCTAAAGTCTGAGAGCCCCTCAGGAGTCCTGTGGTGCAAGTCCCAGAGTCCAAACCTGAAGAACCTGGAGTCTGATGGGGCAGAAGGAAAAAAGGCATCCGTCTCTGGAAGGGAGAGAGAGAACAGACAGGAGAGAGCAGAGAATTTCCCTTTCTTCTGCCTGTTTGTCCCAGCCAAACCTCCAGCCCATTGAATTGTGCCCACCCATATTGAGGGTGGGGCTTCTCTCAGTCCACTGACTCACAGGCCAGTCTCCTCTAGAAACCACCTAACAGAAATACCCAGAGACAATGCATCACCAGGCATCTAGGCATTCCTCAGTCCAGTCAACTTGACACCTAAAGTTAATCATCACTCCCAGGAATCACAGCACTGTATTTTAAAGATAATTTCCATTCCCCACTGAATTGCCTTGGCAGTTTGTGAAAAATCAACTATGTATGTATGCGTCTATTTCTTAACTCTAGTCTGTTCCAGTGATCGTTCTGCTTATCCTTACACCAATACCACACTGTACTGATAACTGTAGCTTTGTAATAAATCTGGAAACAAGTAATATAAGTCCTTCAAATTTATTGTTCTTTCTCAAGACCCTTTGATTATTCTAAGTCCTGTGAATTTCCATTTACATTTTAAAATCAGCTTCTCAATTTCTACAACAAAAAAGACTCCTGGAATTTTGATTTGGATTTCGTTGTATCTACAGATCCATTCGGGGGAGAATGCATGCCTTAACAACATTGAATCTATCTTGCAATCCAGGAACATGGACTGTCCTCCCATTTATTGAGTTCATATTTAATTTCCCTTGGCAATGTTTGTAGCTTTCAGTAATTAGGCCCTGCTTATCTTGCTCTAAATTTATTTTTCTATATTTTATATTTGTTGATGCTATTGTAAGTGGTATTGCTTTTATAATTTTCTTTCCCAGCTGTCTTTATAGCTAATACATGGAACACAATTGATTTTTGTGATTGACCTTGTATCCTGTGATGTTGCTAAATGTGCTTATTACTTCCAGTAATTTTAACTATTGATTCCTTATGACTTTCTTTACATAATCATATAGTCACATCATCTGCAAATTAAACAGTTTTACACTTCTTCAACACTTTTTGCCTTTTCTTTTTCTTGACTTACAGCCCTAGATAGGATCTCCTGTACAGTGTTAAATAAAAAGAGCAAAAACAGACACTCTTATTTGTTATCTCAGGGCACGTTTATTCAATCTTGGCATTACTGAATAATTCTTCTTTTTTTTTTTTTTCTTTTTGACAGAGTCTTGCTCTTTCTTCCAGGCTAGAGTGCAGTGTGCCATCTTGGCTCACTGCAACCTCCACCTCCTGGGTTCAAGTGATTCTCCTGCCTCAGCCTCCCAAGTAGCTGGGATTACAGGCACACACCACTGAGCCTGGCTAATTTTTGTATTTTTACTATAGACGAGGTTTCACCATGTTGGCCAGGCTGGTCTCAAACTCCTGACCTCAGGTGATCTGCCTGCCTCGGCCTCCCAAAGTGCTGGGATTACAGGTGTGAGCCACCGCGCTAGGCCCACGCTGGATAATTCTATGTTGCAGGGCTGTCCTGTGCACTGAAGCGGCATCAGCAGCATCCCTGGCTTCTCACCCATCAGAGGCTGGCAGCATCGTCTCACCCCCGGTGGTGAAAAACTGATAAGTTACTCTTCAAAAACAAGAACATTTGGAAACAACATCTGTTTCCAGGTATTGCCAAATATTTCCTTAAGGCAAAACCATCCCTAGCATCACTGTGCCCTTGGAATAGTGAAGCAGAAGAATTCTTATACAATGTTTTTAGTTTTTTTCTCTTTATTTCTTATGGATAAAATGCAACATACATATTCTACTTAACAATGAAAGCTGATGGAACAGAAGAATCGATATTAGCTTTTGAGATGGGCAAAGACATAAAACATTGGCGTTTTCTAGTGTCATGATTTGTCAATCAAATTAGTTTTAGAAAATAGTTGGTAAATGTCTGACAGAAAAAAATTTTTAATTAAGGTGATGTAAGTGTGTAAAACTGTTAAAAATGCTTGAAAACAAACATTTTAATCCCATGACGTATTATTTTTGTTTGTGGAAAACAGTTAAAAACTGCCTGTCAGAGAAACTATTTAATCCTTTAACATGAAGTCTTTTAAGGCACGTAAACGTTTATGAAGAACAGTTGAAATATGCTCACTAGGAAGAAGGGACATTTTAACTCATGTGAGCTTTCAGTCAAGTGAAATACGTGGACAGCAGATGAAAATGCCTGAAAGAAAAGATGGACATTAATTCCTTCTGAACACTTGCGTCTGCACATGGTTACAAACTCAAGACAACGAGCAGGACACAGAATTCTCTCAGAGTATACCACATAGATCACAGTTACACAGTATTTCTGGTTTTAAAGCTTTGCTGAAAATATTTTTCATCCTTAAATGCATATTATTAAACATACACTGAAAGCTAACTGAAGTGATTTAAATAATAAGATTCTGGCACAGTTTGTAACAACAATTGTTAAAGTCCATTCATATTTCTTTTCCCAAGAAAGGCAAGTGAGGTAGTTTATACTGTATAGACGTTGTAAATAGTTGATAATCCAGTTTGTTTAGAGATCATTGACTCCAAGAATCAAATTCCCAAGTGAGCTGCTTAACAAAGGGATCTTCTTTCGCAGGATAGAGGAAAACAACGAATCAACTCTTGGATTTTTTTCTGAATAAGCATTCCTAAAATGTTAGTTCCCTCTAACACTTTCTCCTGGAGGACATTATTCTCCCAAGTGTATACCAAGAGCACTAGGAATGGGTGAGGGGGAGAAGCTCTTAAAGATAGCATGTAGAAGCCCAGTATCTGCCCTTCTTTTGTTTGCAAAGATATGAGTCGTTTTTATGAATTCATTAAATTTTTTAAAAACAACCCTTGATAAGGCAAAAATTCTTTCAATACTTAGATGACAGGCATCTTTGCATTTTAACTGTAGGGGGTTGTTTATTCTTAAGAATAAAATTGGTCAAAAGAACCTCCACACAAATATTAGTCTGTGTATCTACTAAAAATTCTTCTCTAATGAATTTGCCCTCTGATTAAGAATAAAAGTTATATCCAATGATACTAGTATTGACACGGCCTTCCATACACACACACACACATATATATATGTGTGTGTATGGAAGTTGAAAGTTGTCACACATCCTTGAATAAACTAGAGTGATTCTACTTACTGACTCAGCTAAGTCCCTGCCATTTAAAACCACATGAAAGTAGACAAGAAATTGTATTTTACTTGTTACCTATTAGGGATTTATTTGAAACTGGTGACAAGCTGAAGTAAATCTTAAAACCTTCAGAATTTATTCATAGGTTCTAATGTGTTTTCAGTCAAAAGAAATAAAAATTCTCAAATAAAAAATTAAATGAACAGATTTGTGAATTTTCTGTATAAACACAACAGAATTGAACTATTCAAATGCAAGGAAATACACTGAGAAATATCACTCAGTTTTCATATATACACAGAAACGTAAGGTAGCTATTTGAAGAATTTCTTCCATATGTGGTCATAAATTACTGCCGTTTTACATCTTGGGATGTGGCAATTACATAAAGTAAAATGTTTACCCTTGTCTGAATTGCAAAAATGATAAAAGCATTTTTTTCAGAGTCTAGAAATTCATTATGTAAAGTCACGTGCCACCAACTACCCATACATTAAAAATGAATAAAATGTAGGAATAAACATAAACTTATATAGCAGGCACGTTTTCTTTTAATGGGTTTTCAGGCAAAAAAAATTCTCAAATTAACAATCAAATGAATGGATCTTGTGTTTTCTATAAAAATATAACAAAATCCTAAATGCCAGAAAGTTATCTACATGTTTTAATATAAGCGATGTTTTGTATAGATATCGAGGTGTAACATAGTATATAAAAGATTTCTTCTACAAATGGGCTTAAATATTACCACGTTTTGAGACTTGCGAAGTAGACAGATGTTTTCTGTATTTGTGAGCAAATTTGTCTACTGCTTGAATTGTTGAGAGAGAGTCATTTGGGTCTCATTAAAACCAATATAAATTCATCAAAATCTCAATCTGCAGATTCCAAAAAAGCCAATGTATATGTCTGGGATAAATGAGAACTCTGTCCCCATTTCTAGCTAATCCGAGAAGGACTATATCCACAGCCTCGAGAGGAAAGGCAGAGCTGTCCAATCCCTCAGCACCTTTTAGATTTGCTCCAAATTAGAAACGTGGAGACTATGTGTTCTGGGAAATCACAGGTCTGGAAAATGGCTCTGCAGGCTCTTGATAGTGAGACAGTGGTCATCTTACCAGACATGCATCTGATTTTAAGCCTCAGGCTAATCCACAATGCTTGGCCATGCCTATGATTAACAAACAAAAGCAAAATCTGCTTTTATAGTTTATAAAACCTGGATAGAACGGTATTTTTCAGCATTCTTGGATAAAGCAGTTCTGCATTTTTAAATTGGGACTGCAGAAGTGACTGTCTATAGTTGTGAAATATAAAAAATGGTATGTTTGATCAGAAAAGGAAGCCTGTGCCTGGCACTTGGAAAGATACTGAGCATCATAACCGTAATGAGAAAATGGAGGCTCTGTGAATGTTAACTACAAATAAGGTTAGGAAAGCATGACACCCTTTGTCAAACCAAGCTTCACTAGGAGGACCTGTGCTCATAGAAGAATATGCTTTAAAAGTATCAATTTTCCACAGTCGATGATAGAGAAAAGTTCATTTGCACCAGAATGCTGATAGTCACAATACACAGCCTGACATACATAACAATACAGTTTTCTTTAAACAGAAGTTCTTCCTCCTCCAATTCAGGAGTCAGTCAGAGCATAAATATTGTATGTTTCACTTTAGAAACTGATTCTCTTTAGAAAGCAGGTCTGGATTATTTTGCAGGGTAGAAATGAAGGCTATTTCTGGCATTCTTGCTCAAAAAGTCAATACATGTACATTAAGTATAAAAAAGGGTCTCTTTCACCTCTTTTGTTTCATAGCATTGGCTACATAAAGAACATTGCTTATCCCTAGGTCTAGGGCCAAGTTCATTTCTGCTAGGTAGTTGAAATACTAGAAGTGATTAGAGTTCCATATTCTAGATTGGTCTTTCTTCTGGAAGGACCACATCATCTTTCCTTTACTTTTATTAAAAAAATGTCATGAGAAAGCTTCAGCTGAATTGGTGAACCAGCGCCTCTTCCACAGTTCGTGCTGACAATGCCCACTGCGGAGGGCCAGAAATACTGAGAAGGCTGTAGGAACAAACACGTCAAACACAGTGTTGTTTTTTCCCTACCAAAATGTAGGATCTTTTTGGCATATAATACATGATAGCAGCTATCTCGAGGATATTTTAAGAACTTGGTTGAGGTTTAATCACCCATTCTGCTTGAGGATTTATACGATATACATCCAATATATAAGCATCTGGATCCAAGCAATGCTCTCCTAAAAGAAAAAGACCAGAGAATCAGTGTACATTTGTGTGTGTGTGCGTGTGCACACATATGTGTCTGTGTGTGTTTGTGAGGCTCAAATAAGGTTAATATAGTTCTCTTGGCCAAAGTAAGTAGACATATGTTAAGGTTTCTTAACAAACTCTTCTTCCCTCTTCTCCCTCTCTCCTTTTTTTTTTCTTTCTTTAAGAGTGTGAAGTATGGGTATATAAAACAAATCTCATGTGAAATTTTGGAAGAAAGCAGACATACCATCACAGGCAAATTGTTCCCTTGCTTCATGGCATCAATTAGAAAATTATGGCAAGGGCCGGGTGCAGTGTCTCACACCTGTAATTCCAGCACTTTGGGAGGCTGAGGCGGGTGGATCACTTGAGGTCAGGAGTTTGAGACCAGCCTGCACAACATGGTGAATCCCCATGTCTACTAAAAATACAAAAATTAGCCGGGTGTGGTGGCAGGTGCCTGTAATCCCAGCTACTGGGGAAGCTGAGGCAGGAGAATCACTTGAACCTGGGAGGCTGAGGTTGCAGTGAGCCAAAATTGCACCATTGCACTCCAGCCTGGGTGACAGAGTGAGATCCTGTCTCAAAAAAAAGAAAAAAGAAAAAAGAAAAGAAAAATATGGCAAGAACTTGTTTCAGGTATAAACTCATTATTTATATGCTAATACATGTCCTCCAATGGCTTTATAGATAGGTACTTGGCCAGAGCTAGAGAAGATTCAAATCAAGTTCATTTTAGGAATGGTCATTTTGTTTCTTTACTATGGATGTAAAGCCCCATAGGCAGGAAATCCCAAAATGGTAACAACTAAAAGATCATTTCCTGGGGCAAACATATTCAAAAGTCTTTACATGCAGTGTGCTTGAAATGTATGCTGAAATTCTCAAACAAAACTACCAAGAGCTGGCCAGGCACGGTGGCTCACGCCTGTAATCTCAGCACTTTGGGAGGCCGAGGTGGGCAGATCACAAGGTCAGGAGATCGAGACCATCCTGGCTAACACAGTGAAACCCCATCTCTACTAAAAATACCAAAAAAACTAGCCGGGCGTGGTGGCGGGCGCCTGTATTCCCAGCTACTCGGGAGGCTGAGGCAGGAGAATGGCGTGAACCCGGGAGGCAGAGCTTGCAGTGAGCCGAGATCGCGCCACTGCAAATGCAGAAATAAAACCTGACGTCTTTTGGCGCGATCTCGGCTCACTGCACTCCAGCCTGGGCGACAGAGCGAGACCCCGTCTCAAAAAAACAAAAACAAAAAAACCAAACCAAACAAAAAAAACTACCAAGAGCTGCCTGCATGCTCAGTTGCTTGATTCATTCACTTACCAAATATTAATAATGTGCCAGGCACTATTCCAGGGGCTGGGTTTACAGCCATGTCTAAGAGCAGCACAAGGCAACTAACAAACAAATATGATATCAAGTAACTCCACTGGTGATAAGAACATGAGAGAAAGACCAAGCATGGAAGCCATGTTCGGGAGGGTGCGAGGAAGGAAGGTCTCGCTGAGAAGCTGATTTATCGGCAAAGACCTGGCAGAGGCCAGGGACTGAGAAGTGAGACTGTCTGGAGGGAGGGCATCCTAGGGAAAAGTCAGAGCAAATGCAAAGGCCACAAATCCAAATCTGCCAGGTGACTGGATTTACAGGTTTAGTGTTTAAAGGGACCTGTGGGATAGAAATTTCAGGGGCATCCACATACAGGTGTATTTAAAGGAGTGAGATGGATTGAGCTCGCCAAGGAAGGCAAGTGCAAATAGAGGAGAGTTCCGAGGACCGAACCCTACCATTCTCCAACCTTGAGAGGCTGAGAGGACAAGAAATAAGGGGCACAGGGTTTCCAGCAGCACAGCCAGGAAAAGTGGGAAGACAGTCAGAAGCTTAGGGCGTCCTTGAAGTCAGGTGAAAAAAGTGTTCTTCAAAGGAGGGAAAGATCAACTCAGGCAGTTCTAAAAACAGATGAGTTGTCTGGTGACCATGACAAGAGGGCGATTCTGGTGAAGTGCTGGGGGGGCAGAGCATGCCTGGAGTGACTTCAAGAGAGAATAAGGAGGAAGAAACTGGAGCGTAGACACTGATTCAAGAAGCTTTTGCTGTAAGGTGGAACACAGAAATGGGAGTAGACTTAAAGGGGGGTCAAGAAAGAATTTTGTAAAGGTGAGGGAAATTGCCAGTTTTTTAAATGCAGATGGAAATGCTGCAGTTGGGAGGGAAAGGTTGATGGTGTGGCAGAGTGGAGGGTGCTGGTGAGGAGGCGGCACTGCCCTCAGTGGGAGCACGGAGTGCCCATGGGGCTGTGAGGATATTCACGGACCAAGCAGGGAAGTTTTGCTGATTCCTCCCCTGCTCCCCCAGGGAAATAGAAAGAATGAATTTGGGAGGAGAGTTAAAATAGGGAAGTTAATCAAAATGGTGTCATGCTTCTGAAAGTTCTTACAGTATTCTCTGCTTTGTTTTGCATTGAGTCTCCAGAGAGACTTTCCAACTTCAAATCACATTGAAAAGACCCAAGCCAGCCAGGCGCGGTGGCTCACACCTGTAATCCCAGCACTTTGGGAGGCCGAGGTGGGTGGATCACTTGAGGTCAGGAGTTCGAGACCAGCCTGGCCAACATGGTGAAACCCAGTCTCTACTAAAAATATAAAAATTGTCTGGGCGTGGTGGCGGGCACCTGCAATCCCAACTACTAGGGAGGCTGAGGCAGGAGAATCACTTGAACCCAGGAGGCAGAGGTTGCAGTGAGCCAAGATCACGCCAATGCACTCCAACCTGGGCGACAGAGCAAGATTCCGTCTCAAAAAAAAGAAAAGAAAAGAAAAGAAAAGACCCAAGACTACTCCATATCAACACTAAAATATTCTCATTTAAATTTTGAAAACATTTTAGAAAAGTTGTGCAACTGTTCCCACATGAGATAAAAATATCAGAAACCTACTGATTTTTAGTTTTTATCTGAGAAATTTATAAAATATACCTTTATGATAACAGCAACATATTTCTTTTAGAGTAATCAGAGAATTTAGCAGTAGAAATTATTACAGTATGCTTACCTATATTTCCTCCAATTTCATATAATCTTTGGTTCTGAATCTTAATACATTCTGATGAACCATGACTGAAAAAAATGAGAAAGTAATATAATTTTAATACTCTTTCCTGATCTGAGGTAAAAATGCATGTTATCCAGGCAACAAATAATTCATTCTGCCTTGACGAAATATGTCCCACAGAACTGTATCATGACTGAAGTTATATAAAAACAACTGTTTTTCCGTCTGACATAGACAAGCAGCTGAGGCCCAGGGAGGACGGGACTGCTCCCACCAGGACGGGAAGCCGCAGCGCTCCACTACATAGAGCCCATTCAGGCCACAGCTGCCTGCTCCATTTCCGGGTAGTTACTGTTACTGACACATCGAGGCTGGCCACGGAGCAGCTGCGTGTTTAATACTGCCTTGTGGTTGGCCACATTACTCTCAATCCAAAAGAAGTCAGGTTTTATTTCTGCATTTGCCAAAAAATTGAATGGAATTATCAGCCCATGTGACATTTCTCAGTTTGCCTCATGCTTTGCAAGGTGTCTAAGGCTGACTTCATTGCAAGTCTCTGCCCCTTAATAAAAGCAAGTCACGGCCAGACACGGTGGCTCATGCCTGTAATTCTAGCACTTTGGGAGGTTGAGGCGGGCGGATCATCTGAGGTCAGGAGTTTGAGACCAACCTGGCTAACATGGCAAAACCCCGTCTCTACTAAAAATACAAAAAATCAGCCAGGTGTGGTGGCGTGTGCCTGTAGTTTCAGCTACCCAGGAGGCTGAGGCAGGAGAATTGCTTGAACCTGGGAAGAAGAGGTTGCAGTGGGTGGAGATCGCGCCATTGCACTCCAGCCTGGGTGACAGAGTGAAACTCCATCTCGAAAATAAAATAAATAAAATAAAAAAATAAAAATAAAAAATAAAATAATAAAATAAAATAAAATAATAAAATAAAATAAAATAATAAAATAAAATAAAAGCAAGTCACAGGAAACTATCTCTCAATTTAATTTTTCCACCCTAGACTAGAATGCTGGGTTAGAAGAGTCTGAATGACCATCGCTGCCCTCCATCCCCATCAAGGAGTGACTTTTCAGCTTGGTTACTTCAAATGATTGTCCTGGCCTCTCCACTATGAGGAAGATGCAAGTGTGCCCTCTTTTTTTGTTGTTGTTTTTTGTTTAATTGAACTTTCATTTGAGATGCTGTAGATTCACACGTAGTTGTAAGAAATAATACAGGTGCATCCTGTGCTCCCTACACCGATTTCTCTTGACAGTAACATCTCACAAAACGCTAGTGCAGTATCATGATCAGAATGTTGACACCCATTCAGGGAAGATGCAGAACATTTCCAGCCCCACAAGGCACCCCCTGTTGCCCCTTTATAGCCACATTCACTCCTTCTCCCCATCCTACCCTATCTCCATCCCTTATCCCGGGCAGCACTACCCTATTCTACGTTTCTGTAAGTTGGTCATTTCACAAAGGTTAAACGAATGGAAACATACAGTATGAAATATTTTTGTATTGCCTTTTTTCCCCCACTTGGCATAAATCCCTAGAGATCTACCCAAGTTGCTGCATTTTTATTGCTGAGTAGTATTCCACGGTAGATGAGCCAGTTTCTGTAGTCACTCACCTGTTGAAGGACACCTAGGCTTTTTTTCCCCCCAGTTTTTGACTGTGTAAATAAAGCTGCTATCAGCATTTGTGAACAGATTTTTGTGTGAACAGGTTTTTGTGTGCACACGGTCTTCATTTCTTTGGGATAAATTCCCAGGAATGTCAGTGCTGGGTCACATGGCAGTTGGAGATTTAGTTTTTTAAGAAACTGCCAAACTATTTTATGGAGTGACTGCACTGCTGACATTTCCGCCAGAAATGCACGAGTGATCCTGTTTCTCTGTATCTTTGTCTGTATTTGGTGTTGTCAATATTTTTTATTTTAGCCATTCTCACAGGTGTGTAGTAATATGCAATTGTGGTTTTAATTTGCATTTCCATAATGGCCAACGATGTTGAACATCTTTCCATGGGCATATTTGCCATTTGTTTATCTCTTTGGTGAAATGTAATCTGTATCTTCTTGGTAAAGTGTCTGTTCATGTCTTTTGCCCACTTTCAAATTGGATTGTTTGGTTTTTTTAACTGTTGAATTTTGAGTGTTTTATTTATATATTCTAGATACTAGTCCTTTCTTGGATATGTGGTTTTGCAAATATTTCATCCCAGTCCTTAGTTTGTCTTTTCATCCTATTCACATGGTCTTTTAGAGTATAAGTTTTCCATTTTGATGAGGTCTAATTTAACAATTTTATTTCTTATGGGTCACATTTTTGATGTCAAGCTCTAAGAACTCTTTAGTTTTAGATCACAAATATTTTCTCCTACATTATTTTCTAAGGGTTTTATAGTTTTACACTACACACTTAAGTCTGTGATCCATTTCGAGTTAATTTTTGAATAGGTGTGAGGTTTAGATCAAGGTTTATTTATTTATTTTTTGCCTATGGACGTCCATTGCTACAACACTATTTACTGAAAAGGCTTCCTCCATCGAATTGCTTTTGTACTTTTCTCAAAATCAGTTGCTGGAATAGTCAAGTTCAAAGAGACAGAGAGGAGAAGAATGGTTGCCAGTGGCTAAAGGCAGGGAGAATGGGTATAGAGTCTCAGTGTGGGATGAGAAAAAGATTTTGGGTACGAATGACGGTGATGGTTGCACAACAATGTGAATGTGCTTAGTGCCACTGAACTGTCCCTTTGAAATGGTTAAAACATACTTTAATGTTATGTATAGTTTACAATAAAAATCTTTTAAAAATCAGATGGGCCTATTTGCGTAGGTAAATTTCTGGGTTCTCTATTCTATTCCATTGATCTAAGTGTCTATCCCTCCACTAATACCATACTATCTTGATTACCTTTTATATAATGGGCCTTAATATCTAGTAAAGTGATTCCTCCTACTTTATTCTTCTTTTTCAATATCATTTTAGTTATTCTAGCACCTGTGCTTTTCCATATATATTTTTAGAATAAGCTTGTGCATGTTTGCAAAGTATCTAGCTGGAATTTTGACAGGAATGGCATTAAACTCATAGATCAATTTGGGGAGAATTGGTATCTTTACTGTGTTATCTTCCAAGCCATGAAAATGATATGTCTCTCCATTTCTTTAGGTCTTCTTTCATTTCTTTCACCAGCATTTTGTAATTTTCAGCATATAGATCCTGTAAAGGTTTACTTAAGTTTATACTTAAGTATTTAGAGTGACTGTAAAGGGTATTGTGTTTTTACTTTTGGTTTTAAATTTGGTTTCCACATGTTCCAATGTGATTGATTTTTGTGTGTTAATCTTGTATCCTGTGATCCTACTGAACTGACTTATTAGTTCTAGGTCTTTTTAAACTTTTATGAAATTTTATATGTAGATAATTAGGTTATCTGCAAACAGAGACAGTTTTATTTCTTCCTTTATAACCTGTATGCCTCCCATTTCTTTTCTTTCCCTTACTACAGTGACTTAATATTCCAGTAGTATGTTGAATGAGATTGATGAAATTGGGCATCCTTATTCATGCTCTTAGAGGGAAAGCATTCAATCCTTCGTTGTTAAGGATGATGTTAGCTGTAGGTTTTGTAGATAATCTTTATCAAGTTGAGTAAGTTCTCCTCTTTTCCTAGTTTGCTGAGAGTTTTTATCATGACTCGGTGTCGGATTTTGTCAAAGGCTTTTTTCTGTAGCAATTGAGATGACTAGATGGTTTCTCCTGTTGATATGGCTAATTACATTGATTGATTTTTTAATGTTAAATCAACCTTGCATGCCTGAAAAAAAGTCCCAGTTGGTTTATGGTGTATAATTCTTTTAATAAATGCTGGGTTAGAATCGCTATTTTGCTGATAATTTTTAAATTCTAAATTTATGAGAGATATTGGTCTGTAGGGCTTTCGTTTGTTTTTTTACATCGCCTTTTTTTTGGTATCAGGGTATTAATACAACCCTCATAAAATGAGTTAGGGAGTATTCCTCCTTCTTCTGTTTTCTGGAAAAGATTGTTCTAGATTAGTGTTAATTCTTTAAATGTTTGCTATAATTCTCCAGCGAAACCATCTGGGCTTGGAGAGGTTTTAAAAACTTTAAAATTATAGATTCAATTTATTTAATGGCTATAGCACTATTCAGTTAGTCAATTTCATTTTGGTTGTATTTTGGTAATTAGTGGCTTTTGAGGAATTGGTCCATTCTAAGTTTTTGAATGTATTAGCTATAAAGTTGTTACAGTAGTCCTTTTTATCCCTTTAATGGAAGTACTATATTAGTGATATCCCATCCTATTTTTGATATTCTTGATTCGTGTCATCCTTTTTGTTAGTCTTTCTAGGAGTTTATCAATTTTATTGTTTTTTAAAAGAACCAACTTTTTGTTTCACTGATCTTCTTTATCATTTTCCTGTTTTTAATTTCACTTATTTCTGCTTATCTTTATTAATTTTTCCTTCTGGTTGCTTTAGGTATATTTTTCTCTTATTTTTGTAGTTTTTAGAGGTAGGAACTTGGACAGTTGATTTGAGATCTTTCATTTCTATCATAAGCATTTACTACTATAAATTTTTCTCTCAGCACAGCTTTAGCTGTATCCCACATAATTTTATTTTTAAAATTTTATTTATGTATTCATTTTGAGACCGAGTCTCACTCTGTCACCTAGGCTGGAGTGCAGTGGTGTGGTTTTGGCTCACTGCAAACTCTGCCTCCAGGGTTCAAGCGATTCTCCTGCCTCAGCCACCTGAGTAGCTGAGATTACAGGTGCCTGGCACCACGCCTGGCTAATTTTTGTATTTTTACTAGAGATGAGGGTTCGCCGTGTTGGCCAGGCTGGTCTTGAACTTCTGACCTCAGGTATTCCGCCTGCCTCAGTCTCCCAAAGTGCTAGGATTACAGGCGTGAGCCACTGTGCCCAGCCATCACATAATTTTATATGTTACAGTTTTACTTTCATTCTAGGTATTCTTTTTTATTTTGCTTAAGACTTCCTCTTTGACCTGCAGATTATCTAGAAGTATCTGGTTTAGTTTTAAAGTGTTTGGAGGTTTTCATGTTCTCCTTCTGTTACTGATATCTAGTTTTTGATACCTTTATAGTCAGAGAAGATGCTTTGTATGATTTCAATTATTTGAAATTTGTTGAGGTTTGTTTTACGGCCCAGGATTTGGTCTATCTTTCTGGATTCTTTTTTTTTTTTTTTTTTTTTTTTTGAGATGGAGTCTTACTCTGTCACCCAGGCTGGAGTGCAGTGGCGTGATCTTGGCTCACTGCAACCTCCGCCTCCTGGATTCAAGCAGTTCTCTGCCTCAGCCTCCGAGTAGCTGGGATTACAGGAACCCACCACCACGCCCAGCTAATTTTTGTACTTTTAGTAGAGACAGCATTTCAACATGTTGGCCAGGCTGATCTCGAATTCCTGACCTCGTGATGCACCCGCCTCGGCCTCCCAAAGTGCTGGAATTACAGGCATGAGTCATCGTGCCCAGCCTATCTTTCTGGATTCTATCTTGTTTTATTTACAGAATTTTTGAGTATATTGCTTTGTATGGCTTTGCTTGTGGTTTCTCTGGATATTACAGTACATGTGTAACTTATTGCAGTTTACTGGTATTGATGTTTTACTAATAAATGATGTGTACTTTCATTAGTTCTCTTTATCCTCACACTTAAAACATTAATTGTATTTATCCCTTTAAAAGTTTTTATATTTCTATCATAGTAAAATACATATAACAAAATGTATCATATTAGCAGTTTTTAAGTGTATAGTTTAGTGGTATTAAATATATTCATAATGTTGTACAACCATAACCAGCATCTGTTTTCAGAACTCTTTTTATCTGTAAAACTGAAACTGTATGACTATTAAATAATAATTCCCCATTTTCCCCTTCCTCTTAGGACCTAGCAACCACCATTCTATTCTGTCTCTATGATTCTAACCATAACTTAAGTGGAGTCACACAGTGTTTATCCTTTTGTGACTGGCTTATTTCATCAGCATAATGTCTTCAGTCATCCATGTCGTAGCATATGTCAGAATTTCTTTCCTTTTTATGGCAGAATCGTATTTCATTATATGTATATACCATATTTTGCTTATCCGTTCATCTGTTGATGAATACTTGGGATGCTTCCATGTTTTAACTATTGTGAATAATGCTGTGAACATGAGAGTAAAATGTCTCCATGAGCCCCTGCTTTCAATTTTTTGGCCATGTACCCATAGGTGGAATTGTTGGATCATATGGTAACTCTATTTGTCATGTTTTGAGGAATTACCATACTGTTTTCTACAGTGGCTGTAGCATTTTACATTCCCACTTCCCACCAGTGGTGCACAAGATTTCTGATTTCTTCTCATCCTCGTCAGCACTTAATTTTATTTTTATTTTTTTTAAGATAGTAGCCATTCAGATGAGTGTGATAGTTCTATTTCTTATCAGTTCTTTGAATTCAAAATCACATAAGTTAAAGGAGGACCACTGATGTATGCATAGATCTCATTTTTAAAATAGAAAGATAATCCTGATATTCTAGCATAACTAAATTTTACCTATTTTACTCTGAAATTATTTTACCATTGAAAAGTGGTGGTTTTAAAAAAACTGGTAGGATCCTAGAAACAATTTTAAAATAAATATTTAATTTTAGAACTTTTAGATTTACAGAAAAACTATGAAAATGGTATAGGCAGATCCCATATGCCCCACACTGTTCCCTCATTATAAACATCTAATATTAATATAGTACATTTGTTACAATTAATGAACCAATATTGATACATTATTATTAACTAAAGTCCATACTTTATTCAGATTACCTTCATTTTAACCTAATGTTCATTTTCTGTTCAAGGATCCTATCCAGAATTTCACATTACATTTAGTAATTGTATGGTGCTGAACAGTGTCCCCCAAAATTCACGCCCACTCTGAATTTCATAATCTGACCTTATTTGGAAATAGCATATTTGCAGATGTAATTAGTTAAAGATTGTGAGACTAAATCATCCTGGATTTAGGGGGCACCTAAAATGAGTAAAGATGATGTGAAGATGGGAGAAGAGATTGAAATGATATGTCTCGAGCCATGGAATGCCAAGATTGCTGGCAACCACCAAAAGTTATGCGGGAGGCATGGCAGAGTTTCTCCCGCTGAGCTTTTAGAAGGAATCAACCCTGCTGACATCTTTATTTCAGACTTCTGGACTCCTGAACTGTGAGAGAATACATCTCCACCTTTTAAGCTACCCGATTTGTGGTAATTTGTTATGGCAGCACTGGGAAACTAAGATAGTAGTAGGGTCTCCTTAGACTGCTCTGATTATTTATCATAGTTGCCTTAGTTTTGATGACCTGAACAGTTTCAAGGAGTACTGCTCAGATATTTTGTAGAATGTTCCTCAATTGGGATTTTTCTAATGTTTTTCTCATGTTTAGATTGGAATTACGTGTTCTTGGGAGGAAGACCACAGAGATAAACGGCTTTTTTTTTTTTTTTTATCATATCAAGGGTGTACCTTGATACTATCAACATACTATCAACTTGAATCATCACTGTTAATATTAATCCAATCACCTAACTGAGGTCAGATTTCTTGGCTGTACAGTTGCTTTTTCCATTTTTACACACTATTATTTGGAAGGAAGTCACTCTGCATAGACCACATTTAGGGAGTGGGGGTGCACCACCATTTTAAAATGTAATAGTCTTAAGTGTGTCCTCTACATACACTGAGCAATGTATCAGATGATGTAATTTTTGCTTCTCTCATCAAATGTGATTTAAAAAATGCATGACAAGTAGGATAGTTTATAGCCCTGTTTGTACCCATTCTGCTGTTCTCCTCTCCTTTCTGATGTTCTAAGCCTTGTTACAATTTCCTTTCTGTTCTAGAACTTTCTTCAGTCATCCTTTATAGGTCAGTTTGTTAGCAACAAATCTCTTAGTTTTCCTTCATCTGAGAATGCCTTTATTTCCCCCTCATTTCTAGAAGGACATTTTTGCTGAATATAGAATTCACAGTTGACAGTTCTTTCCTTTAAGTACTTGACAAATGTTATGCCACTTCCTTCCAGCCTTCATGGCTTCCGAAGAGAAGTCTGCTATAATTTGAATTGGTGTCCTCATATTAAAAACATCATTTCTCTCTGGATTATTTCAAGGATTTTTGTCTTTAATTTTTACAAGTTTAATCATACTATTTTGGTTTAGATTTGGTTTATCCCATTTGGGTTCACTCAATTTCTTGAAGATGTAGTTTGATGCCTTTTCATAATTGGGGATGTATTTCATTATTATTTATTCAAATATTCTTTCAGTCTCACTCTGTATTTCCTTTCATTTTGGGACTCTGATCGTATGATATTTAGCTCACTTGTTAGACTCCTGTAGGTCCCTGAGGCTGTGTTCATTTTTTTTTCCCGGTTTATTTCCTCTCTGTTGTTCATAATCGATAAACTCTATTGACATGTCATCAAGTTTGCTAATTCTATCCTCTGTTATCTTCACCCTACTACTGAGCCCATTCAGCAAGTTTTTTACTTCAGTTTTTGCATTTTTCAGTTCTGTAAATTTCCATTTGTTGTATTTTTAAAGAACATTTATTTCTTTGCTGATATTTTCTACTTTTTCATTTGTTTCAGGAGAATTCATAATTGCTTGTGGAAGTATTTTTTGTGATAGTTGCTATAAAATTCTTGTCAGAAAATTCTAAAATTTGATTTAGTTTAGTGTTGACTTCGTGGTTTGTTTTTTCTCATTCGTGTTGTGATTTTGCTTTAATGAGTGATTTTGGGTTGTATTGTGAACATTTTGGATATGATATGATGAGACTCTGGGGCTTATTTAGTTTTCATTTTTTGGCATGTAGTCTTCCTGTTGAGGTTTAGCACAAGGTCAGGGTGGGCAGGTATGTTCAGCTTCTTGCTGGGCCCTTTGAAAGCAGGATACCAACTGGCTCTGCCTCATTGCCTCCAATTGGGAGTGTAAGATCAGCTCCCTGCTGGGCTCTGCTGCCACCAGGGTGGGGGAAAACAGAAGCTAATACTGCCTTGTTGCTGCAGGCTGAAGGTGAAGCTCAGCTCCTCACTGGGCCCCACTGACACCAGAAAAGAGGAGGGGAGGAAGCAGAGTGTCAATTGTTGCCACATCTTAACCCTTTCCACCAGGTGTCAGGTGGAGGATCAGCTCCCCGCTGGGGCTGACTGATACTAGTAAGGGCACCAGGAACCTCTGATTTGGCCTGCCTTGTTCAGTTTTGCTCATATGGTTGGGGGAAGAGGCTCAGCTCCCTCAGGGCCTTACTGACATTTGTGCTAAATGGCGTGCCTTGCACTGCCTCACTGCTGCTGTTCATTGCTGCTGGGTGAAGGTGAAAACTTAGCTCACTGCAGGACCCTGCAGACACCACCCTGGTTTGGAATCAGACCACCCACCTGGTTGTGTTAGGTGGCAGGTGGTAGATGGCAGATCCATTCCTTGCTTGGATCCACTGAAACCATGGGGCGGTGGCGTGTTTTATTTATTGGTGTTTGGCTGGAGTAGGGCAGATATTGCCAGAAAGGTTTTCTGTGGTTAGGCCACCCCTTTACCTAATCCTTTGGCTAGGCTTTCCTTAGAGCTCTTTTTCATCTGTGCCTGTTGTCAGTTGCAGGTTGGAAGTTTCCGCAGTGCTCTGTCTGGGATACGTGGCAGGTGATAAGAAAACTCCCAGAACTCACCACCGTGTCATTTCTCAAGGCCTCTTCTTTCCACCTTTCAGAGTCTTTCTCTGCTTTCTGTTGTGTTACTATCCAGGGTTTTCTAGTTGTAAGGGAGAGTTACCTGGAAGGAATGGGGCTTCTTCCTCCTTTTTTAACTTAAACACACGGGGGTCTGAGTAGGCAGTCAGAAATAAGCCTCTAGTGAAAGATGCAAAATTGGGGCCAGTTTACAACACTGAAACTGAAATAGGCCATAGTTCTAACAAGTAAAGAGAATGGATAGGGCAAGATTTTTAAAAAATTATTATTATTTTAAAAGCTTTTTGTTTCCATAGGTTTTTTTGGGAACACGTATTTGGTTACATGAGTAAATCATGTAGTGGTAATTTCTGAGATTTTGGTGTACTCATCTCCCAAGCAGTATACACTGAACCCAATTTGTAGTCTTTTATCCCTCACCCTCTTCCCCCTTTTGCCCTTGAGTCCCCGAAGTCCATGGTGTCATTCTTATGCCTTTACATCCTCATAGCTTAGCTCCCACTTACAAGTGAGAACATATGTTTGGTTTTCCATTCCTGAGTTACTAAGATTTTTTGAACAAGTTGTTATAAAAGATTTGAGTCTATCTGCAGTCACTGGTTCTAATATATTTTTATTAGAAACATTTTCTTTCTAAAAAAGGTCCACTTGAGAGTACAAAGTCAGTTTCGTAGTATATGTAACTAGAAGTCTATTGGATACCCAAATTCCTTGAATGATATTTCAAGTCTCTATATGACTGCCTACGTGGAGGTGTCCAGGCCAATAGCAAAGAGGAATACATGTCTGGGGCTCCTGTTGGCCTCTGTCTACTCTTCTCTTTCTTTTTTAGCCCATTTCCCATTTAGGAAGGAAAGTGCAGCTCACTGCCAGTGCAGTATTCTTGGAGCAAGTGGAAAACGGGTTAATGTGTGTATGTATATATTATATATAAAATGCACAAGTCAGAAGTAGACAACTTGATGAATCTTCACAAAGTGAACACACCGTATAATCTAATACCAAAAGGGGAAAAAAAAGTCTGAGGCCATCAGCATGCCTTCCCAGTCACTATGCCTTCCTCCACCCCCTACCTTCCACTACACACTTTAGTGGTTAATTTCTGAGATTTTGGTGTAC
Source organism: Symphalangus syndactylus (assembly GCF_028878055.3). Lineage (NCBI taxonomy): Eukaryota > Metazoa > Chordata > Mammalia > Primates > Hylobatidae > Symphalangus > Symphalangus syndactylus. The sequence continues at coordinate 72,866,855 of NC_072423.2, read as the reverse complement.
GCATCTCCCAAGTTTTTCTCCTGATGGTAGAAAAACTACCATCCTGACCTCATACCATAGATGACTTTTACTGGCTACTTTTCTTTTAAATTAAATTTTTATTGAGATAATTGTAGATTTACATGTGGTTGTAAGACAGAATACTGACAGATTCTTTGTATTCTGCCATTTTCCACAATGGTAACAATTCACAGAACTATAGCATAATGTTACAATCAGGATACTGATATTGATACAACCTACCTATCTTATTCAGATTTCCCAGTTTTACTTATATTCATTTGTGTGTGTGTGTGTATTAATTTCAATAGAATTTTATAGAGGGTCAGTTATCCACCACCACAGTCAAGATCCCAGCACTACAAGTTCCAATACCATAAGGGTCCTTCATGTTGGCCTTTAGTGACCAAAACCATCTCCCTTCCAAATCATCCCTCCCAACTTCTGGCAACTAATCTATTCTCCATCAATAAAATTTAATTTCAAAAATGTTATATAAATGGAATCATGCAATATGTTAACTCTTACAATTGGCTTTTTTGCTCAACAAGGCTACTTCTTTTCAACACGATTGGAATGCTTCATTTTAAGGCCATCCATCAGTCTCCCTAGAGACAGCAAATCATACATGCTCTACAATGGATAAATGAGTGCTTCTCATCCTTCATAAACCAGAAGACAAATGTTTATTCTTTAGTAAGCATGTCCAGACAAAAATTATCATGATCTGTGCCCCTTTAAGGTGATCATGGCAGATTTGCAAAAATAATTTTTGTAAGTATCATTCTGATTCTAAGAATTATTAGTAGTATGTTTTAAGGGAAGTAACAGCTATGGTATCCACTTAATTACATAATCTCCATCTGATACAGGCATGTTAAAGCCAATGCAAGTCTAGGAAAATGTTATTCTGGAAGGACTATCAAGATATCTACAAAACGATCTTGCTATATTTTCATTCGAATAAAAGGTAAAACTCGGCCAGGCACAGTGGCTCATGCCTGTAATCCCAGCACTTTGGGAGGCCAAGGTGGGCAGATCACCTGAGGTCAGGAGTTTGAGACCAGGCTGGCCAACATGGTGAAACCTCGTCTCTACTAAAAGTACCAAAATATTAGCCAGGCATGTGGTGCGTGCCTGTAATCCCAGCTACTCAGGAGGCTGAGGCAGGAGAATCACTTGAACCCAGGAGGCGGAGGTTGCAGTGAGCCGAGATTGCGTGATTGCACTCCAGCCTGGGCAAAAAGAGTGAAACTCCATCTCAAAAAATAAATAAAATAAAATAATAAAATAAAATAAAATAAAAATAAAATAAAATAAATGTAAAACTCACTGAATAAATGAATCTACCAAGAAAGACAATACCTATTAAGAATCCCATTTCTAGAAATTCCTTTGAAAAACAACTTTTGTTGTTAGCAATCATATATCTACTAACTTCATTCTCTTTTTATTCTAGTAATCCACTGGTCAACTCCCTAAAGCAACAGGTTCTGTATTTTACAAAATGTCAAATTTGTAAATGCCTAGAAAGTTATTCATCTGATAAAGGTTTTCCTTCTTGTGCAGAGACCTTCATTCACATTGACTCACCTGTTTTCATATTGAAATTTTGCCAATATGTCTTTGGCTTTGGTTTGATTGTTGAGTTGAATGGCCATGGACACCTTGGAGAGAAGTGGAGCATGGACCCGTATGACTCCTTCGGGCACATCAGACTGCCAAGGAGGAGAAATTCAGTACAGTCTGTCAAACTAGGATGAATATCAGCTCAATGATGCACTTAAGTGATATGAAAATCAGTGCTACTCTGAATTAGGAAAACACATCACTATGATCAACATTAACCGGAATGGAACATTACTTTCTTTCTCGGCAGGAGACTCACTCGTGACTAAACTTAACCTGGGTTTTTACTTTCACTGCACATGGTCAGGTCTTGCTATAATGACTTAAAATCATGAGGGGGAAAAACTGGGTTATGACAAAAATCAAATGTTTCTATTTATGCATTTCTTGAACAAACTCCTAACTGACCCTGCTTTAAGCATAATTCTGTACTTCAATATATTTTAAGGAGACCAACCTTTTGAAAATTTTAAGAGTCAATTAGAAAATATGGCTTCTCCAATACCCTCTTTCTTTAGTTAGCAGCCATGAATGCCTGGCCCAAATTCAATTCCACATGGGCACTTGAAACGGGACCTCTCAAAGTGTGCTGAAAACACTGCAGAACAGTGTAGGTGGCTGTGGGAAAGATGGTGTCTCTTAATTGTTTTAAATCTGTACCTTCTCAAAGGATGGTGATGTAGACGATTTATATAAATGGACTCCCTAGAGTCACATTCTATCAATATTCTATTGATACCCCGAACAAATATGTTAGGGGTTGAACTGTGTCTTCCCAAAAGACAAATTGAAGCCCCAACCCCCCAATACCTCGAAACGTGACCTTATTTGGAAATAGGTCATTGCAGATGTAATTAGTTAAGATGAGGCCATTACATATGAGGTTTAAACTGCAGTAGGGTGTGCCCTTACTCCAAGTGACTCGCATCCTTATAAGAGGAGAAGAGACATGGAGACACAAGAAAGAACGCCATGTGAAGATGGAGGCTGAGACCAGCTGAGGAATGCCGAGGATTACTGGTATCGCCAAAAGCGAGGAGAGGGGCAAGAAGCAGGTGCTTCTCTCACAGCATTCAGAAGGCGCCAAGCTTGCTGACATCCTGATTTTGGACTTTCAGCCTCAAGAACTGTGAAAGGATCATAAATGTCTATTGTTTTATGCCAGCTCATTTGTGGTACCTTGTTAGGGCAGCCCTAGGGAACTAACACAAAATATTTTAGAACAGAGTCAGTTCTTACAGTATTCTCCTAACATTACCAGCAAGGACCATGAGAGCAGGAGTTCAGGAAAAGATACCGAGGGATTTGGATCTGGGTGGGAGCCAAGTCCCAGGCTCATTGCAGCCAAGACTGTACTCCTAAAGTATGCCTTTGATTGTCTATGTCCTATTTCATCCAGCTCCCCAGAAGCCTCTCCCTATACAATACATTGCACACTCTGACATTACTTACCAATGATTGCAATAATCTTATTCCTCCTATAACTTTCCGCAGCATTGTAGCTGTGTATAGGAGGCCGAGGCACACATTCTGAATCATCAGCTAGTCAGGTCCCTCTACCATTCCTTTATGTGCCACATTGAAAATGTCAAGTTTGAAGGACAGTTCATGACCAACATTATACATAAATGTGGTGGATGTCGCCAGAGAAGACTATATAGGGAGTTAATGGAAGGGAAAGGAAATTGTTTTTCTTACCATTCTTTTTGCCGAGGGTGATTTTTGCAGTACCTTTGAAGTCTTGGGGCTTGCAGTCTAAAAGAAACACAGTCTTTAGGAGTAATGTTGAGAAAACACGCATATGTTGCTTTTGGAAGTGTAAACTGGTACAATCTTTATGGAGAACATTTTGGCAATATTTATAAAATTATAAAATGTATATGCACTTTAATCCAACAGCTCCACATCTATGCATTTATCCTATAAATATACTTCATTTGTGAACAATAATGTATATAGATGTTTGTTCGCTGACGCACAGATTGTAACAGCAAAAGATTAGACACACACTGTTCACCAATAGGAGATTGCTGAAATAACTTATTGTGTGTCTGTGGAATAGCACGCAAAAGAAGCAGAGAAGCAAAGGTGCTGGCTTTCTGGACTGATATAAAATAATCCCCCATGATTTGTTAAGTCAGTAAGGCAGGACGCAGGACAGTGCCTCCTGTATGCTACATTCATGTTAAAGGGGAAAGAACATACATTGATATTTGCTGGTAAGCGGATAGAGCATCTCATAAGGTTTATACACCTGCATGTTCCTGTACACACACCCTGCCGTTGGTGATACTATTTGTCTCCAGGAGGGGAAGTCAGAGGTGGCTGATTTTTATGCTATGGTCTTTTCTGACCTCTAAATTTGTAACTTGTTAATGAACTGTCTATTCCAATCAAAATTAAAAATTAAAAACACAACACAGCGGCTGGGCGCAGTGGCTCATGCCTGTAATCCCAGCACTTCGGGAGGCCAAGGTGGGGAGATAACGAGATTGGGAGATCTAGACCATCCTGGCTTACGTGGTGAAACCCCGTCTTTACTAAAAATACAAAAAAATTAGCTGAGCATGGTGGCACATGCCTGTAGTCTCAACTACTCGGGAGGCTGAGGCAGAAGAATCGCTTGAACCCAGGATGTGGAGGTTGCAGTGAGCTGAGATTGCACCACTGCACTTCAGCCTGGGTGACAGAGCAAGACTCCATCTCAAAAAAAAACCAAACAAACCAAAAAGCAATATAGTACAATAGTACGAAAGAAAAACTATTTCTTTGTCTTTAAGTGTTTGCTTCTATGGTATTTATAACCTTTACATTCTATCTTGGTTCTATTTACAATAAAACATTAAAGTGACATTGATATAGCAATGTACAGTTTACACACACACACACACACCCCCCGTGAGTCCATCCTAATGACAGCTCTATGAAACAGATAGATCATTATCTGTCCTCCCTCCCAATTTATAAGATAAGAACATTCAGGCTCAAAGAAAGAATGTAGTTTGTCCAGGCTCATATGGGTAGTAACTGACAAGGCCTGACCTGACCTCTGTTCCACACATTTAATTATACTGTTATGGTTTTCCAGAGTGAAAATGGCTGTCCCTCCATAAAAGCAATGGATGAACTGGCAAAAACTGTCAGTATTGACTCTTAGAATTCTGGATACAAATCCAAAGGCTTCAACTAGGGGAGTGCTTAAGTAAGAGGAAGAGCTGTGTGTCATTTTTACTTATGCTTTTCCATCCCTGCTCTCCAGTTCAGTGATAGCCTTGAAAATAACAGCCTGCATTTCTGGCATGGGTACTGCAGGGAGCAGAATGGACCTCACTCAAGAATTCTAATGATTTGTTCTCATTTGTCTGGTGGCTCCCTCAAAGACTGGCTCAAAAGGCTTGCCTTTACCTTGCCTAACTTAGAACTTGATGGGTGCTAAAGGGGTGTAATGTCAAAAACGTTTACAGGCAAGTGTTTTTGTCACAGCTGCCTGATGCAGTGGATCGGAGGAAATTGAGGAAAACAAGAGATAACTAAAAAGCTTGGGAGGCAAGGCTGGAGACTGAGATGCTTTGGAAAATAAAGGCTGTAAAAAGCCTTAACATATTCTTGAGAATATAAAGGCCACATGATTGAGAAACAGCTGAAAACATAAACTTCTGGCTGATCCTCAGGCTCTGTGCAAGCAGGAAGCAAGGGCTCAGGCAGAGTACGAAACTGCTTGGCTGAGTGCTAAAGGTGTGCCCCAGCACACACACTGCTCATCTGCAAAGACTGGGAGGTTTTTTAGTTCCAGGCATTTAAGAGAATCTCTGTCTAATTATCAGTTATCATTAACCTAATGGAACACAGACTTCCATAGCCACACAAAACAAAGAATAAAGACTTTACAAAGTCAGTTCAGGAGAAAAGTCATGAAGCAAACAAACAGTAGGTACAAAAGCAGAAGCAACAAACCCTGAGGAGGGAGAAGAATCTGATTTCCGAAGTTGCCACATTATAATACTCAAAATGTCCAGTCTTCAACAAATAGCCGTTAGGTAAAAAAAGTCAAGGAAATATTGCTCCTACACAAGGAGAAAAAGCAATAGTTTCTAAAGAAACTGTCTAAGGACGTCCAGACATTGGACTTACTAGAAAAAGTCTTCAGGCTAGGTGTGGTGGTTCACTCCTGTAATCCCAGCACTTTGGGAGGCAGAGGCGGGTGGATCACCTGAGGTCAGGAGTTCAAAACCAGCCTGGCCGAAATGGTGAAACCCTGTCTCTACTAAAAATATTAAAAAAATTAGCCAGGCATGATGGCAAGCACCTGTAATCCCAGCTAGTTGGGAGGCTGAGGCAGGAGAATCGCTTGAACCTGGCAAGTGAAGCCTGCAGTGGGCTGAGATCGCTGCAGGACATCGTGAATATACTCAAACACACTGAATTGGCATCATTTCAAATGCTTAAAATAGTGAACTTTATATTATGTGATTTTTTCTCAATTAAAACAAATTTTTTAAAATTTCATTTCTAAATAAAAGTATTGGTTCTACTTGATATGAAGTCACTTTGCCTATCATGAGTCAGAGAATACAGTCTTTCATCATGATTATGATAAATCAACAACACTCATTCCTGCCTCACTGCCTTGGCATTTACTGTCCTTTTCCCTGGACTTTCTCTCTTCCTCCTTTCACAGTGGTATCCATCCTTCAAGATACAACTCCAATCAGGCACAGTGGCTCACATCTGTAATCCCAGCACTTTGGGAGGCCGAAGTGGAAGGGTCGCTTGAGGCCACGAGTTCAAGACCAGTGTGGGCAATACAGCAAGACCCCCGTCTCTACAAAACTTTTTTTTAAAGTTAGCCAGGTGTGGTGGTATGCATCTGTAGTCCTAGCTACTGGAGAGGCTCAGGCAGGAGGATCACTTGAGCCCAGGAGTTCGAGGTTGCAGTGAACTATGATCATGCTACTGCACTTCAGCCTGGGTGACAGAGCAAGACTCCAACTCTATAAAAAGAAATGTAGCTCCAGGAAGGACACAGTGGCTCATATCTGTAATCTCAGCACTTCGGGAGGCTGAGTCAGGCGGATCACCTGAGGTCAGGAGTTCAAGATCAGCCTGGCTAACATGGTGAAATCCCTACTGTACTAAAAATACCCCGTCTCTACTAAAAATACAAAAATTAGGCGGGCATGGTGGCTCATGCCTATAGTCCCAGCTATTCGGGAGGCTGAGGCAGGAGAATCACTTGAACTTGGGAGGCAGAAGAGCAAGACTCTGTCTCAAAAAAAAAAAAAAAATGTAGCTCCAATGTTGCATCCTCAATGAAGCCATCCACAGTCTCCCACGCTAGAGCACATTCCTTGTCCTCTGCATGGCCCTGGCACAGCTGGCCTGGTGCTTCCCTACTGGGCCCCTGGGGCTCTCATATACATTTGTCTCCCACATTAGGTATATGTTCCTTTGAGGGCAAAGTAAATTTCAAGTATCTCTACATCCTCCTCAAGGTTGAATGCAATGTCTGGCACTTGTGATCACCCTCAAGTTAGATAAAGGCAGTAAAAATAATTCTTCTAAAACTTGTTTCCATTATGTGCCTCCACACAAATAACTGTGTTAAAACAAAACTCTGAATTCCTTGGAATGTAATGAATTTGCACAAAATAATTTAAGGATTAGCTATTCCTTTACTAACCAATCAATGAAGAAATCTCTTTTCCCAAGTATTAGACATTTGGATACTGGATTGCCCTTAAATCAAGTTGACAGGGACTAAAATGTTGACTTTCAGCTTTTGAGAAAACCATTTTAGCCTTTCTGGTGGGATATCAAACAATCTTTCTGACTGAGATATTTCAAGAACTTTAACCAAAAAGCACATAACTCTCAACAAGATGCAAAGACCACAGTACTCTGTTATGGACCCACTTTCCATGATGTTTATAGTTACAACACTCCCTGATCCTTGAGAATATAAAACGCTTGGTTCTAAATGTCAAGCTACTTTGTGCCTCCCTTTGAGGAGTACAAATCTAGGCAGTGGACAATCGCCACGCCTCATTTGCTGTCTTACCTCCCGCTCGAGGGTCTTCCTCCTGAGCAGCTTCCTGACACTTGGGAGCTGCTTCTTCAACAGCATCGTGGCTTCATTCATTCTTCTTACTTGAGTGATTAAGAAAGATGGAACCTGGAGAAGAAAAATAGCTTGGACTGGATGGAAAACACTTGAATTCAACCTCCCTAGCAGATTCTGTCTTCAGGCATGGCAACTCCTCCCAGTCACTCCATATCCTGGAGCCAGGAATGGTGGCATTGTCCTTATAAAGTTTAGAAAAAATTATGTGGATCCCTGTTTCAAAGGGAAACTGTGTTGAAGAGTAGCCCTTCCAGAAGGCATAAGGCTGTCACAGCCACCTGGGGTTATCTCCTAATATTTCTTCCCTGTGACCAAGGGAGTTGCCCAATCATGGAGGCTTTATGCTTCCTGGGGCCATGGACTTCTGAGGAGGACCCGTCATCACTACGTCACTCACCTTCCACAAAATCTTCTGGTACTTAAGCATTAGGCGGATGATGTGGGCTGCAGTGTTTGCTAACAGTAATTCTTCATAATCAGAGTGTTTGCTTCTACTGAAGAAAAGGTTTGGTGCCATCACTGTAGAAATGTTCCAAAGACTCATTCGGTTTTTTGATTCATTGGCGATCACTTTATTGAAGAACGTCATGAGGGCCTAAGAAGAAACAGCATCGTGTCATACAATTGTACACTGTCAAAAGGTGCCCCTGATTGCTACCATTCATTCTATTCCCATTCACTCTGCTGCCAGAGAACTGTCAGAAGTACAGAATGGTTAAACGTACCATGTTTCCCCTCTAACTGGTTAAAAGTACTGAGAAGAAATGTGAGCAGTATATTCAACTGTCTGCTTCATAAAAGTAGCCATTTTAATGGATTTTATTATATTGCAGTTTCTATAAATACGGTTTGCATTTTCTTTTCTTTTATCCTAAAAGAGTCTCACAAATGTTAAAATTAAATATAAACCAGGAAGAGAAAACGCTGCAGTTCAATAAACATGAAAGGTAGTTTTGCTGTGAAGGAAGAAAAGTAATTCTGAAAATTACCCTTAACTTAAAGCATTGCTGTTGAAAACTATTTACAATTTCCTAGGGAAAGGAAAATCCATTTAAACAACATGAGTATCTCATTCCTCAGCCCAAATGTAAACTCAACTAAACAATAAAAAAAATTGACTTTTTGGGTGCTATTTTTCTATTGCTTTTCAACTTTGAAATTGACAGCTGGCCAAAAGCAAATGTTTGTGTGCAGGTCTTCTAAGCATTAAAAAAAATAAAGAATTGAGAAAGCTTAATACAACTTTGCTGTGCTATCAAAGTATAAATACTTATCAGAACCTTCAGAAATTCACCAAGACGACTGAAATCCCCAGAAGAAGTGCTCTTTAGTTTTCCAAGTTTGAATTCCACTGTACAGTATTTGCAATGAGAAAAACAGCACTAAATAGTAACAATAGTTAACATTCGAAGGTTTGCTGTGAGCCAGGAGTTACTCTTAGTACTTTATATATATTCACTCATCATCATTCCAAACCCTGTGAGGTAGGTACTATTATTATTTTAAAGATGAAGAGACCGAGGTGGAGAGGGGCTGAGCAGCTTTGCTCAGCTTAAGTGGCAGAGCCAGGATCTGAACGAAGGGAACCAATTCTTCAGCTAGAGTTCTTGACCTCTAACCCACACCAGCCACAATCCTAGCTCCAGTCACAATTTAGAATAAAAAATGAGAGAGAGAGAGAGAGAGAGACAGTGCATGTGTGTAACATCCTCACCAGTCCCGTGATGTTGTGGGGGGACCTGTTTTGTTAGAAGTGTATTGAATTATTTGATAATTGCTGCATCCTCAGTTGTATGAAAGGGTAGATGACATTTTGACTCAGATATTTGATACCAGATGGATTTTTTTTGATAAAAGAATACTGTGTAGACAAAGCCAAAAAACAAGCTAATAACTTTTCAGTTTTTGAAAAATTATTGAATTATATTAGAAAAGGACATTTTTATGTCATAGCTGATCTCTCTCCTCGCCTCAAGGATATAATATGACTGACATATATTATAATTGATATAGATATTTTTGCTGTGTAGGAGGAAGGTCCTTACCACACTGAAATGTCTGATAAGAGGCAGCACTAAGAACCATCTTTGTTTTCAGCATTATGTTTACTGGCCTCAAAATTACCATCTCTTTTCAACTCATCCTTATCTCAATTTCATTTCAAAGATTCCAAATACCTGTTGTACTTAAAACAAATTTCCTGTTGTATATAGAATGATTATCCAGAGAGCAAGAGAAACTTTGATTTTTACCAACATACAGCAAAGAATGAATGTGAAATAAAGAGAGAAAAATTGGGGATGAAACTATAGAATATGATTCTATCAAATGTTCTATTATATATTAGTGGAGAAATCACTTTTCTGCTTCATTTTCCTAATATGTAAAATGACCAAATTCTATGAGATGATCTCTAAAATTCTGAAATTCTAGAACTATTTAAATTGAATTATTTTCACAAATTTAAAAACGTGAACATGCTGGAAATATAATTTAAACCAGTGATTTCAAATTCCTCCCCGAGGATGCTCATCAGAGTTTTCTTTCCACTTCAGTACACCAGATGAGTAGCTGAGGACCAGCAATTATAGAGTCTATTTTACAAGTTACATAATGGTCTTATTGACTTCTGACATTGTTCCGTTTAAGCCTTCATTTTTGCCTCTTCTCCTACTCCTAACACCTTGCCCAGTGCCTGACACAGGATGGACAGTCAACATTTCTGGGACGAATAGAGTGAATGAAACGTAAATGTTTAAGAAGATATCGCCCGGGAGTGGTGGCTCACACTTGTAATCCCAGCACTTTGGGAGGCTGAGGCAGGAGGATCACTTGAGCCCTGGAGTTGGAGACCAGCCTGAGCAACATGGTGAAACTGTCTCTGCAAAAAATGAGCTGGGTGTGGTAGCACATGCCTGTAGTCCCAGCTACTTGGAAGGCTGAGATGGGAGAATCACCTGGCCCTGGGAACTCAACGCTGCAGTGAGTTGTGATCATGCCACTACACTCCAGCCTGGGTGACAAAGCAAAACTCTGTCTCTCAAAAAAAAAAAAAAAGAAGATACCAAGATCTCCACTCTTTCTTGTCTTCCTCAGGAGAAGGGCAGTGGGAGCACAGAAAGGCCGTGTGTTTGCAGCATGCTCAGGTGGCTCAGTGAGCTGTCATCTCCACTTTCATTTTCCTATATGAGCCATGTCCTCTGAGCAATAAGAGCCACATGACAAGCTGTGAGGTGGACATGACGTACCTGAGCTGTATCTCTGTTGGCATCAGGCAGCGCCATGACCATGAGGTGTAAGGCTTGAAACTGTACTTTGACGTGAGGCCCTCCTAACAAGAAAACAGAAATAGTCATACATTTTAAATAACCCTGATGCATCCCGACAGTATTTCTTGCTAGCATCTGGTGGCACAGGAGGGCTCCTGACAGCTTTTGGTGGTAAAGACTCAGGTTTTGTGCCCAGCAATGTAAATTTGTTCACTTGGACAGGAGCCTCCGTCCATCAACTCCCTTTTCCCATCCCACGATGCCATTGTTGAGGCAGGTGGCCAACGAGATCCTCAGAATAATTCTGGATTTGGATAGTACTTCCCTTTCAAAGTACTTTCGCAGACCTTCCCTTCCTTTAATACTATAAATAGAAGAGAAGCTCACTGAATACAAGAGAAAATAAACCTTGCTTCCATATAATGAGGCAGAAAAGTATAAGTATTAGGAACACAGATTTATAACCAGGTTTCAATCCTGGTCTACTATTTAGTCGCTGTGTGACCTGGGGCAGGTTATTTAATCCCTGTCTCATCTACTTTATTATCTGTAAAATAGGAATAGTCATCGTACCTACCTCACAGGCTGTTATGAGGATTAAATGAGTTAATATATGTAGAGTGTTTAAATCAGTACCTGTACATAGTTATCTTTCTACATGTTTGCTCTTGTTTTTATGATCTATGACACTTATTCTAGATCTTCCATGGACACTTAGGGAAGGTGACGACTGTAGTTGGATCTTTGGAGATTGTTGAGTATTTTCTTCCTCAATAATGACACAAGATGGCGCCAGAGGGTTGGCATTTACACTCAGGGATGCCATCCACAGCTGGATAATCCACGACCAGCTGTGCTGAAAATTTAGCATACACCAGAGAATCTAGGCTATCCTTCGTCCCTCTGTATTCTCTTCAAAATGGTGTCTTGGTGGGGAGTTCTTAGAGGAAAGCATTATGTTCTGGAATCTCTGGGGAGTTCTCAAGTTGAAGGAAAATCTATTTCTATTCAATGGCTGGAAGGCAGTCAGCTGCTGGTGAAGTTAACTGAGCTGTACAGCAGTGGAAACACTTGTGACAAGCTAGTAGGTTACTGGAGCTGTGTGTGCTAGAGTTCAGGAGTAGATGACAAGTGTATACAACCAAGCAATATAGGGAGAGAGGGAGGATCATACTGTTGAAGAAAAATCCATGTGTGGATTTGTAGATACTTGTATCGAATTTATAATGACGCAGGTCCGGGATGTTACTGAAAACAGCAAATACACATTGATGTGAGCTTGCCTGAATAATAGAAACTTTAAGAGCAAGCCTCAGTGCAAAGCATTTAGGGGCAGATAAGACATTATGTCAGTGCATAAACTGCAGGCTGAGGACTGTCTCTAATCTTCCAACGCAATTTAAAAAAAAACAACTCTGGGGAAAAAAAACCAAGAGATGCAGATGTAGGCTTGGGACCACTGTGTTTCCATTAACTTCAGAAAAATTATGAAGCTCTTTTAAGATTAAGTTTAATTTGGCAAATAATCCATTTTCATTTTACTTAGGAAACCTGGCCCAACACTGTTTTGTGATTAATAGTTTTGTAGTTAATTCATTTAATACATCCCAGTCAAAAGTATTCTCTTTCCTGAGGTCATTATTTCCCCAGAAAGTTATTAAGCATGTGATGAAAGCATCTGAGGCTTGATTGATGATGATACTAGTCCTTTAATTTTACGGTCAAGTTTGGGGCCAAGTTTGAAAAGAGAAAGTAATGACATTAGTGGAAAAGGCTCTGTGTTCTCTGAGCTCCATTTGAGGGTATTGAGAGGGACAGCTTAAACACACACACACACACGCACTTGTTCACAATCCTCCCCTTCAGAAAATCTTGTTACAACTAGAGCTTACTTAGGTGGCAAAAAGGCCATTTTTCCTGCTGGTAGCAGGCCAGAACTCTGGGCTTCCTACAGGGTTTGCTGGTATCAAATCAACCACCTGCAATATAGTATTTTTCACTTTCAAAGTCATATGAAGGAATGTGGACTCCTTTGTGAACTCTTTCAGGATATTTCTCAGAACCTCTCCCTTCAGTGAAATGTACTGGCTGCAGTCAGATAGGCAGTAATGATGATACAGCATGTAGTAAATGCTACACAGAAGATAACTGGTCTCTGAAAATTACGTCACACAGTGTTTCTGAAAATTACAAAGTCATACAGATTAGGTCTTTAGTGAAGTATTTGGGTAAAAGCACAAAAACTATAAAGTATGTTTTGTAACTGACAGTCAGGGAATCATTTGGCATGGTTTGAACATAAGGATTGAATATTTTGGAGGATGAAAATTAATATATTCATATACCCTTCTTAAATATGATTCTCTGAACAGATCTGGAATTAGAGGTTTGAATCCTCCTTGCATAATTCAAACTACCAAAAAACAAAAACGAATGAGTGATCCAGAGATGGAAGGCTCTAATTCTGGTATAAACTTTACCCAAATTTCTGGCTGACCCACAAACTATGCGTGTGTGGGGTAACATGGTGAAGGATTGAACAACTGAATGGAGAGTTGAGCTCCTGCCCAAAAGACCACTGGCAATTTGAGTCCAGTCAAGCAATCTGCCGGCTTAAAAGACCAACAGTAAGTAGAAGAAACCAAACAACGTTCTTTGGAGAACTACTTCAGAATCCACAGTCTCCAAACACTATATTCATAATGTTCAGAATAAGCTTTAAACTTACTTGACATACAAAGTAACAGGAAAGTATAACCCACTCTCAAAGAAGACAGGGACCAACCCTGAGATAACCCAGGTGTTGGAACTAGCCAACAAGGAATTTTTTTTTTTTTGAGACAGAGTCTTGCTCTGTCGCCCAGGCTGGAGTAGAGTGGCACCATCTCGGCTAACTGCAAGCTCCACCTCCTGGGTTCACGCCATTCTCCTGCCTCAGCCTCCAGAGTAGCTGGGTCTACAGATGCCCGCCACCACGCCTGGCTAACTTTTTGTATTTTTAGTAGAGACGGGGTTTCACCATGTTAGCCAGGATAGTCTCGATCTCCTGACCTCGTGATCCACCCACCTCGGCCTCCCAAAGTGCTGGGATTACAGGCGTGAGCCACTGCCCCCGGCCGCCAAAAAGGATTTTGAAGCAGCTATTGTACCTGTGCTCAACGATGTGAAGGAAAATATGATTATAATGAATGAAAAGATAGGTCACCTCAACAGAAAAACAAAGTATTTTAAAAGCACCAACTGAAAATTCTAGAACTGAAAAAATACAATATCTGAAATAAAAATGAATGAAGGAAATTAGTAGATCTTCTCTCTTTCAGCAAGTTTTTCTCATGAAGAAAAAACAGTAAGCTTACAAAGAAAATAGATACTGGTCACGGACAGCATGTGAATTAAAGCTTAGAAAAACAACTGCCTTGCCTACCATATTCTCTTCTTTCAAGACACAAAAGATTATTTTATGAATCTGGTATGTTAAAACATTCAAAGATTTAGAACCTACATAATTTTTAGGACAAATTTTGTCATAAAACTTAGGATCTGTTATTTTCTTTCATTGTAATTTTAATGATTTTGTAGTTCTGGCCAACCTGAAAAGGTTGTAAACTGGCAGATACAGACATCACCTGTTAAGTTCACACAACATTTTAAAATTTAAATTAGTGGCTGGGCCAGGTGTGGTGGCTCATGCCTGTAATCCCAGCACTTTGGAAGGCGAGGCAGGGAGATCACCTGAGGCTAGGAATTTGAGACCAGCCTGGCCAACATGGTGAAACCCCGTCTCTACTAAAAATACAAAAATCAGCCAGGTGTGGTGGCACACACCTGTAATGCCAGCTACTTGGGAGGCTGAGGCAGGAGAATCACTTGAATCCAGGGAGTGGAGGTTGCAGTGAGCCAAGATCGCATCACTGCACTCCAGCCTGGGTGACAGTGCGAGACTCTGTCTCAAAAAAAAAAAAAAAAATTAGTGGCTGACATTCTCAGATTAAGAGTTTTCGCATTAAAGCCTGGATATGGCTCTCAGTCTAGCACAGCAACCATTATGGAGAACCAAGCAGTGGCCAGTGTCTCTAGATGGGGTGTGTCCTCTCAATTTGGACACAGATCTTTTTGGTCCATGTAGAATCAACATTTACTTAGCATGCTCATACATATTTAGATTTGCAACCCCTGAACTCCCCAGGTTAACAGTTAAAGCCGCCACTATGTACCCCCATTCTACTTTTCCAAACTTTTCTCTTGTTACATCCTCCACCATATACAACCGTTATGCTCAAACCATGCCAGATGATTCCTTGTCAATTACAACACACACTTTATAATTTTTGTGCTTTTGCCCACATACTTCACTTAAAGGCCTAATCTATATGACTTTGTAACTTTCAGAAACATGATGTGACTTTGTAACTTTCAGAGACAAATTATCTTCTGTGAAGTATTTATTGCATGCTGCATCATCAGACCTAGGACCTCAGATTTAAGAAAGGGAGTGATGTATTTTTTGATGCATTATCACACAGCAGTCTCTATTCTAAATGACTTCATTCAATATCCAGGGCAACCCTGACAAGTAATTATTATCTGTAATTTACAGATGTAGTAACTGAGGCTCAGAAGGTTTGATTGCATGGCTAACAGATGGTTGCACAGGAATCCAAATCTCAAGAGCCTGGTCTTTCTGCAAACCCCTCTGCCTTTTAATGATTATAAAACCCTAAACCAGGCTTAAGTATATAAGTATGTAAGTAGGTGACTGTTTGCCATCAAACTTAATATTCCACCAAGCACTGTCAGGACACAGCAAATCTATACATGAGCACATTTGATTCAGCATCTCTCTTCTGCTCTCACTTTATTGACCTTATATCTTAGCGTATTCACATTTAACGTCTTCCACCTACTTTCCATTAGACTGATGAAGGCAGGTATATATTCCACAGGGAAGAGAGAGGTGGGTAGTTCTCTGAAAAATGCTTTCAACATTACTGCAGCTTCTCTATGGCACATTTTGTCCCATTTAAATTTATCAGCATTAAACTTGGCATCAAGTTCTTCACGGTATTGCTGTAAATCAAGGAAAATAGTCAGTATTCAATGCGTTTTTACCACCTGACCCCATTTTCCCCTTTGAAAACTGTTCTTATGTAAACTGTTATCGTAAACAGACTGGTAAGGTAATGTCTACTAAGAGTAATTTTTTTCAACATGATTAAGGGCAATAGCTATGTGAGGATGAATTTTTAAAAATAATTTTCTAAAATATGTAAAAAATAATGTTGATCTTGAAATAATTTTCTAATTCTACACAAATACAGAAGTTCTCTACTCTGATCACAGTTTCATTTCTGTGGTTTTGGCAGAATACCACTATTCCCACATGATAAATACACTGTTAGATTCTGACAAAGTCTCCGTTCTCCCTCTTTTCATAATCCCTTCTGCCATCCTCTCTTCTATTTCTAAATTAGATCAAGAAGGTTTGCCTCTCAGCCAGTTCACATACAGAATGAGAAACATCCCAATAAAGTAACTCTGACCTCGCTGCAACATGCAAACCTATGACATCTTCCTGGAGCAGTGACAGCAAAGTTTTATTCCAAGACAGACACATGCCTTCCACATGTTTGCATGCTTGCCCAATCCTTCGTAAGGTTTGGAACACTGTGCAAATACTTTAAAAAAAATCTCTAAGCCTCCATAAGTTCTACTTGGCTTACAAATTTTACATTATGAATTCATCTGATTATCAATGCCACTCAGGCTTCATGTTTCTTTTCAAAGGCAAACTCATTTTTCACTGCTCCTTTGAACTACAAAGTTTACCTATAATGCCAGCAGTTATAGTCAGTCTCCCAGCTGACACTAACTGCTCCAGAAAGGATACTTAGAAAGGGAACTCTAAAAGCTCTGTCTCTTTAAGACCTCTGCTTTATTCTCATGAGAAGCCTAATTCTTCTGGCCTTGAGCATGCACAGCCAGAGTCAGTGTGCACATCTGACCTTTTCCTAATAAGGATCAGCTCATTAACCAGCCAGACATAATCACTCTCTTGGCTCCCAGAGCCTGAAAACTGGAGGTCCCTGGCAGCACAAGTTTTTTACAGAGCTACACATGATTCTGATGCACCCTCTAACCTCTACTGATACTCATCTTGTCCTGGAGAAGCTTTCAATCTTATAGGAATACTTTGGCTAATCAAGAAACCCCCTGGTGATAAATACACTTTACAAAACCTTAAGCATAAATATAAAGTTCTTCCTAAAATGAAAGAGATAGAGTGGGCTCTGAAAAGAGGATGCATGAAATCCATTCTTTGCCTTTTGGTGTCCTGTAATCTAGTGGGTGGGACTATTTCATGAGCTGATACTACTAATTTAGAGTGCACATGCTGTAAGAAATGTCATGTATTGGTGCTATGCAGCCAGGAAAGAGAGGAGTCAAACTCTGCTAGGGGAAAGTCTTGAGGATTACAGGGAAGAGGAAATAGAAGGGGATCCTGCTTAAGCAGTGATACAAATGCCAGCAGATCCAGTGTGTCTGGGGAACTCCAGTTCATTCAGCCTTGCTGGCACATCTAGGGCAAGGAACGAGGCTAGAGAGCAGCAAGCCCCAGTGCTAACGGGACTAGCCTTCAACCTGTAGGCAGTGAGGCAGCCTGGAACATCTCTAAGCACGGGAATGGCAAGGGTAGATTTGTCTTTTCTAACAGCCAGATGGAAAAATGATTTGGGGGAGCGTGGAGCTTGGCATAGGTCGGGTGAGTGGAAGCAAGTGACAGGCAAAGAACCCAGTTATCAGGCCACAGCACCACTTCCAGGGACAGATAACTAAGGACTAATATGGATAAACAGTTGTAGGATAGAAAGGAGAGGAGGCATTTAAGAAACGCCCAGGAGGGAAAATTAAGAATCAGTGATGGATTGAATATGAGACTCAGAGGGAGAAATAATCATCCGAGATGATTTTCCAAGATGATTTCCATCTGATTTGTAATGGGCAGATGGCAGTGTTGTTAATAGGAAAAATACAGGAGGAGGAGTAAGCATTTCCCATCAATCGCCTGGTACCACTGCAGTAAAGCAAAGGGGACATTGTTTTCCAAGTGCACAGGAAGCACAATGAGAGGAGAAGAATTCAAATTCATTTTCCACATACCTCTGCCAAAAGAATCTATCTGAATCACGAATGTGTCCCTCCTAACCTGTGAGTAGTTCCCAGTCACCTAAGGGGCAACAGGGCACCAGGGTCAAGGGCAGGTGCTACAACCAGATCCTTTAGGTTTTTATCCCAACTCTGCAACTGACTAGGGTATGGTCTGTGCTTCAAGCTTCTCAATGTACAATGGAATATTAAAACAACATTCCCAAGATCAAAACAAATAATATCATGTAGAGCTCACAGGGCAGGGCCTGCCATGCTGACAGCTCTCAATAAACACCACACTGGCTGCTCACCCCTCCCCCACTCTCAAGTCTATTCTAACCTGCAGTGTCATTACTATGGGAATCCCACGCGTATGCAGTGTGACTGTTTAGGGAATAATACCGCGTCATCTTGTCTGGATGGCTGGTATAAAGCAACACTGAGAGAAATAATGGCTTTTTTTGGTTCTGAACAGAGCTGACATTTCTGTGGTGGCCCCAATGTGAAACCACGTCAACCGAGTGTGAGTTTACCTTACCAAAGATGGGAGCACTTAGAGGTTCAGAAGCCCGTTTTTCTCACCCCTGTTACTGAGAGCACTAGGCAAGGATGAGAAGTCTTGTCATTAAATCTCCCTTCAGCAAAAATGCAACCTTCCTCTATTTTGGAGGTGGTTTTATACAAATGCAAATGACCAGCCTAAATAAGCCAGGTGAGGTAATTATAAAACATTTAGAACAGCCTTGGAATGATTCAAACTTGTCAAAAAAGAAAATCTCGCATGTCAAACAGTCTTCCTCTTTCCATATTCCCCGGTGTTTGGCTCAAATTTCTGTCATTTTTGAAAAGAAAATCATTGCAAACACCAACCAAAGCATTAAATTGGTTCCAAATGAGCTGAGGCCTCAAGTCTGGGACTTGGCTCCACAGCTGCATGTTCCCTGTTTGGCTAAAACCAGCAGCTTCCTCTCAGGGCTGCTTCCCTGTCAGCCTCCCCAAGCATTAAAGCACAAAGCCAGGCCAGACCGTTCACAGTAATGATACACTAGCGAACCACATGGCTGGTATCATCGACTTGGTTCAATCCGAGGATAATTACAATGGAGTTTTTAGTAGTTCAGTGGATGAATTACAAAAAAAGGAGGTAGTTTAAATAAAAAGTTTGAATAAAGGAGAGGAATAAAGATCCCTTTAATGCATCACGTTTCAATGTCTTTCGAACTGCAGTGTTTCCTGGTTTCTGTTCTCTTGCCCAGATTTCTTTTATATTGGCCTTCCTGGGGCTCAAACCATGAAAACATCTGAATTACATTTTCCACTAATAAGTGATGGAATAAATAGGCTGAAACTACATAAAACTGGGTAGGGGAGAAAAAAGACTGACCTATATGTGGTTCAGGAATGCACGTGCCTATAACATTCCGAAGGAATGATTAGCCTTTGAGAAGCATTTTTCAGTGGAAGATTAGCCAAAGAAAGGTAACTGCTGCTATGATGTTAAACTTTGTGCACATAAGAAATGCCCTGTAATGTTTTCTCCTTTTGGTGATTTAAAAACAGGACATTTAAATCATATCCATTATGCATGTTATACACCCATGCATGCGTGTGTACACACGCACATACACACACACACAGAGGAACCAATAAGAATATGTGCAAATACAGTTTCCCAATTATGGACAGAGGTTTCAAGAGATGGAATCTGTTTCTGTTTAGGAAATTTCTTTCTTTCATTTTGGTTCCTGACTCTGCAGATATAACCAAAGATTTAACCAAAATAAGTAATGGTTTTCATCCTTACATGTAGGATACATTTGTCTAGAAGAGTATGTAAGAACCAAACACACGAGAAACAGAGACAGAAAGCAGATGCAACTTAGAAAGCATAAACCTTAAGGAGCCGTTGGGCATTTCCCTGCCTTCCACAAGAACTTGTGCCAGCATTCAGCCAACTCCACTCTCAGGGAAGTCGTAACCCCTCAACATGCCCGGAGCCCTGATGCCCTGGTGCCCTGCTCTGACCTCGCTTCACAGAAGACCTTGCCCTTATTTGCAAAAGCCCAGGTAGCCAACTCTCCCAGCTGCGGGCCCCTTCCGGATGTGGCTCAGCCATATTTTCTGCAGGAAGCCCCAGCCCACGACAGGGTGAGGCATGGGTTCTAGGGCCTGGCCCATTCTGCCCAGCACACGGCTCCTCCATGGTTAGGAATTGTCAGACCTGCACCCTAGCCAATCTTGGTTCCTGCCTCTTTCATCCTACAGAAGCAGTACCGCCATGACCCTTCTCTGCTCCTCACCCATCTCAGCATCTGCTTTCTGGAGGATCCAATAGACACAGCCTATCTATTCTCAGTTTCCACTTAGAAAAACCTCTTATCACACTTCTATATAAAAACTCTGAGACTGATACAAATAGAATTTCCCAAAGCATGTACCAAAATGAATTAATGAAGAGATGCTGCTTTGCCTCTACAAATGTCTTTTTGATAAACATTACCACATTGGTTTTCCCCTGCCCCTGAGACTTTGCTCAGGGATCCATCTTTTAAAATTGCTCAGGTTTGATCCAACCACAGGAGTGAGCTCTCCATGGTGTATGCCTACCCACAGACACAGTGGGATGTTTTGCTGGATTTTTACGAGAAGAGCTTTTCTTTTCTAATAATTCTTTGCTTTATCATACTATAGAGTTTGCCACCTCATGGAAGTAAGAAAGCAAAAGAACAAGATTCACACTGAACAGCTGGTTTTAGATGTGGATGTTAACATTACCGTAAGTGGAACTGGGTTTTGGAACTGCTGAGTGAGTATTCTAGTGGTTATAGCCATTGCTACAAATTCCTGTAAGAGCTTTCACTAAAGGGAGAGCCAAAGAATGTTTAAACCAACGAATGATGGAAATAAAGGCTCATATAACATTGGCTTAGGGAATTCCACGGCTGAGAGGAACACAACAAACTAAGGTGTTTAACCTCCAAAACAGTGGTGAGACGTTTCAACTTTTATAAACTAAAGTCAAGCAGCAGTTTTTGATGGTGAATTGATGTGCTATTTCATTGTTGTTTTTGGTTTTTTAATGTTTCTGTTTTGATTTTTAAAATTCTGGATCATGCAAAAACTCTGGCACAAACATTTTACCACAGGTGCCAAGGAATACTAGGAAGGACCAAGTGATAATATCTAGTAAACAACAACAAATATCTGGATACCCGATGCTTGTGTGAACTGGGTCTAGCTAGCTTAGAACTCTACCTAGAAGAGATAAAATGTTCAGTACCTTGACTTTAGCAGTACATCCTGAAAGTCGAAAAATTCCTTCAGATTCCAGACCTGATTCCTCAACTTTCTCAAAAAACTAGAAAGCAATGATATATTACAAGAATAAGTACCTCTATATGATCATAAACATATAAAACAATAACAATGATGACATGAATCAATAAGTTACCAAGCATATATATATTTGACTGGCACTTGAATGCTTTGTTAAATGTTCATAACCATCCTATGACGTCAACATTATCCTCCAACATGCCAATGAAAAAGTAGAGATTTATAGCAGTTTGACAACTTTCCCAAGATCAACCTCATAAGTAACAGCACTGACTCAAGTTCGTGCTCTTAACCACTCTAAAATTATATATGCCTCTTAACATTTTTAAGATCTGATTACTATAACTCTTTCTGCAGACTGATCAGTAACAAGAGATTCTAAATCTACTGTCATTGGTTGCAATCACTCTGACTAAGAAACTATAGGAATTCTAGATGTCTGATCAAGGAGTTTAGACGGGGTAAAGATTAATAGCTTTCGTGAGTTCTCAGGATGGTGATGGGGTGTTAAAAAAGTAATAAACACTACCATTTATTGTGCATTGATTATGTGTAAGTTCCTATTCTCAGTCCTTTACCTACATTAAGTCATCTAATCCTCACAATAACCCTATTCTACTGCTAAGGAGACTAAGGAGAACAGTTCAATTCGCTGTAATAAAGCAGCTCACAGTGCTTCTCTGGAAAGGATAATAACTTGGCCAAGTTCACCCAGTAAGAAGGGGATCCAGCATCTCTGCTATTTTCCTTTCAAGAAATGATGGTGGATGGTGCCTGGAACTAAGGTAATTCTTCTAGGTATGGAGGCAAACAGATAATTAGGAAGAAGAAACACGTCTGTAAGAAAAGCCTCTCTTGTAGGAGTGGGAGAGTACTATCTTGAGGTGTCGTGGCGAAGAACACTTAGCATCCAGTAGTAATAACAGCTAACATGTTGCTAATATGATATAAATCCAGATTTAGTTTAACTAGCATTTATTGAGTACTTTCTATTTGCTAAGTTCTATGCTAGATTTTTGTACCTACACAGTACTATAAACTCATGTGCTGAATCATCTTTGATTTTCATATTTTAAACTCTGTCCTTCACATACAGGACAAAGACAATGCTGGTTTTAACTCAATGAAGGAAAGAAAATCTCAGCATCACCATGGACTCTGGACTTTGCTATATGCTCTGCACCTTTTCCCACTCCACCTCTTGCTGACTGTGTGTCTTGGGTAAGTTTTCTCACTCTCCTATCCCTCAGTTGCCTCATCAGTAAAAGGGCGGTGGTAACACCAGCCTCCTTGGGCTGCTCCGTGCTGACTAGACGTGATATTACATAAACAGCACTGGCACAGCCCCGCCTAGGGAAGTCACCCACGGAGGGCCCATGTGCACAACGGTGTTGGTTGTATCCTCTGGCCATCTTGGTGCCATCTTCCCGGCTCCTATCTCCAGCCAATCAGTCACCTGACTTGAGAAGTATCTCAATTTGAGGCACTGGTAGCAAAATATAGGAAGCTAAACAAGTGATGTATGATTATCAGTGTCAGGTAAGTATATGTTTCCTTAGACAATATTTTAAAATATCATTTAAAAACTCAATTTAAAATTCAACAAAATTTGTGTTAAGGACTAGGAATTTTAATTGTGCCACTGGATGTCACTGTTGAATAAATGCACACTTAGGTAAAAACCAGTGTAAATTGCTGGCTATAAAACAACATGACTTAAAAGCAAATCAGGTATTCAGCAACAATAGTCACAGAGATATTAGCATTTTATAGTTCAGATAATATCATTTTCAAAACCTCCTTCCACCAGAATTATTTTCTTTGTCTAAATGTATCCTATCTGCCCAGACACACCAGAAAATGACCGGAACATGCTGGTTTTTAGATTTTATTAAACTTGGTATGGAAAATTGATAAAATGATTACACATATACACATTTTTAAAACCCAGCCTATGCTATATCTCAGCAAATATTTGTATGATTTATATATGCATTGGTAATAATTAATGGTCATCTTTATCTAGACAGAATAATCAAATACACACACAAACACATTCATATATGCAAATAACATTTGAAAAAATATTGGAAAAAAATGTAACTGTTCGTGCCCTGGGTCAGACCATCTGTGTCTGTCACCTGATGTGTTATGGGCAAACAAAATGTAACAGGTTCCAAAAGAATGCAGCAAGGCCAACTGGTCCAGGCACCATGGGCTGTTATGCGGTACATGGAATAAAGCTGAAAATCACCAGGGGCCTGAGTCCTAATAGGGCGATAGTGTCTTTAAATATAAAAGAATATTCATTTGTGGGTTTACAAAGTACCAAATCATAATCATGAGGCTCTGTGAATTCCCCTTTCATTTGCCTGCTACTCACTTTTTGTAATACCAGGGGAACTTTCACTCCAGGGTCTTTCTTTCGGTCACTGTCCAGGAGGACTGTAAGTGGAACTCCAAAAATCCCATTGTCTTCATTGTGAGATAGTAAAGGGGGAAAGAAAAAAGAATCAGAAAAGCATTATCTTATTCCACTGTGTCAAAGTGTTAAAGCTGGAAGCAATCAGTCTTCTTAGTTACCTCGTCCTTTTACTTTCTCTGTTTTGTTTCTTTTCAGTTGAATTCCAAAGGCATCAAAAAAGGCAGTCAATTCAATCAGAGAGAGATGGCGGATTTTCTTCATGTCTTCAGCAGACAGATCTCCTGCTTCAGTTAAGCCAAATCTGGTTTTCTGAACAATAAATTTCTAAAACACAGAGTGAAGGTATTTATTTTTTATGGCAAAGGAAAATTATTATACATTCACTCAAATGCCACCTGGACACTCTAAATCTATGCAGTAGAACGTGTTCTTTGGAAAACATCTCTAAGGAGCATGCTGCATCCTAGAAATATGAATATGTGGTTTAGAACAATGTGCAGATCACTGCTGTGCTAATTAGAAGCAAAACAGCAGTCTAAAGTATATGATAACATTGCCACTGCAACTGCGGAAACTGCCTTCTTTATAAGGAACACCCAATATTGTCAAACAACATACATGTCAGGCACCACATGGAATGCACACACCATGGCCCTTAATTGGAATAAATGTGACACACACATACCAGGAAACACACTTAGGTATATCCTAGGAGAGCTCTAAACATATGTTTTTGTTTTTGTTTTCCTTCTTGGACAGTCAATCTTTAAATCAGGGTTTATCTATCCCATACTGCACACTTTAAGAGACTTTTAGTAATCTCCCAGTTTAAACTGACTATATATGCTTGCTGAGACAACAGTTATTCTACCATAAATATTAAATTTAAATGATTCCAAATTCTTAAAAAAGCAAAATACAGAGAAAGTGCAAATAATCCTACTATGATTCTGAAGACAATGATACTAACATATTCTCCATTTTCACACTAAGAAAAAAAGACACTAAAACAACAACAGCAGCAAATACTTCAACAATCCAGAAATACTGTGAAGAATGTCAGCAGCAAGACCTTTTAGAAGCAAAAGATTGTTCTTATATAATATCCACAGGTTCACTTTGCCCTCAGAAAGAGTGGTATTGGAAAAAAATGCTGAAGTAAAACAAACAAAAAAACACCCATAGATTAAATTATAAACACTTAAATTTAAATGATAAAGCTTTAAGTTCACATTTTCCATAGGTGTTTCCTAAACTGGAGCTTCCTTGGGGTAGTCAAAGTATCTGCCCATTCATTCATTCTTTTATTCATTCAATAATTGCTCCTTGGAACCTCAAGTATTTAAAAATAAAACAAAATATAGGATGTGGTTTGGGGCATGCCTTGTGCTATTAAATGCTTAGCTAGTTTATCTTCTTTCTCAGGCTAAGTCCTCATATAACAGTAACACATAACAACAATATAAACAAAAATTGCAATCACTTATTGACCAACTACTATGTGCTAAATCCTATGCAAAGTTCTTCATGGGAAGAGCCAAACCTCAGAAGGAGCTGGCTTCAATGAGGAGATGCAGGGGCCAGCATCCTCTCTTGGATGCCTCTCTTTAAGATAAGGAGAGGCTCCCCCTGAAACCAGAGTCCTGCAGGCTTCTCTCTTTTCCCTAGACCACCACACGTTGCCCTCTAACCTGGAGACTGCTTAGGGACCAGGAAGGGTTTTGAAGTTGGACACACTTAGTTTCAAATCCTATTTCTGCTTCCCACTAGCTGCGGACTTTGGACATGTTGCTTAGCCTCTCTGGGCCTCAGTTTCGTCAGCTGTAAAATGGGGATTATCACTAGGGTCCATCTTACATTACTAATAGAATACCTAGTATAGTGTCAGGCCTGTAGAAGGCACTCATTGAGTCCTAGAGTTCTTCCTTTCCTCTTCCTGTCCTCTGTCATGGGATGGTTGTTTGGGAATGGTCCAAGTCACCTGGTACAAAAAGTCTGTTTCTGGATGACTCAGTTTTCTAGCTCTGAAACTGCCTGGGCCCTGCTCAACATGCATCCAACCCTAATCAGCACAGAGTATTCAGGACTCCACATGATAAACTTTTCACACACGCATTGGTTGAATGGCAAACGGACCAATGTTACATAGTTCTCTATTTGGCCTCCTGGATATAACATTCTGGATATAAATAATGAGACTTCGGGGGTAACAAAGTATATAGCTCTCTTTGCCCACCATGTACTAATAGAAGTTCTTGAATTGGTTTTGATGTGTTTTTATTGTCTGTTCCATGAGCTCTCACTTCCTCTTATGACTGTGACTTTTTGCAGTCCCCTCTTCTGATATGTGGCTTATAGAGGCACAAGTGTGTAAAGGTAGTGTCTGCATTGATGTATAAGAAAAGTAAGAATATAAAGTGCAAGAAAGCTCACAAGCCAGGCAGGTAGAATCCTATTTCATTTGTAAAATAGTATTCAAGCCTACAGCCTCACAACTTTTCCTCAACACAGGAATGCCAGGTACAGCCAGGCAGGCTGTGCACTGCACAAGTGGTGCCCACATAACACCCCCAATGGTAGCGTGAGCAGTGTGATGCCTGGCTGCCGAAACCCCCTGTGCACACACACAGATATTTAAAAAAAGAAATCTTGGCCGGGCGTGGATTACGCCTGTAATCCCAGCACTTTGGGAGGCCGAGGTGGGCGGATCATGAGGTCAGGAGATCAAGATCATCCTGGCTAGCACGGTGAAACCCTGTCTCTACTAAAAATACAAAAAATTAGCCCGGCAAGTTGGTGGGTGCCTATAGTCCCAGCTACTTGGGAGGCTGAAGCAGGAGAATGGCCTGAACCCGGGAGCTGGAGCTTGCAGTGAGCCGAGATCACGCCACTGCACTCCAGCCTGGGCGACAGAGTGAGACTCCACCTCAAAAAAAAAAAAAAAAAAAGAAATCTTAGTTTTGTCCTATGAAGTCACAGGAAGTTCCTGAAATAATCATGAAAGGTTTTGCTTACAGTTAAAACATAGTCTTCTTTCTTAATCTCTGATTTCTTATTTCTTTTTAGAGCCTCTGTAACCACTTCTGAATAAGACACTTCAAATGACAGCTCTTCAGCCTCTGGTGGAATGTTCTTTTCCAGATAATCATCATCTAAAGACAAAGCAAAGAATACAGACTATTTAATATGCCATTTCATCAATCAATACTAATTGCTATAAAATAAATTCAAAATATTTACAAGTGAATCCACAAGCATGTTATAGTGTTTAAATGCAAGGAAAAGCAGCAGACTCAACCCGAGGAGTTCAGTTAAACAATAATGTCACATCACAGACCTCTATATGGACACATTTTTATCACCATTGCCCAAACTATTTACTCTGATTTTTTAAATTTTAGATTTGTATGTCTCATGAAAGTTGCCGAGGATTATTAAAAGAAAGTCCAAAATAGGGTATTCATATATATTCTTATGATATTAAAATTAAGCTCATCTAGACCCAGTGTCACTGTTACAGGTAAGCAGAAGCTTAAAGCAGAGGAAGAAAGGGTGGAATCTGCTAGAATTCCTCTCTACTTTGACTCCTCTTGTTTCTCCCCTCAGCTGTGGAATATCTGCCTCCTAAGGTTTGTTCAAATTCCATTTGTATTTCATGACTAAATTTGTTTAGGTGAATTAATCGGAATTTCTGTTATTTAATATTGGTTACCTGATCTTGTATGACACACACTGAGCAAAAGCTGAATGGGTTATAAGTAGTACCCCTTAAAAAAGTTTTTCTCAAGCTAATTTGAAAATTAAAACAAAAGATTCATTGAGCAAAAACAAGTTAATCCATAAATCATTTGAGCAATCCTAACCCGATTTCTGATTCAGATTTCAGCTTGTCATCTGGTTTCATTGCCTGGCAAAACTGTTCATATGCAAAGTGAATAATTATTTTATTATAAAAAGAACTCATTCTCTTTTGCCCTCTGCTGTAGGCACTGACTAGGTGACTACCAAGTATAACAAAAGGAACAAAAGGCAGAATTAAAGAAAACTTAGTTAATTTTACATTAAAATTAGGTGGAGAAATTTGTAAGTCAACAGATATAAAAATTCTGAATAGTGATGCTAATTAAAAACACAATAATAAATGAGTGCAGCGAGAACTTAGAAAATAGCAAAGTGACACCAGGCACAGTGGCTCACGCCTATAATCCCAGCACTTTGGGAGGCCGAGGCGGGCAGATCACCTGAGGTCAGGAGTTTGAGACCGGCCTAGCCAACATGGAGAAACCCCGTCTCTACTAAAAATACAAAAATTAGCTGGGCGTGGTGGCAGGCACCTGTAATTCCAGCTACTCGAGAGGCTGAGGCAGGAGAATCACTTGAACTCAAGAGGCAGAGGTTGCGGTGAGCTGAGATTGTGCCACTGCACTCCAGCCTGAGTGACAAGAGTGAAACTCTGTCTCAAAAAAAAAAAAAATGGCAAAGGGAGAGCTATGATGTTCACTCGTTATACAGGGGCTTGCATTCAAAACAGAGGAAGATAAATAGAATTCTAACTTCCTAAGGATCTATGAAGAGACTCTTTGGAGAGCAGCAATTAAACAGGCCAATGCTCCAAACCACAGGACAACTCTACGTAGACGGCTAGCTTTTACTGGCATGATTTCAACTAAGTCACAGTATGGCAACAAATAGAATGATGTAGAATACTAATGTCTGGCAAGTCCCTTCTTTTCTATTTTTATTTTTTCTTATCAGCTTTATTGAGATACACTTCATATGTCATTCAATTCACCCATTTAAAGTATACCTGCCAGTGGTTTTTAGCATATTCACAGAGTGGTACAACCATCACCATGATCAATTTTAGAACATTTTCATCACCTCAACACCTTTATTTTTGAAGACAATGCTGAAAAAAGCACAGGATCCATTATTTACAAAAAGAATGCACATATTTTGGGAAAAACTGAGAAATCACAAACGTATGGCCAAAAGGGGCCTATTTCCTACAAGGAGGATCTGAGATTCCATACCTAGCCCATCTAGGGAGCCCACCTCTCATGTGGAAGAGAGGTACAGACAAAAGCCTCCCAGAAGCCTCGTCAGGGGCAAGCTGCTCTGGTGCTGTGTATGCCTGAGCAGTAAGTAGCGATCCTCAGAAGTGGCCTACTTCCTGGCAGACCACATCACTTGGGAAACAGCCTTTAAAGCAAAGACACTAGCCATGTGAGGAGTTTCTAAATGATGAGGTGGTCGTGAAGGAGGAAAAGATTTTGCTTCCAATCTGGCTCAATTAATTTTGTCTTGTGTGACAGAATGGGGTGTCTGGAGTTGGGTGGGAGAAGTGAGCGCTGGAAGTGACAGAATCACAACAGGGAGAAAAGCACACTTATACTTTGCTTTTAGAAATTCACTGCTAACTGTATGGAGTGCCAGAACAAAAGCGAGAAGACACAGCTGAAGTTCAACGGGAGGCATGCCGCTCACCACTTATCGCATTCTGAACTGGCTGTCCAGGCTCCGGTGATCCATTGGAATGAACTGGTAGAACTGGAATGGTCTCAAGTATAGCCTGCCAAGCAAAGGAAGATGAACACAAAACATTTTACCATAAATACAGTCCACCTCACATTTCAGCCTGACTTATGTTCTGCAGTATACAAGAGTTATTTTCACACACAAAAAGCCATTCTTTATTTCATAAAGGACCTGCATGTGATTTCCTGTTTCTGCGTTCAGTTTGGATGTGTGCAGGTTTCACAAAAGGGAACAATGTAAGGTCCATATAACTGTGCTTTCCTAGCTCTTAAATATTTGCTGCTTATACCTTTGCTAAGATGTAGAAATTATGATTCCTGATGTCACATAATTTGATATTGCTGCTTATACCTTTGCTAAGATGTAGAAATTATGACGTCTGATGTCACATAATTTGATAATTATATCATTTGTTAATTAATCTTCGTGCATTTTTGTCTTACTTATATTAATTATATTGTTAATATAACATTAACATATTAATTCCCTCACAGCAAAATAAAGAGTGATAGCAACTAACAAAATATTAGGTATCTTTTCTAATTCAATTTCCCCTCTTAATTAATTTGGTATGTTTTAAATTGAAATCCTGCCAGAGCACTGAACTCCCCTTCAGTATTATCAGAAGTTGAGTATCTATCCTGGTAAAGGCCTGTGAAGCAAGCTCCTGCCTAGGTCTGGATGGGTATCAGTAAAAATTTACACACAAATCCTATCAAAACAATTTACATGCAAATCTTATAAATTTTAATATGGGAGTTCTCTGTGAATATGTGTGATAGTGAAATCTGCTACTCCATCAAGAATCTTTTATATGCTATTCACACATAAAATGTTTTCCCCCAGAGTCTGATTTCTTTTTTTATTCTCGTATTTCTTTAGCAATAACTGAACACCTGCTTCATGAAAGGTCTTTTATCATGTACTACAAGTTGCACAAAGGAGTCTTGAATTCTGAGCCTCATGATCTCCTTTTATTCCTATTTTATTTCAGAACAGTTGATACAATTATAATTGTGTAAATGGTATATGAATAGATGTCCAATTATTAAAACATAGATGCCCAATTACTGTAATAGGTGGAAGAATGACAAACTGAAAAAAGGTCTAGGGTCATGTAGGTTCATTGTCTGGCAGATCTTTGGTGGCTCTACAAGTAACACTATGGAATAAAGATTACCGAGACACTCAAATCCTTAAAGAGATGTGGACAACTTTTCCCTTTCCTCAAGTTTTCCAACAAAGAAATGCTTTGTCAGACTTTGAAATAACTTACCTATGGGAGAGAAGACTCTTTTGAAAATTGATAAGACTTTTTTATTTATTTAGGGCTTGAAACTGATGGTTTGGGATACTTAAACCTACTGAACGTCATTTTCTTAATTTTCTCTGACGGTTTTACTGGCCCCTAGCCAGTTAATTGTACTGAATGAGTGCCTGCTCTTTGTAATGTAAATAATTGTGGGACTTTCTTGGGGAAGCAGAAATTTGAGTCATAATCCCTGCTCTTGAGCTACTTACAATGAGAAGAACAGAATAACACTTACAAAGCATTATGAAAAGAAAATCAAGCCACTGCTAAGAACTAATTTCTGTAATACCAACTGCAAGTGTTATTGGAGAGCAATTGAGAGGGAAGAGGTGCTGCCCAGAAGGTTTCCACTGATGAGGTGATTGGACTTGAGCTGGAACTTAAGGAATAATGAAAAGGACTTCCAAAGGCAAGAGGAGACAGGCAGAAGCATTCAGGCCAGATGGAGATGGAAGCAGAAATTTCAGGCATGGAAATATCTGAAGCATTCCAGCACCGGGGATCATGAAGAGACTGGGGTACCAGGAGTCGAGTCATGGTATTAGAAAAACATAAGAAATAAATTAATCAAGAAAGTCAGTGCAAATTATGGGAGGTTTTGAAAGCCACGTCAAGGAGTTGAGACTTAGAATCCTAAAGGTTAGAAACAAAACAGAGGAAGACAAACAAATGCACATCTTTGTGTTACAGCAGGAGAATGATTCATGGTGGAGATGAAGGAACAGTGGCAGCCAATAAACAGTACCTGAGTTGGGATGTAGGTTGAGCAGAAGGCTAGATGCTTGACATATATCATTTTAAAACATCTGTTCCTCATTAAGGATCATATTATGACTAGCATCGTTTTTGATTTGTACTAGTGATTTTAATATATTTTAAATATAAAGACCACCCCCATTTAAAGCAACCTGCCCCAGCTTGTTCATAACTGAGCCCACCGTTTCCCTAATGTGCTCAACCACATGTGTTTCTCACCAGGGCTTTCACTGCTGAGGGAAGTGACAGAATCCCAATGGGTGCTTTCCCTCTGCTGAAAGTTGCTCTGCTGCCCTAGTTACACCAAGCTAGGATTGGAAAGTAGAGTATGAGGGGTTATTATGTTAAATTTTAAATTGTAGGAGCCTGGTACTATCTGCTATAGTTTTCTCCATAATCAATAAAGACCATACGAAACATTTTCAATGCTCTGTTCACTACTTAAAATTTCACTGACTCAAAACATGTTTCTGATCTCTCTGATCAGGCTGTTTGGTTTTTGCCCATGGTTTGAGTTTCTGTGCTATATGACTCCATGTACTAAAGCCACCTGTGCTTGATTAAATAAAGACAGCAAGGCTCCTCATCTTCTTGTTCTGCAGTCAAGATCAGAATGGACAAATCCACAACTTGCAAAAAACACTGTGCCAGATTCCCCAGAGACCAACTTAAGGAAGCCACATTCACTGACAAATATGCAATGCATTTTACAGTAGAAGATATAACACTTGCAGAATCTATTCAACATGAATTTAAAGATATTCTGATGATGTCTTGAATTAAAATATTGTTCACATCTGAAATTATAACCTAAATATCTAAATATTAAGACAATGAGAACATTAAATACCAAATACCATGAGAATAGCCAAAGTTTTATTCAGAGATTCTTAACTTTAATGCAAATGACTAAAATTAAGTGAAATATCTTCATACTCTAAGAGATGAGAAAAAATTATCCAAGTAGAGCCAAGAAAGAATGTAAAAAAATAAGGTTTGAATAAATTATTGCAATAGGAAAAAATAGGCACAATTAAATAAAGTTAGTTATCTCTAAAAATATTGCTGCTGGAAAGATCAGGCATGCATAGGAATGGGGGGATATGGGAAATCACTGTACTTATCCACTCAATTTTGCTGTGAACCTAAAACTGCTCTAAAAAATAAAGTTCTGCCTGGGCAATACAGCAAGACCTCATCTCCACTTTAAAAAAAAAATTTAGCTGGGCATGGTGGTGCACACCTGTAATCCCAGTTACTGGGGAAGCAGAAGTATGTGGACAGCTTGAACCCAGTCGTTCAAGGCTGCAGTGAGCCATGATCACGCCATTGCACTCCAGCCTCGGTGACAAAGCAAGACTTTCTCTCAAAAATAAATAAATAATAATAAAGTTTATTAATTTAAAGTACATTGCTGATATGGGCAACTATTTACAGTCTGATTAAGATATAATACACACATTTTAGAAACAAAAATGAATAATATTTACCATCACAGATAATTTAAAATTATAATGTTAATAAATATTTGTGTATGTGTGTGCATGTATATGTGTGTGTATACACACACACAATAAATTTATAACAACATACCTTGTAATTTGAAATAAATTGCATATCTTGATAAAGCAAATATACATTACCAAAATTCATACAAATTGGGATAGAAAATAATCTAACGCTTAAATTACATCCATTAAAAAATTAAACAGGCCCAGCGTGGTGGCTCAAGCTTGTAATCCCAGCACTTTGGGAGGCCGAGGCAGGTGGATCACAAGGTCAGGAGTTTGAGACTAGCCTGGCTAATATGGTGAAACCCAGTCTCTACTAAAAATACAAAAATTAGCCAGGCATGGTGGCGTGCACTTGTAGTCCCAGCTACTGGGGAGGCCGAGGCAGGAGAATGGCTTGAATCCGGGAGGCAGAGGTTGCAGTGAGCCAAGATCACACCACTGCACTCCAGCCTGGGCAACAGAGCAAGACTCTGTCTCGAAAATAAAATAAAATAAAATAAAAATAAAAATAAACAAGCCAGCCATGGTGGCTCATGCCACCTGAGGTCAGGAGTTCAAGACCAGTCTGACCAACATGGTGAAACACTGTCTCTACTAAAAATACAAAAAAATTAGCTGGGTGTGGTGGTGGGTACCTGTAATCCCAGCTACTCACAAGGCTGAGGAAGGACAATCGCTTGAACGAGGTGGAGGTTGCAGTGAGCTGAGATTGCGCTATTGCACTCCAGCCTGGGCAATAAGAGCAAAACTCCGTCAAAAAAAAAAAATATTAAACAAAGCTTTATGCCTACAATGATACCAGGCTTTGGAGGTTTCATAAACAAATTATTACATATATAAAAAATATATACAAATTATAAATATGTGTAGATTTATATATTATACGTTTATATCATAGTTCAATAAATGGCTCCAAGGTACTGAAAAGAACCCAGAGTTTTCAACATATCTGTACAAAGGTTAGCATAACCCTGGTAAACAAATTTTAATAAATTGTACGTGTAGACTAATCCCATTTACTAGAATAGAGGTTAAAATACTAAAATAGTAGTGAATCAAATTCTACAGTTTAATAAAAGAATAACATCACACAATAAATTGAGTTCATCCAAGAAATAAAATATAATTATAGTTCAATATAAGAAAAACCTATCAATGTAACTTCCTAAAGTAATTGATTAAAGAAGGAAAACAATAGATTCATCTTAACAGATATTGGAAAATCATTTGATATAACTTAAACTCCATTCCTGATTAAAACAATTATAAGGCTCAGAATCTTAGAATAAATACTCTCCTTAATGATGAAACATTAGAAGAATTCATAAGAAAAATCAAGAACTTATCAAAGGATCCTCATAATTATTAATCAATGTTATAAGTGATTGTGGTCAGTCCTCTAAGGGAAAAAAATGATGAATAATTATTTTACATATTGGGTCAATAAAATTTTCAGTATATGCAGATGATTTCTGAGAAAAATCATAAAATTAAATGAAAAATTTTTAGCAGCAGAAAAGCTTCAGGAAGGAAGGTAAAGGAGACACTTATAAGAAACAAAAAAACCTACTTTCCTTATATATCTGCAAAACAAGCTAGAAAATATCATTAAAAATCTTACAGTTTAAATACCAATGCAAACTAGTATGTGTGAAAATGTGTGTAAGACTTAAAGGAATAAATTATAAAACCTCACTGAAGGATAGAAGACATACATAAATGGAGAGACACAATTATTATTCCTCAATGGGAAGATTCAATGTTTTGAGATGTGGATTCTCTCTCCAATATTAATCTTTAAATTCAATGAAATTCTTAATAAAGTCATAACAAGATTTTTTATGAGGTAGTCATAGCCTTTTACTATGTTCATCTGGAAGAAAAAATTTCTAAGAAGGGCCAAAGGAAATTTTAATGCAGACTTTGATGAGGGGGAACTTACCCTAACAGATTTCGAAAACAAACCATAGAGACAGACATATGCAAACCTGGCGGATTTACTTCTCATAAAGTTGGCATTTCAAACATGAAGAAATGATTAAAGACTGGGGGAAAGATACGGGTTAGGTCATGGCTATCTTATGGAAAAGATAATTTAGGTTACCTTCTTTTACCATTTTACAACATAAATTCCAGTAGAGCAAGTTGTTGGGGCCCCCTGAAGTCTTGGGGATGGCAGTAAGTTGGCCCCGGGAATATAGCCTGGCAGGAGAGGTTTATTTTTAAGGGTGTCACAGACAGGACCCCTGAAGCCCTGGCCCCTGCTTCATTTGATTACTGGATATCCCACCTTCTAGAAGAGACTGGGAAACCAAACTGGGGTCCCTGTGGTTCCTTATAACCAAGAAGCACAGGACCCAAAATGTAGTTACCAAAGCAATAACTTGGCATCTGTGAGCCACTCTAGCAAATAACCATTTTGTTTAACTTTTCTAAAAGATACTCTGAGTAACATACAATCCAAGGTAAGTCAAGTTGAAGGCCAGTGCCAGTGAGATAGTTTTTGGACCCGATACTGCTGAAACTTTTATTTATGTCATTACTGGCATTCAACCTGCCTTCAGAAAAAAAAATGAAAATAAAAATACAATCTGGGTGATTAACTTACCCTGGACAGCTCTATAACTGCCACACAAGACCCTTTTCTTTCTCTTATACCCTCAAACTTGCAAGAAGCCTATTTGTAGACAATGTGTGCTCAATAAGAATTTGCTGAATGAATGACTGAATGAACCAATGATGTGAAGAAGTTCACAGCTAAGAATAAAGAAATAGAAAAATACGACCAGCAGTCTTATCAGAAATAAAATTGTGGCCATGGAGCTGCCATGGAAACACCTAGAAAGGAAGGCATGCCTACCATCCTCTCCTTTGGCAACTCAATCATACAATCATCCTCCTCCAAGTTCTGGTGGTATGTGCATGGAACCACATGCAGTCTTGTGCCACTGCTTGTACAAAATGCTGGGGATGTTAAAGCCAGCTACAGAGGCCGACAAGGGGTCTGACCGTGTCAGGAGCTTCCACGTTAACTAGAAAGTGTTGGAGAACCACCACAGGCTGTAAGTGAGACTTCTATTTTAAATCAACGACTTGAGGCTCTGGGAGGGAAGAATTTGAAGGGAATAAAGCTAAAGTCTGGAGATCACTTAGGAGGCAACTTCAGCAGTACAGAAGATAACGATGAGTTTCTTAGAGGCTGTAAGACAGGAGGGGAGCAGAAAGATTTTACAACCATTTACATGATGAAATTCACAGGTCTCAGAGATGCGCATGAAGAGGGGAGGAGGGAGGCAGAGTTGAGGCTGCCACGCAGGGGTGGCTGTTGGGCACATGGGTGCCACAAGCTGCGATGGAAGATAAAGGATCCTGGGCAAGTCCTCAGAGCACGAGTCCCCAGTCACAAGGGAACAGCACAACTGTGTAAGATCTACTGCAGGTCACTCCTTATTCGAACAGTTACCAGACTTTGTGAATGACTGACTTTGTTTTCATTAATAAGTGGAATGAATTTGAGATGATGTCTAAAACAGAGACACTCTTACTCATTTGCATCCCAATGCCTGGCCTTGAATGGGAAAGTAAGAGCTGATTTACAGTCAGTGGGTCAGATATTGTGGGTAACCCTCAGCCTATTTATTCCATAACCCACAGAGTTATTAGTAAGTTAATCAATGATAAAAGTCACTCATATTATTTTATTCCTCTTACATGATCACTGTGCAACAAAACACTTACTATAAACAAAAATCTAAAAACACAACAGCAAAGCTAATTTATGTGGGGCTAACAGCATTATCTCCCTAAACAACAGGGATTTCCTAGGAATGTGTCATGCATGTAAATGTCATCAGCTCCTTGTTTCTCGAAATGGACAGAGGTTGAGAAACAACTGCCCCAGCAGAACCTTTGAACGTGCCACCTCCATCTGAGTGGCTATTGTGCTAACTGCTGCCTTCCATCAACCTGCCACTGGAAAACCATTGCCTCATCTGATGGGGTCTCTCACTGTCTTCTGTGGAGGGTTTATCATATCCTCCCTGCAGAGCACCTGCTCAGAGACAATGAGTGGGGATTCGCAGTGGGGGTGACGGGAGGAGGAATGACAAAATTTTTTAACAAAACAAAAGTACAAGTTCTGTTACTTAAGACCAAGTGAATGAATTCATCTGAAGGCAAGAGTTTGCATGAGTGAGTCCTGAGAACTAAGGCATAGTGGAGAGCCTTCAATATCAAGATGAAGGTTTTGAATTTATCCTGTGGGTAAAAGGAACTTCTGGGTTAAGACGGCAGTTAAGCCACGTCATCAAACCTCTGGGATTTTTCTGAGTGAGCTCAGCTGAGAAGACCAAAGTTAACAAACTCCCCTAAATTGATACACATAAAAAACATCCTTTGATTTCTGGCTGCAGTGACATGAATCCATGGAGTCCTCTTTTATTTTGAGCCTCTTTCTTCCTAATTTTTACAAAGTTAGTAGTTCTACCAGCAGCTGTGGTTTCCTTGCAATCTTAGTTCAAGTATTTTTTAATGTTTTAAAGAATTGCTTCTTCTTCCTACATTAGCTGCTTTGACTTGCAAGTGTACCTTGACATGTAACTGTGCTGACATGGATGACTTACCACAGAGTCACTCCTGGGAACTGCAAAACTCCCTTCTTTATCCTGGGATGAGTCAGACAGGGTAGTACTGTTGAGAGAAGCATCATCTGGCTAAATGGAGAAATAAAAGTACCATTCTTATTCAGGCAAATACTTTCTAATGTGTTTGTGTATTCTGCTCTGTGTTCATACTGAGATATGTGTGGCAATATATGCAATTATGACCGCCTGTGCATGGACAATTGCATCCAACTGGTAGTGCAGTATTACTATGAGCCACCTATGTGCCCAGCCCTCTAAGGACACTGGCCTCTGTGGCAGACACTGATGTGCCTGCCACAAACTCCATTTGCCTTAACAATATCTTGGTTTTGTTCCAGGGAATTGGGGTAAATCAAAAAACCTGATTTCCAGGCTCATTTGCAGTTAAGAGGGGTCACGTGGCCAACAAGGTGTAAGTGAAACTTTATCAAGTGTATTTACTAAGAAAAAAATATATAGGTTCATCCGATACATGCTCATGACAGGACCACAGACGACAGCCTGGAGCTGCCAGGCATCTTGTACAAATGAGGACGATGGGCTCCAAGAAGAAGTCAGGGACAGAAGAGCAAGCCTGGCTGTGTTCATGCGGCTGGCCTATCAGACATGGGCCACCCATCTGAAGGGTCTCCATGTGAAGCAAAACAACTCCAACTTTTTGATTACATGTATCCAAACACAAACTTAACTGGACTAATCTCATAATTTTTTTTTAGCAGATTCTATGAGTGTTTTTTGTAGTGAATAGAATTTAGTAGCAATAGTACCAAGTTTTGTTTTTTTTGTTGTTGTTGTTGTTTTTTTAATAAAGCTGGAACTAAAAGATTTTTGTTGCAGTGTAGTATGGTGCCACTGAAATTAAGATCCGAATATTATTTTCTTTGGCAAGGAAACTTATTGCAAAATTTAATGCATTTGATTGAATGCATTTTGCTTGACTATATTTTCTCAATTTTCTAGAGATACTATACATTATTTTACAAAATGAACAAAGATCTTTTTTTTTTTTTAAGAAACAAATAAGAAACAAGAACTAGTACAAGAAATTTAAGGTGGCTGGGCACGGTGGCTCACGCCTGTAATCCCAGCACTTTGGGCGGCTGAGGCAGGAGCATCACCTGAGGTCAGGAGTTCGAGACCAGCCCGGCCAACATGGGGAAACCCCATCTCTACTGAAAATACAAAAATTAGCCAGGTGTGGTGGTGCATGCCTGTTGGGAAGCTGAGGCAGGAGAATTGCTTGAACCTGGGAGGCAGAGGTTGCAGTGAGCCAAGATCGTGCCATTGTGCTCCAGACTGGGTGACAAGAGCAAAACTCTGTCTCAAAAAAAAGAAAAAAAAAAAAAAAGAAAGAAATTTAAGTCAAGATGGTGAACTGACAATCTACTTCCCCTGCCACCCAAATAACTACAAATGGCAGAAAAATATATTTTTTTTAAAAGAAGAAGTTTTGAATAGCACTGGAAACCAGTGAAGAATTCCATAGCATGACAAATGAGAAATTTGTAGGTGTAAAGCAAATGGGATTGGTTTGATAAGATAAAAATATCTTCCTAAATGTAACATAAAATAAAATTTCTAGGAAGGGAAGAGAAAAACAAATAATGTAGAATGAACAAAGAGTAAGAAAGGGCCGCAGACAAATAATTAAGACATGTTTAGAAAAACAGGAGCCAGGCAGACCTCTCTTGCTGTAAATATGTAGACAGCAACTAAATATAACCCAAGGAAAAAACACCAAAAAAAAAATGCGATCTAAATTAAATGAAATTGTTGCCTTGGGGATGAATGAATTCCTAGTTTGAGTACAGAAGTCTAAGAGAGAAGGAACTCCAGATGCCACAACAAAAGACATGGAAGAGAGAACAAGAAATGAAATCAGCTTTTATCTCCCTCATTAGTTTGGTTTTGCATTTGGGGAGCCTGCATACTAACCAACCTATCCCCTTTACAAACGTTATTAAGCACCCCCTACTCACACAAACACACAATCAACAATTTTGGCCTTTCTGGAAAATAGATCTACTCAACTGCAAAGGAAACATACAACAATTTCCTATACAAATCAATCGGAAAATCAATAAAGTCCAGCTCTATGCCTCTGCAGAAAACTTTAGAGGCCCAGTGAGCTGTAATTCCTTCTATCTGCAATGTGCCAACAGCTTCTGCCTTGCAGAACACCTTTCACACACTGTGTCCTTAGGTGAAGGCATAGGGTGAATCCTATCACCCTCCTGCTGTAAAAGATTCTGATAGACGGGACTGGGGGAGTGGCTGGGGAGGAGGACAAGATGAAACACTTTGGATTGATAGTCATGGTTGGAAGCTCTCCCTCCACTGGAGGCACAACCTAAAACCTGAAAATACTCGCTGCCACCCAGTGGGAGGCGTGCAGTTCCCTGACCACATGGTACTCACTTCACTGTGCGCATCACAGATTGCCACACATTCCAAAAGCTAAGGCATTCACCACACGCGATGTTTACATTTCCAAAATAACTGGAAAAAACTAAACGTTTATATCTATGTTGATACTGAAAAAAATATTTATACAGGAGTCTGTTATTTTTTCTGTGTGAACCCATGAAGACCTAGCTTTCGTTGACAACATCCTCCACACAGGATATGCAATAGAAAATGATTTTTTGTTGTTGTTTCTGCCTGTAGATCTTTTTTAATGATAGAATTTAGTTATTTTAGATTTACCTATTAAATTATTCCTTACTAAGTTTAACAGCTATGGGTGATGGGGAGATGTGGCTGTGTTTGCTGACAATCTGAATTATGTAGCATCTTTACCTAAGGGAAATGAGAATTTATATCCTTTATTCTACATTTGTACTCATAAATGTTCTGGGCAGCATTATTTGTAGTAATTCCAAACTGAAAAGAATCCAAATGTCCATCATCAGGTGAACATCAGTAGTGGTATATTTACACAATGGAATATTATTTAGTAATGGACTAAATTTTTAAAACAGGCAACAAATGGATGAATCTCAAAATTATTATAAATTAAAGAAGCCAGACAGAAAAGAACATACTATAATTAGACTTATATGAAACGAGAAACCAAGCTAAGGTGTTAGAAATCACAGCTGGGCTTGCTTCTCCAGGATGGGGGGCCTGCTGACTGACAAGGCCCAGGAGAAATTTCTGGGTGATGGAGATGTTCTATATTTTGATTAACTGTAATAACATGGGTGATAACATTTGTTAATATTAACTGAAGCTGGGTGTGGTGGTGCACACCTGTAGTCCCAGCTACTTGAGAGGCTGGGGAGGGAGGATCATTGGAGCCCAGGAGTTTGAGGCTGCAGTGAGCTATGATTGTGCCAGTGCTCTCCAGGCTGGACAACAGAGTGAGACCCTGTCTCTAAAAAGCAAAAAAACAAAAACACAACCCAAATTATTGAATTATACATCTAAAATGTAGGCACTTAACAGTTTGTAAGTTATACTTCAATTTAAGAAAACATAAAAATTATTTGATTCCCTAAAAAAATGTAATTCTTACCTTCTGAGAAACTGAAAAGGGCCATTGCTGCTTTGAATTGAGATTATATTGCTATAATAATGGGTATATTAGAGATTAAAAAACTGCTTTGGGAAATAATTTGTTTGCCAAAAATTATAAAAAGAATGAGACAAGCTAAATAAAAATACAATAATGACCAAGAAAAATTTTTCAAATCTGGAGCATAAAGTTGAAGAAAACTAGAAAACAGAGCAAACAGACTAATACGAGCTAATTTCACAGAGTCCTTAGGGTGTCGCTTTTCTAGCTGGAAGCCTCTTTGACGGGCGATGCCTTTGTCTGAGTTTTGCTTGGGCCCACTGGGTTCATTCCGCCCACTTGGCCCAGCAGGCTGCACTCAGCTTGTGCTACTGGCCCAGATCCCATGCCTGCCAAGGACAAGCTAGGTGCGGAGTGGCAAGGGGTGTGTGAGCAAGCGCAGGTTCCAGCCACAGCACAGAGCCAGGCACGTCGGCTGCAGTGGGGCAGGCAGATCCAAGTGCCAGTACAGGCACTGGCTCTGTACAAGGCTACGGCTGGACCAGGTGTACCACAGGTGGCTTCCACTGTGGGCACCAGGGAATGCGGTGGTGCCTAGAAGCCTGGGGATCCCCGGAACTACAGAGCCCCAAAGAGGGTGTCACAGCCCTGGCTCAGAGAGCCCCCAGGTCTGAGCTCCCCAAAGAGACACAGCTCTTCTCTCCTTCTAATTGCCCACAATGTGGCAAGTGGGAAGCATGTTTCAGCCCTGTTTGTGTTACAGCTCTTTCAGTCCCACCATTTGGCGGGTCCAAAGTTCTAGTCCCAGGTCCAGGAAAAATGAGGTACACGGACAACAGGTGAGTGAGCAAGACAGACAGGAGATTCATTGAGTGACAGAACAGCTCTCAGGAGACCCCCAGTGGGTAGCTCCTTTCTGCAAACAGGTCATCCTGAAGAGACCTGAAATGGGTAGCCCTTTTGCACAATTGGTAGTCCCTGACGTCTGTGTGACTGGCTGAGTCCAGGGGTTTTTACGGGCTCAGAAGGAAGGAAGTGCATGCTGATTGGTCCATGAGTGCCCATGGCGGGCCTGGAAAAAGCACCATCCAATTGGCTGAATGGTCATCAACGGAGTCCTCACTCTGGTAGGCAGACTTCACCCAGAACTGGCAGCCCATCCTCCAGGCTTCAGGCTGTTCCTGGCTTGAAGGTGGGGTTTCACCAGGTACCTGCCCCTTTCTGCCCAGCAACCTGTCTGCCTCCCATCTTCAACATGCCATCCGCAGTGCCCAGGCTGTTCCTGCTGAGGGGTACCTGCAGGCCTGTGTGGAGCTGCCCTCAGCACCCACCTTGGCCTCCCTCCCATGCTGGTTGGTGCCCAAAGTTCTGAGGAGGGCCAAGGCGGCAGGGGGCTGGAATGTAAGCACTGCCCTGAGCATGTGCACAACCTGTGGGGTTGCAACAGCACCCGGGCTGGGCCACAACTTTGCTCCACACTGGAGTGGGTGCCAGGAGCGGGGAGAGGCCAGGGAGCATGAGCAGGCACTTCCAAGCCTGTGGGAGGAGGGGTTTCCCAGGCCACCAAGAGTACATAGATGCCCGGGTCCAGAGCTGCAGGTGGACGGCTGCAGCTGTGCCTGGAAGCACAGGGTTGCCACCCTGCCAACTCAGCAGGGGGCAGGGCTCCCGCCTGTTCCTGGCTCCTGCTGGCCCCATGGAAGGCACAACCCTGGCTGCACCTCCCTTGCTGTAGCTGGCGTCTTCACAGAGGCAGCTCCAGAGGGGCCTGCCTTCAATAAAATTTAGGAGCTATTCAATTGAAGCAAAGCATCCAATATGTGCTCTTGAAAGGTGGTTATGGGGAGAAAAAGAATTTAAGACATAATAGAAGAAAATATCCAGCAACTGAAGAAAGAAATTATTCTTAGACAGAAAAGACCCACCACGTGCTGACCACGATGAAAAAGATAAAAAGAAGATCTTTGTGAAAGTTAAGAATTCCAGCAATAAGTTCAAAATAAATTCAAAATTTATAAAATTTAAAAAGTTGCAGAGAGAACAAACACAAAAACCTAGAGAAGTTTATTTATAAAGGAATGAGGTCCAGCCAACTAAAATAAGAATAGAAAAAACATACAGTCACACTAAGGGTGTAACAGTTTGTCAAAAAAAAAGAGAGAGAGAGAAATTTTACTGTACAAGTTTTCCAGGAGAGTGAAGGTTTCCTGTTAAAAATGGACAGTCAGTTGTCATATGTTCCTAATATAACCCCCCCGAGACCAATCTGGTTCAATTTTTATGTAACTAAGTGGTGAGCTGTTTTTTAGTTGCCATTGTGAACCCAAAATATCTGAGACAGGTCTCAGTCAATTTAGAAAGTTTATTTTGCCAAGGTTAAGGACATGCCCATGACACCATCTCAGGGTGTCCTGACAACACGTGCCCACGGTGGTCAGAGTACAGCTTGCTTTTATACATTTTAGGGAGACATAATACATCAATCAGTACATGTAAGATTTACATTGGTTCGATCTGGAAAGGTGGAACAACTTGAAGCAGGGCTTCCAGGTCAAAGGTAGATTTAAAAATTTTCTGAATGGGCTGGGCACAGTGGCTCATGCCTGTAATCCCAGGACTTTGGGAGGCCGAGGAGGGTGGATCACCTAAGGTCAGGAGTTTGAGCCAGCCTGACCAACATGGTGAAACCCTGTCTCTACTAAAAATACAAAAAAATTAGCTGGGTGTGGTGGTGCATGCCTGTAATCCCAGCTACTTGGGAGGCTGAGGCAGGAGAATCACTTGAACCCAGGAGGTGGAGGTTGCAGTTAGCCGAGATCGTGCCATTGCACTCCAGCCTGGACAAGAGTGAAACTCTGTCTCAAAAAAAAAAAATTGATTGGCATTTGGTTGAGTTATTATTAGTAGAAAGGAATGTCTGAGTTATGATAGGGGTTGCGGAGACCTAGGTTCTGTCATGCAGATGAAGCCTCCAAGTAGCAGCCTTTAGAGAGAATAGACTGTAAATGTTTATCAGACTTAAGGTCTGTGTTGATGTTAATGCTAGAGGGTATAATGAGGCATGTCCAACCTCCTCTTCCATCGTGGCCTGAATGAGATTTTCAGATAGCTCTGGAATACCCTTGGCGAAGAGAAGGGGTCCATTCAGATAGCTGAAGGCCTTAGAATTTTATTTTTGGTTTACACCATGGACCCCCAGGTTGAAGGTCATGCAACCTGAGCATGCCATTGAACCAAGCATGCAACCATGGGTGGAACCTAAGTGCTCAGAATGAGGAACAGGGACTGAAGTAAGAGGCAGACACCATATGGCAGGATCTAGGATCTAATCAGATTGAGCCCTGGCATCACCCCATGGTAGGAT
Organism: Symphalangus syndactylus; assembly: GCF_028878055.3. Taxonomy (NCBI): domain Eukaryota; kingdom Metazoa; phylum Chordata; class Mammalia; order Primates; family Hylobatidae; genus Symphalangus; species Symphalangus syndactylus. The sequence continues at coordinate 72,822,285 of NC_072423.2, read as the reverse complement.
CCAGTCAGAGCAGGCCTCCTGGCATCACCTTATTGCAAGATCCAATCAGATCACACCTCATTATCCTCTGACTATAAAACTTGCTCCAAGCCCCAGCTCAGTGAGACAGATTGGAGCATTTCCTCCTGTCTCCTTGCCATTTGAGTTGAAATAAACCTTTCTTGCTGCAAAACTTTGTGCTTCAGTGTTCTTTCCATTTTGCATGGGCAAACCGACCCAGTTTGGTTTGGTGACACTAATGGGTATCAACAAGGTATCAGAGCCTCCTAAGCATCCTGTAAGAATAAGGATTAAGTCCACGTGCTAAGGTGGCAACACGAAAGGAAAAAGTTGTTAGTCCATGCTAAGGTTATTACTACACTGTTTTGCAGTTGTACAAGCCTTGGTTAACTCCCCATTAATTTCTTAGTTTTGTGATTAAAAAAAAATAACCTTCTACTTGCTTAAAATTAAGCTCCTTAGATTTTCTTTTATATGAAGCAAATAGATATAACTGATGATTTTTAACAAATGATATGATTGTATTTTGTAGTAAATTATGAATCAATAACAAGTATAGCTATTTGGTTATCATTTAAGACACCGGAAATAAACTAAAAGGATTATTTTACATTTTCAATAAACTAACACCTTGACAGATTATTTCATTAATGTTGACTGTACATAAGGAAGGTGTCTTCTTTTATCTATACAGGAATTGATTTGTAAGGTAGGTTTCTGACTACTGTAGATTGGATTGTAAACATTTTGTAAGTGCTTGGGTTTAGTGGCATGTGTGATTAGAGTCAAGGGACATTCATATGTAACACACAAATAGACTGTTTATTGTTAAGTAGCTTACTGAAAAATAAATATGTTGTCTATTAATGAGATTATAAGACATTCAATGGACTTTTAAAAACAGGATTATTGAGATATATATACAATTAACTGTACATAAAGTATAAATAACATACAATTTGATGAGTTTTGACTATATAGACCTATGAAACCATCACCATAGTCAAGATAATGAACAAAACAAACACCCCCCAAAATGGACTCATGCCTCCTTTGAATCTCTCGTTCTCTCCCCTCCTCACCCTCCCTCCTGTCCCCAGGAACCAATCAAAGATCATCTTTCCCCCACTATAGGTTAGTTTACATTTTCTATCATTTTGTGTGAATCAAATATTTTTGGGTCTGGCTTCTTTCACACAGTATAATTATTTTGAGATCCATCTGTGTTGTGTATATCAACAGTTTGTTGCTTTTTATTGCTGAGTAATATTCCATTTTGTGGATATACCACAATTTTTTTTATCCATTTACCTGCAAATGGCCATCTGGATATTTTCAGTTTGGGGGCTATTACAAATAAAGCTGCTATAAACATTGTGGATAAGTGTTTGTGTGTATATATATTACTTATGAGTAGAACGGTTGGGTCTTATAGTAGGTATATCCTTAATATTTTAAGATGCTGCCAGATGGATAAAACATTTTACATTCCTAACAACAACATATGAAAGTTCTAATTGCTCTCAATCTTTGGCACTGCTTGGTATTGTCAGTCTTTTTAAGTTTAGCCATTCTATAGGGTATCTAGAAATATCTTATTGTGGCTTTCTTTGCATTTCCATAATCATTAATAATGCTGAGCACCTTTTCACGAGCTTACCTACTCAACTTGAGCTAATTTACTGCTGAATATTTTCCTTAAAAATTACCTAAGGTAGATAAGTATGTTGAAATCTGTGGTTGTCCAGCCATCTTAATTATGTTGCAGTTTTTTCAAGTTTTGCTCAACCGTCTTGAAGAAATGGCTTATTTCATGCCTACCACCATCGCCCCCCCCAACTATAACTTACCATGGAACCACTTGTCTTGATAACTCTTGGAAGCTCTCTTTCTTCCTTGGTGCCATCCAGCTGATTAGTGTGGTTGCCACAGGTATCACGAGGCTAACAGAAGAAATGAAAGCCACATTTATCTAGGTATATCTTTCCAAATATGACTGCATATTCACACATGCATTACACTAGAGTTTTTATATATATGTACAGCCACCTGGAGATATATACAATTAATGACTATCTGGGCATTGATAACAGCACTTACCAATTCATTCATAATTATATTGATCCTCATAAATGCCATGTACTGTAACAGAATTCATCTCAGAAGCAGACTCTGCTAGCTTCCTGCCAAAACCCACTTTCTTTTCTTTCCTAACTTATGAATATCATGATTTTGCTCCAAGATGCTATGTTCTAACTAAAAAGACTGAGTGTGATCATGTGATGGTTCCATCCAGTAAGATATGAATGTAATTCTACTTGGTCGAGTGTCTGGGAAAGCTAATGTTTTCTTGTGAAAGTGGATGAAGTCAGCTTCTTTCGGAAGCATGGACATGGTGCATGTGATGTCCAGATATCCTGTAGGTATTAACAATTGGCCCATACACTATGGGGGGCAGAATGGAAAGAAGAAAAAATTGATAGATCCATGCCAGGGCAGCCATATCAGCCTTGGCCTTCCTCCTTAAGCTTCTTTTTTTGTAAGAAAAGTAAACTTCTAATTGTCTAAGTCTGATCTAACTGACAAAACCATGCTATTTTAAAGCCAGACTTTGTGATTGTATTTTGCAATGGTTTGTAAACCAGTATCAAGAGAAAACCAACATCATGAAAAAGAAGTACAGTGATAAACATTCTACAAAAAGCAGATAATTGAGGAAAGAGAAGAACATTTATAATTATTTAATAATTTTAGAGAGACTTGAGAGGCAGTTGTAACAAGAAGTCAGGAACTAAGTATAACAATAAAGGAGAAATCAGTGAAAAAAGAGGCATTCTTGTGAATTAACAGTATGATTGTTGAATTATAAATGCAACAGGGGCCAAGTTATAATTACGCATGGTAAACATTAAAATTAAGTCTCTACAAGAATAATGCAGACAAAATCTACTAGCATACAAACAGAAAAAAGATATGGAAAATAAGTGACAATTTAAGATATGTGAGTTTAATCCAAGCAGTGAAAGGAAGAATAGAAAAAGTGGAGAGAAAGAAATAATTACAGAAATACTTGGAAGAGAATGTTCAGAATTCAAAGGAAAGGAAGAGTTATCAGAAACAAAAAGCTGAGTGCTGATGATGATGGAAAAAAAAGATTTCATATCCTAATGATATTCAGTTCTCCAACAATAAAAATACACCTACAAGGTTTCCAGAAATATAAAAATGAAAGCAGGATATAAATAAAGGAATAAGTTTTAGGGAGGCATCAGACTTCTCAACAATAACACAGTATGAAAAAGCAGATGGGCCAATAGCTATACATTACTGTAGGAAACCGATTTAGGGCCTAGCATCTTGATACTCACCAATTTAGGATTTAAGTTTTTTGGATTATAAAAATTTAGTATCCAGAGACATTTCTTGCCAGATTTGCTCAAAGAGTAAAAGGCACAATCTGCTAAGAAGATGTAACATTCTGTAATATATGTGATTATGTAAGTTGGTATTTTTACTGTTCTACGTAGTCATTTCATTATACTCTCCTTCATCATCCTTCTGCAGGACAGGACAGCGCCTGCCACCTCATTCCATAAACTGCCCAGCAGCTCAAGGGTATGGCTAGAATAACTTCAGTGTTCTCTTCCATTTCAGTGAGAAGTTTCTTCATGTGTTTGGCACCACGCTTACCCCGGTTAACTTTTTTTTTTTTTTTTTGAGACAAGGTCTTGTCACCCAATCTGGAGTGTAACACTGAGATCGTAGCTCACTGCAACCTTGAACACCTGGGCTCAAGGGATCCTCCCGCCTCAGCCTCCCAAATAGCTGGGCCTACAGGAACATGCCATTGCATCTGGCTAATTTTTAAATTTTTTTTTTTCTAGAGACAGGTTCTCGCTTTTTTGCCCAGGCTGGTTTCAAACTCCGGGGCTCAAGAGATCCTCCTGCCTTGGCCTCCGAAAGTGCCACGATTACAGGTGTAAGCCACCACACCTGGCTCTGATTAACCTTTAAAAGGCGGTATGACCTTCAACGATTTGAAATGAAAGGCATAGTGAAAGCCAAGTGAGAGGATATTTTGCCCATGGGGAGATTAGGAAGGAGAAGGGACAGAGGAGGCTTGCTGTGATTATGCTTCTGTCTGCATGTCCTGAGGATGCCTGAGATCCTTCTGGTACTTTGATTATTCACTCTTTCACATGGAGCTCAAGACAGAACTGCTTTACTTACCCCAAAGTGACAGCCAATGGGTTGGCATAGCTTAGTTGGGTTGGGGTGGGTGGCAGCCAAGGGGAGACAAACGCAGGGTGGGTTAATGTTCCCCTTTGGCCGATGTAAAATCATTTCATAGACATTCCATTCAAAGGCCAACTGTTATCTTACCTGATAACTGTGAATTACCATGTCTCACCTTCTAACCATCGCCATTGCTTTTGTTTGCACTTTAAATTCACTTTTAAGCTAATATATAAAAACATATATTATTTTACTGCTGTTGTCTAGAGTGCTAGGCACTTGGTGAGTGTTCACTAAATACCTACAATTGTTTCATGGTGATTACCCTATAAACCTGACTCTGATCATCACTTTCTAAGGGAAGAAGAGAAGATAAAGGCAAATGAAAGAACTTTTACTCCCCATACACCTAGAAATATATTATATTGAGAGCTCTGCAGAAAAGAGTACCATAGCGGGGCTGACATACTCTCCCCAGAAAGGCCTGTTTTGCAAGGCAGGCCCCTGGGCTGGCAACTGAGAATCTGCGTTTCAGGAGGTTTCCACTATTTCCTCAATGTTAAGACTGGCTCATGGATCCTAAACTGTTTGTGCCAATGATATGACTTATACTGAATACCCGTGTTCCTTCTGGGAGTCTGGAATTTTGTTGCATACTAGGTAGAGGGTGCCTACATGATCAACCCCCAGTAAAAACCTGGGGCTCCTTGGCTTAAATGAACTTTCCTGGTAGAAACAGTTTGTTGCTGGAGGAATTAATCTTGTCCTACGTTACCCCACTGAGAGAGGACTCTTGGAAGCTTGCATAGATTCCCTGGACTTCGCTCCATGCACCTTTCCCTTTGCAGATTTTGCTCTGTATCCCTTTGCAGTAACAATTCCAGCCATGGGTAGGACTATTTGCTGTATCCTGTGAGTCCTTCTAAACCACTGAACCTGGGCATGGTCTTGGGAATCCCTCACACAGGAGCAAACCAGATTATGTATTTTTGATATTTAAGCTAATATATTTTACAATACCATATATAAGTGTTTGAAGATTACCACTTGTCTAACCTACACACACACACACACACACTCTCTCTCTCTCTCTCTCATCCTTTCATGATTACCTACATTGTTATCTTCTGCTTCAAATCATAAGGTTAGATTTGAAAAAGGTAAGAAATAAATTTTTCAAACCTTATCGGCCTCTGCTTGCCTGATGCAACATCTGCAGTCCAATTTAAAAATCTACTCACAGAGGATGCAACATACCATTCTAAAATAGAAGTCCCTCTCTAATATACTAAGAGAGAAGAAGTTCTGTGAAAACTCATCATATATTTTTCCTCTAGTTTGGAAGAAGGCAAAAGATGGAACATAAGGATAAAAAGATACAAGAGAAAATAAATAAAATAAGCCCAGAATAATGAGAATCCCTAGTTAGGGGTGTGTGTGTGTGTGTGTGTGTGTGTGTGTGTGTGGTGTGAGATCGAAATTAGGGCTCCATAACATAAGCTGCCTGGAAATCTGGTGTAATCAGATTGCCTAATAGCAAGTTCTCCCCAGCATACTCCTGCAGAGAAGGTCCCCCAGCCAAACAACCCTCCTTATCCAGAGGACAGTTCTTGTGTATCTCTGAGTAGTATTTCAGTTCCTGGCCAGCCCATGGCATTACTCAAAAGCCAATCACCTCCTCCTGTGGGAGCCAGGGGACAGCCTACCCTCTTGATGCTACAAAGCCTGCAGACCCTGCTTGCTCACCCTGTTCCCAAGAGCAGCCTACATGTGGCCCTGTGTGGCATGCGGTGTCCTCCTCTCCCAAGCTGTGAGGAAACGTGACTAATAAACTGCTGTCGATTTCACGTGACCCGTGTTGGGTGCTGTGTGTTCAACCACTCTCATAATCCAAGGGTGGGGAGCTTTCCCTCACCAATGGGGTAAAGAGAAGACAGCCAAAATAGAAGGTAGAGCCAGGTGGGACACAAGGCTCACAGAAACCCATTTTTTGGAAAGGCTTCAGTGTCTGCTCTGACTTGCCCTCCTCTGGCTGTGGGGTGAGACACTGGCTGCAGCAAGAGGAATGGGGACAGCAGAGAGGGGCAAACACCTCGGGCCAAGTGTCCTGGTGGGAAGGAAGATATGACTGGAAGGTGTTAGCACACTTCGGAAAAATATAATAAAATTAGAAAAAAGATTGAATTAGAAAAAAAAATAGAGACAAAATCTGCAAAACAGGATTGCTCACAGAACCCGCTGACTACACTCCACATCCAGACCTCGGTCTACCTCAGGCAACAGAAGAGTGGCCAGAACACAAACTGGCCACATCCAAATCACTCAGCAGACTCTTAGGAGAGACCAAGAACCTGCTTCCAGATAGAGTGCCCCACATGAAATCTATGTAACATAAAAAGAAACTGTACAGAAATAAAACATCATCATCATCGCCATCTTCATCAGATCAAGGGTGGGAAAAGGAATTATTCTTGGAAGAGCAAAGAATCCTTCTTCCTCTAACAGGAAGGAAAAAAACTAAAGTTAAAGAGAAGGAAACATACTGAAGTATAACAGAGGAAAGTCTCTCACTGTAAATGGTCTGTCACCACGAATCCAGGTGGAGGCAGATGTCAGCAAACCCCCGTCCTTCTATGGCTCCTGTTCACGATGCACCATTTCAAAAGGTGGACCCAAGCTTCATGACACATGGTATAGATCATGCATGGGATTCATCTCATAGAAATAAAGGCTTCTACTGAGACAGATTCATTGGCAGTCATGAACTCAGATTAGCATTCTTTGAAACTTTGTATTAAAATGGACAAGATGGGCTCTGATGAAATGTGTTCACTTCCTGTGCTAGGCAGTGCACTTTTTCCCACTTATCACTACACATTTAAGATGACATAGTGCTGCTTCCCATGATATTTACATTTAGAGTGTACATATCTACCATGGAATACTATGCAGCCATAAAAAGGAATGAGATCATGTCCTTTGCAGGGACACGGATGGAGCTGGAAGCCATTATCCTCAGCAAACTAACACAGGAACAGAAAACCAAACACTGCATGCTCTCACTTACAAGTGCAAGCTGAACGATGAGAACACATTATGGACATATGGTGGGAAACAGCACACAGTGGGGCCTGTCCAGGGTCGGGGGAGGGAGAGCATCAGTAAGAATAGCTAATGGATGCAGAGCTTAATACCAATGTGATGGGTTGATCTGTGCAGCAAACCACCATGGCACATGTTTACCTATGTAACAAACCTGCACATCCTGCACATATACCCCAGAACTTAAAATAAAAGCTGAAGAAAAAAATGCAATTCTAATTCCAACAAAGAAAGATATTTACCTTTATAAAATAACTGATCTGGGCATGGTGGCTTATGTCTGTAATCCCAGCACTTCAGGAGGGAAGAGGCTAGGAGTCTGAGACCAGCCTGGGCAACATAATGAGATCTCATCTCTATAAAAAATTTAAAAATTAGCTGGGCATGGCGATGTGCAGCTGTAGTCCCAGCTACTAGGGTGGCTGAGGTGGGAGGATTGCTTGAGCCCAGGAGTTCCAGGTTACAGCGAGCTATGACTGTGCAACTGCACTGCAGCCTGGGTGACAGCAAGACCCAGTCTCAAAATGAAAAGAAAATAACTGAAATGTCAAAATATTTCTTATGGTGGGAATTAAATTAATACTAAAGGATACACGGAGGGTAGCTCAAGATTTTCCATTATGAGCTCATCCAAGAGAACAAAATTGATCTGACATCTTCCCCCACACTTTGACTTCTGGCTGCAGCTATTGCCGTGGGTGTTGTTATTTTTGTTATTAAAGGTAGGGCATATAGTTATTTGTGAATTTAACTATTTATTTATTTCTGAGTTTATTTTTAAGAGTTTTCTTTTTTCTTCATTGTTTCCATATAAGTGGGCATTTTTTCCACTAGTTTTTCTAACTGTCTTGAAATAATAATTATTATTATTTTTTTTTTTATTATACTTTAGGTTTTAGGGTACATGTGCACAATGTGCAGGTTTGTTACATGTGTATCCATGTGCCATGTTGATTTTCTGCACCCATTAACTCGTCATTTAGCATTAGGTGTATCTCCTAATGCTGTCCCTCTCCCCTCCCCCAACCCCACAACAGTCCCCGGAGTGTGATGTTCCCCTTCCTGTGTCCATGAGTTCTCATTGTTCAATTCCCACCTATGAGTGAGAACATGCGGTGTTTGGTTTTTTGTCCTTGCAATAGTTTACTGAGAATGATGTTTTCCAGTTTCATCCATGTCCCTACAAAGGACATGAACTCATCATTTTTTAGGGCTGCATAGTATTCCATGGTGTATATGTGCCACATTTTCTTAATCCAGTCTATCGTTGTTGGACATTTGGGTTGGTTCCAACTCTTTGCTATTGTGAATAGTGCCGCAATAAACATACGTGTGCATGTGTCTTTATAGCAGCATGATTTATAGTCCTTTGGGTATATACCCAGTAATGGGATGGCTGGGTCAAATGGTATTTCTAGTTCTAGATCCCTGAGGAATTGCCACACTGACTTCCACAATGGTTGAACTAGTTTACAGTCCCACCAACAGTGTAAAAGTGTTCCTATTTCTCCACATCCTCTCCAGCACCTGTTGTTTCCTGATTTTTTAATGATGGCCATTCTAACTGGTGTGAGATGGTATCTCACTGTGGTTTTGATTTGCATGAAATAATTATTTTTTCTAACCTCCTTACACTGTTTCCCTTGCCTTAACTTACCAGTTGACTGTTTCTACAGGGAATTGATAATACCTCCTCTTTATCCAGAGTCACATCCAAAAGAGGAGTTGGGATACAAAAAATCATCTGGCTATTGAAAAAAATGAAAGTGCATTTTATTTTATTTATAGTTTCTCAAATTTAATTGTGCAATAAATAACTTGTTATGTATAATATGTGTACATTCATACAGATAACCACAGCTATGATTACCTGTGCACTCGTCATTGCATTTAGCAATTTATCAATTCATACTGAGCACCTACTAAATGCCAGGCACATTAATAGACACTATTCTCTGTGGAAGACACTATCAACTGTGCACCCCAAATCCAGTCTGTTGTCTTCCTTAAGTTTCCTGATTGTTTTTATGAAAGACAAAAAAGAAAGACAAAAAGAAACTGGATTCATGGTAGGGAAAAACACCATCTACATCGTTTTCTTCAGAAAGAAAAAGAAACTCATATTTGCATAACACATTATTTCTTGTGTTTTCTGTTATGTGAAGCCAAATGTATATATATGTTATATAATCATTTTTACAGCATACTATATATTTATATAGTCAATTGTACATTAATTCCACTTTTAGCTAGTTGCTTATCAATTATGAAGCTGGAGATAAATTAAATCGACTATTTTGCTCAGTTAAATGTGTTACTGAAAGGAACATTTAATTCAGATATTCTGAATGTTGGAAAATGTATTTGGGTACTGGAATTCTGCTCATGATGAACAGGACTGTAAACCATGCGTGATGTATCCAGAGACTGATTTAACATTTTTGATTTAATATACAACTAAAACAAGGGTTAAATGTCTATTCCTTTATTATAAAAACTCCATTGAAAAACTAAATGTATTAGATATTTAGTGAAATCATAACATTGTCATTCTTCACCTTGCCTGTCCATATTTTCTAAGTTTCCAATCACAATTATGTATTACTTTCATTGTAAGAAAAAACACATTTATTTTCTGAAAGGAATAAGTACTACTGAAAAATCAGCACAAGAGAGTTCAATCAAGATAGCAAAATGCACAGGCTACCTTCTCCTGTCCCTACAAATTACTCCAAGAGTCAAAAGGTATGTCTTTTTAAACGTGCAGTTCTAAAAACCACTGAGCATTTCCATTAACAGAACAGAAATTGTTGGAAGTTCCTGGCAGATAAAAATCAGGCAGGAATGGTTTGATAGGGGTAGAGGAAAACCTCAGCCTGTAAAAAGGCACAAGAGAAAAATGCGTAGAAAGTAAAGGCTGATCCAGAAAAAGCCCATTTCCAGAATCAAAACAAAAGGATCAGGGAGGCACCCCACACTGAGAAGGACCAAAGTAACTGGAAAATATTTTTCAGAACAAAGAGGCCAGGCAGACCCTTCCCTCCCAGACACTGAAGAGCAGGCAGTAGTTAACTCCCGGTGATGAGAGACACCTGCCTCGGTGGCAGTGGCATCTGTCCTAGTGAGGGTGTGGTGGTTGTAGACAGAAGGCTGAATTGCATTTCACTTGGAGTCTTTTAAAAGGAAGTATAGCAATTTATCAACCCATACTGAGCACCTACTAAATGCCAGGCACATTAATAGACACTATTCTTTGTGGAATAGTGTATAAAAAGAGAAGTTCAGTTTGCTTGAAAAGGAAATAAATTACAGTTCTTCAGGACTCCCATGACTTTGGCATTGATACCATATGTGCGTGTCTTTTAAAAATTATTTTACATTTTTTAAATTTTTATATTATCAACAAGGAATTTTTAAACTTAAAAATATGACTCATACAAACATAAAATGGGCACATGTCAAATGTTTTGTACTATTATTTTTTAATTTCTAATTTTTGTGGGTACATGGTAGGTATATATATTTATGGGGTATATGGGATATTTTGATTCAGAGGTGTCATAATCCTGTATGTATGTGTCTTAAGTGAAGGATGACAGTCAACACACTTCACCATTCAAAAAGGCCCAGACTCCTATTCACAGGAGAGTTCTGGGAGAAAAGAGGACCATACAACTCCCATTACCTATTCTAATCAATCTGTCAATCTAGTCCTTTCTTAATAAACATAAATCAACACCCAAGGATCAAAGTCAACAGAGCAACAACAATGGAAGAGAAAAACAACGATGCTAAAATAAACACATGACTCTGAAGGGAGCAGAAAATTCAAGGAAAAGAAGAGAACTTGAAATTTAAGGTTTAATTTAGTTATTACCTTCAGAGTGCTGAGAGGCTACTGCAGTCAAGAAACAAGAACAGATGCTAGCTATAATGAAAGGGAAGTCAGGGCAAGGGGAGGGGCTTCAGTAAATTAGCAATATGACCATTAATTTTTTTTTCTTTTTGAGACAGGATCTATCATTCTGTCTTCTAGGCTGGAGTTAAGTGGCCCAATCATGGCTCACTGCAGCCTTGACCTCCCAGGCTCAAGTGATTCTCCCACCTCAGCCTCCTGAATAGCTGAAACAACAGGCATGGGACAGCAGGTATGTGCCACCACAACTGGCTAATTAAAAAAATTTTTTTTTGTAGAGACATGGTCTCACTATGCTGCCCAGGCTGGCCTCAAATTCCTGAGTTCAAGCCATCCTCTTGCCTTGACCTCCCAAAGTGCTGAGATTACAGGTGTCAGCCATCATGCCTGGCCAAATTTTTAAATATTGAAGGCATAAATGTTAAAACAGCCATGGCCAAAATAAACTTGGAAAATATAAGAACATTTAAGAGACACAGAGGTTCAATCCAAACAGTGCAACAATCATCTAATAGGAGTTTCAGAAGGAGATAATTGAGAAAAATACAGTGAACAAACAAATACTTGTTTTAAATGCTAGAAGAAAATACGTAGAACCTGAAAAATGAACTAGTTCTCAGATTCTAAGGGCTCGCTTAGTACTGACCAGGATGAATTTTTTAAAAAGATAAAGTTGGTGAAATTTCAAGTTTCCAGCAATAAAAATAAAATTCAAAAGCTTCCCCATCTGTTATGTAAAGGAACAGGATTGATGCAGACATTGTACTTCCCCATAGCAATGGTACATAAGAAAAGATAATGGACCCATATCTTACAAACTCTGAAGTCAAGTGACTTTGAGCATGGGATTCTATGTGCAAAAAAAAATTAAGAGAAGAACCAGCATAATCTACATATCTATTTTCTAAATTACTGAATTTATAGATAAGTATAAGATAAATACTTATATCTTTATATTGTATAAAATACTTATAAAGATATAAGTATTTATCTTATACTTCTCTATCTTACTTATATCCTTACTAGATAAGTATATTGGGTCAAATTTATACATCTAAGATTAATGCAAAATCTCCTTATGAAACTGATTATAAGACTTCACTAAGAAAGTGAAATGGAAAATCTTAGGTAATTATTCAATTAATGTAGGTAAATGATGCCAAAGAAAGAATAAGAAGGGATAGGGAGGGAGATGAAGGGATAGGGAGGGAGACACACAATTGGTGGGGGCGGGTTGGAAGGAGAGAGAGAGAGAGAGAGAGAGAGAGAGACAGAGAGAGACAGAAGAGAAGGACCCCAGAGACACAGGACAGGAGGAGGAACAGAGGAATTGGTGTTTATGTTGTCAAATTCACATAGAAAACTGAAAAAGTTCAGGTACATTCTCTAGAAGCTTCCAAATTTCTTGCAAAGACAGATGCTGAATTTTTTAGGAAACAACATCTGTGAAGATGTCTCTTAGGCCTTATATATTGTAAATATTTTCTCAAAAGTGAGGTTTATATAGCTTTTTACATCTCTGACAAGGAACAATCTGAATTTTTTAAGCAGCTTATACAATGCCAAACTTACACTGATTTCATTTCACTGACTGCCCTGTTTTCCAAGACAACACAAGCCCTTTTGACTCCCTAGAATACATGGTCTTTCTTTCTCCTGTGCCCACCCACTTCCTTACTCCCCATTCTCAGTTCTCTCTAGAACTGAGACTTCAGCAGCAGGACTGGGAGGAAAGAGAGGAAGGCAGACGGAAGGAAGAACCCCGGGCCATTCCTCACTCCTCACCACAAATGCACCCTGTTAGGCCCTCTTTTGGTCTTTCCAGGAGTTAGACATCAGTTTATTCCATTTGCCTGTCTCAGTGAAGCAAAAGAAATTTCATTTTGAGGAATTGAGCACTTTATCTTTCCCTTCGTGGTCTAAATGAAAGAAGAAGAAGGTGCACAAAAAATACCCTTTACCTTGCTGTTTTTACATTACTAGAAGTCCAAAGTCTTAGGAAATCTGAAGAGAATAGTTATGCATTCTCTAGTAATGCACTGAGTAAATGGAGGATTTGGGAAAAGCCTAGAAACGCAGTTTCCTAGAGAAAAGCAAAATTCAAAGTCTGAAGTATCTGGAAATAGAAGTAAGAAAGGCAGCATGGATGCAAAGATTTTAGGACCCTCTCAAGATGATCCTGAAGACAACTGAAAAATAACCCAGGGAATTTTTTGTTTTCAGAAGAATTCCAGGCTCAGGCCCTCCTTTTATTTACAGTAATAGCAAATCACCCACTTCCAGTTCTTCTAGTCTCCCACCAGCTGGAATCTACTAGGTACTGTGTATCTTTGGGATCCACTTTGGGGGATACAAGAAAGGAAGAAAGAAGCTACCAGAACAGAAGGGTATCCCAGTGCTCCAGCTAGAACCCAGCAGAACATCTGAGCTTGCCATACCTGAATGCTTAAAAGTGGAAAGGAGAGTTGCTCTTCATTTATTTTGAAAGAAAATCCATTTGAAAGATGAATTTCGAATGAACATGAATGATCATCGTAAGTCAAAGGTATTAATCAATTAGATCTTCAGCCTAGGAAACAAAGTTTTCCTTTTTCTAATATACCATGCTGAAACAAATTTGTCAATAAATCTCGAAGATTTAGTACAAATAGTACAATTCATATTTGCTTTCCTCTTTCCTTTCTTGAAACACCAAATAAAATGCAAGTGAAGGGGGAGGCTGACTTAGAAACTTACACTAACTCTTAATCTAAAAAAATTATGGCCGGGGGCAGTGGCTCACGCCTGTAATCCCAGCACTTTGGGAGGCTGAGATGGGTGGATCACGAGGTCAGGAGATCGAGACCACCCTGGTGAACAGGGCGAAACCCTGTCTCTACTACAAATAGAAAAACAAAATTAGCCGGGCGTGGTGGCGGGTGCCTATAGTCCCAGTTACTCGGGAGGCTGAGGCGGGAGAATGGTATGAACCTGGGAGGCGGAGCTTGCAGTGAGCCAAGATCGTGCCACTGCACTCCAGCCTGGGCAACAGAGCGAGACGCCTGTCTCAAAAAAAAAAAAAAATTACGTTGGTTAATGTGACTCTAACTAAAACAAAGCATTCGAGTACTGCTTCTCAAGTAGAAAGTCCCTGAAGACTTTCAAAAAGATTGTTAAGAAGTATAATAGACTTTTCAAAACCCACAAGACACGTTACTTGTCCTTCATTTATTTGGTTGTTGTTGTGGAGTCTATCCCAATTTCCCATAAAATCATCCCTTGGTACTGCTGCAGTATCATAGCATAAAGGACTCTAAGTGCTACTGGACATAAGGACCACAGTTTCTGATCATAAACCATGATGCTGCTGGGTGATGTCTCAATAAGAACATCTGATACAGAGGGTCAGATGAAAAATACCAAAATGTCAGGCCCAAGGAATTTAAACCAGCAAGGCAACAGTAGGCATTTTACTACAGTAGGCATCTTGGTCAGGACACCTGTAGCTAATGTCCTCGCCTCACATTGTGGAAGTCACCTTTACTCAGTTACAGCTGTAGACAATCCCACCATCCAGAAAGACACAGGTTTACACTAGGTTGAAAGTCCAAATAGCTCAGCACTCAAAATGCACTTACCATAAGTTATATCATTATATATGGCAGAAGATTCTAGAATTATGTTATTCAATACATAAGCTACAAGCTACATGTGACTGTTCATATTTAAATCAATTACGATTAAGAAAAATTAAAAATTCAATTTCTCACACTAGCCACATTTAAAGTGTTGGTAGTCATATGTATCTGGAGCTACCATACTGGACAGAAGTAGACCATTTCCATCACTATAGAAAGTTCTAAAGGATAGTGCTATTCTAGGACACTGTTAGCACAAATGCAAAGGTTAACTGGGCCTATATGAGCTGCCTTGGCAACTACCCAATGTGATTACTTTATCTAAAAGAAGATATGACTTACAGACAACCTTAAGTAATTCAAATTGGAGACTGTCTTCAACCATGATTTCTACTCTATACCCCTGAAGTTTTAATGTATGCCATTATTGATACCATAATTAATCAGACAAGAAACCTAAATCAGAGTGATTAACTAGTTTGCCCAGGTAACTTCTCTCTAATTGCAGCTGACCATCAAATTTCCTTTTTTCTATGTACTAGTTATCCCAAATGCTTCAAGAATCCCATCTGCACAGAACCTAACCTAGGATGTTGCACAGATAATGCATCTGTCGCATCTGTGATGCAATTATTGGAATGTAACATTGCAATTGTGCAATGAATAAATGAACAAGTAAGCTATAAGACAGAGCTAGCAGTAAAACAAATGTAGACATAGGAAAACATGAGTAATAGCCTTAGATGTAAAATTGTGGACATGAAATTGCTAAGGGTAAGCTAGAACTTCAACCAGCCATTTATCATAAAATGTGGGATATTTCCCTTCTGGTTTTCTGAATCATTCTCTTGCCCACTTAATTAATGCTGGTATCTTCCATTTTTTGACCATTTTAATTTATCTGAACATAAAGGCTACCCTACCCAATCTCTCATCCCCACCCCCCATTCAAACCAAACCACCTGGTCTTGCTTACTTCCCTAGGACTCCTTTGCCCGACCACAGAGTTTCCATTCAGTGCTTAAATTTAAGTAAAGGGTCCCTGGATCCTATCCACAAAGACTTGTTCCACTGCCAAAGAAGTCACTCTCTGATTTCAACAAAGGGAATAAGTTTAGTATTGAGGGAGATTGCAGTACAGGAGATAAGAAATGATCACTTAAGTTCAAACTTGTAAAAATTTGCACTGTGCTGTCTGCTTTAGTTTTCTCAAAAAGTTAGAATGGAACCACCCAACCAGACATTTGATATTTTTTCTGCCCCAGCCCCACCCTACCCCATCCCCAGTCAAACTAAGCACCTTTTGAGCCATGTTTGAGCCATTACTTACAGGAGATTCACTGACTCCAAAAATGTCTCTGACATCCCTGATAGATTGCTTATTCTTTTTCCTCATGGTTTGGGTATAGGTATTGTATCTCTTTTCCACAGCAGCTGCTTGGGTTCGAGTCAATGTAGAGAGCAAGGCTTTGCCATCTTCCTCTTCATCACCTGAGATGAGAGTTGATAAACCCACATCTTGCAGCCATTCTGCTTCAAGTTCTCCTTCTGTAAAAGAACATTACCAAGAGAGGGTTAGAATATTTTCTGTATGATTGGATGCCATGTGAATATCAGACAAGAAGTATTGGTAAATAATATTTGTATTTTTTTCTACAGTAATTATGGGAAAGAACTACAAGAATGAATGAAAGTCTGCACTGTATTTTTAAAATAAGTCAAATTTTAAAGTATTTTCTAATAGAGTAAGGTAATTGGCAGACTTGGTTAGGTAAATTTTCCTGCTAGAGAGTTAAACATGAGCCATGTCTGGCCTACTAATTTCAAAAAGTGATAAAACATGAATATTTAAAGTAAAACTATAATAGAAAAAAAACCATTATTTAATGGAATACAAATTGGTTTTTCAATCACTCACATGGAAGTTCAAATGCCAGGGCCACCATTCACCAGCTGCCTGATTCCTAAGTCTTACGCTATCTCGAGGCCTCAGTGTCCTCTCAGCAAAATGAGTATAGTGAACCTCTATAGTTTTATGTTGTCTTGGCATCCCTCCTGAATATGGGCTTAACTTTCTCACACCAGAAGCAGGGCTTGGTCACTCTTGATGTAGTTTCCAGGTGTCCAACTCCTCCCAATTCCTCCATATAGCAGATCCAGGTATCTGCCTTATACAATCACCTCTTGGTGATGACTTCCTATGAGACAGCTGGATACAACCTGTCTGACTCATCCCACCAACCCACACTCCCTACATGAACTGCACAGATAAGGTGTAGTGACCACTTCTCAGTCACAGAGCGACTCCCTGCTTGCTCTAAACCTGCCAATTAGGACTCCCGGTGGGAAACCTGCTTGGGTAATACTTGGATCCTAATTGAGGCTCTGGTCCCCAGGTCCCTCACTCACTCTCACTCTTTCCTGTTCCCTGCCTGCTTGTTGATTGCAAGTGTCCCAGATGGCTGCCCCTTCCCATTGGCCCTGAGAGACCAGCTGCTGTCTTCTCCCTGGGATCTGTTCTTTCTCTTATTTCATGTGTTTTGCTGAGTTGCCTTCTCTGTATCTCACCTGGCCAACACACCTGAACCTAGCTTATTTCCAGTCAGGGCTCTTTTATAGCATCTGCCAGTACAAACGAGTTTCCTGTGAGAGGGACACCCGGTCATGGGTTGAACATGAAGGTATTAGGCCACCCACCAGGATAAAGAGGTATCCTGTGAAAGGCAAACATCAGTGACCAAATCCCCTGTAGCTCCATCAGAGCATGGTTAGTTTATAGTCGCTCACCCGAGAGAGACCTCAAGACCAAATTAGGGAAAAATACAACAGTGAGAGTAATAATAACAAAACGATTAGGTGCCTATGAGGATTTTTTTTTTCAATCAATGTATTTATGACAGGTAGCAAAGAATCTGGAACAAAGTCGGTATTCAATTGATGTTCATTCTCCCGCTTTTCTCCTTATTCTGAATGTTAATCTCTTTTCTCAGAAGAAAATTCAAAAACCTAAAATTCCTCAATATATAGAAATATAAGGAAATCAGAATAACAGTGTCCTGTAACAGAAAATCTACTACACATATGTTTCTGGGAACTATGCTAAGGAGGCATTACCCAAGCGAGGGTTGTTTAAAGAGCAGATTAGACTAATTTGTAAACAGCATGCCAAAGCATTAGTCTAGGAGTGCTGGATTCTGCTTACATTATTGCATCACTGATGTATAAACAAAGCCTTTGATGTGTATTACAGGCCCAGTTTCTTAGCTAGGCAAATATTTAATTTGCTATCTTAATTGTTCATTTGCTTTGTAAGCTGTCCCTTTAACAAAAAAATGAAAAGTGAATTGATGATTGGCAGCCGTAATCTAAATAGTAAGCCCTTTAAGTTAAGAGTTATGACATGGAGCTCTTCCTTAAGCTATGGATAAACTTTTAATTTCTGAAGACAAAATTTACAATTTAATATTTAGTATGTTAATATTAAAATTTTAAAAAGTTGTTTTTTCCCCTCCACCTATGTAAGGAGTAATGAAAGAGTAGGAGGAAAGAGTACTTGGTAGGACTGGAGTTGACATAAATCAGAGGTGAGGATGGTCTAAGTCCTTAAACTGCAGCCTAAGTAGGATGTATGTTTTCCATAGGTAAGAAATGTTCAGGGCAGATATCAGTGTTACTCCTGTTGGCTGCTCACTCTAGTTGCCAAATGTATAACTTCAACACAGAGAACTCCTTTGAATTTCAGTTCCATATATCTGACTGCCTATTAAATATCCACTTGGCTCTGGCATTCATATGTCATATTCACTGTGTTCAAACCTGAACTCGTATTTCTCACTCTCAATTCTAGGCCTCTTTCAGGATTCCATATTTCAACACACGAAACCCACCATCCAATGTAATTAGGCAAGAGAGTAACCCAGGAGGCATTCTTGACATCTCCCTCTCTTTCACACATCAACTCCAACACATCCCCAAGGCCATTTCATATTGCCTCCTTATTACTGCTCAAAAGGTCCACCTTCCTTTATCTCTTCCGCCATGACCCTGGTCAGAGTTACATCCTCTCTCGTGGATTGCTGTGATAGACTCGCGACAGTTCCTCCTATGCCATTCTTGATCCCCTTCTAATCTATTATCCATGTTATAACTAAATGAGCCCTTTCAAATGAAAACAAAGATAATTCTACAGTTTTTCCTTGCTCTTATGACTAAGAAAACCCTTAACATAGCCAACAAGATGTGAAACTGCTTACATTTCTGGACACACTTATACCATACTCTCCTCCTCTCCTGTTCTCTGGCAATACTGGCCTACTTTGGATTCCTCAAAAACTCAACATTCTATTTTGTCACAAGGTCTTTGGACATGTCAGCTCTTCTACTTGACCTCATAATTACTGGCCACCCATCTTTCAGATCTCAGTTTCTACATCGTTTTCTCAGGAAAGCTTCTTTTTCCCTGAACTCATCAAGATAACACTGCTGTTTCTTCTTCCTTCAAATAATTTTCTCCTCCAAATATATTTATATTATTTCATTAATTACTTTCTCTTCCACTAGATTATCAACTCCTTGAGAGAAAAAAAATTCTGCTTTTTTTTTATCACTCTAACACCAACACCTTCCAGACTGCTGTATTAGAGACGCTGTATTCCTTATCCTGCTCTAAAGGGATTTCATTTTAGTTCCCACAGTTAACTTGACTGGACTCATAACCTCCACTGCTTGCCCTGCTCTATGCAACATCTGTAATCTTGGTTAGTTAAAAACAGCTTTCAGCAGCTGTTTTTAAATGGCATGCTTAGAGTCTCCATATATATTCCCTAACTGACTCCCAGATAAAATGTGGGGCAATCTGAGCATCAAAATAAATGACAGTAAAAGTTAAACCCACTAAATAAACCAGGAGTCCATTCTGATATAAAGAAATAACTTGGTGTAGAGTGGGATGTTTATAGTTTGAAGGTACCTCCCAAGAAAACAGTAATTACAAAAATGAAATGACCAAGTTCACATTGGAGAAAACTTGCATGTATATATCACCTTAAATAAGCGATTGAAGTGGACATCATCAGTGACAGAACAAATTAAAATTATGAGCCACCTGACAGGATGCCATGAGAAGAACACAACATCACAACTTGCCAAAGATGTATAACCTGAGTCTAAGTCATTGGGAAACATCAGACAAACCCAAATTGTCTGATGTAGAGGAGCACCTATAAAATTACCTGTAATTTTCAAGTGTCAAGGTCATAAAATTCAAAGAAAGGCTAAGAAACTGTTCCAGACTGTAAAGGGGAGAGAGCGAGAGAAAGAGAGAGAGAGAAGAAAGAGAAACATGTTTTTCAATTAAACATAATAAGCGATTCTAAACTGGAGGGTTTCTTTTTTTGTCATAAAACGTAATCTAGAAAAGACAGCAGTCTGAGGACTGGATGATAGTAATATAATAAAAATAATGTATTAATTTTAGTAGTATGCTGTGATTATACAGCGAATGGCTTTCTGTCTATATAAGTGTGTATGTATATATACATATAATGCCTAAAGTACTTGGGAGTGATAGAGCATCAGGATGGCAAGTTACTCTCAAATGGTTCCTGAAAGAAACAGTCTTTAAAATTGTACTTGTGACTTCCCCATATGTTTGGGATTATTTCAAAATTAAAAGAATATAAGTACATATGACAACTTAAAGCAAAAATGACAACATTGCATTGATGTATGTAGAACATATACAGATGCTATACATAAAACAATAGTACAAACCACTGGGCATGAAGAAGAATGAAATTCTACTGCTGCAAGATTCTTATATTTGATATAGTGAAGCATAGTATTTATCTAAGTAGACTATAATAAGTTATGGATGAATATTAAAATGCCTGAACAGCAACACCAATTAAAGCAATATAGCTGAAATGTAAGCATAGAAACTATGAAGAAATTGTGAAGAAAAACACAGACAGGTAGAGAGTAAATGGATGAAATAAGATATATCTTGCAAAGAATAACCCTATAACCCTAAGAAAGCCAGAATAACTATATAATTATTAGACGAAGCAGACTTCAAGACAGGGACTATTACTAAGAGTATTGAGGAAGGTCATTTATAATGATAAAATGAGTCAATTCAACAAGAAGGAGTAACAATCATAAATGTATATGCACCCAATAACATAGTTTCAAATTATAAGCAACAAAAACCAACAGAACAAAAGGAAAAAACAGACAAATCCACAATAAAAGTTAGAGATTTTAACAACTTCTCTCAGTACTTGTTAAATCAATCAAAGATTAGTAAGAACATAATAAATATGATTAAAGGTACCACCACCTTAATCTAATGAGCATTTACAGAACACCACACTAACCAACAAGTAAAACACATTCTTTTTAAGTGCACATGGAACCTTGACCAAGACAGACTATATTTTGAGCCATAAAATAAGTCTAAATTTTAAAATTGAAATGTATAAACTATGTTACATAACACAATTTACTTAGAAATCAATAACATGTCTAGAAAACCCCCAAAATTTTTAAATTAAAAAATACACAAAGAAATTGAGAAAACATTTAAAACTTAATAATGAAGATATAACACATCAAAATGTGTGGGATGGAGTGATAGCAATGCTTATAAAGAACTGTACATATTCAAAAAGATGAAAGATTTAAAATTAATGGTCTAGGTTTCCATCTTAAGAGCACAGGAAACAAGCAAATTAAACACAGAAACGTAAACAAAGGGAGATATAGATTTTATTACTTTGTTTTCAAAGAACCAACATACTAGCAAAGCACATTATATAATTCAACACCCATTCACATTACTGCCAGAAAAACTAGGAATAGAAAGCTATCTGATAAAGAGCATTTACAGAAAGTTTACAATTACCATCACGTTTAATGGTGAGTACTGAATCCGTTCCCTGTAAAACTGGGAACATGACAAGGATATGTATGTGCTGTCACCACTTCTATTCAACTTGTACTAGAGGCCCTAGCCAGTACAATAAGGTAAGATAAAAAATAAAAGCACAAAATATCAGAAAGGAAAACTGTCTCTATTCATAGATGACCTCTTTGCTTATGTAGATAATCCTAAGAAATCTAATAGACAACTACTAGAAAATCAATTTAGGAAGGTAATGGTATATAACATTAAGATACAAAAATGAACTATATTTCTATATGCCAGAAACAAACAACTGAAAAGACAGAGGCAAACCCAATTAAAAGATCCCATTAAGAATATGAATAGACAAGTCACACGTGGTGAGAAAGTATCTGCAATACATACATCTGACAAAGGACTTGTATCAAGAATATACAGTAATAAAAATTTTTAATAAAAAGTAATAAAAAGTTTTAAAAAATAGTCAAGAGTTTTCACAAAGCAAGATGCATGAAAAGAGAATAAGCACAGGAAAAAGTTCAACATCGTTAGTCATCAGCGAAATGTAATTACAACCATAATGAGATACCCCACATATCCACTAGAATCACTCATATGATGGAGACTGAAAGCATCAAGTGTTGCAATGATGTGGAAATGGAACTGCCTGTCATACACTGCTGGAAGTGGTATAAAATAGTAGAACTATTTTGGAAAAATGCTGGCAGTTTCACAGTTTATGTAGTTAAACATTCTATGAAAAATACATACATCCAAGAGAAATAAAAACATATCTATACAAAAAGACTTTCACAAGATTGCTCATAACAGCATTACTCATTGTAAGCAAAATTGTAAACAATGTTCAAATTAAAAAGTAGATGGATAAACAAATTATGGCATATTCATACAATGGAATATTACTGTTATGGGTTGAGTTATGTTCCCCAAAAATGTTATGTTGAAGTCTTAAACCCTGGTATCTATGAATATAACCTTATTTGGAAACAAAGCTTTTGCAGACACAATTAAGATGTAAATTGAGATGAGGTTGGAATACTACGCAGCCATGAAAAGGAGGAGTTCATGTCCTTTGCAGGGACATGGATGAAGCTGGAAACCATCTTTCTCAGCAAACTAACAAAAGAACAGAAAACCAAACATCACATGTTCTCACTCATAAGTGGGAGTTGAACAATGAGAATACATGGACACAGGGAGGGGAACATCACACACCAGGGCCTGGCAGGGGCTGGAGAGCTAAGGGAGGGATAGTCTGAGGAGAAATACCTAATGTAGGTGAAGGGTTGATGGGTGCAGAAAAACACCACGGCACGTGTATACCTATGTAACAAAACTGCACGTTCTGTACATGTACCCCAGAGCTTAAAGTATAATAATAATAATAAAAAGAATAGCATTCACATTATAACATTGTAAAGAAAAAAAAAGAAAGGGTGAATAAAATCTAGAATTTAGTAGCACGGTGGGGTGACTATAGTTAACAATAATATATGGCATATTTTATAATAACTAATAGAGTAGAATTGGAATGTTCCTAACACAAATAAATGATAAATGAAGTGAAAAAAATTGACATGAGGTCATACTGGAGTAGGGTGGGCCCTTAATCCAACGTAACTGGTATCTTTATAAGAGGAGAAGAAACACAGACAAAAATTGGGAGTGTGCTATGGACTATGGAGACAGAAAATGGCACAATGTGGTGTCAACAGCCAAGGAACACCAAGGATTGCCAGCAACACCAGAAGCTAAGAGACAGACACGGAACGCATTCTCCCCTAGAAGTTTCCAAGAGAGCATGGCCCAGCTTGACACCTTAATGTTGGGCTACTAGTCCTGCTGTTTTAAGCCACTAGTTTTGTGGTACTTTGTTACAGCAGCCCTAGTAAACTGAAACAAACTACTTAATAGTAAAAAGTATTGATATCCTACTGGATACTTAAAAGTAAAAAATATTGATATCCTACTAGAATCTCAAAAACATGCTCAGTGAAAGAAGCCAAACCCCAAAATTATCTATGATGCAAAAACATGGGAACCACGGTTGTCTCTGGCCAGGGTTGGCAAGTCATTGGGAGGCATGAGACTGAGAAAAAGCATGAGGACATTTTCTGGGTTTATTGAAATGTTATCTATCTTGATCAGCGTGAGATTGTAAGAGTGCACGCATTTGTCAAAGCTCATTGAATTGTATGTTTAAGATCTGTGCAAATGCTTCAAGAAAAAAAAATCTGCAAATAAATAACAAACTGTAATTAGTAGGTCTGCTTTTGTAGCAAACCTGAAAATATTTCCTGTGTATTCTAGGTTTGAGCAAATGAGTAAATATAAAGTACACGGTGGGAGGTAGGTTTATCATTATTGGAGAATAGAATAACAAATACAGAAAAAGGGAAGACAGCAACAAGCCCTGTGGCGCTGGATTGAAATTGGACGTTATCACTGTGAACTTCTGGTGTTTAATATGAATCGCTAGCTAGCTAGATAGATAGTAAGAAAACGGGGGTAAGGGATAATAGGGATTTTCCTTTATGTGTCTTCCTGTCTTTCTGGATCTGAAAAGGCAAAATCTAAGCAAGCAAGTAATAGGAGTAAGAATACATTTCACTGATGTTCCCTTGAATGGATTCTCGTTAACGTGTGTGGTGGGGCTTTTTATTTCAAATAATATCAGATGTATGTTAATGGTGGTACATCTTAATGATTTCTTAGTCCTGAGAAAGAGACTCAAAAATGGGAAGGAAGAATGAAAATACTTTCTGAAGTTTCAGTTTATCCTGCCAGCTGTCTTGAGGTTAATCACTGGCTAATGGAAACACTCTTAGGTGTATACTTACTAAACTACCTTTAGTCTTTTTTGGATGTCTTACATATTTGCTTGTTGACA
This sequence comes from Symphalangus syndactylus, assembly GCF_028878055.3. Classification (NCBI taxonomy): domain Eukaryota; kingdom Metazoa; phylum Chordata; class Mammalia; order Primates; family Hylobatidae; genus Symphalangus; species Symphalangus syndactylus. The sequence continues at coordinate 72,797,599 of NC_072423.2, read as the reverse complement.
GACAGGGCCTGGAAGAGATGACTGACCTATCCTTTTAAGCCACTATAAGTAGTTTTGCTCTTTTTGAGAACTAAGGACAATTATACTGTTTATTGGTGCTTTTTCTCCACTCTTCCATCTTCTGTTTAGTTTCACAAGCAATGGGTAAAGGACTCCCTATTCAATAAATGGTGCTGGGATAACTGGCTAGCCATATGCAGAAGAATGAAACTAGACCCTTACCTTTCACCATATACAAAAATTAACTCAAGATGGATTAACGATTTAAATATACGATCTCAAACTATAAAAACGCTAGAAGAAAATGTAGGAAATATCCTTCCTGACATTAGTCTTGGCACAAGACTTGGCACTAATTTTTGGCTAAGTCCCCAAAAGCAATTTCTATAAAAACAAAAATTGACAAGTGGGACCTGATTAAACTAAAGAGCTTCTACACAGCAAAAGAAACCATTAACAGAGTAAACAGACAACCTAGAGAATGGGAGAAAATATTCACAAACTATGCATCTGACAGAGATCTAATATCCAGAACCTATAAGAAGTTTAAACAAATGAACAAGCGAAAAGCAAATAACTCCATTAAAAAATGGGCAAAGGATATACTTTTTAAAAGAAGACATACAAACAGACAACAAATATATGAAAAAAATGCTCATCATCACTAATTATCAGAGAAATGCAAATCAAAACCAAATTGAGATATCATCTCACACCAGTCAGAATGGCCACTATCAAAAAAGTCAAAAAAACAAACAAACAAACAGAAAAGAAACAGACACTGGCAATGCTGCAGAGAAAAGAGAATGCTTAAGTACTGTTGTTGGTGGGAGTATAAATTAGTTCAGCCACTGTGGAAAGCAGTTTGGAGATTTCTCAAAGAGCTTAAAATAGAGCTACCAGTTGACCCAGCAATCTCATTACTGGGTATAAACCCAAAGCAAAATAGATTATTATACCAAAAAGACACATGCACTTGTATGTTCATCGCCAAGCTATTCACAATTGCAAAGATATGGAATCAACCTAGCTATCCATCATTGGAGGACTGGATAAAGAAAATGTGGTACATATACAAGATGGGATACTATGCAGCCATAAAAAAGAGTGAGATCATGTCCTTTGCAGCAATGAGAATGGAGCTGGTGGCCATAATCCTAAACAAATTAACACAGGAAGGGAAAACCAAATACTGCATGTTCTCACTTGTAAGCGGGTGCTAAACACTAAGCACCCAAGAACATAAACATGGGAAAAATAGACACTGCGGACTACTAGAGGGGGGAGGTAGGGAAAGAGGAATGAGTCAAAAACTACCTACTGGGTACTATGCTCACTACCTGAGGGCAATATACCCATGTAAGAAACCTGCACATGTACCCCTTGTATATCTAAAATAAAAGTTGGAAAAGCAACAACATGGCTTTTATTTGGTGGAATACAACACAATCTAATATAGTAATACCAGTAAATGCTTTAAAGTCAAATTTTTCTTCTTCACAATTATACTGCTAAAATTTCTCTCTCTCTAGTTAATAGTAATTGTCAAGTATTAATTACTCTAATTAATAATAACAAATGAGTAGACAAATGTAAAAGCTGTTAGAATACTCAATCTGCTTGATGGTAATGAATCAAACCAATAGACAAGCACAGCATCCCTAAGTAGCAGTATATAAGGCATCAATTTGTATTTTTGTTGAGGTCCAGCCCTCCTCAGGTCATGTCACCTGGGATAAAAGCCACCCTGAGCCAGTACAGTAGATATAAATCAATCAGTGGGAGTAGATCATCAATATGCCAGATTCTACTGATTCATTGGTTAAACTACTGGTGGGATGATTTCTGCCTATGAACAGAGTAACAGAGGGCAGAGAAAGAAAGCCAGTCAGCACATAGGAAGACAAATCCAGCAACTTACCATCCACAGGTGTGACCTCAGCTGGCGGTGGCTCTTCTTGCCCTCCCATGCTGCTCTCTTTAATACTTTCTATTTCCCGCCAGAAATCCTCCATGGAGGCGCTGTCTACGGAGGCTTCTGAGTTGGAGCGGCTGAAGGCAGGAGGATGGAGGGATTCATTGGAGAGCATCCTGTTAATTCTTCGGCAGCGAGGAATGGATTTTCTGAGGAAAGAATAATATCTATGAATAAAAACGGGTTATATTTTTATGTTATAAAGTCACAAAATTAAATTTAAGTTTAATTAAGTTTAAATCAAATGGAGAAGTGGAGTTATCATGGTAGAGATGGGTTTGAGGGAATAATCTCCACTCAGTGGTGGCCCTTTTAAAAAAATTCTCTATATTTATTTTTTAATTTTTTAAAATTATTTTTTGAGACAGAGTCTCGCTCTGTTGCCCAGGCTGGAGTACGGTGGCACGATCTCAGCTCACTGCAAACTCCACCTCCTGGGTTCAAGCGATTCTCCTGCTTTCACCTCCCGAGTAGCTGGGATTACAGGTGCCCACCACCACGCCCAGCTAATTTTTATATTTTTAGTAGAGATGGGGTTTCACCATGTTGGCCAGGCTGGTCTTGAACTGCTGACCTTGTGATCCGCCTGCCTCAGCCTCCCAAAGTGCTGGGATTACAGGCGTGAGCCACCACACCTGGCTAAAAAATTCTCTGTACTTTATAATGACTCTGTGGCCATATAGGAATTAACATGAAAATGTTTTTAATAATTTTCACACACTCATAAAATACAAAGTTACTTATACTAGTCGAAATATGCACAGTAAAAGTTTGTTTCTGTAAACTATCTATGGTGATGGCAGAGAAGGACATAAGAGTTGCTGCTCACACCCATTAGGGTGGTTATTATTAAACAAACAAAAAACAGATAATCACAAGCGTTGGTGAACAGGTAGAGAAACTGCAACCCTTGTGCACTGTTGGCAGGAATGTAAAACGGTGCAGCTTTCTATGGAAAACAGTAACGGCAGTTCCTCAAAAAATTAAAAATAGAGCCATCATACATGCCCCTGTAATCCCAGCTATTCGGGAGGCTGAGATGGGAGAATCACTTGATCTGGAAGGCGGAAGTTTCAGTGAGCTGAGATCATGCCACTTGCACTCCAGCACATGTACCCCTAATATCAGGAAGGATATTTCCTACATTTTCTTCTAGCGTTTTTATAGTTTGAGGTCTTATATTTAAAAAAAGGAAGGAAAATAATTTGCCTTCCCTACAAATCAGTTTTGTTTAAAAATATAATTTTGATTGTAGGTAATACTAGAAAATATGTTACAGGCTTAAGAGGTTTAAATATGTCCCTAAATCAAATGTTCTTAAAGCAAAAAAAAAAAAAAAAAATTAGAGCCAACATAAGACCCAGCAATTCCACTTCTGGGTATATACTCAAAAGAATTGAGAGCAGGGACTCAAAGTAATATTTGTCCATCCATGCTAACAGCATCCACTTAATAGCTTTTGGCTATTGGCCGTTCACAATAACCAAAAGTTAGAAGCAACCCAAGTGCTATCAACAGATGAATGGACAAGCAAAAATGTGGTATAAAGGAAGGAAATTCAGACACAAGAAACAACATGGATGAAACCTGGGGACATTGTGCTAAGTGAAAAAGCCACTCACAAAAAGATAAATACTAGATTATTCCATTTACTTGTGGTGCTGAGTAGTCAAATTCATAGACAGAAAGTAGAATGGCTACTTCCAGAGGACAGGAGTGGGATGGGGCGGGGAGGAATGAGGAGTTCGTGTTGGTATGGGTTTGCAACTCCTTTCAAAGAACCTTCTCCAAGCTTGCCTTCTTCTCTTTGGGTTCAGGTGGAATTGGACAAAAAGACCGAGACTAACTCTTAAGCAATGTATGGTCTGAGCTGTTTCACTCAAACAAGAGCTCCCAGGTGGAAAGAGGTAACTAGACCAATGGCGCAGTAATGTCCACTGTGGGTTTTATGACGACTTAGGACAATTACATTTTGACATGCAGAGCAGCAGCGGATTGTTATCAAATTTAGCCATGGCTAATGTAAAGCACATTGTATTCATGAGAGTACATAGAAGCAAAATAATGTTTCCATAATAACACGAAAAAATTTCCATTTGCTCATATGCTGTACACATCTAAGAATCCTCCTGGATTTCTAAATTGCATCTAAATTTAGTAGAGATTTCTGGAATTTTATCATTGATCTTTTCATAGTATGTAACTGTAGTTCTAGTTTTGAACATTAACTGACACCAAGATAGCCAATTTATTTTTTAAACCAAAACATTTCAGGAAAATATGAAATATCTACTTTTATTTTTTATGTCTTGCGTGATAAGAATTTTAGCTAGTTTTGTTTGATAACTGGGTGATAATTCTCACTGAATTCTTTATAGTTCAACAAGTCAGACACATTCTAGCAGTTGAAATACCTATGAAATTGACGAGATATTAAGACAGTTATTATTAATTTTATTATTTGTAGGCTTTGAAGACTTTTTCCTTTTGCAATAAGACGAATACTGAAAAACACTCACAAACTCATAGAGTACTAGTATATAAACACCTACTTCTTTTAAAACTGAAATCAGTTACCACTGCTCACACAGCCTCCTGCCCTCCATGTACCAGACTCAGAAAGAGTATATGGATATCTAAGACTTTTCTTAGTTCTAGATTTTTTAGGCTAATTCCTTCAAAAAATAAATATGCTTGACTTATAAAAAAAAAAGACAGCCTTAATAGCAAACATGGCCCATATTTTAAAGATTATAATGCAGTATAAGTGTTATGTCTAATATACAATTGTATATTAGCAAAAATGGAAGGTCTTTTCCTCCCATCTGTACCATACCATTATTGTTCTATAAACTGCTTTGTTTTCCTGACTCAAAAACATGCAGACACTTTTTTTCAAGCCAATACAGTAATACCACCTCCAAGGCTGCACCTGGATATCATCACAGATCTTAGAAATTAGGCAAACAAGCAGATATATCCAAACACTGAAAATATTTGAAGAAGTATGAAATTTGTGAAATAATAGGTAAATCACAGAAGACAAGGGGAAGATATATTTAGGGCTAATAATGATATTTCAATTATGGTACATAGTTTCTTATTCATGCAAAGGGTATACTAATGGAATCTCAGGGAAGAGACCCTCATAAAAACTCTGCTGGGGACAGGGAGAACAGATGTGAAATATTATTGGTCACAAGCAGCTAAGTAACACACTGGTTCCTTCTGAAACAGTCCACCCGAAGAATCCTTTAATCATAATGATCAACTTTTTTTTGGCAAAGAAGTCTGACAGTATTTTTGGGGATAAGAGCACTTGGAAGAGCTCTCACATTTTTGGTTAGAGATACAAATGTTTTTCCTTCACCCCAGGGTGGAGAAGTAACCATGAATTTCCACTCTTGAAACATTACGTAATTTTGACCCTCAGGCCCATCCAACAGTTTGATGAGCCTTCATGGGCAGCTTCATACCTCACCATATTAGGAGAAAATGGAGTTTAGGCTTCATCAGCTGTTTTTGCCTTTTTATTTCCAAACAATACCAGGAAAATATTACATGACAAATTGAATGCAATTGTGTTACACAGAAACTTTTGTTGGAAAAACACCACAAGGTTTAAAATTAAATTTTAAGTGTACGATAATTATCATAAATTCAAAGTGGCATTAAGGAAAGATTTTATTATTCTATTTTTTCTTTCATTGTCTTTTTAGCCATAACTTATACTATATTTTAGTAGACACCAGAGATCTTTATTACTATTCACATGGAATTAGTATTTTATAACTTCACAACAGTGTAAATATCTTACAGAATATAATTCTCCCTCTACCCTTTATATTACTGTTGTCATCTATGTTGCTTCCTCAGATGTTTACATCCCCTAATAGTTATTATTGTTGTTGCTTTAAAATAGTAAGTTTTTTGAAAAACTAAATACATGGTCTTTTAAATTTTTCTTTTCTAGAGTTTTTCATTCCTCCCTACATATCTGTGTTTCCAAAACAGATCCTTTCTCTTCAGTTTTGAGAACTTCCTTGAGCATTTCTCTTTCATTCCTTAGCATTTCTTGTACTGTGGATCTGCTGACAACAAATTCCCTCAGCTTTATTTCTGAATATGTTTTTAATTTATTTCCATTTTTGACAAATACTTTTTACTGGGCATAGAACTCTAGGCTGGCAGTTTTTGTTTAAATCCTTTTAAAGAAGTCATTCCACTGTCTTGTTGAATCTATTGATTCTGATGAGAGTCAGTTACAATTCTTTGATTTTCTTTTAAATATAGTATCTGTTCTATCTGCTCATAATAGATTTTATCCTTATCTTTTGCTTTTAGCGGTTTGAGTGTAGTTCTCAATTCTGATTGAGGTTTACTGAGCTTCAATCTGTGGGCTAATGTCTTTCATCAATTTTGGAATATATCCACATCCATTTTCTCTTCCAATATTTCTTCTGTCACTTTTCCTCTCTCCTCTCCTGGAACTCCAATAACATGACTGTCAGGCTGTTTGATGTTGCCCCAAATGTTGCCCATTCATAATCTGCTTTGCTTCCCTCCCCCAACTCTCTCTGTGCTTCAGTTAAAACATTTCTATTTCCCTGTCTTCATTTTTCCTCCCTTCTGCTGTGTTCAGTCAGCTAAGTCTTCCAATGAATACTTCACTTCCAATATTGTATTTTTTTCATATCAAGAATATCCAATTAGTTCTTTTTAGAGATTCAATTTCTCTGTTGACATTATCCATATTTTTATCCATTTTTGCCCATCTATCCTCTAATTTCTATAACATATTATAATTGTTATTTGAAAGATCTTATCTCTTAACATCAGTATCTATGCTGTTAATATGATGTCTGATAATAATATGTCTGATTAAATATTGATTTAAAATCGATCAATTGCTTATAGGTCACATTTTCCTTTTTCTTCACATATTTCGTAACTTTTTATTAGATGGCAGATGTTGTTTTTAAAAGAACTCTAGAAAACTGGAGTAAATAAAGGTTTCCCCCAGAAAGGGCAAGGCTTTTCCTTTATTTGGTAGATGGAGTGAGAGGCAGAGCATGTCAATCCAATCAAGAGTTGAGCTGGGTCTGAGCTGGGTCTGGGCTGGGTTGCAATTTACATTAGTTTTCATTTATCTCTGGTCTCAAATGCTTCAAGGGGGAAATCTGTCCTGTGTGTACTATAGGTCCCTCCTGCTAAAAGGGTTTTGAGATAAACACCATGGGACTACAGAGATCTCTCTCTGCTTTACAGCCTGGTCCCCTGTGTTGCTGGGATCCTGTATTGCCAGGGCTCCCAGCAAAAATCCCGAAGGGCAGAGTTGTTGAGTGGGGAGAATTAGATCTGCATTTGGAGCTTCTACAAATTCCAATCTCTTGCGCTAGTGCAGGCAGCCATTAACAGCTCCACTGGTGTCTCCTCACCCCAGTAGAGTCCCTCCACCTAGACAGGTATGACCTTTGGCCCAGAACTGCAGAAACTCTGGGAGCAGACATGCCCAGGGAGATAATGACCACTCGGCTCTGCTCATGTCACAAGAGTTCTTCTTCCCTGGAACTTGGCTCCTTTAGACTTCTTTGTATCCACAGCTCTCCAACATAGTTTTTAAAATATAGATTTTTATATTTATTCCTTTTTTTTTCTAGCTGCTACAGTGGGAACGATAGTCTGTCACAAACTAGTCTACATCCTAACTGGTAGCGGAACTCCCACAAAACATTGTAAATATAACAGATATTTTTAAAAGTTGCATTTGTTTATGCACAGCTTGCTCTGTGTAACCACAAGTTTAGTTGTTGAGTATATTCCAAAAAATATTTTTTAAAAGACATACTTCTTACTATGAAATACTCTATGGGCCTTTATTATCTGTTATTTTATGGAGAGGTTTATACATAACGAGTTACTGTCATACACATTATGTCATTTGATCCTCATATGCACCCCATGAAGTAGCCAAAGCCAGTATTGTATGTCTCATTGCACAGCAATGGAGAGAGTTACTGGGAGTAAAGTGGGGACACATAGCTTCCCCTTGCAGTTATAAGTAAATGTGAATTCTGTTCTGTGACTTCAAGGCTCAGCACCTTCCGTCCTCAAACTTCTTTGCGAGTCTTACCTTACATCACTCTCCCACGGCATTAGCACTGGGCATGCTAATCTTTCCTCAGTTTCTCTAAAATCCAAGTTCTTTCTTCCCTTAGGAAATTTACTCTTTCTGCTCTTTCTTCCTGCAACCTTCTTTCTCCCCAAGCGATTTCTGCAGCAAGATGCTTCTCATCATTCAGCTCGCAATGTAAATGCCACCTCTTGGAGGATCCCTTTCCAGGCCACTCTAATGTAGCATTCCTCCAGTTATTTGCTGTCTCAGCTCTCGATGTTCCCTGCTTCTCATTCCTCAATAATAAACACTTCATTCACTCATTTGCTTACTTTGTTTTGGGGGGATCTATTTTCCCCACTAGAATATAGAGGAACCATGTTTGTCTTATTAACACAGTGTGTGGCAAAGGAAAACAACGCAGAAATACTTGCCGAATGAATGACTAGCGTCAGTGGAGCCAGGACAGGAATTCAACCTTTCCCCATCTGGTCCAAATGCTCTCCCTCCTGTAATTGTTTTTAATTTCAAAAGCCCCCTCAGGTATTTGTGTAACTGCTTATAGCTGTAAATATTTTCATAGCAGAGAAGTGATATAGTGTGGTGATTTAGACAAAAACTCTGAAGCCAGCTAGCACAGTTTTGAATGCAGGCTACAGCTCTATAATCTTGAACAAACTACTGAACTTCTGTGACTCCATTTCCTAAACAGCAAAATGGGGATATTAATCACATGCACTTCGAGGGGCTGTTACGAGGAGTGAGTTAATATATGAAAAATGCCTGGCACATAGTCAACCCATGTGTTAGTGATTGCTACAATTTAATTAATTTGATAGCATGACCAGAGCTAGATTTAGGGTGTGGCTATCATGGGTGCTAAAATATAACAAGTACATAAAAATGTCCCTAGAGATATCATGAGATAAATAAAACTGTATTTATCAGAATTGCTCTCTGACCCATGTCTATTCCGAACCCTGTTGTCCCAACTCCCTTGGCCCAGAAGTGGCCATCTGACACAATTCTGGCCAAAGTCACATAAGTAAAAGTCTTCTCCAGGGTTTCAGTGAAATCCTTTGTTTTCCTGATATAGGTGCCACCCCTTTCTCTTTCTCCTTCTCCCTCCTTGGAATGTGGATAAGATGACTGGTGCTGCAGCAGCCACCTTTCCCATTACGAGAGAAAAGGCAAGACATTGTAGCAATTGGCCTTGATATTACTGAGTTTTGGAAATAACACCAGATGCTGCTTATCTCTGGACTTCCAGAAATGTGAGAAAAATAAATGCCTATTTTTAAAACCTACTCTCATCTTTGTTGTGTTTGTTATTTGCAGCCAAAATTATTCCTAACTGATAATAAGAATGAATCCTTTAATAAGTCATTTGGGGCAGAGTGAGATGAGACACCCTCTGTATCCCACTAAGGGGAATATTCAAGTAACAATTTATAGTCAACACAATCTGCCTCGTAAGGAAGGTGGGTGGCATCTAACAATTCTCCTTGTTTTGTTTGGGTTTTTTTTTTTTTTTTTGGAATGGAGTCTCGCTCTGTAGCTCAGGCTGGAGTGCAGTGGCATGATCTCAGCTCACTGAAACCTCCGTCTCTGGGTCCCAGTTCAAGCAATTCTCCTGCCTCAGCCTCCTGAGTAGCTGGGATTACAGGCATGCGCCACTATGCCCAGCTAATTTTTGTATTTTTAGTAGAGACGGGGTTTCACCATGTAGGCCAGGCTGGTCTTGAACTCCTGACTTTTTTTTTTTTTTTCGAGACAGGGTCTCTGCCACCCAGGCTGGAGTGCAGTGGTGCAATCATAGCTACCTGCAGCCTCAATCTCCCAGACTCAAGAGATCCTCCTGCCTCAGCCTCCCAAGTAGCTGGGACTACAGGTGTGCACCACCACACCTGGCTAATTTTTTTTGTTTGTTTTTAGTAAGATGAGGTCTTGTTATGTTACCCAGACTAATCTTGAACTCCCGAGCTCAAACGATTCTCCTGCCTCGGCCTCCCAAAGTGCTGGGATTACAGGTGTGAGCCACCACACCTGGCCTTCACACAATGATTCTCAATTGTAAGGGCTACCAAATTATTAGCCTAACCCCATGTCTTGGTCTGGCTTTGATCAGTACATTATGGAGTAAACTTCCTGCTGAAAATATCCCCACCTACATGTACAGGGAATATCTTCATGTTGCTCTCAAACTGAACAGATTCCATGAGTTTTGGGAAGAATATACCAAAACCAAAGATTTCGCCTTCCCTCTACTAGAGAAGAGGAAGACTGAGTTCTCCATTATTTGTCACTGCCGTTGAATGATGCTGGTGGCAGCACAGTGTGGACATCTAGAGAAATTCCCGTGGATACTGAGTGCAGTGAGCCTGTAGCAGGGCTCTTTCAAAAGAAACCACTGACTCTCTGGAACAGACCCTGGCACAGTCCAGTTCCACAGCTGTCTGCCCTTTTAGCTTCCTCAGAAGGCCATTCAGATAGAGCAAGAGGAAAAATCCCTTGTTTCTTATGCTCTGGCTTCTCAGTAATCTTTGGATTCTAACATGTTTATAAACAACTCAACTTGGATGTCCTGCAAAAAAGCACTTGAAAGGCAATAATGATAAAAAGAAGCCATAGTTTCAGACTAACAGGACCAACAACACAGAAGGGGTTTCTGCCTTCATTCTCAGGCTCTCAACTCTCTTTTTCTGTCTTTCTGCCATCTCATCAGTTTTCTCTGTCTGTTACTTGCCTGGCTGGCCTATCCCTCTTAGGGGAAAAGAAAAAAGCGAACAAAGCTATTCACCAACAGGTAAACAGGTCTGCCTGAACCTCTCTGTTGGCAGCAAAGAATACAGAAAAATGTGTTTGTAGATTGGGAAGTCTTAAAACAGCAAACAAATCTTTACTTACGCAGCAGGGAATATGGAAGTTTGGATTCTTACTTTAAAAAAAAAAAAAAAACCAATGATACTCACATCAGTAATTAAGTTTTAGGCATTTATGGATAACCTCTGAGTACAGCACTATGCAAGTAATGGGAACGGTGGCAATGAAAGAATGAACAACTTCAAACCAAAAATTCACGCGACATACTTTATTGTGACATTAGCTTTATTGCAGAGGTCTAAAACCAAACCCACAATATATTGAGGTATGCCTGTGCATAAATTATCTATGTGTGTGTGTGTATGTGTGTGTTATATATATGACAAAGTGAAATATAATCTGTTTCTTAAATTTCCCCATCTTTGTCTGAGGGAGGGAGAGATGGAGAGTGACTGCTAATAGGTGATAATATCTATGTTCTAATATTAGTCAGTGGTGATATCCCAACTTTGTGAATACATTAAAAACCACTGAATTGTACACTTTAAAGGAGTAGATTTTATGTTATATGAATTACATCTCAATTTAAAAATGTATGAGAATTACCCCTGCTTTAATTTTTTTTTAATTTTGATAATTAAAAGTGCTTTGAGATTTCAAATATTCTTAAGGAAAGGCAAAAATTTTCCCAAAGGCGCATGGATTGAGAAAGATTTAAAGACACTTCTATGAAAGGTTACTGGTTGTTTTTAGCAAAGGCTAACAGTCAGAGGTAGGAAATGATCTTGCTCCCTGTTCGGCTAATAATCATCTACTTAAGGACAGGCTAAAATGTCTGCTTTGCAGGCAAAGTAAATCACTAAATGTGAACGTTTTATGTTCTGTCTGTGTTAAAACTAATATGCAATTTATAAGCTTGACATATATATTGATTTTGGTAACGCTCAGTCAATCCCACAAGTGACTCTTAATATATTATCCTCAAAGATAAATTGAGATTATGAGTAGAGAACTAGTTTGGTGCCACCTAATCATAGCTCAGGGGCTCATATTTTTTATCCAATTAGGGGCTACTCAGGAAGGAATCTATAAAAGAGAATATGAGCAAAAAGAAGCTTTTTCTGGCCCTTTACTAACATTCTACCCATTGTCCATTCAGCGACATGTCACTCTAAGAGTCTTGGTAAACTCTGGTTTTGTGCTTCTGAATTTATACTTCACCAAGTAATCTGGATAAACATCTTTTTAAAAATTGTCTTTTTATATCAAAAGTAAGTTACATATTCTCTCTATTGCTTAATGCCGAATTGCAGTATATATTTTGATTATGTAGTTTTGAGGGGCCTGCTACAGCTAGCACTACTATGTATGCCTTTCAAAGCAATTAAAAGTGAGCCCCCCATTCCACCATCATCTAAGAATTTACCTTGACTTTCTAGCTCCCTCCTGCCTCTCCGATGCTGTGATGTATTTGCTGGAATGCAGCCATTTAGCCCCTGTTTCTTCTAAATCTCCAGTCTCCATTTATTGCCATTATTACCTAGTCATTAGCCTTCAGTCAGGAAATGCATAAATTCTGCTTGATTGTATCCTCGTATTGCTTTTCAGTTTCTTTTGTCTGTTTTCTCACTTCAGCTCCAAAAATTCAATAACAGCAGAACAGAATCACAAGGTCAAGGGTATTATCCGGCAATCTCTCTACCCGCTTGGTGTCCCATGTGGGCATTCTCGGGTGGATGGGCTTTACAGAGCTTGGTCCAGCTTCACAGGCTTTCCCTGAGTGGGACTGGCTTTCCTCCTCATGGGCCCTCACTTCAGCTCAGCTTCAAACTATTCTGTACAAAGTCCACAGTGAAACACAAGTACAAACTTATTAAATTCTATGAGGGGTGAGTTGGCCATTTGAATGAAGGTGTGTCAACCTTCCTTATTCTTCTTCTTTCACAATATGCTTTTTCCACACTTAGAGTCACTCCATGACAGTTTTAACTCTGTAGGGTCTCCTGGAGAATAACCATTCTGTGCTCCATCAGTTGTCATTGGCTGACTTTGAGAAGGCTGTTTCCTAAGTTCCACATAAACAGCTTTGAATTGGGAAGCCATAACTAGGGTTTCCAATGAAACAGAGGATCCCAGGATTGGAGATCCTCTGTTTGAGAGGGAGATCCTCTGATTGAGAGGGAATTTCAGAAATGCCTGAATAAATCACCACATTTTATAGATATGGAAAATGAATCTCAGAGGGGCAGTAAGTTGTCCAAAATGACATAGCTAATTATTGAGAAATGGAACTACAAATTTGGTCTCCTGGTGCCTAATTCCATGCTCTTTCCCCCATCACTCATCTCCTGCCTATTTATACTCTATATTCTTCATTCACTTGAAAAATATAAGGCTTCACACTTTTATATTAGAGATTATCCTTTTTATTCCCTTAATGTATTTCTGAAAAGCATATGACAAAATGAGTTATCAAATTGAATACATTTTTTACTATAAAATATGTTGAGAAATATGTCCCCAGCCAAAAGTTTTATTAAAGATCAAAGAGAGCTATATGCATAATTATCATAAAATATATGGATGTTTAAAAATATATGCAAAACTCTCTAAAAATGTGAAAGTGAACCAATAAAATTGGCAGGTGTAGCAGACCAAATACACTGGCTATGTAAGTTATATATATAGAGAGATACTACACATTAAAAAGCAACTACTGTATATTTGATCTAAAAGGAGTATATCAGCACTATTCACTATTAAATATGATTGACATTTTAAGTTTACCCATAGGTTAACCTATTAGAATGCATGGAGTTTCTTGAAATAGTGTCAATAATTCATGTCTTCTATTTTAAAATCATTCAAGGAAGAAGCAGCTAAGACTTCCATTTTACTCAGCTTTCCCTGTGGTAGGTAGAGACATTTCCAAAGTATCATAGCCAGGTTAAAATATGATAAATTCTAAATCCACATTCTTATTATTCACATCATTGACAATAATCATCGTCCACCCAACTGAAAGCATTTGACATTAGTTCTCTACCTCACCCTCTCCAGTTTACTCAAAACACTGTTCGTCATCAGATAAATTCCTTGAGAAAACTGCAAAGCCAGCAGTCAGAGTACTTCATGCTGTTTAAAAATGCCACGAAAACAACAGTCATAATTAGGACCCTCAAAATCCCTCTCACTGCATGACAAAGAAAGGCACAGATCAGTAATCTGAATGCCCATGGTCAACATGAACGTTAGAAAGACAAGAGCTGTAAGTTCTGTCAAAAGAGAATCAAATAAATAATTTTATACTGGCTGACACTTCACACGGTGGGGTTCCTATCATCAGTATCTCTGAAGCTCTTCCACAGTCAAGGTGAATGGCTTTAAGGAGCTCAGTATCTAATCCCCGACAGCAGACAAAAAACTATAAGTCTGTGATCAATAGCTGATGCCATGGGGATGGAGAGTAATTTATTTTCTGTCATCTTAGTCAGGTGAAGCTCTTTCTAAGAGGAACAACCCAAATCAGGAAGGTTTCCCTCCTAAGCCTTCCTGTCCACTCATTTTCCAGTAATGTTACTCCTTTCTCTACCACTGGCCAGCATTCATCATGATAGTCATTCCTTGAATAGACTCTTTTGTGAGCAAATCTGTAGAGCTTTCATCCAATTTTTAAAAACACAGAGAAGTAAGATCTTGCATTTCACTGTATTTACTTCCAATTATTTAAAACAAGAAGCTGCCTAGTAATATTTTGATTTTGATGGCTAGCCAAGTGATATTGGAAAAGGGTTTCAATTTTGCTTCCATTTTCCATTCTAAAGCTCCCTCTTTAAAACAAAAATTACCCATATTCTGCTTACCAGAATATCTATATTTCAGTAGAGTAGTAAAACAAAATTCTACAAAGGCTCCCACTAGTCCAAACAGCTCTTCTGTATGAATTAAATAAAGACTAGCCTCTGTGGGAAAATATGGTTTGGCTATTGGAGCAAGGCTGCATTCTTAGTCAGAAAACAACCTGGAAAAGTATTCACTGACCCTGAATTCTGCTCAGTGACTCATAGTTTCCCATTTATTTCCATTATAGAATTCTACTCGAAAAATGTCTGTCTCCAGCCAAACTTTTGGAATCATATAGTTGAGAAAAAAAGTTTTATTAAGTGAATGGTAAATGCTGATTGATATTAATTCATTGACAAAAATTAATAATTAATAGGAAAGATTGTGAATATTACTTACGGCTACTTGAGTAACCTTTTGAGAAATACGCTTTTACAAAAGATTTTCTGGTTTTATTATCCCAGGAAGAATTAAAAAAAAGAAAAAACAGCACTATGTATTTCTCTAAAGGAGGCACAAAACTAAATACACTGTAGTAGAAAAAAATAGATGTGTAGTGTTAAAAACTCTAGAAGGAAGGTAAGTGAAAGTTTCTAGAGCCCTCCCACAGCCCTCTGCACTTCTGAACACAGTGAACACGACTAGTTAAGGTCCATTGTACTTGGAAATACGTTTGAATGTACTTAATAGACATATAATAGGTAACCTGTACATAGCAAACCCTCAAAAATGTTTACTGAAAGAAGTAAACAGACTTTGAAAAGGAAGAGTGGCTAGGTCCATTTCCCACTTTGATAAGTGAATGCATGACAATCAGCAAATTCAGTGCTGGTTCAACGAAGATTCTTGTCCTTCTTCAGCCTTTTCTTCTGTCCAGTCTACCAAATTAGTTATTAATAATGTTCATATCAATGATTTTAGATGTTTTATTCATTTAGTCAATGAACATTTATTATATTAACACATCAGAAAGTGTGTAGAAAGTTGGCAAGGGTGACCCCAGTTGCAGCAGCAAGATTAAGAATCCAGGAATATCCTTTGAATGGCCAGATACTGTAGATACTTTTACAATCAATTGGACTAGAACTCTGCAATATTTGACTCAGCTAATAGGCCCTCCTTCTTGAAACTGGTGCAGTGGCTCAGAGTATTTATTTTGCTAAAAGTTTCTTACAGAACTTTATAAAACACAGATGTTTGGGCCCTAATCACACAGAAATTTCAATACAGAAGATCTTGGGAGAGGCCCAAATATACATATTTTTATTAGCACCCCACCCCCATGACCACTATGTAATGCTAGTGCCACTTATTTGTGAGTCAGACTTTGAGAAACACAGATCTGTCTCCTAGCAGAATGAACACTCTCTCCTGATTCTCTAAAACTCTCTGAATAGTGCTCCTCTGTCTACTTTCTGAATGCTCTTTATCTACCCATCTTTATCTACTGGTGCCTCACAAAGTTCCACCTCTAGCACACAGCTCTTCATACTCTACACAACACCCTCTCCCCAAAGCTTTTCCTACCTTAGAGTTTAGCTTTAACCTATAAGATGATACATTTCCAGTCCTTAACCCCATCCTTAACTACTCCCTCAGACTCACATCTAACAACCCACTGGGCTGGGCCCATGCCTATAATCTCAATACAGGGATTAGGATTATTGGAAGGTCAAGGCGGGCTGATTGCTTGAATCCCAGAGTTTGAGACCAGCCTGGGCAACATGGTGAAATCCTGTGTCTACAACAGGAAAAAAAAAAGCCCACTGAACATCTCTATCTGGATGTTGCAATGAAACTGCTCAAGACAATGGGATATAGTTACTCAACCATACATCCTACAGACTGATGACTGGGTGCCTTTGTTCATGCTTTCCCTGGGCTTGGAATCTTTCCTTCCACTGCTATCTGACTTAATTTAAGATTCATTTTAGGTGCCCTCTCCTGAAGGCAAGAACTTCTCAAACCCATCCTTCCTTCCTTTATACATGGGCTGATGAAATTCTGAGCATACTTCTATCAATACACTTACTGGTATCTCATAAAAAAATAAAAATAATTTGTAGGTAGATGCTTTGGAATTCATACAGAGATAAAGGCAGAAATTATATCGAACTTTCTCAATAATCAGCTGAAATTTTGGCTTGATAGCAAAAAGGAAATAACTAAATTTCTCCAAAGTATCCACTAATTTAGAGGTGAAGGTGAATTAGGAAACACATGCAAAGAGAAGACTAAAAATTCATTTCTGAAGAAATTTACTGAGTATAATATAGTGACAATGATTAGTTTAACAAATATTTATTGAGTACCTAAAAATACTAGGTACAAGATTCAAGATGCCAGACATCATTCTAGGTACTGCATATCTAGCAATGAACAAAAAGGCCTAGCCCTCTGATATGGTTCAGCTCTGCGTCCCCCCTCAAATCTCATGTTGAATCGTAATCCCCAATGTTGGAGGTATGGCCTGGTAAGAGGTGATTGGATCATGGGGGTGGTTTCTAATGGTTTAGCACCCCTAATAGTTTAGTCTCCCTAGTGCTGTTTCATGATAGAGTTCTCATAAGATCTGGTTGTTTTAAAAGTATGTAGCACCTCCCCCTTTGCTTGCTTGTTTTCTCTTTCTCTCTCTCCTGCTGGCCCGTAAATATGTGTCTGCTTCCCCTTCACCTTCTGCCATGATTGTAAGTTTCATGAGGCCTCCCCAGAAGCAGAAGCCTGTACAGCCCACACAACCGTGGGCTGGTTAAACTTCTTTCCTTTATAAATTACCCAGTCTCAGGTATGTCTTTATAGCAATGTGAGAATGGACTAATACACCCTCATTATGGTTTCATTCCAGTAAGGGCAAATGGAGCCAAAACAAATTCTTTATATGGTCACTTGTGCAGGTACATAGGTTAAAAATATATAAAGTGAATTTCCATTTCCAACTATGACAGCGATGGGGATCAAAATTACTCTCCCACTGTAAACAACTAGAAACTGGACAAATAGAGGAAGCAACCGTTTTAAGATTTGACAAGAGGTAAAACAGGACTATGATGTCAGGGAGAAAGAAAACAAATTAAGTTAGCCTTCTAATCAATGAAGAGATATTGCTTCAGGAATTGGCATGGGGGTCCTCTTGACTCTGGCTGAATGCCCATCAGGGCTGCATGAGTTGAACCTTCTCAAGATCAGGCAAAAATTAACTTCTACACAAAGAACCAGGGAGCTATAATCCAAAAGTTCCCACTGCTCATACAGAGCTAGGAAAATGTATGTACACTGGTGTATATACTAAAAATATATATACCAAGTGGACTTATGCTTTAAACCATGACAGAGTAACAGACTTCACACCTGCCAAAGAGACATGGTCAAATACACAAGATATACAATGGAAACCTTAGAAGTCTTACACTTTACTAAGAGGGCTAAATTTACTCTAGCTAGAGACTGCTCTAGAATGTAACCCCCGAAAAAATATCCACAAGAAACTGAACTAGCTGCCAAAATACAGCTGTACACTCTTTAAGGAAATACAACAAAATCTAGTACTCAACCACCTGAAATTGACAATTTCCAAAATCCAATGAAAATTAATAAATGAAGAAGAAAGAAAAAGGAACAAATAAGAAGAAAAATCTCAATAGAAAGACACAAAGATGATGGAGTTAGCACAAAAAATATTAAAACAGCTATAATAAAAATTCTCAAAACCTTTAAAGCTTTAAAATACAACATGAATATAATAAGGAAAAAGAAGACATAAATGATGACATTTCTATACATAAAAAATACAATATGTGAAATAATACCTCCAATGAGTAGAATTAACAATACATTAGATACTGGTGAAAAAAACACACTGGTGAATAAACAGAAACACACAGAGAAAAAAGAGTGAAAAAATAAATAAACAGAGCCCCTGTGATCAATAGGAGGATGTCAGATGGCCTCATAAATGTGTCAGCTTCCAGCCAAGATGGAGTAACAGGAACCAGAGTCACTTCCCACTTGAAATGAAAAACACACACACATACATACACAAAATATATGAAACGATTCTCAAGATATTGAATGTCAGGAAGCTGAAAACAGTGATCCTGAAGAAACAGGGAATAAACAAGTTGAGCCCTACAATAGCCCCAGTTTATTGCTCAGGGAGAGCTTCCAGGCCATGGGGCAGAAGCAGGGAACCCAGCTGGGCCTGATGGTCTGAGTTTAGGAAATGGAGCTAGGAATCAAGGAAGCCCTGGAGCTCACAGAACAGGATACTGGTGAAGAGAGATCTCCAAAGACAGAGAACTCTGGAGCTCCTCAGAGGAGCCCCGTCAAGCCTTCAGCTGAACAGTATCAGCAAATTCCTATATGGAAACTACCCTCAGTCAGGGAAAATCACTGGAAGAATCAGATAACAGGATCCCAGTAATCACCAAGGGTCAAGAATAGTTTGTGTTCTCAGCAGCTTGAGTGGAAAAGTTCATAATTTAGAAGACCTTGGATAGAATATTCAGAAGAGTTTTGCCTTTAGAGTGGGGAAAAGCTTTTTCTTAGACTAAATGCTCTGGTGTTACCTGACAAATCTTAAAAGTAAGATATGAAAGGATCAAATAGTTTTCAAGTGCCAGAACAAAGCTCAAAAATAATTATAGAACTATAAAAGTATCCAGACCCTAATAAAAAAAAATCCACACTGCAAATTCCAATAAAAAATGACGAGGCTTGCAAATAAGCAAGAGAATATGACCCATAATGGGGAGAAAATTCAATCACTACAAATGAAACTTGTAACGACAGGTGACAGAATTAGTAGACAAGGACATGAAAACAGTTATTACAACTTTATTCTGCATGTTTAAGAAGCCAGAGAAAATACTGACATCTTAAGAAAACACAAGGAAAATTTTCTAAACACCCTAACGGAATGATGAAAACACAAAAACTACAGATTCAAGGAGTTCAATAAACTCAAAGGATAAGAAACATGAAGAAAACAACACCATGGTGCAGCGTAATCAACTTATTTGAATCAGCAATAAAGAAAAAATCTTAAAATCAATCAGAGGAAAGCAAACAAACAAAAAAAGCCTGTATGTACAGAGGAATAAAGAAAAGGACGCCAGCAGATGTTTTTGTCAGAAACAATACAATCTGAAAGATAGCATAACAACATCTTTTAAGTACATGAAGAAGAATTATCAACCCAATGAAAAGATCCTTCAAAAATAAAAGAGAAATAAGGTTTTTTTTCAGACATAAAAATGATGAAAGATTCAGCAGCAGCAGATCTTCCCTATAAGAAATGTTAAAGGAAATCCTTCAAGCAGAAGGAAAATGATACCAAATGGAAACATGAATCTATAATGAGAATGAAGAGCATAAGGAATGGTAACTTCAAGGTTAAATATAAAACTATTTTCTGATTACTTAAATGTCCTTAAAAGTTAATTGATTGTTTAAAACAAAAATAATAAAAATGCATGACAATAGCAGAAAGGCCTGCAAGGGAGAAGGAGATACAGAAGTGGACTGCTGTAAAATTTTTGTCTCATATATATGACAAATAAAAACATAGTCATATTTGACTATATGACTATTCTCTTCACATATATATATACATATATATATATATATATATATATACATATATATATATATATATATATATATATTTATTTTGGAAAGTTTCTACTGCTTTTGCCTACAAATTCACTAATCTTTTTCTTGTGCCATGTCTACTATGCCATTAATCCACTCAGTTTATTTTTAACCTCAGACAATTTACTTCAAGGTAAACTGATAAAGATTACAATACAGAGCTTAAAGGAATCACTAAAATAACACAACAAAGAGATATTAAGCAAATAATACTCAATTAAACCCAAAGAAGCCAAAAAAAGAAGAAAAAGAAGAATGAAAAAAGGAAAAATAGGCACTGTGGCTCACGCCTGTAATCCCAGCACTTTGGGAGGCTGAAGCGGGCGGATTGCCTGAGCTCAGGAGTTCGACACCAGCCTGGGCAACATGGTGAAACTCCGCCTCAACTAAAATCCAAAAAAAAAAAAAATTAGCCGGGCATGGTGGCGTGCGCCTGTAGTCCCAGCTACTTGGGAGGCTGAGGCAGGAGAATTGCTTGAACCCAGGAGGCAGAAGTTGCAGTGAGTCGGGATCTTGCCACTGCACTCCAGCCTGGCGACAGAGTGAGACTCCATCTCCAAAAAATTTTAAAAAAAGGAAAAATATAAAGCAAATAAAAATAATATTTAAATGCAACCACATCAATAATCACATTAAAGTATAAATGGTCTAAACCTCTCAATTAAAAAGAAAAGGTGGCCAGGCGAGGTGGCTCATGCCAGTAATCCCAGCACTTAGGAGGCTGAGGTGGGCGGATCACCTGAGGTCAGGAGTTCGAGACCAGCCTGGCCAACATGGTGAAACTCCATCTCTACTAAAAATACAAAAATTAGCCGGGTGTGGTGGCAGACACCTGTAATCGCAGCTACTCAGGAGGCTGAGGAAGGAGAATCACTTGAACCCGGGAGGCAGAGGTTGCAGTGAGCTGAGATCGTGCCATTGCACTCCAGCATGGGCAACAAGAGTGAAATTCCATTTCAAAAAAAAAAAAAAAGGCAAAGGTTATCAGACCAGATTAAAAAGCAATACAGAACAGTATGCTGGACATAAATAGCTTAAAATTAAAGGATAAAAAAATACCATGCCATGCTAAAACACATAAAATGAAAGTTGTAGTGGCTATATTAATAGAGGAAACATTTTATTATAGAGCAAAAAGATTTCTATAGATTAAGCAAATCATTTTATAATAATCAGTATGATCAATGAAGACGAAATAACAATCTTCAAATTTTACATACTAACAAGAGCTTCAAAGTAAATACAGCAAAAGCTCAGAGAACAGCCAGGAAAAATAGACAAAAACCAAAATTACAGTAAAAGATTTAAAAACCCCTCTTTCAGCTGGGCATGGTGGCATGTGCCACCTGTAGTTCTGGCTATTCAGGAGACTGAGGCAGGAAGACAATGTTAGTCCAGAGGTCCAAGGCCAGCCTGGGCAACACAGCAAGACCATGTCTCTAAAAGTATAAATAAATAAATAACTTTTTCTAAAAAACCCTCTTTCAATAATCTATAGAAAGGTAGATACTAAATAAGTAAGTATATAAAAGACAACTTATTTGACATTTATAAAACATTTCACCCATTAACAGCAGAATACACATTCTTTTCAAGTACACATAGAACATTTACCAATATAGATACTATTTATTCTATACAAAAAGTGTCAATAAATTTAAAAGGATCCAAATCATAGAAATATGTTCTTTGACTACAATCAAATTAAATTACAAATCTATAATGGAAAGGTATCTGGAAAATCCTGGAATATTTTGAAACAAAATAACATACTTCTAATTACCCAATGGGTCAAAAGAGAAATAAAAATGAAACCAGAAAGTATAAAAGTACTAAAAATGTACCATAACAAAATTTGTGGAACATAGCTAAAGCAGTGGTTGGAGGGAAATTTGTAACATTAAACACCTATAATGTCCAAGCAATGACTTCAGCTTTGATGTTAAAAGAGAAAAATAGCAAACTAAATCCAAAATAAGCAGAAAAAATAGGAAATAACAAGTACCAGAACCAAAAACAATGAAGCAGAAAACAGAAAAAAAGAATAAATCAATGAAACCAAATGTTTATTTTTAGAAAAGATCAATACAATTAATAAACCTTTATCCAGATGGATCAGGAAAAAGAGAAGACACAAATTAGCAATATCAGCAATGAGAGAGGTGACATCACTACAAATTTTACTGATATTAAATGAAAAATGTTGGAATATTACAAATAACTTTATGCCAACAAGCTCACCAACTTAGTGTAAAAGATCAATTCCTTGTAAAACACAATCTACCAAAGCTCACTCAAGAAGAAATAGATAACCTGAATAGCCCTTTATCTATCAAAGAAATTGAACTTGTAATTTAAAACTTTTCTACCAAGAGGCTGGGTGTGGTGGCTCACGCCTGTAATCTCAGCACTTTGGGAGGCCGAGGCGGGTGGATCACGAGGTCAGGAGATCAAGATCATCCTGGCTAATATGGTGAAACCCCGTCTGTACTAAAAATACAAAAAAATTAGCTGGGCATGGTGGCGGGCACCTGTAGTCCCAGCTACTGAGGAGGCTGAGCCAGGAGAATGGCGTGAACCCAGGAAGCGGAGCTTGCAGTAAGCCGAGATCGTGCCACTGCACTCCAGCTTGGGCGACAAAGTGAGACTCTGTCTCAAAAAAATAAATAAATAAAAATAATAAATAAAAACAAAAACTTTTCTACCAAGAAAACTCCAGGTCCAGATGGCTTCATCAGAGAATTTCTACAAACATTTAAGAAAAAAATAATTTATTATTTTTCTTCTTAAAAAAAAGTTCTTCAAAAACTCTTTCAGAAAATTGAAGAGGAAGGAACACTCACTAACTCATTCTATGAGGCCAGCATTACCCAAATACCAAAACAAGACAGATAACATGAAAAGGAAGCCATCAGCTAATGTCCCCTATATAAATAGACACAAGTATTATTAACAAAATTTTAGCAAATCAATCTAACTCTATATAAAAAATATAATGCATCATAACCAAATGGAGTTCATCCTGGGACTACAAGGATGATGTAACGTTTGAAAAATAATCAATGGAATTCATCATATTAACAGATGAAAAAATAAAAACCACATGATCATCGCAATATATGGGAAAAAAGTACTTGACAAAATCTGGCATCCATTCCTGTTAAAAAAATTCTTAGCAAATTAGGAATAGAAGGGTACTACCTCAACCTGTAAAGGGAATCTAGGAAAAACAGTATATCATATTTAATGATGAAAGACTAAATATTTTCTTCCTAAGGTCAAAGATAAGACCTGGATGATTGCTCTCACCACTTCTATTCAACATTGTACTAAAAGTTCTAACCAATGCAATCAGGCAAGAAAAAGACAGAAAAGGTATCCAGATTGGAAATAAATAAATAAACTATCTATATGTAGATATCATAAAAAATTTATATTTAGAAAATCTTATAGAATACATTAAAAGCAACTAAAATACATGAATTTAGCAAATTTATGATACATGAGTAATATAGAAAGAGCAATAATTGTATTTCTATATATTAACAGTGAGCAATCAGAAAACTTTAAAAACAATGCCATTTACAATTGCATAAAATATTCTAACAAAAGATGTGCAAGATCTGTACACTGAACACTGCAAACATTGCTGAGAAATTAAAGAACACCTAAATTAATGAAGAGATATAACTTGTTCAAAGATTGGAAGATATAGTATTTTAAGATGTTATGTAAATTAGTATAGCCGCTATGCAAAAGTGTATAGAAGTTCCTCAAAAACCAAAAAATAGGCTGGGCATGGTGGCTAAAGCCTGTAATTCTAGCACTTTGGGAGGCCAAGGTGGGCAGATCACTTGAGGTCAGGAGTTCAAAACCAGCCTGGCCAACGTGGTGAAACCCTGTCTCTATTAAAAATACAAAAATTAGCCAGACGTGGTGGCAGGCACCTGTAATCCCAGCTACTCAGAAGGCTGAAGCAGGAGAATTAATTGAATCCAGGAGGCAGAGGTTGCAGTGAGCTGAGATCTCGCCACTGCACTCCAGCCTGGGCGACAGAGTGAGACTCCGTCTCAAAAAAATAAAGAACTACCATATGATCCAGCAATTCCACTACTGCACATATATAAAAGGAAATCAATATATCAAAGAGATATTTGCACTGTTTATTGTAATACTCTCATGTTTATTGTAGCACAATAGCCAAAATATGGAAATCAAGCTAAATGCTCATCACTGGATGGATAAATGGATAAAGAAAATGTGGTATACCTACACAATGGAATATTACGCAGCCATTAAAAAGAATGAAAGCTCGTCATTTGCAGCAACATGGATGGAACTGGACGTCATTATGTTAAATGAAAATAAGCCAAGTACAGAAAGACAAATATCTCATGTTTTCACTCATTTGTGGGAACTAAAACCATGAATCTCATTAAGGTAAAGGGTAGATTGGTAGTTACCAGAGGCTGAAAAGGGTAGAGGATGAAGAGAGGTTAATTAATGGGTACAAATTTACAGTTAGATAGAAGAAATAAGATCTAGTGTTTGATAGATCAGTAAGGTGACCAGTGGCCTATTTATAATAATTTATCATACATCTCAATATAGCTAAGAAGGGAATAATTTGAATGTTTCTGGAATAAAGAAAAGAGAAATATTTAAGGTTATGGATATCTCAATTACACTGACTTGATCTTTACAAATTATATCAACATATTAAATTATCTTAGGTACTCCCAAAATATGTACATTATATGGCAATTTTTTAAAAGTTACATTAAAAAAAGATGTCAATTCACTCCAAGTTGATCAATATATTCAATGATTCAAATGAAATCCCAAACAAAATCCTAGTAGGCTTTCTCATATAAATTGATGAGCTTTCTAAAGCTCATATGAAAATGCAAAGAACCTGAAATAGCCAAAACTATTGTGAAAAAGAAGAAAGTCAGCACACTTATACTATGTGCATCAAGACTTGCTATAAAATTATAGTAAGAAAGCAATGCGGTACTGCCATCAAATAGACTCAGATTAGGACAGAATAGAGTCCAAAAATACACTAACACATATGTTGTTAATTAATTTTCAACAAAGGTGCAAAGGTAGATAACTAGGGAAAAGATCATCTTTTCAATAAATAGTACTGGAACAACTAGAAATTCACATGCAAAAAAATTTTAAAGGTCTTCCATCCATACTTCATACCACACACCACATACAAAAATTAACTCAAAATGGATCATGGACCTAAATGCAAAATCTAAAACCTTTTAGAACTTCTAGAAGAAAACACAAAAGAAAATAAAAATCTTTGTGACCTTGGCTTAGGCATATTTGAAAGATAGGACACAAAAAGCACAATCCATGACTTACAATTCTTCTGCTCTTCAAAAGACATTGACAAAAGAATGAGAAGATAAGCCACATACTTCAAGAAAATACTGGCAAATCATGTATCTGATAAAGTACTTGTATCCAGAATACATAAAGAACTTTCAAAATTCAGTAATAATCAAACAACTGTTTTTTTTAAATTATACTTTAAGTTCTGGGATGCATGTGCAGAATATGCAGGTTTGTTACATAGGTATACACGTGCCACGGTGGTTTGCTGCACCCATCAACCCCTCATCTACATTAGATATTTCTCCTAGTGCTATCTCTCCCCTAGTCCCGTATCCCCTGACAGGTCCTAGTGTGTGATGTTTCCCTCCTTGTGTCCATGTGTTCTCATTGTTCAACTGGCACTCATGAGTGAGAACATGCGGTGTTTGGTTTTCTGTTCTTGCGTTAGTTTGCTGAGAATGATGGTTTCCAGCTTCATCCATGTCCCTGCAAAGAACGTGAACTCATCCTTTTTTATGGCTACATAGTATTCTATGTTGTAGATGTGCCACATTTTCTTTATCTAGTCTATCACTGATGGGCATTTGGGTTGGTTCCAAATCTTCACTTTTGTGAACAGTGCTGCAATAAATATATGTGTGTATGTGTCTTTACAGTAGAATGATTTATAATCCTTTGGGAATATACACAGTAATGGGATTGCTGGGTCAAATGGTATTTCTGGTTCTAGATCCTTGAGGAATTGCCACACTGTCTTCCACAACAGTTGAACTAATTTACATTCCCACCAACAGTGTAAAAGCGTTCCTATTTCTCCACATCCTCTCCAGCATCTGTTGTTTCCTGACTTTTTAATGATTGCCATTCTAACTGGCATAAGATGGTATCTCATTGTGGTTTTGGTTTGGATTTCTCTAATGACCAGTGATAATGAGCTTTTTTTCATATTTATTGGCCACATAAATGTCTTCTTTTGAGAAGTGTCTGTTCATATCCTTCAGCCATTTTTTGATGGGTTTTTTTTTTCTTGTACATTTCCTTAAGTTCTTTGTAGATTCTGGATATTAGCCCTTTGTCAGATGGACAGATTGCAAAAATTTTCTCCCATTCTCTAGGGTGCCTGTTCACTCTGATGATAGTTTCTTTCACTGGGCAGAAGCTCTTTAGTTTAATTGGATCCCATTTGTCAATTTTGGCCTTTGTTGCCATTGCTTTTGGTGTTTTAGTCATGAAATCTTTGTCCATGCCTATGTCCTGAATGACATTGCCTAGGTTTTCTTTCAGGATTTTTATGATTTTAGGTCTTACATTTAAGTCTTTAATCCATCTTGATTTAATTTTTGTATAAGGTATAAGGAAGGGGTCCAGTTTCAGTTTCCTGCATATGGCTAGCCAGTTTTCCCAACACCATTTATTAAATAGGGAATCCTTTCCCCATTGCTTGTTTTTGTCAGGTTTGTCAAAGATCAGATGGTTGTAGATGTGTGGCATTATTTCTGAGGCCTCTGTTCTGTTCCAGTGGTCTATATATCTGTTTTGGTACCGGTACCATGCTGTTTTGGTTACTGTAGCCTTGTAGTATAGTTTTAAGTCAGGTAGCATGATGCCTCCAGCTTTATTCTTTTGGCTTAGGATTGTCTTGGCTATACGGGCTCTTTTTTGGTCCTGTATGAAATTTAAAGTAGTTTTTTCTAATTCTGTGAAGAAAGTCAAATGGTAGCTTGATGAAGATAGCATTGAATCTACAAATTACTTTGGGCAGTATGGCCATTTTCACAATACTGATTCTTCCTATCCATGAGCAAGGAATGTTTTTCCATTTATTTGTGTCTGCTCTTATCTCCTTGAGCAGAAACCACTGTATTTTTTAATGAGCTAAAGATCTGAACAGACAAGTCAGGAACTGAAGTCAGTGGTATTTCTCTAGGATATCATCCCTGATCCTACCAGATGAAAAGGATCTGCCAACACATACCACTTATCATCTTGTAGTTCACTGGCTGGAAGACATGACTCATCTCAATTATTCAATTTTAAACTACTTGGAATTAGAAATGATATTAGATTACTTCTGACATCCCTCAGTCTGTCACAGGGTCTAGCATGATGCATGCTTCACATGAGTAAATATTAAATGCATAAACACAGAAGAATTGTAAGTATATATGGAAATGCTTTTTATTTTTTATTTCAATCACTTTGGTGGTACGAGTGGTTTTTGGTTACACGGCTGAATTCTATAATGGTGAATTCTGAGATTTTAGTGCACTAGTCAACTGAGCAGTGTGTACTGTACCCAATATGTGGTCTTTTATTCCTCACCCTCCCTCCGAGTCCCCAAAGTCTATTATATCATTCTGTATGTCTTTGCATCCTCGTTGCTTAGCTCCCAGTGAGAACGTACAGTATTCGGTTTTCCATTCCTGAGTTACTTCGCTTAGAATAATGAGCTAATTAAAGTGAATGCTGTATTGAAGAAACA
Organism: Symphalangus syndactylus; assembly: GCF_028878055.3. Classification (NCBI taxonomy): domain Eukaryota; kingdom Metazoa; phylum Chordata; class Mammalia; order Primates; family Hylobatidae; genus Symphalangus; species Symphalangus syndactylus. The sequence goes on along the minus strand of NC_072423.2, from coordinate 72,769,360 downwards.
TATTTCAGAAAGTTATTATATAGGCTTAATAATTTACAGGCTGGGCGCGGTGGCTCACACCTATAATTCCAGCACTTTGAGAGGCCGAGGCAGGCAAATCACCTGAGGTCAGGAGTTTGAGACCAGCCTGGCCAACATGGGTAAACCCCGTCTCTACTAAAAATACAAAAATTAGCCGGGCAAAGTGGCAGGCGGTTGTAATCCTAGCTACTTGGGAGGCTGAGGCAGAAGAATTGCTTGAACCCGGGAGGCGGAGGTTGCAGTGAGCAAAGATCGTGCCACTGCACTGCAGCCTAGGCAACGAGGGTAACTCCTTCTGAAAACACACACAGACACCCCCAATAATTTATATTTAGTTTCCTTTTCTGATTATATTTGGATGGAAGGATTTTTTTTTTGCATGTGAATCTCCAATTGTTCCACACTAATGAAAAGTCTTTTCCTTTTTATTTCCTATTTGTATCATTAGTGTTCTAAAAAATTGAATTTTTTAAAAATAAATCTTTTCAAATTTATGCTTTTCCTTTAATGTTTTTAAAAATGCGTTAAAAAAAATTGTGTTTTGGCCAGGCACGGTGGCTCACGCCGTAATCCCAGCACTTTGGGAAGCCGAGGTGGGAGGATCACAAGGTGAGGAGATCGAGACCAGCCTGACCAACATGGTGATACCTCGTCTCTACTAAAAATACAAAAATTAGCCGGGCATGGTGGCACGTGACTGTAATCACAGCCATTCAGGGGGCTGAGGCAGGAGAATCACTTGAACCCGGTAGGCAGAGGTTGCAGTGAGGCGAGATCACATCACTGTACTCCAGCCTAGACAACAGAGACTCCGACTCAAAAAAAAAAAAAAAATTGTGTTCCTAAATACATCTTCTAAAGTTAATCACTGTTCTGTAGTTTCCCTTCCCATAGGCCTCCAAATTGTAGAAACCTGTTCCAAGCAGTGCCAGTTCTAAAAAGATAACAAAGGTCTGCTATTATAGAAGACGAAAGGAAACAGAAGACTGGGAAGAGGGAGGTGGGGGAGAAATATCATATACAGTTTCATGAAGATCCAGAGTCCTTAAGTTGTAAGTACTGTCCAAGAGACAACTGCCAGGACAATTCTAGCCTCAGACAATGTTCTGAAGCGAAGACTGATGCTCAGACTACGCGGCCTCCAGAAGGCGGAAATCCTTCAGTTGGCAGCCATCTTGTCTTTTCCAATCTCCAAGTGACGGAGAAAAAAACTACAAAAGCAACAAAGTGATCCAATTTTTTTCCATTTCTGAAGTCTTGCTTCAGGTGGGGAGTTACTGATTAAAAACAACAACAACAACAACAACAACAACAACAACAACAACAAAAACAAAAAACGCATCTCTTCACAAATCGGGGCAGATTTTATAAGTAGATCTGACTCCAGAAAGTTAACCTTATATAACACTTGGATGACAAGAACAGGAAGGAAACAAACAGAGCCCCGAAATCTATCTACTTTCAATAAACATTTATTGGTCATATACATATAAATTTCTCCCTCTGGTGAGTTGTGAAGTTTGTCTAGATTAACCTAATTTCATTGCCATCCCCAGTTTACAGACCCCTCCACCTACCAGACACCTGGCTAACGTTCGCTTCTAATTTTCCATTTGTTATTTCTTAATTTAAGAATCATTTAAAATTTTTCAATTTTTTTTAATAAAATATAAAACTACAGAAATGTGTGTGTGTGGGTGCGTGTGTACACACAATAAGGAGAAAGAAAAACAAGTAGTTCATTTTCGACTAATAGGGAACCTTGCTCCTTTAAATCACCAAAGGTTTTATGGGAATTTACCAAATAGGTTCACTTGCCAATCTCATTATTTATAAGACCCAGAGGATGTTGTAATAATGTATTTTTGGAAAATAACAACAAAGCTGAACTTACAATTCAGAGAGGAAAGAAAAGAGAGTGAGGTTAACTTCAGAATGACTGCAGTTTATTGGTTACCCAATCTCGTAGCCTGCATGACAATGTATCTTTTCCGAAGAAAATGACCTACACATCAAATACAAAATATTGTATTCAATAAAATGGCTATTGTTACAGAATGAAGAAGATGTTGGCATCTTTGAAGGCAGGGGCCAGGAAGCTTTTAGAAATGGATAAGTTGATGTGTGGGAAGGAGGGGGAGTCTAGCAGGGGTGCTGGGGGGAGGCAGGTGAGGGAAGCTGAAGATTTGTAATGTACAAATGCATGTTGAGAAGCTCAAGTGGTCTCAATATGCTCTGAAAAATTGTATGTATGTATAGATGTGTATATATTTTTATAAATACATGAATGCGTGTGTGCATGCACTCTGCTACCATTTATTGACAACTTCTTTTAAGCGAGTGCTCACCGGTACAGAAATCAGGCTGGTTGTCTACCGCTAAGGCCTGTTTCTCTTGGTAGGTTCCTGGGCCTTCTTAAGAGTTATTAAATATTTGGAATATCACCCATGTATGTTGCTATACATTTTGTTAGGCACTTTCATTCATCCATTGGCCAGACTTTGCTCAAAGGCAGGAGAAGCCTGTAGGCTTTAGATATGATGGTCGGGCTTTTGTCATATGCTGTAGTTTGAATTTAGGTTCCAATGTTACATATGAAATGCAAGGATCTACCTGTTACCTGGCTGTATGTTTTAAAACTTCCTTTGGGATGTCCCAGGCCATATCCTGGTTAACACAGGGACTTAGGGAAGCCCAGCCTCTAAATATCTGGTGACTCTTTCTGCAAATGGAAACTTGACCATTCACATAGGGGCTACACCCAGCTCGCCCAGTGAGAATGTCAAGTGTGACCTAGAGCAGGGATCAGTGAACTACAACCCACAGACAAATCTGGAGTGCTGCTGCCTTTCTGGAAACACAGCCATAGTGACATAGAGCTCCTCTCACTTGCTTATGTATAGTCCGTGGCTACACGCCAGCTGCCAGTGTAGAGTTAGTAGTTACAACAGAGATCATATGGCCTGCAAAACAGAAAATAGTTACATCTGGTCTTTTACAGAAAAACTTTGCCAATCCCTGGTCTAGAACAAAAGAATGTGTGTGAGGCCCAGGCTGCAGCTGTGTGCCTTCCTGGGACACACAGAGAAATCCTCTCCCTTCCCCAGCCTAGGGGAACACACTGTTCCCTGAGGAAGGGTGACTGTTAGAACATCCTCCCATCTTGTCACCATCAACACAGGCTGTGCCCTCCTGGAGCACTCTTCTTTCTCGCAGGGACCCCTCCAGTTCTCTTCCTTGCTGGATCTCAGAAAGAATAGGAGAATCAAAGAAAACACGTTGCTTTTCATACTCTGATTCTGAATCTTTGTGTAAAGATCCACTCCCTCAGAGAGAAAGTGCTCTAAGATCCACTCCTGGATTTAGAAAATTAGTATTAATAAAATGAATACCCAGGAAAATATTCTAATGATAATCTGTGAAAATAAAACTTCAGTGCTTCAGTTGATTTCTCCAGAAACTGTTTAAATCTGTTTAACTCTTCTTCACACATCTAAAAAAAACTGCAATTGAAAAATTAGGCTAGGCATGGTGGCTCACACCTGTAATCTCAGCACTTTGGGAGGCCAAAGTGGATCACTTGGGCCCAGGAGTTCGAGACCAGCCTGGGCAACACAGTGAAACCTTGTCTCTATAAAAAATTTAACAATTAGCCAGGAGTGGTGGCATGCACCTGTCATTGCAGCTATTTTGGAGGTTGAGGTGGGAGGATTGCTTGAGCCCAAGAGGTCAAGGCTGCAGTGAGCTATGATTCTGTGTCACTGCACTTCAGCCTGGGCAACAGAGCAAGACCCTGTACCAAACATAAAACAAAATTAAATTGATCATGTGATTTTAGAATTCAGAGTCTCAAGTTCTATTGAACAAACAAAAGGCAAGATCAGAAATAAATGGTTTAGACCCTAAAAGCAAATCTAAAAGAATTTATAAGAAAAACTGAAAACCACTGGGAATTTTTAAAATCACAAGTCAAGGGCGACAAGGCAGTGTCCTGTGAGGGATAGAGTAGTAATGCGCATCGTTACCTGCCAGTGGAGGCCCAAGTTCCTCCTGGTGAGGATGGGCAGTTCCAAGGTTCCTCTGCAATTCACAGGACTGTCTCCCCATTTTCCTGTTATATGCTCAAGATCCATGAGCCCATTTTTAGAACGGACAATTTCTCTAGTGTTTTTGAAGTGAGGCAAAAACATAAATCAAAGCCACTACAATTTACTTATTGCATTATGAAGGAAAAAAAAGAATATGAACTAGAACAAAATTTGCTAGTCTGCTATGAAACTTAATTTGTGGGGAGGATCAGAAGAGGTTGGGAAAGAAGTATTTATCATGTTTAGTGAGGTATGTGGTAGAAAACAGAACAAATGTGGCAGCTATTTTAAGCAAATCGGTTTTCTGCACATCTATTTTGCAACATCTTAAGTCTAGAACTGCACGCTGTACACTTTTTCTTAATGAGAAATATTGTTTCTTTTTAACTGGAAAAACAGTTTAATAGTGTTTGTTATCTAATATTTTTATTTTTTTCTGACTGAAAATGAATAAAGCACTCATTTTATTAACATATAGAATTTACAAAGTATAACCTCTCTCTCCTCTTCATACCCATTGCATGAATGATCTAACAGAGCCTTTGGCAAGTAATCTCGGACATTTCCATATTGATAAATGAGTCTGAGTAGAATATTTTTTATTTACATTGTAAATCATCTAGTATCCTTTTTGACTACCCTTAGCCTTCATGGGTCCCTCTGAATGAATGACAAATCTAAATCAAGTCCTCAGCATATTAGAAGCCAATATACATCTATTACTGATGAACACAGAGAGTAACCAACAATATTTTAAATGTCACTGCCAAGAAACACTTTATAATTTGCATTATGACTTTACATATGTATGAAGGTGGAGGGAAAAGGGTGAATAGGGAAAGACATTCAAATAGTTTCCTGAAAATCAATTGTAATTCTTTAGTTCTCTTCCACTTAGAGCATAACCTTAGAGCCCTAAATTTAACTCTCTTCTTCCACCCTATCTCTGTCCACCTCAAAGCTGTCCATTCCCTTTGGCTGTAGGAAGACAGAATGCAGAAAAAAAACATAAACATGAAACAAAATAGAGGTATATATAAGAAGAGCATCCATGGCCTGAATCCTTAAAACAACAGGTCAGAGAATTATTAGAGGAGCAATGTTCCTCATCTGTCCTTATTTTGAGCATAAAAAGACCTTACCTATTGTTCCATACCAAGGCCTTCTGCAGTCAGTTACGGCCCATTGCAGTGATGGACCTTACACTTGTACAGCATTTTAGGGTTCCATATTTATTGTGTCTCGTAAGTGTGTTAATTATGAAGAAATAGAAGCCGTAGATACCAAATCACTTGCCCCAGCCATGACTTAAAGTAAAATAGTCTTTTGGGAAGAAATGTGGAAAACTTTTGGACCCAATATAATCAGTATAAAAGCCACAACAAATCATGCAGAATAATAAGTTGTTTCTTTCAAGGTTTTCATTATGTTTTGCTTAATGTTTGAAATACAGTTTGAATGAGGTAAATGTGAGCATCATACTGGATGTAGCTTTAGGGAACAGATTTCATTTGTAAGTGGGCTGGAAACCGGCTAGATGAGAGCCATTGCTAAGGGGAACCGCAACATTCATATGTCTAATGAGTTAACCTAAGAACATATAGTTCTGAGGAGAAAAGGGATTGGAGCAATTTATGTAGACACAGTGGAACAACTGTATCAGCCGACAGGAGGGAGAACTACAGAGTTCCACAGAGGTCACAATTACCATGCCATTATGTTATTTTCCCCGATTTCCTGCTTAGCCAGAACTCTAAGAATGAAGGAGGGGCACTTGATGCTGTGAACACTTGCTTCCCCCTTGCACTGTATCACTCCATAGGGAGTGTTCTGGAATGCTGTGGGAGCGCTTACTGATTGTTGCAAGGACTAGCATTTAATTGTCAGGGCCAGGAATGCTAGGAGTCCTAAAATGCATGGACAGTCCTGCATAAGAAAGAACTGTCCTGTGTCATGCAGGACTTTCAAATCCCTGCTGGACACTCACCACAGGAGAAAAACCTGTTTATAACTATCAGAGGTTAATGCAGTTTTAGATATAGATATACAACGTATTTTTTTGCTCAGTTTTATTAAACATTTATTGAAAAAATTTATTGAACATAACTGATGAACGTTAAACTGCACATGTATTAAATGTACAACCTGATGAGTTTTGATGTTTGTATGCACACATGAAACCATCATGACAGTCGAGGACACATACACCTCCATCAGTTACAAAAGTCTTCTTACACCCATTTGTAATTCCATCCCTTCCTCTACGTCCATCTCCAGGTAACCATGATTTGTTTTCTGAATCTACAAATTAATTTGCACTTTAGGCCGGGCACAGTGGTTTACATCTGTAATCCCAGCACTTTGGGAGGCCGAGGCAGGCAGATCACCTGAAGTCAGGAGTTCGAGACCAGCCTGGCCAACATGCTGAAACCTCGTCTCTACTAAAAATACAAAAATTAGCCGGGCATGGTGGTGGGTGCCTGTAATCTCAGCTACTCGGAAGGCTGAGGCAGGAGAATCCAGCCTGGGTGACAGAGTGAGACTCCGTCTCAAAAACAAAAAACAAAAAAACCACAAATAAAAAACAAAAGAAAAAAAATGGCACTTTATAGAATTCTAAATAAATGGAATCATACAATAAGTACTCATAAAATATGTTTTTATACGTGGAACTTTACAGCAATACAACCACAGTGTAATTTGAGGGAAAACTATACTTTGTTTTGTTCAAATACTCACCATTCTGGAAATTCAAGTCATCTGTAGCACCACAAGCAATACAGCTCATGTAGACCCCTCTCCATTTGTAGCATGCATGGTAATTGTGCACATCAGACCAACCAAGTGACTCCTTCAATGTGTTCAGCCAGTTTTACTCATGTCCTAATGTTTACATATTTAAATACTTATTATATAAAATATACTTTCCTTTTACTTTTTCCTTTATGTGATGGTTAATTCTGAGTATCAGCTTAATTGGATTGAAGGATACAAATATTGATCCTGGGTCTGTCTGTGAGGGTTTTGTCAAAAGAGATTAATATTTGAGTCAGTGGGCTGGGGAAGGCGATCCACCCTTAATCTGGTGGGCACAATCCAATCAGCTGCCAGTGAATATAAAGCAGGCAGAGGAACATGGAAAGGAGAGATTGGCCTAGCCCCCCAGCCTGCGTCTTTCTCCTGTGCTGGATTTTTCCTGCCCTCGAACATCGGACTCCAAGTTCTTCAGTGTTGAGACTTGGCCTGGCTCTCCTTGCTCCTCAAGCTTGCAGACAGCCTATTGTGGGACCTTGTAATAGTGTAAGTTAATACTTTATAAACTCCCCTTTATATATCCTATTAGTTCTGTCCCTCTAGAGAACCCTGACTAATACACTTTATATTATAGTTAGGGCATTATATTAATTTCTAAAATTTTGTGCACAAGTAGATTATATTATCTATAAATTTCATTATGGGATAACAAAAGGGGACAATGTGTCTGATAGTGCTGAGTAACGGATCTACAGACCATTCATTCTTTCATTCTTTCTTTTCTGGAAAATCTCACTCTCCAGGCTTCCGTGACAACACTGTCTCCTGGTTTCCCTGATCACTCTTTCTTAGTCTATTTCCCTGGCTCCTCTTGTACCCAACCCTGAGAAGCGGCAGTGTTCCTCCATTTCATTCTTTCTCTACCCCTCTGTTCTTATCAACTTCTCTCTCCCATGAATTTCTAAGACATTTACTAACAATTATTTGCCAAATTGCTCTCAAATCTAGGTAGGTAGATTCCCCACCCCTCTTGTTGATTCCACAGCACATTCTCACTTGTCCACTCTGCTCTACTTGGATTTTCTCCCAGTGCAGTATATCAAAGGCAGCAAGTCCCAAACAGAGCTCCTTATCTTTTCTGCAAAATGTGCTCTTCTTGTATCTTCTGTTTTTCTTGGTTGGTGATGATACCATTTACCAAGTCTGGCAAATTAGAAAACTGGAATATTTTGGACTAATTCATCGTTTTTTATTCTCCTAAGGCAAGTATTCACCAAATCTAACAAAACATATCTTATATGTCTGAATATGTCTAAACTCTAAAGCACAAGTTTTTTACTTTGACTAAAACTCCATATAGCAACATTAAAGTCTTAATGTTAAGTATGATTTAAATCATTAAGTGTACTTAAGGTATCTAGCCTATGAAAATAATTTTAGACAACTTTATGCCCAAAAATGTTACGTAAAAAGTTATTTATGAAAATTTGGAGACAACCATTAAAGAAACAATTTGAGGCAGGGCACGGTGGCCCATGCCTGTAATCCCAACATTTTGGGAGGCCGAGGCAGGCGAATCACCTGAGGTCAGGAGTTCGAGACCAGCCTGCCCAACATGGTGAAACCCTGTCTCTCTTTGTATTTTGTAAAAATGCAAAAAATTAGCCGGGGGTGGTGGTGCACACCTGTAGTCCCTGCTACTCGGGAGGCTGAGGCATAAGAATCACTTTAACCCGAGAGGAAAAGCTTGCAGTGAGCTGAGATTGTGCCACTATGCTTTAGCCTGGGTGACAGAGTGAGACTCCATCTCAAAAAAAAAAAAAGAAAAGAATTTGATATTTTAATTTTGCATCTATACAAAAGTAGTTTTGAAGCCATCAAAAGTATACTAATAGAGTGTCTTTATTATAAAAAGAAATGCTTTTCATAGTGTTAAATTAAAAATCAGAATGTAAAATTTTCTCACATATGTAAAACATTCAGGGGAAAACGACCAGAATGAATTGTTAGTGGTGGTGATCTCTGGTGAAAGGAATATAGATTAGTTGTATCTTCCTTTTTTTTGAGACGGAGTCTTGCTCTGTCACCCAGGCTGGAGTGCAGTGGCACGATCTCAGCTCACTGCAACCTCTACCTCCCATGTTCAAGCAATTCTTCTGCCTCAGCCTCCCGAGTAGTTGGGATTACAGGTGTGCACCACCATGCCTGGCTAATTATTTTATATTTTTTTAGTAGAGATCAGGTTTCACTGTGTTGGCCAGGCTGGTCTCGAACTCCTGACTTCAAGTGATTTGCCCACCTCGGCCTCCCAAAGTGCTGAGATTACAGGCGTGAGCCACCACACCTGGCCTGTCTTTTCAAAGTGTAGATCTGTCATGGAGGTAATCTTCGGCTGGCTCCCTATCATGCAAAGGCTGAGGTGCCAACTCTATGCATATCATAAAAAGGTCTCACACCCTTTCTCCCAAGTCTTGTTTCTTCAGCCTCATCCCCTGCAAATTCATCACCAACACACAGACCTTGCTACCTTCACTGGTACAAGTCATGAACTGCATCATTTTTACAAGATTGATTTCTTTGACAAAAATGTCCTTTTCTCCTGCACTGTCAGGCCAAGTAACACATTTATCCTTTAAGACTCAATTCAAATGTCATTACTCCTTTGAAGCCTTTGCTGGTAGAGTTGGGAGCCACTCACACTCTCTTCCCAAACACTGTTGTGGATACTCTGTTTCACACTTATCTCTTGATTTAAGACAGAGGTGGCCACAGGAATTCTTCTTCCTGGGCAAGTACTGTATCTTGGTCATCTTTGTATCACTTTTCTCTGATACAGTCTGGCACACCATCCTGGCATTGCTATAAGGAAATGCCCAGCCGGGCACAGTGGCTCACACCTGTAATCCCAGCACTTTGGGAGGCCGAGGTGGGCAGATCACGAGGTCAGGAGATCGAGACCATCCTGGCCAACATGGTGAAACCCTGTCTCTACTAAAAAAAATACAAAAAAATTAGCCGGGCATGGTGCCGGGTGCCTGTAGTCCCAGCTACTCGGGAGGCTGAGGCAGGAGAATGGTGTGAACCCGGGAGGCGGAGCTTGCAGTGAGCCGAGATCACGCCACTGCACTCCAGCCTGGGCGACAGAGCAAGACTCTGTCTCAAAAAACAAACAAACAAACAAAAAAACAAACAAACAAAAAAGAAATGCCTGAGGCTGGGTAATTTATTACATAAAGAAAAGATGCTTAATTGCTCACAGTTGCACAGGCTGTACAGGAAGCATGATGCTGGCATCTGCTCGGCTTCTGGGGAGGCCTCAGGAAACTTAAAATCATGGCAAAAGGCAAAGGAGGAGCTAGCATGTCACCTGGCTGGAGCAGGAGGAAGGGGCTGAGGGAGGTGCTACACACTTTTGAACAACCAGATCTCACGAGAACTCACTCACTATACAGTAACAAGGGTGGGTGGTGCTAAACTGCTCATGAGAACTCCACCTCCACAATCCAATCACCTCCCACCAGGCCCTACCACCAGCAGTGCAGATTACAATTCAACATGAGATTTGGGCAGGGACACATATCCAGACCTTATCAACTATGGACACGCAGATGCCTCAAGGCCAGGAGAAACTGAAGCCAACCTGTATTTTCTGCCTAGACAAAAGGCAGAATGAGCCAGAATACATGGAACAAAGCAGAACTACTCAAATTAGTTAAAGAGGAAATTACAGTTGGAGTAATCCTACTGTCAATCCAACTGTGATGGATAGGAATTAAATTATTTAAAAAGTTGGAATTAAACTTTTACATTAAGAAATCTCTTGTGCCTGTATATTTAAATACAGTTGTCTTTGAGAGTTGTGTCTAACACTTTTAATAGAGAATGATAACATTGGTTAAAACTGTGTTTTTGAAAAGTGAAACAAAAAACACCCATGGGGACACCTATGGAAAGCCAACCCACCAGATTAAAATTCAGAGTGCCATTGCTTTGCCTGCACATCACAGCTTTATAAAGTGTTAATGTCTGTGCCACAGGCAATATGCTATATTGTCTTAGATAAAAACAATCAGAATTTCAGGGGGTGGGGCCCAGATAGAATTAATTTTTTAAAGTTCCTTCCATTGTTGAAAACCACCAATCTACATGAAAGAAGTTTTCCCCAGTTACAGATTACATCCCTGGAAAAAAATAAGTATCTTAATAACCATTCTCATTGATGATCTCTACCTAAAACACGAAAGCAAATGATATATTATTAGTATAAAGGAAAAGTAAATAATGACAACGTAGCTTAAAGAACTTTCTTCACTCAAGAGATGCTGATTCTTATTTTAGTTGTTTTTTTTCCTCATCCTCAAAATACATTTAAAAGGGCAACTTCAATTCTTTTTTTTTTTTTTCTTTTGAAATGGAGTTTTGCTCTTGTTGCCCAGGTTGGAATGCAGTGGCGCGACCTCAGCTCACTGCAACTTCCGCCTCCCAGGTTCAAGCAATTCTCCTGCCTCAGCCTTCCCAGTAGCTGGGATTACCGGTGTCCACCACCACGCCCGGCTAATTTTTGTGTTTTTAGTAGAGACGGGGTTTCACCATGTTGGCCAGGCTGGTCTCAAACTCCTGACCTTAGGTGATCCGTCTGCATCAGCCTCCCAAAAGTGCTGGGATTACGGGCATGAACCACCGCGCGCGGCCCCAACTTCAATTGTGAATGAATGATCCCATGAGAACATTTCAATATTTTTAGGCCAAAGGGGAAAGCCTAGAGAATAAAAAACTTTGCTGGTAAGAAACTGAGCTCTGAAAAGAAAATTTGCTATTTTAGGGATTTTTTTCCCCCACAGCAAATAGCTTTTATAACTATTAATATTTTTATATCAATAGCCATAGCAAATAGCTTTAAAAGCTTTGAATGGCAGTTCTTGTTGTGAGGATAATTTGTTTTGATCTTTTCATCAAATTTTAAATGGTACAATCTTACATCACTTTTTCACGGATTCACCTATCAATAGCAAAGACATTGGAATAATGGTTTTAAAGAATCAAGTGGTCAGCACACCCCAAAAAGGCATGCTGGGGGGCGTGTGGTTGGAAGGTTACAGTGGGACAATGATGGACTCCAAATGGTGGGTGAAGAGAGTGGTGAGAGAAACTGGGCTCCAACTCTTCCTTCCTGAGGACTGCTCTTCTCCATTGGGTTCTCACATTTTTATCCTCACTGACACCAACTTATCTTGACCTGGGTATACATCTATCTCTTTTGGACTGGTATAGTTAGGAAAATTATTTTAAATTTTTCTCTAAGTACATATGACAGGATAATTTGTCAAAAAATTCTTTACTAAAAACTAAAGAGGCCGGGAGCGGTGGCTTACGCCTGTAATCCCAGCACTTTGGGAGGCTGAGGTGGGCGGATCATGAGGTCAGGAGATCGAGACCATCCTGGCTAACACGGTGAAGCCCCGTCTCTACTAAAAATACAAAAAATTCGCTAGGCGTCGTGGCGGGCGCCTGTAGTCCCAGCTACTCGGAGAGGCTGAGGCAGGAGAATGGCGTGAACCCAGGAGGCGGAGCTTGCAGTGAGCCGAGAGTGCGCCACTGCACTCCAGCCTGGACGACAGAGCGAGACTGTTTCAAAAAAAAAAACTAAAGAAAGGGAAAAATAAAATAGAAAAAAATGAAAAAGGTGTAATATATAAGCTTATGACCCAATAGGACTACTGTCCAGTTGCAGTTTAGCTTGTACAAATGAATAACTCTGGAAATCACTACCTTGGTCACTCCATATCAAAATACTGTTTTGTTCAACTGACGTTTCTTCTCCCACATAAAGACATAAACCTCCCTCCCAATTGTTCCTCCCAATAAAACTTCTCCTAATTTCAAACAGACATTTCCTCAGGGAGTGTTTTCCAAAAAATGTTTAATGTCAACCCATATGAAGAAACACAATTTAGATCTCTACCCAGTACACACACATACCTCATATATGTAACAAAAATTTCATGAAACAGTCTCATTATGTGGGATATATTCTGACCTATTTCTTTTCTATTTCATTTTTTTCAAATGCAGATATTGACCAACTAAACTAATTTCATGCACTATCACTGTGTGGTATGAGTCACTGGAAAACTAAGTAAAGCCTGAAAATATCCATCTCAGTCTAGTGCTCATATCTACATGGAAGTTCATTTATACATCACAGGCACGGTAATCTCTTTCTCAGTTTCTCAACTGCACCCACTTCCTTGGAATTCTCAAACCTGCTGGTTGGCTTAGTCGTTTATCATACAATAAGGGTTACAACATACCAGGGGCCCAGGACCACAGTCAAGGCATCAATTCTTGCAAGTACGCACAGATGCCAATCCAAGTCCCAGGTGCTTACAAACTAAGGAAGCAAAGAGGAGGAAGCAACTGTGCTGATCTAACGGATCACTGGGCCAAACAAGGACTTGTTGGAGGTAGAAAGATGCATTAGAGGTGGAAAGAAGGAACCCAGAGTGATGGAGCTATCTTTACCACTGAGTTATAGTGCCAGGAAGGAGTGAGGAAAGAGTTAAATTTTGAGTGACACACCTGGTCCTCTTGAATGAATGAACAGTTAAATCAATATTCAAAACCCTAAGCCACTATTTCTTTTTTAAAAGTTATAATGATATGAAAAAGTGTTCCACTACTCTTGCTTAGGTAATCTGGAATCTGTGTTATTTCATTTATGTGAACTATGCAGGGACTCGAATGGGGAGTGTTCCTTACAGGTGATAAAAGAAGAGAACCTAATTAGGAAGTCATCGGAGAATCCTTCTGAAAGAGGGATTCAGGTGTTTTAACAAGCACTGAAATTAATTCCAAAGACAGCTTATGAGGGAATCCTTTGGTGTTTTCTCCACGAATTTCCTTTTGGAAAAAAAAAAAAAAATCAGCTCCTTAATTTCCTCAGGCTCTGGCTACCCACAGGCATTTGCTGCTGAGCAGCTGCCTCAGTACAAACAGCTCTGACTCCATGGACTGCTAGCTGTTCTTGGGAGAGATACTGCTATTTGTCAAATGTGACATTCGAAAAAAGCTTGAGGACAGGGGATTATAATCATATCTTTACTCAATATTTTCACACGTGACTAAAATTAGAAAACACAATACATTTCAAAGGATTTTACAGAGGGACTTGAAGTTCATCAAGCAAAGTAACTTTGGATAACTTTGGCCTTTGTTTCCACATCATTTTGTTCCCATCTCTGTTACGTACCTCCTGCTGCGCTAAAATTGACTATGATCATGTCTTCATTCCCTCACTAAGTTGAATAGAGGGCAGTAACATGTTTCCTTATTCTTTGTATCCCTAACATCTGCCCCCTTGCCTGGAGTTTAGAATGGATTCAGTAACACTTTGTGGAATAAATAAGGAAAGAGTTAAGAGGAGTGTGAGCTTTGCTCCGTGGTGGAGGGTAGGAAAGCGGTTGGAGACAGGGCAGGAGAAGCAAGAAAAGTTGTGGGCTTTCCCCAGAAATGAAAGCGATTACATTCAGAATGCGTAAACCCAACCAGGCTCCTGGGTACTTGCTCCCTAAAGCAGTGCTTCTTAATCTCTAGGTGCATATAAATCACTTGGGAGTCTGGTTAAAATGCAGACTCTGATTCAAGAAGTCTGGGGCAGAATCTAACATTCTGCATTTCTAACAAAGCTCCCAAGGGTTACAAATACCGCTGGGCTACAGTTTAGACACACCTCCAGGAGCAAGCCAGCCCAGAGAGCTATGCTGTAGGGATCTCCAACTGCATGGATTTAACTGGGCTCCCGGGAGAAAGTAGATAGTAAACTCAAAGAAATAACTGAGGAGGCTTTAATAAGAGTCTGTCTGGCTATTTGCAAAATGTGAGCAGCATGAGGGGAAGAAAAAAATCAAGGAACTTAACAGCCACCAGGAGGATGAGGCATCACCAGCCCTAGACTGGAAGCCCAAAGGAAGGGAGTAGTTACCAGAACCAAAGAACTTTAAAGCTGGAACAGGAGCAGTAGGCCAGGGTCATGAAAAGAGCTGTGGTCTTGGGTACGGAATAGAGGAACACAGTTTTCCTAGGGATGGGAAAAGGGAATAAACATCCCAGTCTCACTTTCTTCCCAGTCCCTGATTGCCTCTTGTGCCTCCCATTGGCCAAACCCAACTGGGAACTAGAGGTCAAGGGGGGCTTGCGGATAAGCTCCCCTCAGAGCATCTCAAAGTGGAGGAGAGTAAGAGTGAACTTCTGATTAATTCAGCAATGTATTATGTACTGTGGTTAAAAGTAAATACCCAGGCCGGTCATGGTGGCTCACGCCTGTAATCCCAGCACTTTGGGAGGCTGAGGCAGGCAGATCACCTGAGGACGGGAGTTCAAGACCAGCCTGACCAACACGGAGAAACCCTGTCTCTACTAAAAATACAAAATTAGCCAGGCGTGGTGGCACATGCCTGTAACCCCAGCTACTTGGGAGGCTGAGGCAGGAGAATCGCTTGAACCCGGGAGGCAGAGGTTGCAGTGAGCAGAGATTGTGCCATTGCACTCCAGCCTTGGTAACAACAGCGAAACTCCATCTCAAAAACAAACAAACAAACAAACAAAAACAACAACAAAAAAACTAAATACCCTTAAAACACAAAGAGTCTGGACTTCTCGAGGGGGGCGTCATGGAAAAAAAACTGCAGTGAGTCCCTGTTTATTTCTATAGGTAATCTTTAGGAAGAAAAGAACCCCAAGTGGGTAAGTAGGGGCAGCATTAAAGATAAAAGAAAAACAAGCAGAATGCCTGAGGCAAAGTGCTGGGAAGCCATCAAAAGCCCAGCTCAGAAAGTGAAGAACATAGTGGCCTCAACAGGTTCTCTCCGAGAAACAGGACTAGCAGGTTGGAGCTGGCTGTGGCAGTCAAGGGAAAACCAGCTTTCACTTTGGTCTCAGGAGCACCTGGCCTGAAACCCTCCCGCTCCTTTTTAGAATTTAGATACAATGTTACTGATGGATTTCCAAGATTTGGGAAAGAAAGTAGACCTAAAGAAAATAAGAAAGAGTAAGCAGCAAGACCAAATAGCCAGCTCCTAAAAAGATCCAATCAGAAGTTTGTTAGAGAAATATATATGGGCACACATTATATACAATTATATAATTGTATATAAAATATGATATATAATTAATCTCTTGGCTGGGTGCAGTGGCTCACGCCTGCAATCCCAGCACTTTGGGAGGCTGAGGTGGGTGGATGACCTGAGGTCAGGAGTTTGAGACCAGCCTGGTCAACATGGTGAAACCCCGTCTCTACTAAAAATAAAAAAAAATTAAAAAAATACAAAAATTAGCTGGGCGTGGTGGCAGGTGCCTGTAATCCTAGCTACTCGGGAGGCCAAGGTACGAGAATCGCTTGAATGCAGGAGGCAGAGGTTGCAGTGAGCCGAGATCATGCCACTGCACTCCAGCCTGGGCGACAGAGTGAGACTCTATCTCAAAATAATAATAATAATAATAATAATAATAATAATAATAATGATAATAATGTCTTGACATTATATGTAACAGTGACATATATGTATATATATATTTTTATTATTATTATACTTTAAGTTTTAGGGTACATGTGCACAACCTGCAGGTTTGTTACATATGTATACATGTGTCATGCTGGTGTGCTGCACCCATTAACTCGTCATTTAGCATTAGGTATAACTCCTAATGCTATCCCTCCCCCCGCTCCCCCAACCCACAACAGGCCCAGTTGTGTGATGTTCCCCTTCCTGTGTCCATGTGTTCTCATTGTTCAATTCCCACCTATGAGTGAGAATATGCGGTATTTGGTTTTTCGTCCTTGTGATAGTTTGCTGAGAATGATGGTTTCCAGCTTCATCCATGTCCCTACAAAGGACATGAACTCATCCTTTTTTATGGCTGCATAGTATTCCATGGTGTATATGTGCCACATTTTCTTAATCCAGTCTATCATTGCTGGACATTTGGGTTGATTCCAAGTCTTTGCTATTGTGAATAGTGCCGCAATAAACATATGTGTGCATGTGTCTTTATAGCAGCATGATTTATAATCCTTTGGGTATATACCCAGTAATGGGATGGCTGGGTCAAATGGTATTTCTAGTTCTAGATCCCTGAGGAATCGCCACACTGACTTCCACAATGGTTGAACTAGTTTACAGTCCCACCAACAGTGTAAAAGTGTTCCTATTTCTCCACATCCTCTCCAGCACCTGTTGTTTCCTGACTTTTTAATGATTGCCATTCTAACTGGTGTGAGATGGTATCTCATTGTGGTTTTGATTTGCATTTCTCTGGTGGACAGTGATGATGAGCATTTTTTCATGTGTTTTTTGGCTACATAAATGTTTTCTTTTGAGAAGTGTCTGTTCATATCCTTTGCCCACTTTTTGATGGGGTTATTTGTTTTTTTCTTGTAAATTTGTTTGAGTTCATTGTAGATTCCGGATATTAGCCCTTTGTCAGATGAGTAGGTTGCAAAAATTTTCTCCCATTCTGTAGGTTGCCTGTTCACTCTGACATATATGTATATTTCAAGGGATTCCTCATTAATACTCTAATCGAGGCTGTTAGGAATAACATTAAAAGATGGAAAGAGTAACCTCATATTTGGATATTCAATGTGCTAAAAAACAGTGAACACTCTTCTACCCATTCACCCTAGAAAACAAGGTTATCTCACCCCCACAATCCCCCACTCCCTAAACCAAGGACATGCTCTACTCCTCATCAGTTGCAGTGCCTAAGCACAGCAGACCTTCCCAAGGCTGGGGAGGCAGCTAAAAAAAAAACCAGCTGGAATCTCCAGGAAGTGAGAAATTGGCTTGGGCCTTGACTGATGAGTCAGATCTGGGTGCTCTCTGCCAGGATAATATAATAGCTTGTTGACTGATGTGCCCTTCTCTCCACTGCCCTGTCCCCATCCCTAAACCCATATTCCAAGAGATATGGGCTGGTCAGTTTACCACTTGCCCCAGGGAAAATTGTCAGGAAGAAAAATAAAAACAGCAGATTCCAGAATCTTGGCTCTAGTTCAAAAGAGAGACAAAAATAGTTTTGAAAAGAGATATCAACTGGCAAAACAAGTTTTTTTTACCACCCCATCCAAACTCGGGAGAAGGAAAGAATTTGCAGAGGAAAAAATCATTATGAGCAATCAGAGGCCATGTGTTTGGTGTCCCACCCCCAGAACAAGGCCACAGTGTGGCAGGTGGGAGCTGGGGCCCTCACAGGCTTCTCCACGAAGTTTGGGAGGATCTAGGAAGGCACTTGCTTCCTGCTTCCCTTCTTTTGTGATTAAGGAAGCAGCCTCAGAGACACATCCCATGTCACCAGGGCAAGAAGAATGGGCAGAGACAGCAGCTCCCACTCCCGCTGGGGAGTGATGGGGTCAGGAGTTCCCTGCACAGCCTGAGGGGTGCCCACTTTAGCTGAAAGAGAAAAAGAAGCAGACAGAGACTGATTGATTCTCAGAGCCTGACAGACGTGCCTGGCTGGAGATAAGGATCCCCGTGGCAAGGGCTGCAGAGTGAACAGTTCCTTCCAGAAACTGGAACAGGCTGAAGGCTCAGCTCGTATCAGAGAGCCAGGTGGGAGCCACCCCACAGATCCACGTTTGCGTCCCAGCAGCACTGTGTCCAATCCCCTGGGGTCAAAGCTCAGACAGCAGAGGAAGGCTGAGTCACGAACACAGGTCCCCCTGACTGTCCCAACTGCCTCTCCAGATGCAATGGCTTCCAGCAGCAATAGAAGGAAAGGAGGGGAATCAAAGGGAAATATTCTGAATATTCCTGAATTTTAACCAGAAGCAACTTAGAAAGTGCTAAATTGGATCAAGTCGACTGGCTGTGGCTGTGACTAGATGGAGTTCTTCTGCTGTCTGTCAGAAGTGGGGGCTCAGAGTTAGAATATAAATTTTATTACCAGAAATAAAGAAAATTATGTTCTGTGACGGTGAAATTCATGGGCATTACAAGACTGATTGAATTTTTTTTTTTTTTTTGAGACGGAGTTTTGCTCTTGTTGTCTAGGCTGGAGTACAAATGGCGTGATCTCGGCTCACTGCAACCTCCACCTCCCGGGTTCAAGTGATTCTCCTGCCTCAGCCTCGTGAGTAGCTGGAATTACAGGCACCCGCCACCACCACGCCTCGCTAATTTTTGTATTTTTAGTAGAGACAGGGTTTGTCATGTTGGCCAGGCCGGTCTCGAACTCCTGACCTCAGGTGATCCACCCACCTTGGCCTCCCAAAGTGCTGGGATTACAGGCGTGAGCCACCGCACCTGGCCTAAGAGACTGATTTTTTTTTCTCAGCCTCCATTGCTTAAATGTTATATAGGCATCCCTCAGCATCTGAGGGGGATTGGTTCCATACCCCTCCCCACAACTAATACCAAATTCCACCGATGCTCAAGTCCATTACATAAAATGGCGTAGTGTTTGCATATAATTTAAGCACATCCTCCCAACACTTTAAGTCATCTCTAGATCATGTATAATACCCAACACAATGTAAATCCTATGTAAAGAGTTATACTGTATTGTTTTTTTAATTTGTATTTTTAATCATCGTATTGTTATTTTTTCTTTTTTTTCCCCAAATATTTTTGATTCAAGGTTGGTTCAGTCTGCCCATGCAGGACCTGTAGATACCAAAGGCTGACTTTATGTGAATGCTTGGTTAAGATCCAATTCTATCCAGAAGCAGCAGCTCAGTGATCTGGCTTCTGCATGTGACCAGCTGATTCTGGGCAGCCATCTGGCCTTGTCACTGAGCTTCCCTGAACTCCAACTGAAAGCTGGGGTGGGCTTGTAGGTCCAGCTCATGTCCAACAAGCAGCAGCCCTGCCTGGAAGCACCTGGACCTCTTCTGCTCTCCTCTCCTTTCCAACGTCTTGCTGCAAGCCTCATATTTCCCATGAAGTTCCCTTAACTGTTCTAGTTCATAGGGATCATTCTTATGCAAGCTAGGGACTCTCAGGTTCAAAGTTAGTGACGTTTCGAGTTATCTTTGATTTACTTTTGTAGCAGGATGGTTGAATTTCTTTCAGAAGCTTGTTAGAAAGACGCACGTAGGTCAGAGTAATTTTAAAGCAATAAAGAATTGTCAGAGGCCTGCATGAGTCTTGACAAATGGATTTGTACCATTACTTAACACAGCTTCTCTGATAATGAGGAAGATGTTTAAAATGCTATACAAAAATAGGCAGATGTTTCTGCTGTCCATAAGGACAGGCAAGCACTTGAATGTGACCTCCAACCTAGAACTGGGGCAGACAATGGTCATACAATGGCTGGTAAGGAGATCGGGGTATACCTGTACCTTGGAAGCTATATATTGAAACTCTGTAGAATTTTGATGAAAACAAAATAGAAAGCCTGTAATATAAACACAGTGTTCATGTTCAGCTTGTAAAAACCAAGATGCAATGATAAAGGCTCCTGCAATTTTGTTCTGCCCAAGGAAATGTGATAAACGTATGCAGTTCCTGATAATGTCTATTTTGTACAGCCTATTATTCCTTTCTCTACCAGGTAAATTCCACAACCCTAATCAGCAGATGAAGATTTCACTGCTTACTTTGCAGAGCTTCAATATCTATCTTAATACTGCAATTTGGGGTAATTTTCCGGATAACATGATGCAGGATTATTTTCATATGCAGTACACAGTGCACCCTTCAATAATATCTGGACCCAAACAAAGTTGGATATGTATAATGGCCTATAAAAAGGCCTAGGCTCTGCATGAGTCTATGTAATTGACATTAAAGGAAACACTTCTACTACAATGCTGACTCAGGCAAGCATTCTTGTGACCTGGTCTGGAGAACAAAGAAAATGAACGTACCAGAATATCTGCAGATCACTTCAGATGTTCTGACCCCTGCTTAAGCCACAGAGTTAGCCAGCGCTCTGCTTACAGATGTGAAGTGGTGATTCTGTAAGAGGAAGGGAGGAATACCCTGAAAAAGTATAGTCTTCTAAATCCAATAGAATGAACTGCTGTGATAGCCTGATATTCCCTAATATCAGATCTTCTATTATTCACAGTACCACTGAGGTATTCAGGAAAGTCAGATAAAAACATTTCCAGACAGTCACTCATAAAGGTCTTTAAAAGAGAATAAAAGAGCAAAATCAACTCTAATCAAGATGCACTAATGCTCATTAGTCACATGTAGCACTCCCTAGTGCCCAATATTAAGTAAAACACCTGTTGAAAATCCTCAGCAATTCCATGAGAAATCTTATAGGTATTATTTACAATAAGGAAATGAAGGCTTAAACAGGGTTTGCCACTGGTCTGAAGACACATTGCTGATTAAGAGGAAGAGCTAGGATTCTAACTCAGGCTGTCAGACCTCAGAGCCCGGACTCTCTACCCTGTGCCTGGGGTATTTTCCCATAAGCTACTTGCAGTATTGTTTCTGATGCAGTGATCATTGCTAAAAAGCTGCTTATGAATGGACAACACGACCAATTTCTTCTCTTTGTTACTGAAAGAGGGTATCACAAGAGAATGAAGAAACTCATACATTTTTAGGATATAGGAGGCTGCCAGTAAAGTTTCCAGGACACTTTACATGAAACTTGCAGCTCATTAAGAAGTTGTCAGTCATTTCATGTGGATCCATCTCTGCACTAATTTATTTCAAAACTAGAAATGTAACATGCCAACTTCATGGAAAAAATCCTAGAGAAAGGTCGATATAGCTAATCAAATGATTATGAATGAGTTATATACATCTCCAGACTACACCAATCCTTACTCAATTTCTAAAGGGCAAAACTTTCCCAAGTTTGGAGTTAATCTTCTAAGAATATTGGAAAAAACCAAGAGCTAATGGCTTTGCTAGTGCCTAAGGGAACCACCCTAAAGAATGGCTGGTAATCATATTGATGAAGGCTTGGGAAATACTTATGTCCAATCAGAGTCCCCAGTGTAGCCACCAGATTGAAAAAATGCTAAGGAGGGTCAGACCTTCAAAACCAATGGTGTTCTTGAGTGTTTTCCTTCATACTCTGTCAATATCTTTCTACTTGAAGCAGCCCCAGCCTCTCCCCACAAACTTGTCCATTCTTTTCACTTACAGGCTGAGGGTCCACAGCTCTTTTATTCATTCATTCATTCATTCATTCATTCATTCATTCATCAAGACAGGGTCTTGCTCTGTTGTCCAGCCTGGAATGCAGTGGTGCAATCATAGATCACTACTGCCTTGACCTCCTGGGATCAAGTGATTCTCCCACCGCAGCTTTCCAAGCAACTGGAACTACAGGCGAATGCCACCAAGACCTGCTAATTTTTAAAAATTTTTTTGTAGGCCGGGCATGGTGGCTCACGTTTGTAATCCCAGCACTTTGGGAGGCCGAGGCGGGTGGATCATAAGGTCAGGAGATCGAGACCACGGTGAAACCCCGTCTCTATTAAAAATACAAAAAAATTAGCCGGGCGTGCTGGCGGGCGCCTGTAGTCCCAGCTACTCAGAGAGGCTGAGGCAGGAGAATGGCGTGAACCTGGGAGGCGGAGCTTGCAGTGAGCCGAGATTGCGCCACTGCACTCCAGCCTGGGCGACAGAGCGAGACTCCAGCTCAAAAAAAAAAAAAAAAATTTTTTTTGTAGACATGTGGCCTCACTATGTTGCCCAGGCTGATCTTGAACTCCTGAGCTCAAGTGATCTTCCCACCTCAGCCCTCCAAAGTGCTGGGATTACAGGTGTGAGCCACCACGCCCGGCCTCGCAAATCTTTGGGCTAATTGCTCTTGAGCTCTGGCTCTTCAGGATGTCAAATTGTGTACTGCATGTTCCCCTTCACTTGAAACCCATCTTGTCCAAAGCTCACCCCCCTCCTAACTGTAATCCTTTTTCCCAGTCTCAGTAATGGCATCATTACATACTTGTCATTTTTTACTACTCCCTCTATATTAGATAGATTCACAAATCCAGGTGAGTCTCCCTTAAACATATCCCTCAAATACATCTTTTTCTATTTTGCTGTACACCCAGTGTTCAAGTTTATAAAATATCTAGGTTATTGTACCACCTAACTGGTTTCCCAACTCCTCCCATTTTAATACTCTTTACATACCCTTGCAAGAGTCACGTTGGCAAAACAAAAATTTTATATGTCATTCTCTTATTAACAATCATGTGATAAAAATTCCCCAATTGTTGGGAGTATGTTCCAAACTCGTTAGGTTGTATAAAAATTTCTTCAGAACCTGCCTCAGCTTACCTTTTCAAACTCACCACTATCCCCCACTCCAATCATATATGCTAAAATTCATCCATAATGATTTAATCATGGATCCTTTAAGTTGGACTGCTGAATAGGAGTCAAGGGGGACAAGATATTACAGCGGTTAAGAAAGAGGGCTTTGCAGTTGAACCAATGTGAATTGAATCCCCGATCTGCCACTGACTGACGGAATAACCTATGTACCACTCTGACACCCCATTTCTCCTTGTCTCAAAAAGGTCACTATCATAACTAAATAAGAAGTGTTAGCTATTATAATCCTCCTCATCATCAGGTGTACTTATACCCACTACTTAATATACAGCAAACTGTCAAAGAAACACTTTGGGCCAAGCATAGTGGCCCAGCACTTTGGGAGGCCAAGGCAGAGGCAGGCAGATCACTTGAGCTCGAGACCAGCCTAGGCAACATGGTGAATCCCATCTCTACAAAAAATACAAAAAAATTAGCTGGGCCTGGTGACGTGTGCCCCTATAGTCCCAGCTACTGGGGAGGCTGAGGTGGCAGGATGGCTTGAGCCCGGGAGGCAGAGGTTGCAGTGAGTTGAGATCACACCACTGCACTCCAGCCTGGGCCACAGAGCCAGACCCTATCTCCAAAAAACAACACCACCAAAAAAGAAACATTTTATAGAAATATATTATTATTAGTTTTGGTGTTATCCTGAAAGCTTGTATGCATTACTCTCTGGACTTCTTGAAATGGCAATTTAGGAAGACACTTGAAATAGGTTTGTGGCAATTAAGGAACGTCCTTTCCAGGCTTTCATCATACCCACTTTTCTACACCAGTGACTTAGTAATTAATGGAGCACAGAACTTTCTTATAACTTATCTTTTATTATTTTAGTTACTATGTGTTATATCTCCAAATAAGCTTTTGAGTACAGAAATTTCACCTTATCCTTCTTAACATCTCTATATTACCTAGCCTGACACTAGATCCTTGGTAGACCTTCAATAAAGATTGAGGTCAGAGTCAGTCAATAGGCTGAAGATAGCTAATCCCCAAGATAAATGCCAAGCCTTAGAGGGATGTGTTTGTGATTTTTTTTTTTAAGAATAAGGATTATACTTTATAAAAGGGGAAAAAATCATTTTACAATTTTTCTTGTGCTACACAAAACAAAATGCAAATTAGCGTAAGATCATAGTCATACAAGTTAAAAGTGGGCTTAGAGCAATTAAGCATTTTAATTACAATTTAATATTTAATTATAATGTCAATTATATATAATATAATTTTAATTGTAATGTTAATTATAATGTTAATAATCACAGCTTATAACATGGAGGCCTTATTTCTCCAGGCTACCTGCATTACTTGATACCAATAGATATGCACAGTGCTTATAAAAATGTTGACTAATATTTGCCTTCCCAGCTGACTGCAAGTGAAAAAGTCTGTGAGTATGGCCTCTAGTTGGAGATCATCTCACAACGCCTTTTTGGGAAAATGTTGTTCCCATCCAATATCCTGTCTCTATAAATTTGAAAATGTTTCCTCTGATAGCCAAGCTTTGAGGATTTAAGAAATCGTGCCCCAAAGTTACTCAGCTTCTTCAGTAAAATTCACAACTATTTATTGAGTGCCTATAGATATAGCTAACAACTATTAGCAGTTACTCATGCCAACCACTATTCTAAGCACTTACACATACTAACTCATTTAATCCTTACAGTGACCCCATAAGGTAGGAGCTACTATTCCATTTTACAGACATGACAACTAAAGCTTGGAGAGAAAAATTCACTTGCTCACGATTATACCATAATGAGGGGATACAGCTAGGATTTTCACAGAAGCTGTCCATTCCCAGAATCTCTGCTCTCAACCATGATACCATACAGGCTCACATAAAATAGAATACAGTAAGTGCTAAGAGTTTTAGACAATGCTGTCAGAAAGCAAAGGAAGGAGAAAGTACTTCCTATTAAAGGTTCAGGAAAGATATCAAGGAGAAGAGTGGGCAGGACTCTGGCAGAGATGGTACATGCACGACATGCATTCTAGGCAGAAGTCCTCGGCGAGCAAAGCTACATAGCCGCGGAAAGTCAGGGAATGGGGTGAAATGGATGAGGAGTTTCATGCAACCAGTGATGCAGGAGAAGATACAGGTATAGATTCTTCAGGTGCCATCGGAGATGCTTTTAGACCTTAACCACTAGGTTGTGAAAAGCCCCTGAAGTTTCTCAACAAGGTACCATGAGTAGATACATTCTTTGGAAAGATTAAAATTTTTTGACAACCATAGAAAATTTTCTCAGATCATTTACTTACTATTCAAATAATCTACTATGTATATGAATCTAAAAATCAAGAAATTCTCAACTGGGAGAACTAATGGACTAAAACTAACAGGATGAAATTTACTAGGAGGAAGTATGAAGTGCAGAAACTTTAGTATATGTTTAGGATGACTTTTTCCTGGCACGAGTACAGGTCATGTGAAAAACAATAGATATTTTTGGCCAACTAAAAGGTCAGTGCAACCAAATAGCATTACATAAATGCCAATAAAACTAACTGGATCTTAAGTGGCATAGAAGTATACAAGTATATCACACAAAAAGGGGAGATGATTGTCCTAAATCCAGCAAAACTGGAATTCAGGTCCAGGCACCACATTTAAAGGAGAATGTTAATAGGAATGACTTCAGAGTGCATGGTCAAAGTCAGACCGTCAAGAAGCCATGCTATGTGGGAAAATGCTGAAAGCACTAGAGAAATTTAGAAGGCTCCAGGGATGCAGGATCACTGTCTTGGGAAAGAACAATCTATGTAGGCTCAAGATTCAGAAATAGAACCAATGGGAGGAAATATAATGAATGAATCAAGTAATACTAAAGGCCAGCAGTCCATTAGAGGTATGTTACCTAGTAGCCAACAGAGCCTACAGGATAGCCAAGGAGACAGAAGAATGCATCTAAAAAGAGTCCTCACCTTGCTGAGTATGGGAGTGTGCAAATATTAAAGGAAGCATACTGACAACGTAGTCTTTAGTGTGAGGGATGGTGAGAATGCTTCAAGGAAAGGGACGGGGTGTGGGAATTGAGCTGGACTTTGACAGACGGATCAGTTTACAAATCCAAAGTGGTCATGTAATAGCCAAAAAGCCAAGATTACTGGGAATCCACTTAGGGCTTAAGAACATACAATAATTCTCTGTAATACATTCTTTCTCAAACTTTTGCAGTTCATAAGAAGTAATGTGTGTGATTCCTTTGCTTTCTTTAATCACAACAGTACCCCCTGCAGACACACACACACACACACACACACACACAAGCCCCATGATATTTACATATTAATAGAAGAATAAGTACCATCTCCTCCTTCAAGAGAGGAGTCGGAAAAGGAAGTAAAAATCATTTGAGACTAGAGCACATAAGAGCCCCATTAATGAGGAGAAACAGCCTCCCTAGACTGTGCAAAGTCCTGCAGCTACTTCTACCAAAACCTCAGAGTTTTTCTACCACCTCCTGACTGAAAAACACAGTCAGCACATTTTGTCATTCATTCCGCATTGTCTGGGGAAGTGCCCAGGTCCTGGAGGGAAACAAACTCTGGTTCTCATTCTTGCCCTGAGGCTTAGCTGTATAAACTTGGGCAAAACACTTAACCTCACTGTGCCTCGGTTTCCTTATCTGTATGTTATGGATAACCACTTCTGCATGGAGTTTTTTGAAGATGAACGAAACTATATTTGTAAAATGCCTGCACACTAAAGGGTGTTGAATAAATAGTAGCACTTACGGTGCATACATAGAAGAATGTTTTGTTTTGAAATGGGCCCCAAAATGTATGCCCTGCCTTGTGAGTAAGGCAGGAGCTGACTCTAAATGAATAACCAGGCGAGACCAAGAGTTCAGCTCTCAGGCACAGCCAACAAGGTGCAAGCAAATGGATTTATTCAGCAGTTTCAAACTTGGCTGAATTATGATATTTGTTCAAATAGAAATGTGGATAGAAGACCAGGATTTCAAAGGGATAAATGCAGAGCAGCTCTGGTTGAACCATGGATAAGGATCCAGAGGCCACTCGGATTCTCCTCAACCTTCCACCCTGGAACCCTCATCCCCACCTCCTGTGCTTCCCCGAGCCAAGTGAGAAAGTTCCCATATCAAGTGTTTTATCTCGAAGGTCCCGTCTTACCTCCAGCATTCTATAATTCCACTTCCACCATTACCACAAAAACCTACAGATTTCCAGCCATCGGTGCCTTCCTTGAACCCTCAGGCACCTCTGATGCTTTGAAAATTATATCACTTCTTGAAAAGTTTTAAGATGGGTTTGTACAATACTTTTAAATTTATATCATGACTGTTCTTTTCTCTCTCAGGGTCTCATGCTGTTGCCCAGGCTGGAGTGCAGTGGTGTGATAACAGTTCACCGCAGCCTCGACCTCCCAGGTTCAAGCAATCCTCCTACCTCAGCCTCTCACAGTAGCTGGGACCACAGGGGCATACCTTCACGCTCTGCTAATTTTTGTATTTTTTGTAGAGACGGGGCTTCGCCATGCTGCCCAGGCTGGTCTTGAACTCCTGGGCTCAAGCCATCCACCTGCTTCAGCCTCCCAGAGTGCTGGGATTAGAGGCATTAGCCACCGCGCCTGGCCGTGTTTGTATAATATTGATTTCTGGTTACTTCTGTATCATAGATTAGAAAGCAGTGTGAAGAGATTGAAACTTCTTACTGGTAAAGGATATCCACAGACTTGTCTAATTAAAAAAGAGAGTATGCTTTATGGTGCTTTGTTTTGCTCTGTTAAAAAAAAAAAAAAAGCAACACCAGCTATGAGAGATAGAACAAATGATAAATCCTGTAGTATTTTAACAAAAAGATACTAGAAGATTCATACCTTCTGAATAATTCAGGGTTGGCAAAGCATGAACTGGAAGACAATATGTAATATGCTATTATTTTAAAAGAATTGTTTGACATGAACACATCTATGTGTCTCTATTTTCGTTATATTTTCTCTGAAGCACCTGCCTTGAATATTCCTAAGTTACTGCAGACATTCTACTCAAGCATTGCAGACACTGGTCAGCTCTTGGGCTCTCCTGCAAACTGCCCTGTGGTGACTGCCTCCACATCTTCAGCATTCCTTTCCAAGTTTATGAAAGCACTATTTGGAATGAGCTCTGCAAACTGTGGAACAGCAAGAAAAACAGGGCAAAAAATCTTGATCACCATCTTCTTACTCTGGAAGTTTCAGATAGCTAAATACCACTTTAGTATATAAATAACTGAAATAATATGCCTTCTAGACATCCTTTTAAGCAAAATAAAAAAAAAAGACTGTTCATGCCCTAATAGTGATTTTTGTGAAGCACTCAGTTGGACTCTTGGGAAGCCTAAGCTAGTGTGATCTGTAGCTAGGCAAGAAATAGCCTTTCCATGTCTGGCCCCAATTTTACTGTGTATCTTCATTAAAAAAAAGAAAAAAGTTTACATTTTCATGTTCATTTATTTCAATATATCTGACAAGTAGAGAATTGCTTAAGCTAATCTTCATAGCTAACAGAGACAGCTATGTTTACTCTGCTCACTTCTCTGAGTTTGTTTGGTAAATGAGCTTTGTAAACCTATCATTTGTTTGCCACTAAAGTCGCCCAACAATGAATGCCCATCTAATCAGCATTTACCTTGCTCAAACACCCCTCTCAATACCCTTTTTCCCCCTCTTTTTTTTTTTTGAGATGGAGTCTTATTCTGTCATCCAGGCTGGAGTACAGTGGTGCGATCTCGGCTCACTGCAACCTCCACTTCCTGGGTTCAAGCAATTCTCCTGCCTCAGTCTCCTGAGTAGCTGGGATTACAGGCGTGCACCACCACACCCAGCTAATTTTCGGATTTTTAGTAGAGGCGAGGTTTTGCCATGTTGGCCAGGCTGGTCTCGAACTCCTGACCTCAGGTGATCCGCCCACCTCGGCCTCCCACAGTGCTGGGATTACAGGCAGGAGCCACCGCGCCCCACCCCTTTTTCCTCTCTTAAATGATCCACAGGCTTCTACATCAATAAGAAACAATTCCCTTTTTCTCAATCTCTCCTTTCATGTGTTTAGGTGAGTGCCTGGGGTGATTGTTGCAATTTTCTTGGTGCAATCTTCTATCTGAGAACGGTCTTACTGCCAGCAGCACTGCACCTTCAGGGAGAGTTGAATGGCTGTGATACTCAAGCCGGTGGCCAGCTGCTGCAGCAAGCCTTTACTGTATTAATACTGCATATGTTGACTGAACTGTTTTCATTCTCTACTTTTGGAAAATATCCACATTCAGTCTGTGTTTACGTCAGCAGCACTGATTCAAAACACCACCGCTGGGGTTTGAAACAGGCATTAAAACACATTCCTGTACTCGGCTCATCTGGAGTCAGGAGGAGGCCTTCCAGTAAATCCTTACTTCACTTTGTCATTCCACTTATCGTAGAAAGGCATTGATTTCCTTTTAGCTCATCTCAGGGGCTATTTTAGCTCATCTCAGGGGCTATATTGTTATTTTTTTCCTAAAATTTCAGCCAGAAACTTGTCTTTAGAACCTTGTATTACTGTGTCCATTGTCTTCAGGGTTCCTTATCTGTAAAAGTTTCTACTTGCTTGGGTAGGTTAAGTGTTGTTCATTTTCCCAATGTTTTTCCCCACTTTGGCTTTAAGATCATCAAAATGAAGTCCTTTGTATTTTCAAATCTAAACATGAGTCCTATCTTGTTAAACTTGTCTTTAATTAGTGCAGATGATCTTCAACTAATCCCTCGGCTCAGAGTTTAACAAGGGCCTCATAAAATTTGTCTGTAAAAGACAGGCACACGTACAAAGTGGGCATGGGAGGGGAGCAGTAATTATACATAGGAGCTATCAAAAAGAAAACATAAAATGTGAAACAATTTCTAAATATAATGCAAATTCATTATTACTTAGGAGATTTAAAGTTAAGGAAAGTCTCCCTATTTAGTAATCATCATCAAAGCATGTGTAACATTTTACTACTTTCACAAATGAACACATCCATCGAATGTCACATCCGAAGCATCAGGTGGCCTATCATTGCCCTTGGTTTTGCTTATACCACCTGAAATCGGAGGTAAAACTAAAAACAAACAAACAAAAAACTCTTACCCCTTCCTCCACACACTATGAAAACAAGCAATATTTCATCGAAGACTTCCTTAACACACTCTAAACCAATCTAAAAAGTAAGTTCAATAGAGTCAAAGAAGACTTTTTGATTACAAAATACTCTAGTAAAAACACTTAAGAACAATAAGGAAACTATAAACACACTTTGTAAATATAC
Organism: Symphalangus syndactylus; assembly: GCF_028878055.3. Lineage (NCBI taxonomy): Eukaryota > Metazoa > Chordata > Mammalia > Primates > Hylobatidae > Symphalangus > Symphalangus syndactylus. Next base: position 72,738,918 of record NC_072423.2, on the reverse strand, counting down.
AGATGACACTGCTCAAGTAAAAGAATCCATAATGCTCTGATGCAGATGATTGGAATCGAATTTTAAAAAGGAAATTCAAATAAACAGCAAGACCACCTCTCTTAACGCTCCTCCTCTCCAACCAACGAAGGACAAGAACAAGAACAAAAATGAAATAGAAGACAAACAAAGAGACGTTGACAAGGTAGCTGTATGTATGACAATGCTTTACAAATTAAACATGAAAAGAGGTTAATCGATATTATGGAAGCCTTTCTGGGAAGAGCACACATTTGTGTTTCCCGAAGAAGAGCCTCTGTGTGCTATTGATCAGACTAATTAGGTCCTTGGCTTTGAGACTACACTAACACAGGTGCTAATTAATCTCTAAGAAGGTGCTTAAGGGAGGGGTAGACAGAGGCCACGGAAAGATCAGAAGAAATGGACAGATACAGGTCACACAAATCCCCCGGCAAACCTCTTTCCTGTAGAACTCCCTCCTCACCCACCCATAGGTGTAGGACCAGGGCAACACACAGCCACTTCTGGTGGGTGCCCTGTGTCCCAGCGCTGACAGCAGGAGGAAAGGCTTGGTAAGCCTGCCCACAGATATGCATTAATTCCATTAAAGAATAGAATAGCTTGCTTGGCTAATGAACTCTATCTACCTCAGTAGATTTTTCTAAAATTAGGTAATTAACTGGAAAGACTGGGTTAGTTTAAAGGGTCCAGCACACAAACAGAAATAGGAATCAAAAGACTTCTAAGCAATTCATTTTTACTCATCTATTATGAACACATTTTAACTAGTCCTCTCAAATTACCAATAGGACTTAACTTGTATATTTGAGGTTTAAAAATCCATATCCATACCACGACAAAAATCTGCTTTGAGAGGTTAAAAAATGGCAATTTACTATCAATATGATGCATCTATAAACTAATAATAAAACTATAAGCCCCTAAAAATAGATTTACAAAAAAGCTATCACAGCTATCTGCGCCTTCCTTTCTCTTTTAAATAAAAGAAAGAACTAGTCTGCAGAAAGAAGTCTTTGGCCGAAGTTATTAAGAAGTGCTTAGAACCTTACCTTTTAGCAGGTTAAAAATTTCAGGGATGATATTCTTGAGGAAGACCCACAAAACCCCTCTGCAAGGGTGTCTCCCCATGGCCCAAAGGCAGGGAAGCCATCCCCAGCCCACATTCAGCAACCCACACACATTAAAGTTGCTTCAACCAGGACAGGACAGTGCTGGCCGCCTCCAGCCGTGCAGGGCCAGAAACAAAGGGCAATGGAGTTTCTTCTCTAAGTGAAGAACTAATTCCACTGCACAGAAGCTATTTAAGGAGGTGGTGCCTGTGGGACAAATGCTGCCTGGAGCCTTCCTGTTTGTGTCTCAGCTCAAACTTCCATCCATTTCCTAAGGAAGACTGCAAAGTGTAATTAGCCTCAAGAAGGCTGAGATTAATAGAAACCCAAGCAGTGTATGAGGACAATTTTTACAGTTTTTCCTTCCTTCTTTTCTCCACTTAACAAATATGGAGCTTTATTCAAAAGTCAAAAGCAAAAACCGTAACTGTTGTGACTGCAAAAAGTTTTCCTATTCCCGAAAGATTTTTTTAACCTGAAATGTAGAAAGGAAAGAATTCATTGATGATTAATTCAATAAATATCAAGCAGCAATGCAGAGAAAAACTACGCAACTTATGGTCAGAAGGCAAGTTTCTGATTAAAAAAACTTTGCCATTTACTAGCTTTGAGCCCTTCTGAAATTCACAGATTCTCTTTGGGCCTTAGATCTTCCATCTGAATAAATGGCATTGATAATATGCACTTTACAAAGCTATTATGAGAACTACCTAAGATGACTCTAAAAGACCCTATACTTGGCCCTCTATAAAAGATCATTGTATCATTATACCACATTATTTGATTTCCCAGCTGCTGTCACACAATATCAGACATTAGTAAAAGGAGCTAATTTATTTCTTCTCTTCTCTCCAAAATTACATTATGTATGCATCTGTTGCTTGTGTACTGTCTGACTTCCTCATTGGCACCTAGGTCGCAGGTGGAACAGAAACTTCATTTGCTATGCTGATTTAACATTTCCAGGGCCAAGAACTGTTCCTGGCATACATTAACATACAATAAATATTTGCCAAATGAATAAATGGATAAATGCATAATTTCAGACAAAGTCAAGTACAGCATTCTACACACGGTAAAACTCAAACAAATACATATTTAATTAGTGAATGAATACAGATGCTTCTTGACTTATGATGGAGTTATGTCCAGATAAAACCTTCACAATCCCAGCACTTTGGGAGGCTGAGGCGGACGGATTACCTGAGGTCAGGAGTTCAAGACCAGCCTGGCCAACATGATGAAAACCCAGCTCTACTAATAATACAAAAATTAGCTGAGTGTGGTGATGCACGCCTATAATCCCAGCTACTCGGGAGGCTGAGGCAGGAGAATTGCTTTGACACGGGAGGCAGAGGTGGATGTTGCAGTGAGCTGAGATCGTGCAATTGCACTCCAGCCTGGGCAACAAGAGCGAAACTCCGTCTCAAAAAAAAAAAAAAAATCACAAATTGAAAATATTGTCAAATAAGTCAAAAATGCATTGAATAAACCCAACCTACAGAGCATCACAGCTCACCCTAGCCTACCATAAACGTGCTCATTATCTTACATTATCATACAGTTCGGTAAAATCCTCTAACACAAAGCTTATTTTATAATAAAGTGTTGAATATCTCATATAATGTATTGAATACTGTACTGAAAGTGAAAAACAGAATGGTTGAATGGGTACTCAAAGTACAGTCTCTACTGAACACATATCACTTTTGCACTATTGTAAAGTCAAAAGATCTTAAGTCAAACCATCCTAAGTCAGGAACTGTCTGTACCGTTTTTCTATAGAGAAACATCCCAGGGAAAATGCAATGTAGTAAACTTTAAGACAAGTTGGAGCTCCTGGAAACAAATGTAATAAATATGACCTTACATTCTGTTAGAGCACCCAGTTGAAACATACTATTAAGATGGTTAATGTACAAGTGAACTTCACAGAGTGTGACTATTAGGTACAATATTTAGTATGAATTAATTCACTGAAACAATTTAGCTTAGTTTGGAGCATACCTAAAGTCCTTTTTTGGGCTTGTTTCCCTTAAAAATGAAAACTCCCCATTGTCCTTTAAGTCCTAGCTTGGTGGCAGTGGGATTCATTAATGGTTTTGTGGGGTTTTATGGATTTGAGAGGATTTTGTATTGATACATAATATTTTACATATGCTGTTGAATAACAGTTCTAACTGTTCTAATCTTTTATCTAACTACATAAAGAGCATTATCCAGACAAGGAAAATGACTTGTGTTCTCTTGTGGTTCTTAAGATCCAACTACTAAGGTTTAACATAAAAACATACTAGGCAACAGGATAGTCTCAAGGATCAGAAACAACATATGGTATTTAGTGTTGGGCCTTCACATTATTGCTTGAATCCAGTTCAGGTCACTAGGGACCACAAACCAATTCCTTGATGAATGTTCATTAATCTCTTACATGTAACGAAGGAAGTGACTATAGTGGTTATTTGTCCATTTTATAAAATTACCAAGAGATGAAAGATTCCGAATCTCAAAAGATCATGTGGAACATAATTCCCTCTCACTTCTAAGAAGCGCTCTTGCTTTGCTTGTGAAATACGAACCTCTCCCCATCTCTCTTCTTTTCCTCTCTATCATCTCTTGGCTCCCACATTTTAGAGAGGACAAGAACTATCTTACTACAGATCTTTTTGTGAGCATTAATAGTTGAAAATAAAGATTTAGGCTGGGCACTGTGGCTTATAACTGTAATCTCAGTACTTTAGGAGGCTGACGCAGGGGGATTTAATTGAACTCAAGAGTTTGAGACCAGTCTGGACAACATAGTGAGATACCCCCCTCATCTCTACAAAAAAATCTAAAAATTAGCCGGGTGTGGTGGTGCACACCGATAGTCCCAGCTATCCAGGAGGCTGGGGCAGGAGGATTGCCTGAGCCCAGGAGAACAAGGCTGCAGTGAGCCATGATCATACCACTGCACTCCAGCCTGAGTGACACAGCAAAACGCTGTCTCAAAAATAAAAATAAAAATAAAACAAAACAAAAAAGATTTAAAGTTGCTCACTCTGAATGAAGTCATTTTAGTTCCAAAATATGGAGAACAGTTTCATAATTATTGAACCTGAAAGTTACAGATTTGGGCCGATGAAAAAGAATCTCTAAGAACAGAGTGTGGTCAAATAAAAACAAAATTGACTGACTTTCACAAGTCTTCGTTCTCTTTATGTTTTTCTGAATTCAAGGTTTCAGACACTGGGGCAATGTGGCTCCCCACCCCTCACCTCCCACCTCTTCCCTCTCCCCTTCACTCAGCTGCCTAAGGGCTGGAGGCATTTTTTAATTGAATAATTAAAGATTCTAAAGAAGTCTGATATCGATTTTTTAACAGCTTCCAGCAGCCAGGCTTTCTCAACTTACAAGTAGCCTCTGGCCTGACAAATATCAGTCTATGTGGAGCAAGAGAGCTCAACTATAGAAGGTTATCAGATGTGGTTTAATTGCTGCCTGTGACAAGCACGTTTGATCCCAGGGGAAGGTGGGGATGAACTGTGGAAACTGCCATCCAAGAGTCAAATCTTTTTTCTTCATCTAATGTAAGAACATTTTGGAAGCACCCAAAAGCTCTGACATCCTACCCTGGGGATGCCAATGCACCGGTCAGCTTTTTCCTGTAGAATTGCTTTATTGCCCAGATTATTGACAAATTTAATCAAGACAGCACTGCGTATTTGGTTCACAAATGAAAGGATAACTTCAAGTTACTGATTACAGGGTCTTGTGCTATTTCTATCCTTATTTGAGCCGATATATCATATTTTAATAAATATTTATCTGATGCTACAGAAAACACAAAAATCAGTTTTGTAAGAGAAGATCATTTATGTCCATGACTAAAAGAAACAAATATCATAGAACACATTATCCCAAAGCCTGCAATTACTGCTTATGTACACTTTGCAACAGAATAAATATGAATTTTTCCTTGTTGCCATCTGTTGTTTTATAGAAGGATAGCTAATTTCCTATCAGCTGATTCCAGTAACTATGATTTGTTAGGAATAAAATAAATAAGACAAAGTTACCTTGAAAGGAAAATATTCTCGATAAGGAAATATTTTGATGGCAAGTTAATTCTAAGAGTTTAGGGCTATTTGTTTTCCAAAATAAATAATAAAGGAGACATTTCTTCCCCTTTTCTCTTTCCAAATTGCTGTGGGCAAGGGCCCTGATAAATGCCGTGAAGACACAAAATGTGTAAGTACAGGGTTCCTATTCTCAATCAATTCATAAACTACAAAGACAGACACAGAAATAACTGTAATACAAAGGTAGTGTGCAGTATAAGACAGAAAGATAGCCTAATATCAGGAATGTAAAGCACGAAATGAAAAGGACATGGGTGCAAATCCTGGCTTTGGCACAACATAGGTGCATGATCTTGAGCAAACTTCTTAATTTTTCCAAGTCTCACTTTCCTCGTGAATAAAATAGAGATCATACCAGTACCTACCTCATTGGGTCATAGTGAAAATTAAACGAGTTTATGAATGCAAATCCCTTAACAGAGTTCCTCGCTTTTGGAAGTCCTAAATGAATAGCATTGATGCAAAAGAAAAAGATTAAAGAATTATTTAAATTGCCATGGACATGCAAAGGAGAAAGAAAATTCACATCCATAAATGAAACGATAGATATGGAGCCCCAGTTAGGAAATTACTTTCTTGGAATAGTTTAGATGTACAGGTTGTCCCTGACTTATATTCCTCATGTGTGAAAGATGATTGGGAAACAGGACCTGGGAGGAGTAGGAGCCACAGCAGCCCCTCAGTCTCCCAGTTGTCAGACCCCCTTCCTATCTGGGATGCCAACTATGGTCCTGTGTCTAATATCAGCTTGTGTCAGTCCAGGGCACAATCAATGGCCCTGGAGTCTCTTCTCACCCTACCAAAAAGTTGCTTCTCTCTCAATTCTAAAGAGAGTCTGAAAGGCTACCTTAATGTCTAGAAGGAAACATCCAGAATATTCATAAAAGCTGAAACTGTTTCTGGCCATAAAGGATTAACTGACATTAGATTAGCCTTGCCACCATAAACAACTAGATAACTGCATAAACTACATAAAAAACTGTTTATAGACATCGGAGGAAGCACAACAGAAGATGTGATGCCTGAGAGAAAGGGAACGATGAGTGAGTCCTACAGGCATCCCAGCTTTCCACCCGGATGAACCGCGCAGACCAGCAGTACAGCAAGGGGAAGCCAAGAACACTGGGGTCTCACTGAGTTAAGGGGACATGGAACAGAGTTCAGGGAGGCTAAGGCAGATGGAATTTGGTAGAAAAAGTATCTGACAGGAAGAAGTTATAGAGACAAAGAGCTCAATGAATCCATATGGGGTCTCCTTGAGTTTGTTGCTAAATATTAAGTCACTCATGTGCAGCGTCAGCTTCATAGAGCAGCCCCCGACCCCCCAAAAAAAGATCTTCCATAAGTTAAGCAATTCCCAGAGCTCCTAAAGGGCTGGGAGGCATTTGACTTTGGACCAATCAGAATAGAAAGTCTTTGTTGAGAACCTGGGGTTTTAGTCAAAACCCCAGAAGTCTCTCACTTTAGTGAAACTAAATCAGCCTAAGTAAAGTCTACTCTAGACCTCCCTTAACAAAACTTTAAAAGAAAGGCAATAAAACCTTGCACTGAACAACAACAAAATAACAGTCCAGCATTCACTAAAAAACTACATACATGCAAAGAAGCAAGAAAATGAGGCACAAAAACAGACTCAGAAATGACAGAGTCAAGGGTGGCGGAATTAGCACACAGGACATAAAAAGAGAAATCATAAATATGCTCAACTATTTAAGGACTTAAAAAGAAAAATAAGAGGAGAGAAATGGGAGATAAGAAAATAAAACTTTCTGGAAATGAACAAAATATCTGAAATGAAAAATATACTAGATAGAATTATTAGCACATTAATCAACTGCAGAACAAGAGACCAATAAATTTGGAGACAAAATATGAAAAATACTCAAACTGAAACACACAGGGAACAAAAGTTTGGAAAAATTGAATAGAGTCTGAGTAACCTGTGGGATGACATGGAGTAGTCCAACATATGTGGTACTGGAGTGCTAGGATGGGGATTGGGAGGGGGAACTGATTTAAAGAAATAGTGGCTGAAAATTTTCCAAGTTTGTTGAAAATTATAGATCACAGATTCAAGAAACTCAGTGAACTCGAAGAAAGATAACACAAAACCACAGACAGGCATATAATGATGTAATTGCTGAAAAACAGAGATAAAGAGAGAAAATATCGACAGCAGCAGCGTAGAAAAAAACAGACATATTACATACAGAAGAACAAAGATAAGAATAAGTGCAAACTTCTTGTCAGGAACAACATAAGCTAAAAGTAGTAGAGCAACATTTTTAAAGTGTTAAAAGAAAAAAAATGATCAACCTAAAATTCAATATCCAGTGAAGTTATCCTTCATAAAGGAAGACTAGATAAATACTTTTTTAGACAAACAAAAGCACAGAGCCAGCCAATCTGCACTAGAAAAAAAATACTAGAACATAAAAGTTTTTCAAGCAGAAAGAAAATACTACCAGATGGAAACTTGGACCTTTACAAAAGAATAAAAATGTGGCGAATTGTAAATATGTGGCTACATATAAAAGAAACTATTTTCTTATTTTGATTTCTTTAAAATAAAATTGACTGTATGAAACAAAAATAATAATGTATTTTAAGGTTTATGACATATGTAATAAATAAAATATATGATAGCAGCAAAAAGGAGAGGAAGAAAAAATGAAAGCAAAAATCATAAGATTCTTACACAGGAAATGATAGCATTACTCAAAGGTGGAATGTGATAAGATAAAGTGTCATGTTGTAAACTCTGCAGCAATCACGAAAAATAATGAACAGAAGAGCTAAAAGAGTAGAGATAAAATAAAATACTAAAAAAAAAAAAAAAAGCAAAACTCAAGTAATATAAACGAGGGCCGGAAATGAGTGAGAAAAAGGGAAGAGAACAGATGGGATAAATAGTAAACATATAGGAAGACAGTAGACCAAACCCAAGCATATATGCTGTCTTCACACTTCAGAAAGACATAGGCACAGGAAAAGTAAAGGATGGACCAAGATATGCCACGCAAACGCTAATCATAAGAAAGCTGGGGTGGCCACATCATTCAGACAGGTAGATTTGTGCGGCAGCTTGGGTCCTGCATGAAGCAGTTGTCAATACTGAACCAGAAGCTCAGGAGATTTACTGCAGGGCAACAGCCATGAAAGATTAAGGTAAATGGGAGCCACACTGGGTACAGAAAAGCCTTCAAACATGACTGAAGATCTGAAACCTATGATCAGAGAAGGGGAAAAAGACTTGAGTAGGAAGAGTCTGGGACTTTTGGGTCCCCAAAAGTCTCAGCCAGGCCTACAGAGACCCCCCCCACCAGCAGAAACTGCCCACCAGAGGAGCTGGCATTGGGGCTGTATCAGCCCAGTTTAGTACCATGCTGTGCTCAGTCATGGGCCAGTGGCATCCTGGGGAGAGCAGAGCCACTACAGGAAGACTGGCAAGTCCTGAAGTGTGGCAACTAAGGCTGTGGGCTAAGTATTCCACTCTTTGGAAAGGAGGTCTTAGCAGCACAACTCTATGGCTGTTACAACTTCAGAAAAAGAACTAGGACTAAAGACAATGAGGGATATTTATTTATGATAAATTATTGAATTCATCAAGAAAACCTAATAATCCTAAATGAGTATGCCCTGAAACACAGTGCTTCAAAATATTTGAAGTAAAAACCCTTCAGAACTGAAAGGAGTGACACATGCACAATTACAGTTGGAGATTTCAACACTCTTCCCTCAGTAAGGGATAGGACAAGTAGACAGAAAATCAGGAAAAATAAAGAAAACAAACAATAGCCTCAGCCAAATTCACTTAATGGATCTTTATAGACTACTTTCATCCCAAAGAGTGGGCTACACATTCTTTTTAGGTTCCCAGGGAACATTCCCAAGACAAATCATATGACAAGCCATAAAACAAGTCTCAAGAAATTTTAAAGGACTTAATTCATGCAAAGTATGTTCTTTGACCACAATGGAATTAAATTAGAAATTGATTTTTTAATACCCAGAAAATCCCCAAAGATTGGAAATTAAGCAACACACTTTTAAATATCCTGAAAAGTCAAAGAAGAAATCCCAAGAGAAATTAGAAAATATTCTGAACTCAATAGTAAGAAAACTACAACAAACCAATATATATGGGATGCGGCTAAAGCAATCCTCAGAGGGAATTTTATAGCAATAAATGGTTATATTAAAACAGAAGAGAGATACAAAATCAATTAAGCTTTCACCTTAGGGAAGCTATTAAAAGAAGAGCATTAAATTAAGTCAAAAGTAAACAGAAGCAAAGAAATAATTAAGACAAGAGCAAAAAATCGATGAAACTGTAAGTAGGTAAACAATAGAAAAAATTTTTTAAAAAGCAGGGTTTGCAAAAGATAAGTAAAATCAATAAATTTATAGCTCAGCTTGAGCCAAAAATAAGCAGTGTTGGAAAGGAAAAAAAGAACCTTGTACCTAAAAATCCTACAGATCACAAACAGAAAATAAGGGAATATTTTGAAGAATTCCATGCCAAGAAATGAAATGGACAAATGCCTTGAAAGATAATTTATTAGAACTGACAGAAGAAGAAATTAGATCGACCAATATTTATTAAAGAAATTGAATTCATAATTTAAAACCTTCCCACAAAGAAAACTCCAAGCCCAGATGGCTTCACTAATATGCTATTAAACATTAAGGAAGAAACCAAACTTGCACAGAAAAGAGGTAAAAGGAACTCTTCTCAGTTCATTGTAAGAAGTCAGGATTATAATGATACCAAAACCATCTGTACAAGACATTACCAGAACAAAAACCTATGGACCAACATTGTTTACAAACATAGACACAGAAATCCTCAGCAAAACATTAGCAAATCAAATCTAGTATTAGTTGGTAACATCTTGTGTCTGACTGCTAAAGCCTGTAGCAATAATTATTGTTGAGTCTTTTTTTTTCCAGTGTAAGTCCTCTGTTGGAGATAAATACCTCAACTGTATCGGTCATTTGGTTTAAACTCAATAGTATAGGCCTTTTTGGTTAAGCGCGTTGTAAAGTAATGCAATAAAATAGCCAGACAGCAACTGCTCGTAATTTCTAACATTAGCATTTTTTAGCACCGAGGTCAGAGTATAACATGCAGAAAGTCCAGTCATTGTTTTCAGGCTTGAATTGATCAATCATAGGGATAAGATGCAGAATAACCTTACAAGAGTTTTGATTGATTTGAATTCTAAAGCAGGCTTAAAAATGGAATCTCTCTTAGCTTGTTCACTGGCCTAACATATAGGTCAGATCCAATCAGTCAGAGAACTGACTGCTGCCACAGGGAGGCTGGCAGGCTTTCAGCTCCTGAAGAGGGGTTACTACAATAATGTCAGGGCCAACTTAGTCTCTGGCTGATGCCTTCCCTGATTCTAGGGAGGAGCCCATCTTCCTCTGAACTCTAACAACACTTTAAGCCTCTCTTAAGACATAGGGTGGTCCCTCCTTTTCCTCAGGGGATATGCTCCAAGACCCCTAGGGGATGCCTGAAACCTCGATAATGCCAAACCCTACATACACTATGGTTTTTCAATCTGATCATCAACACAGTTACTAAAATGACTAACGGCAGGTAGTGTAACAGTGTTGATATGCTAATATTTCCTTTGATCTCTTTGGACGTGGGCTTATACACTAATATTCATGCACCCTGGATTGTAGGAAGTGCCTGTGAAATTCTAGAAAACGTATCAATTCATGTTCTTTTTTCTAATACCAAGCAATTCAGTAATTGAGCTATTGCCCTTCATTTCACTAAAATTACTACCTCATTCTTTCATGTCTACGAGGACTCCTTCCATGGACAACTTCAAGTGTGTGGAATTAGATTTTATCATCCATATTCCAAATTTCTAAAGAAAGCTATTTTTTTCTTTACTTTGATACAAGAAAACGCCAACTAGATTGTATGAATAAAGATTGGATATAGCATATTCTTGATAATTATTTCTCTGCTTTAATACTTTCTTTTTCTAAACCTAAATAAAGAGAACTGCAAAAACTGTGGAGAGAGAAGAGGGAGAAGCTCAGAGCGCTGTGCTCACTTAAGCCCTCTCCCCTGTACTTCGGCTCCTGTATCTTCCCTACCTAAAGAGCATTGCTGTTTTCCTTCCCCATCTACGGGCCAGGTGAGACTACTGGCAGCTTACTTGTCTCACCACTGGAGCTGGGAGCACCCAGCACATATTTGTGGGACACACACTGTGCTGGACACTGGCTGATAGGTCAGTGAAAAAAATTCCAGACGTAGGCTTTGTGCTCCTGGAGCTTTGAGACTAGCAGAGAAGAAAATTAAACAAGTGTTTGCAGTAAAGTAGGATGACTGCTATGACACGGTAATAAGGCTAGTCTGGAAGTCAAACTCTAAAAGGTGTGCAGGAATATTCTTCCTTGAAAAATAAGAACTGAGGAAAGAGATTGGGTCATATGTACATGTCTGGCAACTCCTCTTTTCCCCAGTTTTCTAATTGGTAAATTTAGGATGATAAAATCATCTCTCGTGGCTAGGAGTGGTGGCTCATGCTTGTAATCCAAGCACTTTGGGAAGCTGAGGCGGGGGGATCACTTGAGGTCAGGAGTTCGAGACCAGCCTGGCCAACGTGGTGAAACCCCATCTTTACTAAAAATACAAAAATTAGGCAGGCACAGTGGTGCATGCCTGTAGTCCCAGCTGCTCAGGAGGCTGAGGCAGGAGAATCACTTGAGGCAGAGGTTGCAGTGAGCTGAGATCGCGCCACTGCACTCCAGCCTGGGAGACGGTGCAAGACTCCGTCTCAAAACAAACAAACAAACAACCTTCCCTCTCATAAAGTTATTGTGAAAATTAAATGGGATGATACAAGCCATGGTGATTAGTCAATATAGTTTTGGTGTTGTTATGCCAACCAGAGGGCACCTGGCCTGACCCAGAGAGTACCCCAGAAAACATTATTTCTATGCTCAGTCCTGAAGCAGGGAAGTGAATTCATTGTGGGTATATTACTCTGCTTGAGCTGCCATAACAAAATCTCACAGACTGGATGGCTTAAGATTTTTTTTCTCACAGTCCTGGAAATTAAAAGTCTAACACCAAGGTATTGACAGCGTTGGTTTCTACTGAGGCCCCTCTCCTTGGCTCATAGATGGCTGTCTTCTCCCTGCATTCTCACTTGGTCTTCCCTCTGTCCTAATCTTCTCTTCATGTAAGGACACCAGTATGGGATACTAGATTAGGCCCTATTTTCACTTAATTAACTCTTTAAAGGCCCTGTCTCTAAATATAGTCACATTCTGAGGTACTGGGGATTAGACTTCAACATATAAATTCTGGGGGCACACAGTTCATTTCATAAAAATAGGGGAGGCACAGCCGACTATTTCTAACAGAAGGAATACCGTGCGTGAATTGAAAGAGGATGTGTAGCATGTTGAAGGGGAAACTGAATGAAATTACATCCTTTTGCAGTATAGACTGAAAAAGAGAAACAGCAAAATTTGAAGCTAGAGAGGGAAGTGGAGGCAAATCAGGCCATGTAAAGCCTTATAAGGTGGTATAAAATATTAAGCAGTTCAGGTTACCCTAAAGGAAATGAAAACCATTACAGAATTTCAAGCAGGGTGTGTGTGTGTGGCATGGTTGTACTTGTATTTTAGAAAAATCACTGTTTGCATTATAAGAAACTTTTGAAGTGGGATGTGCACCTGGGAGGCATCTGAAGTAACACAAGCCAGAAAGGCTGACAGCTTGAGTCATGCCATGGAGATGAAAGAAACTGACACACACTGGAATGCTAATCAATGGGGTGATTGGTAGAGGGAAGGAGAAAAGGAGAATGATTCCTATGCTACCAGCAAATGGGTAAATAATGGTGAGCAGAGATGACAAAGTAAAAATTGGACTTGAGAAACCTGTGGAACTGCCTGTAGACCACTGGTTATTGATAGCAACTACCCTTGCTACCTACCCTTCTTAAACCTTTCCTATATAACCACAGAGTGTGCCAACAACTCTGTATTATCATACATCTTCTTACAAATAAGGAAGCTCAGCCTTAATGAAATAACATAACTTGGCCAAAGGCTCTCAGCTACAAAATGGCAAAGCTAAAAGAGGAATTGAGTCTTCCGAATTGCAGGGCCCAAGTTGAAAACCACTATTCAGGAAGGAGGCTGGGCTGAAGGTACATATTTGGAGGCCATTCGATCATTAACAATGCTTGGCTTGTTAGCTTTACTTCCCAATTCCCTCACTGACCACTGGCCCTTCCTGATTCTGATCCTTGGTCCTCATCCACACCTGTTAACAGATTATAATATGGCTGGGCAGCTGATGGTCCGAGCCTAGGGCCTAGGAGCCCAGATTCATGCTGTGGGTTAAGCAGTGGCAATGCCTGCCTCCATCAATACTGTTTCCTTCACTAAATACAGTGGGCTAGACTCCAAGATCTGTGAGATACGTGTGCACATAAGCAGCCTCTCCAACTTGTATTTGAGTGAATATCCAGTACCCAAGCTGAGGAACCAAAATTCCATGTTTACTAATGCACATGCCTTTAACAACATTTTAATGTAATATACATGAAGAAAACAGAACAAACCATAAGTGGATTGCCTAATGAGTTTCCACAGACAGAATACACCTATGAAATGTCACTGAGATCAAGAAAAGAAGAGTAACTCAGGAGCTCGCCCCATGTCCCTTGCACTCACTACCTGGCCCTGCCCTCAACCCCACCCCCATCTCTAGGATGCTACTAACCTTACTTCTGATACCCCCAATTAGTGTTGCTTATTTTGTACACTATATAAAGGGAATTGTATAATATATATGCTGTTTTGTGTATGTTTACGTGCATTTTAAAGACCAAATTTAACTTGGAAAAATAAAAAAGGTTGTTGTATACAGAGACCTAAGTATAATCCCATGATCTCATCTTCCCATATGCTAAGGACCCCTGATATGGATATATACAACTTCTACATTTGTATTCTGAATTACACCCAGGCAAAATCAGTAACATGACATGAATCCAGGAAAGTACAAGGCCCATTTTGGTGTTTCCTCCTCTTGAAGAGATTGAGTCACTGACCCAGACTAACGGTAACAAATCCCTTCCTATGAATTAAAGATCAGAATGTAAAGTAATAGTAATGGTGATGGAGGTTTTAAAGGGAAAGCTCTATTGCAATAGCTAAATTGAGATAAGTTTTGGATAATAATAAATTTGACATCAGTGCTAATTATTGCTTTATCAAAGCAATCCATTTTCCTAGTGAGAAATCTTTTACCTTGCTAAGGAACTGAAAGCTTCTGTAGAAAGTGTTTTGAATGTGTTGTAAAAACAACAGAACCATCAGTAAAAATAAACTTTTCTGCTAGTTTAAAAATTCTTTTAAAATAATTTCACAGAAGTCATGCATTTAAATTTCATTATTTTACTGTATGTTCATTATACTATACTGTATAATTTTACAATGTACTTGCTGAATTCTGAGTTTGTTTCTTACCTGGGCCTAAGAATTTCTTGGTGTGATGGGGATTGTAGTCTTGTTTTTAGGATAAGAGGATCTTGACTTTGAGAGTACTCCTACAGATTATACTTCTTTTGCTTTCAATCACAGCATCAGAAACTTACAATTTTTTTACTTGGAAAATGAAAATAATCATATTTGCAAATTTACTGTCACCAAACTTTTAAAGTGGCCCAATGTTTCTAAAGTGGAAAAAAACTATCTGTTCACTGCAAGTCCCCAAAACATGTAGTTTGTGTGTGTGTGTTTGAACCTACATAGGCAGGCATAGATAGGATATAATTCCATGACAGAGAAGATTCACTTCATTATTTTAGCACATTGAATTCTTTGTTTGAACTCCTACTGGAAATGTTTTGATCACAAGTTTCTCCTAAAATTCCTGATTACAGTTTGATGTCCCTCTCCAAGAAAACAGCCAACAATTAGCATAGCCTTCTTGTTGAATCAAACAAGGTTCTGATACCGATCTAAATGAATTGCCTTCTGAAAAAGGAATCAACCACCTGTGACCACAGTTTTTAAACACAGTGGGAAGTGGCGACTTGGGGGTGAAATTTAAAGTCAGGTTATCCTTTAGCAGGGGAACTTTGCAGCTGGGTATAAGAGCCTAGTTTCTCTGTTATTCTTTCATAGTTTTTCAAGATAAGATAGGAATCTGAAAGTGTTCCAATTTAAGCTACTATTTACCTTCTGTTTCTGCTATTGTAATTTCCATATAGATGCGCTGTAGATTCAATTTCTTCACTCATTTAATACTGATGTTCCATAAGCATATCCAGCATATTCCAAATTCTTAAACCTATTAGGTGCAGGCCTTAAGCTCTAAATATACATTTTAAAATGAACCAACCATATTTTATGCAGCGTAACTCTGAATAAAATTAGTACCACTTAAAAACAAATTATAGAGAACCACCAAAATGAAGATAAGTCCCTGTAACTTTATATACTACAGACAAGATATAAAATAATAAAAACTATATCTAAATACAGGTGTTTATTGATCATTAATAGAATGTTCTAAGTGAAAAGCAGAATTTCCTTATTCATTTCTAGGCTTGCCTTTTTTGATTAAACTTTACTTTTTGAAAAGCCCAGTTTTTTTCCAAATTTTCCTACCAACTCTTTAATAAAACATTCTGAAATTTGAGTAACTGTGTCTAAAAGGATTCGAGATTAAGAACTAAATCTCCATCTGCCAGTATATCTCCATTTGCCTCCTTTCAGATTACATGTAAGGTCATCATTGGTGAAATAATGCCTGTAAGAAAACACAGTAAGCATCTAAAAGGGAAAGCCCACTCTATACATACTAA
The DNA here is from genome assembly GCF_028878055.3 of Symphalangus syndactylus. Classification (NCBI taxonomy): domain Eukaryota; kingdom Metazoa; phylum Chordata; class Mammalia; order Primates; family Hylobatidae; genus Symphalangus; species Symphalangus syndactylus. The sequence goes on along the minus strand of NC_072423.2, from coordinate 72,722,802 downwards.
GTATTAAATTTAAATTGATTTTAACCAACGATTTTATTCAAACTTAATTTTACTGTGTCATATGTGATTAAGTGTGATTTTTAAAGCTCATTAATAAAAATCTGTTTAATAGAGCAACAAGTTCCATATTATTTCAGAACAAATCTAAAGCAGTACTATGTCGTTCCTGACTCTTACAAAAAATAAATCACTATTTCCTGATTTGCCTTTGATCTTCTCTAATTGAAGACCACAATTCTCATTTATCTGAGATAATAAGTGAATAGATAGAGAAAAAATCATAAATACCATAAAACCTTATTTTCAGGTCTGTCCACCTACAAATGTTTAACTAGACCAAGCAGCTAGGAGGAAAACTGGACAATTTGCATTTCTCACCCTTTCCCTTCTGGTTTTCTGGTGTAATGTTAAAAGACAAGCAAGTGGCTGGGCGAAGTGGCTCACGCCTGTAATCCCAGCACTTTGGGAGGCCAGGTGGGCAAATCACCTGAGGTCAGGAGTTCGAGACCAGCCTGGCTAACATGGAGAAACTCCATCTCTGCTAAATTACAAAAATTAGTCGGACGTAGTGGCGCGTGCTTGCAATCCCAGCTACTCGGGAGGCTGCGGCTGGAGAACCATTTGAACTCGGGAGGCAGAAGTTGCAGTGAGCCGAGATCACGCCAACACACTCCAGCCTGGGCGACGGAGTGAGACTTTGTTTCAAAAAAAAAAAAAAAAAAAAAAGACAAGCAAGCACCAGACTCCAGAGCAGAATCTCCGCCCTAAACCAAAGCAAAAAAGGACAGTCTTAGTTATGATTTAGGGCTTTTAACAAGTTCCCCAGCCCCTCACCCATTGCTCATCTGATGGTTTTATTATAGTATGTTTGCCACAGGAATTCTCACTTGGATTATCCTAAATAATATTGCTAGCAAACCTACAACTGCATGCAGTGACACGGGTCAAAAGAACTCCTCAGGCATCAGTTTGTTTCCCAAACCCTTTGCCAATAAACTTGGGAAATAGCTATTTAATACAGCACAAAAAAGGACTTAGTGGTACACGGAAAATGGCTCTCAGAGTCAAAAATTTATAGCTTGGCTTAGGAATGCTGAGGCCAAGTCTCAGGGAAACCATGCTAAGTCTTTTGACTGGGCAGATAATCTAAGGGCAGAGCTCATTTATCTTCTGGGGCAGTGCTGTGTGAGCTTGATCCATACTCCTGCTTGTGTGCCTTGAACAACTAACTCTGTGTTCAATGCTTTATTCTACTGGATGCTGGAAAGACCCTTGACTCTACCACGTTTTTAAAGAATTTACCAAAGTTGCTGAAAACATTGGATATTTGGTCTGTTTCTGTGTCTTTGATGTCACAGGTCCCATTAACTTTGCAATGATGGAGAGGAGGACATAGGGAGAAAGAGATCACAAAATTTTGGAAACATATATACACTTGTCACTGCTTAATTCTTAATTTAATAGGATAGGTAAGATAGAACATTGACCACGACCTCAAATGCTCCTTTTACCAAATCTGTATGGATTTTATTTCTCTAAGAAAGTAACATCATAATGACTGTAAAATCCTGGCTTTGTATTAACCATCGGTATGTTCCTAGAATTCCTACTTCAGATACGTTCCTTTCAATATGTAAAGCTGGTCAAGCTTCTGTTCTCATTTATCTCTGCCTCTCACCCATCTTTCTAGAGACATTTTGCTCCTTTTGCTTTATTTCATTTATTTCCCTTCTTTCTTTAAACACTGCCCTGCCCTCTGTTTTCCTACATATCTCTATGAATGTCTAATAGGGTTTTCTCCTGTTTTCCAAACTTCACCATGTGAAATCATGGCTTACTCCACTAACCAGTTTCCATGTTTCCAAAAGATACTGCTATTTGCCATTTGTGATAACTATTAAGCAGGTCATATTCTTTGCAAAGGGTTAGAAAGAGTATTTTCTTGATTTTTTTAAGTAATGCTTTTTATTGTCAAGACCTAAGTGTGATGGTTAATATTAAGTGTCAACTTGATAGGATTGAAGGATGCAAAATATTTTTCCTGGTGTGTCTGTGAGGGTGTTGCCAAAAGAGATTAAGATTTGAGTCAGTGGACTGAAAGAGGCAGACCCACCCCGAACGTGGGTGGGCACCATCCAATCAACTGCCAGCGCAGCTAGAATAAAGCAGGCAGAAGAAGGTGGGAGTAGTGGACTTGCAGAGTCTTGTGGTCTTCATCTTTCTCCCATGCTGGATGCTTCCTGCCCTTGAACGTTAGATTCCAAGTTCTTTTGCTTTTGGACTCTTGGACTCACACTAGTGGCTCTCAGCCTTTGGCCATAGACTGAAGGCTGCACTGTCGGCTTCCCTACTTTCGGGATTTGGGGCTCGGACTGAGCCACTACTGCCTTCCTTGCTCCTCGTGGTATTTCACCTTGTGATCGTGTGATTCAATGCTCCTTAATAAAGTCCCTTTCATATATACATATATCCTATTAGTTCTGTCCTTCTAGGAAATCCTGACTATACACCAAATAATGAACATTTTTTCAATTTAAATGAATCCTTCAGTTTTGATTAAATCATGATGATCAATAATTGTATATTAAGAAATCAACCTCCACATTTATTAGGTTTGGAAGATCCCCCTTCTATGTGGTATCTTATTCTTCTAACATAAGCTGAAGTAGAAAGGATATTTTCTGATACGAGTTATTTCTGTGAGAGTTACTTTCCTTATTCAATTTGGATTTTTAACACCTGAAAGCAATGGAGATAGAGTAGGAAGAGAGGGAAGGGAAAGAGGACAGGAAATGATCATTTAAAGGACCCTGCAAAAAAAGAACAGTGCGCCCTGAGAATATAATAAAAGAATAGTTGGCTCTTCCATAGATCTATATTGCAGTCATCATTCTAAGGTCTTTACTTAATGTTTTTAATTCTCACAATAAATCTGTGAGATTAATACTATTACTATCCCCAGGGAGGAAACTGAGCCACTGAACCTAAATAACCTGCCCAAGTTTCCGCAGTCAGTAGAAGAGCCAGGATCCCAATCCAACAGTCTGGCATCAAGGACTCCTACCCTTTCCCATAGATTTGTTTCTTTCAAAGCGAACAGAGTTGATTATTTCAATACTGATGAGACTGAAAGTGAAATAACAGTGACTTATAACCAAAATGCCCCGATTCTTTTGTGATTCTATATATGAACCAAAATATGAGACCTATATATTGATTTAATTGATATTTTGGTGTTTACTGATAAAAAAGAAATTGCTCAAATGCTGGTCAGCAACGATACTCATTAGAAAACATGGAATACTACATTTTATGGTATTTGAACTCAGGCATAAGATGACCACAAGTTCTGGTTTGCTCAGAAAACCCCAGGTTATACCTGCTGTCCAGGCATAATTGTTAAGTTCACTCTCAAAATTGTATCATTTTGAATAATAAAATAAACAGTTGTCTTACTTAGGCACAACCAGTGCAACTGGCACAAGTCAATTTAATAATTTAAATAATTACTGGTTTTTATATGGTTTTAATAATTCTAATGCTTTCATTTCCTCATCCTAAAATCAATTGTTCTTACCATCATGAGCTCGACAATGCTTTTCCCCGTTTCTCCTTTTTCTGCCTCTTCCTGCCTTTAAACACTTCATTTTCCTCTAGACCTTTTGCCAAATCACTGCCTCTCCTGTTTCAGTGCCTTCTAGTGTATTATAACCACCCTAATAGCATTTATATCCTTAAGGATTCCATTGTCACTTTTTGGAAAGGAGCCACTACTCAACTTCACTCTCTCACATTATGTTTCCCATATTGTCTTTGACTCATCACTTGCCTTAGGAGATCTAGGCTTTTTCCATATCACATTAAAATTCTTCCAAAAATTTACTTTCTTTTTTTGCTTTGAGACAGAGTCTCACTCTGTCACCCAGGCTGTAGTGCAGTGGCACGATCTCGGCTCACTGCAGCCTCTGCCTCCTGGGTTCAAGTGATTCTTGTGCCTCAGCTTCCCAAGTAGCTGGGATTACAGACGTGTACCACCACACCTAGCTAATTTTTTTGTATTTTGGTGGAGACGAGGTTCTACCATGTTGGCCAGGCTGGTCTCGAACTCCTGACCTCAGGTGATCCACCCGCCTTGGCCTCCCAAAGTGCTGGGATTATAGGCGTGACCCACTACTCCCAGCCAAGTTACTTTCCTTTAGTCCCCTTACACAAACCCCCTGACCTCCTTACCCTTGGATCAAATTCATTTATTCACTCAGACATATAGTCTACTTGGGAAACTTAGCTGGCAAATTCAGGTTCCCAGCTCCACGGCTTCATTTCACAATATTACTTATGAAGATCCTTGGGAAATTGACCTGCAGAATGAATGGAGAAAATTCCTGTCCTATCTCTGCAGAAGAACAGTTTACATATGCCCTGAAGCATTATGTTTCATTAATCTCAGTCCACCAAATTACGGATGCTGGAGGGCACAGTTGGTCACTAGTTTTGGAAAGCTGCTCCATGCCATCAGTGAATTAGTATCAGGGAGACAACTGCCAACTCTATCCTACTTTTGAGAATTTTGACAATGCTCTCCCTTTGAGATTTGAGATTTGAGATTTGACAATGCTCTCCCTTTGAGATTTGAGAATTTTGACAATGCTCTCCCTTTCTTAGCCAGCATGGATTCTGAAAATCTTAGTATTTAAATTTATTCTGCTTATGATACCCAGTACAGAACTGTATTCATTTCCCTTCTTCTAGTATGATTTAGCAACATTAAATGGCCCTACTTACCCAAATACAGTTTAATCTCATGATGATAATGACATATCATTAATGGGTTTGCCATAATAGTTGTTGGATTTGTGGTACCTTTTGGAAGAAACTGCAATAAGGACTGAAGACCACATTTAATAGAAAGAAGTAAATATCACTAAAGATTTAAGGAAAGTAATTACAGCTTCAGAGTCACATGGCCAAAAATAAATTATATATTCCACTCTACGATAATGTTTGAAACACTTATTCTTCCTACCTGTTACCTTGTTCTTTCATGCAAATAGTCATATTTGAGATAAAGAGACATCAAGAACAAATGAAATAATTGCAGAAATCAATTGTATAATATATTTTAGAGCTATTGATGTAATACTGAAGAACAAATGTGCTAGTGCAGTCCAGAATTTGAGCAAATCCTAGTCACAAAAAGTGAGCATGGCTCTGTGTGTCAGCTTTACAATTGGATTCCTTTAAGAATTTCAGCAACCTCACCTCTTCTGTCTCTTATGGGCAGAGGCCATATTTACTAAGACAAAAATTGGTAATTAGGGGTAAAATGTTTGAAGATGAAATGCTACTAGAGAATCGGAACATACAGTAGCTATGCCTCTGGAAGACCATCAGAACTCAAACTTTAAAAACAGCAGCAAACATAAGATGCCTCAACCAATTCAAACTAATTTCACCAAATATTATCTTTTCATTTAATTTGGAAAATACTCACTTTATTAAGAATAATCTTTAAACATCAATCTCAAATTTCACACTATGTGAGGTTGTATATATTATGTTCTTCAAAGTGTGGTCTGCATTTATAGAATAAACTGAAATTTCCTTGTATGCTACAGAGTAAATCATAAGATTGCATTAACTCCATGAATCACACACACACAGATAGCAGACAAAGAAGAAAAAATATAGTTGATCTCAATTTGGTCTCATGAAAACACAGTATCTGTTATTGTCACTTTGCATTCGATAAAATGGAATATCCAAAAAAAATTTAAAGACTAATTTGAAGAAATTTCTTTTTAGACAAGAGCAGTGACCCTCATCTCAAACTAATTTTCCTACTTTAATCTTTTGCAATACAATATTGTCCTGAAAATAAGCAGACATTGTTTAACAGTCTCTTTCAACGACTCTTCCCTTAAAAAAATACAAAATAAATCCATTGGTACCATTTCAAACTGGGTCCCTAAATATTACAAACCCCTTTATTGTCTCCCTCCTCGCAAATTACATCTAGTCTAGACCCAGAATCACTCAACTAAGCAACATTTCTGAAAGATACAAAAGCCTGTGATTTATTAGGAAAAGCTTGAGGTTCTATTAATACTTCATTAAAACCCATACGTAGTATTTATAGCAACAACAGAAAAAAAAAAGTATTGTCAATTAGTGGGTCAAAAATGAAGGCAAATAAAATGCTTATGAACATATAAAGCAAAAACATAAACCCATGACTTGGTGCAACGATACTAGCTTAATTTCTCAGAAGCCCAACTTCTGCATTCCTGAACTGTGACCAGGGATGGTCAGAGTGCTGGGCGGAACAAAGGGCCTCACTGTCACTGGTCCATGCTCTTAAGCTGAGAGGAGGAAAAGCCTGCTGTGTCACACAGCACTCCCAGGCAAGAACTGACTTTGAGCCCACGAGAAGCTTCCAGAGCCCATTTCACAGCATTCCTTAGACACGGTCTTTCTCATGCAGAGGCTGAGGTGGATTTAGCACTTCGTGGTTTTGCTGAGACTGGAATCCTTGTTATTCTGCATGAGGTTTGCACTGAAGAAACAAATGACCTCAAATTTAGACACAAAAAGATTGTGAGAGACCAAGTTAGAGAAAGAGAACCAAGAAAAAGCTTGTAAGAAATTTTAAAGTGAAGCGCTAGACGTTTATTGACTTGTGAGGACAGTGATGCAATCAGAACAGGCAGGAAGGTCTGTTTTGCTTCATTGTTTTGATTTGGGTCTGAGTTCCCAATAATTTATAATAATGCTCACATTCTGTTGAAACAGGTCCAGAAATTGTGTTTATTGAACTCAATAGTGGAAAGAATTCCATTGGCCCTATTCGTGTCTTTTATCTGAGAGTAGTAATGAGGATTAATAAAAAACATGGCTCAGTAGAAACCTTATTAGTCTCCCAAGGGTGAATGGGCATTGGCCAATTTGTAAAGGGAGCTAAAATAAAATTCTTAATATAATCTAATGTCAATTAAGTGCATATAATAATGACCACCTTGAAAATTATTTAATAGTTAAAATATAATCAAATTACTCTGTTCTACAAATGTAGCTTCCTTTCCTTTCTAATTAAACACTATTTTATGAATTTGAATTTCCCAGATGCCTGGAATTTTTTTTTTTAAGTTTTGTAAGCAAGCCTTCAAAAACGGAAGGTACTTTGCTATTTCTTATAATAGAAAAATTGGCTTCTTGTCTTAGCAATCACCAATTATGTTTATAACCCTAGGAAATTTCGAGGACAGAAAATCAAGCTAAAATCAGAAAAGAAAATTATACAGCAAATGTTATGGCTTACACAATTACAAAGAGACAGCACTATTTTATTTTGTGATCTATGACGCTGCTAGCGGGGAGCAACTGCTGTTGCTGGGGCTGGCAGTTCTCTCTAGGGGTGGACACCCCCCAGTTTGTATGTGCCCACCAGTGAGACAATATTTTCTTCTTGTTGACGCAATTGGCACAGAGAATTTTGCCTTTCTATACTCCAGCTCCAATAATATCAATTTCCATGTATATTCCTCATGGCCATCATTTTCCAGTCTTTAAAATTATGTTTTCTGATCCCTTCTAAATCATCCTAAGTCACTGAGCCCTAAATTAGATGCTGCACTTTAACAAGAGACAAATTATTAATACCTCCAAGAAGAGTGATGGCCTCACAGTGAGGTCATGGAAACTCCAGTTTCACAGTTGAAAAACAAAAGCATTTCCTTTCTCTTTCACCTCTTGGGAATTTTTTTTTTCTTTATAAGAGATAAAATCTGACAAAGGGAAAATATTAGGAGCTGGGTATGTGGAACCTGACCTAGATTAACATTTCTCTGTGTTCCTTTGGTGTTATCATTTTCTATGCTTCATTGTAAAATTTAAAAAATTGTCTTCTCTGAAAAATTTTAAGCAGTCAGTTATTTTGTTTTTCAATTAAAAAAATTCATACATTGCCTCCCTCTCTCTATTCCATAAATATTTCTAGGGTACGTTGCTAGGTACTGAGATCAGAAAGATAAACCCTGACTCCTGTAGCTCTCAGGGAGGCTACAGTCCAGTGCAGGGGTAGGGGTCAGCTACAGAGGAGTAACATCATAATTACCTTTGGAAATAATAAATTTATGGCTCCAACTGGCCCAGGGTTTACTGGTAGCATAAAGGAAATAATCTAGACCCAGATTGGAAGAAAACAGGAAAAGGTACTAAGGAAGGCTTTCTAGATAATGTTAAGTGCTATGTTTTAAATATGTCCCTTAAATTTTATGTGACGAAAAGTTAATCTCCAAATTCATATGTTGGTGATATTTGGAGGTAGAGCCTTTGAAAGGTAATTAGGATTAGGTAAGGTAATCAGGGTGGGCCTCCATGATGGGACTGTGGCTTTATAAGAAGAAGAAGAGAGATCCGAGCTGGCACACTCTTTCCCTCTCACCATGTGATGTCCTCCACCATGTTGTGACACAGCACAAAGGCCCTGGCCATAAACAGCACCAAGCACTTGGACTTCCCAGCCTCCAGATTCATGAGCTAAACAAACTTATCTTCTTTATACAGTATCCAGTCTTTGACATTCTTTTATAGAAACAGAAAACAGACTAACACAGTAACATATGACCCAATCTCCAAGGACTATAGTACTTACCAGGTGAAGACTGGGGAAGAGGCTCTTCAGGCAAAGGAAGTAGGATGTATAGAAAGGGAACAGAGTGTGATGGCTAAGAGGCATGAGCTGTATTGTGGAATGTATATTTTACCACAATTTTTAAAAAGCAACCGCAGCAGCACTGGGTTTGGGGCTGACATTACCATACTTCACTTGGGCCAATTAGTTACCCTGTATCTCAGTTTCTAAATCTGTAAATTAGAAGCAAAAAAATACCTACCTCATAGGAGTAAACCCTAGGGGCTTTAATACATGTAAAGCATTTGGAACAGTGCTTGCTTTATAGGAAGCACTCAGTAGATGTTAGCAATTAATACCACGCACGCAGACCCAGAGACACGTGAGAGCAGGCACCCAGTAAGGCATGGGAGTTTAAGTTGCCTTCTCCAAAAGGAAAAGTCCAATAGACAGAAGGAAGGAACCCAGAAAAGAAAACTGAGTTGGAGATCATCACAAATGCCATTTTGAAGATATCCCTTTTTCTCTTCTTGGAATCCTTACTGAACTTTAAATGTGCACTGAGGGTGTATTTTTGAAGCTACCTACACTTTACTACTTGAGAATAACCTGTCAGTGAAAATTAATTATGTTCTAATTTTTAATTTTAAAATAGGACACTCATTTTCATTAAAATACTCCTTTTCAAAGGGCAGACTGATTATATTACTACTCTAAATATGTCATCTATACCAAGGCCTGAGAAAGAGTACAATCCTGAATCTATGGATGCTAAGCATTCCCCAAAAATCTGTTTTTGCATACATATAAACTATCTCTCGCTCTGTGGATAGAGTGATGCTATACTCTAATGCCACATATTATATGGAAGAAATGGCAAGAATACAATGTGAGAAAGCATGACGAGATCTTCCCCTTTAAAAAAATGGTATAGAAATGTTAGAACATTGGAGACTTGAGTTGATTAACATCTCACCTTCTTCATTTGAAAAATAAGGTTAGATGTTTTCTATGGGTCCTTGGGGCTCAACTGTCCTATAAACTGATTGCTGGACAGGTTATATGCAATCAAAGCAGACTATAAAACCCTGGGTAAGGGAAAATATCTCTCCAGTCCAGCATTTTGTCAAACAATACTACCAAGGAATATTCGTAGGAGAGAGAGTAATATCTGGCTTTTACATTTCTTACTTTCCTATAAAGATATGCTATTAATTTGCTACCTATAACTTTAGCTAGCCTTTCTTGAATTTCTATTTTTAGTATACTATGGCCTACTGAATGGATAATATGCAAACAGATCAGATCACTTGTTTGCACTGATTGACTTTTAGTTCAAACATTTTTGTCTAATGTTATGATTTTGACTTTTAGCACAAACATTTTTGTCTAATGTTGTTATGATTATATTGGTCAGAGATGTGCTAGAAGCTTTATCTCCAACCTCAGAATGAGGATAAGCAAATATGCATAAACATATTGTATGCACAAACATTTACATAAACAAGTATGTTTTGCCTCCATGTTGGCACACAAGACTAGGGACTGATGGTCTCCTGTGCAGATCACGCAGCCACAGGGGAATGCAAGGAAGGCACTAGAAACACAGAGCAAACTCCCATTTAAGAAATGGGCCATAAACTGTGGGTGTGAGGGTTAAAAAAAGGATTAATTTCCCTTGTCTTCCTATTAGTCAACAATTTGTATAATTTCCAGTAAACATGTGGGAAATACTGAAAGGCTTCGGTTTCCTCTCTACCTTCCTTGAGAAATGACTAAAAGGCAGTACCTTCTTGGGCCCTGACCTTGTTAAATGTTGATTGCCAAAATTTTTCACTTCTGAGAACAGAAACATCCTATACATATGGTATTTTCTGGTATGCCCAGAGTCCTCCCAGCCTCTCCTCCATCAGCTTTCTCACATCAGCCAGAAACATCCAAGCCACAGAGGTTGCCCATCATGGCAATGCTGCCCAGAAGTGTCCTGATTCAAGGAGACAACACAGATGGCAGCCTCCAACACAGCAGTCACTCGAGCCAGGCCCTATTTTAGCCATGTGCTATTTTTATATTGAACTTGCCCTACACTTGTTCAAAGCTAATCTCCAGGTACTAGAGAAACACTCTTAATGCTGTGAGAGCTCTCTCCAGGTATATAATATAGTCATGGTATCTATAAATGTAAAGATATCCTGGATGTAAAAGTTTCCCGGAATAGGTATTGATGCAGAAACTGGTTCGTTGAATTGAATATTTGCTGATTTAGGTTGAATCTTGTTTGGAAATGTGGAGATTTCTATTGTAGGGGTGGTGTCATTCCAATAATGCAGAAAATCTCTAACTGGATCTCCTTCACCACTTTCAAAGCAAACAGTGGTGCATTCCACAGCACCAGTGGCCATGAGCTTAAATGCAGCTGACCAGGTTTGAGATGGTTTGAGATGGCCTCCAAAATATGCTCTGTTATTAGTAATATTTTTGCATTCACACAACTACCAAAATGCCTAAGGCAGGCCAGTGTTTCATTAGTGTCAAGTTAAAGCCTTCCCCCTCTGCTTGCCCCATGTGCCTTTGGTGCACAACACTGGATACCCAGCTGGGTCATCCAACCACAAGCCAAGGTAAACACAGAAAGTGTGAGTCACTGGGGGTAAGAGCTATGTATATCTCTACTAAATGTGAAGTCTGAATACTGGCACTCTGGCTGAACCACTATGATTCCAGCATATGTTTATGATTAGTAGGTATTAAATCAGCTACTTCCAATGTGTAAAGTAGTTTCTACCAGTTATTTGGGTATTTTTTGTGTGGGAAAGCATGAACTCTTCAAGAGCACTAAAAGAATTTTTTGCTTGAGTCTGATTCTTTCAAAATTAATGCTTTAATATTTCATTCAATATTTTAATTACTTCAATAGACTATATGGCATCTATAGAGTTGAAGACACCCTCCCAAAGTGAGGCACTTTTATTAACTTATTTTAATTGCTTTGGCTGAAACAACTGATATCTGTTTGACAACTGGTCTGTTGAGCCAATCCCATCACACAAATTAAACCCTGCCAAACATAAAAACTATCACTACTTCCCTTGCCAATCTCTAAATACATCCAACCTGAATTACTGACTGAATTATTGACTCCCTCTCCATACCATCTACCTTCATCTATAGACCAATATACACACATCACACCATATCCACATGTCCAACTCAAATATCATGTCCTCCATGAAGCAAACCCTGTTTCCTCTTTAGAGGATACAGTACTAAACAAGAAATGGTTCCCAGTTATCCTTGGCTCCAGTATAAGCTCCTCAAGCACAGGAACTCTGTCTTGATTAGCTTTGCTCTTTCATGGTGCCTTCAAGAGAAGATATTTGATGAATGTTTGCTAAAAAAAAATTAAAAGAAAGAATAAATGGATGAATGAACTGAATATCAGAGAATCTAGAGGTCTCTATTTTCTCAGTTAAAATTATTTATTATTCATTCATCATACATATATAATTTTAAAACAGACTTGGACAAAGTGTTCAATATACAGTGCTGTTTTTTGTTTCATTAATCAATCTACTTGCTAAATGTATAACTCTCATCCTTTCTTGGCTGACCCCTGGTTAAGTTGTCAGAATACTACCACCTGAATTCCTATATCCATTTCTCTCTCTTTCTCTTTCTCTTTTATTCCTTTAAAACACATGAGCTAAGACAGTTTCTCCAAATGTCAACATGATACTATATTTGAAGTAATGTGACTCATATCCATCAGAAACTGTTAAAGACTGAATTGTCCGGACTCCTCACTGATTCCTTGTGACCTTGAAAAGTTACTACTCTGAGATTCAGTGTCCTCACTTAAAAATGAGAGATTGTAACAGGTGCAACCCCAGGTTCCTTTCAGCTTTCTGTATTCTGGAAAACTAATCCTCTGTATTTTGCTAGGATAGGCTTGCTACACAAGCCTCATGAGTAGGCGGAGCAGAAAGCTATCTAAATCCAGAGTCCGATACTATTATGGCCCACAGGCCAAATCCAGGCTACTACCTGTTTCTCTAAATAAAGTTTTATCGGAACATAATCAACTCTATTAGTTCATGTAATGTTTATGATTGCTTTCTCGATAACAACAGTAGAGTTCCCACAGAGAAAATATAACCAGCAAAGCCTAAAATATTGACCCTTTGCAGAAAAACTGTGCCAAACCCTGGTCTAAATTATGTGCACTGAGGTGTGTGACTTCCTGCCTAAAGAACATTCCGTTCTCTGAATGAGACCTGGAGTCTCACTATTAGAGGTTTAAAGAAATGTATATATGCTTTGGGAAGGTGAAACACCTTAAATGCTAAGAAGACTGTTCCTTATTAGAACCAAACGATCCCTTCATGGATCACTACAGAGAAAACAGAAGGGCTCCAGGAAGCCAAAATTAATTGATCGGGCATAAAAATAAACTTGCTTACATCCCAATCTTGGCTGGATCTACAATGGAGAAATGAGTCTCCAGATGCAGTGTCCTGGGAATAGAATCTTGAGTTTGCTTTTCTCACAGTGTGATGGGTTTTACTCTGAACCTGCTTCCTTGCCCAGCCCCTCTTAACCCAACAGACAATAGCTGCCAGACAGGTGGATGACAATCAGGTACAATAATAGGATAAAGCCACTAAATGGTCTGTACACATTATTGGCACTTTCAGGCTTCGATGAAATGATGTGTCTGAACCTCAGAAACCATTACGATGAGCGAAGAAGCCAGACACAAATCATACATGCTGTGATGGCTTCCATGAACAGGCAATGCTAATCTGTGGTGATAGAAGTCAGAAACGGGTTGCCTGGAAGGAGTAATTGAAGAAACAAAGTGCATGAAGAAAATGTCTGGGGCGAGGGAGATGTTATATATCTTGTTTTGGATGGTAGTTACATGGGTCAAAAATCATGGAACTGAATATTTAACAGTGCACTTTACTGTGGAGGAAGTATACCTCGATTTTTAAACTGACTGTTATCACAAAATAAAGCATTTATTTTTATTTGTTTGTGGGTGTGGCTTCAGAAATCCTGGAGGTCTTTAGATTCATGACCATTATATAATTTTCCCTCCATGGTAATGGATAAGAAGATGAAGTGAAGATAGAAAGGTGAGGAAGGGAGAAAGAAAGGTGAAGAAGGGTTTCTTGGCGGAGGGAAATTCCTGTCAAGCCTCTAAGCCCATTTGCTTCCCAGGCACATTCTTGCAATATGTCATCAGATATCAGTTTTAGGACCTAGCATGTCAGAGGACACTCAAAAGCAGAAAATGAGGAAAAAAAGTGAAATAGATTTTTCCTCTTAAAATGTATGTGTGTGTGTTTTATTGAATTATTAAAAACACAAGGAAAATATTCAACAATATGCTCCCGTGTTTCTTGGAACTCTCCACTTTAATTTAAATTCTATTAAATTTTTCTAATTTTGTGCCAAAATAGAGTATAAAGTATTTTAATTAAATGAAATATAAACATAGTTAAAGTAAATATAATTAAGTATAAATGAAATTATTAAATCTAGCACATAAAATGTTAATAAAATTTATCTTTCAAAAAAGAAGTTATTAGTGAATACTCCCTTTAACTTTGAAAAAAAATAAAATAAAGTGCCATAGCATTCTTAAACACTACCTAACATTCCTATTGAGTTGTCAATTCACAATCATCTGAAAAACAAAAATCAGTTCGGCTTATTGGACAGGCTATATTTTTCAAAGAAAATCTTAAACACAAGCATCTCACTAATATATTATCTGGACTTAGGTAGCTTAGTTGAAATAAACCACGCTCCACTTTGAGTAACTGAATGAACTAAAATTAGGTAACAATTTCATGCTACTGTACAGACAGCAAAAGTACCTGAGAGATCAATTAAATAAGTACAGTTCAATGAGAGGGGAGAAAGGTGTTATCATAAAATTAGCACAGGTCTAAAACTGTGTTTTAGTTTAAAATCTAGGATTATCTAATTACCCTCACTTCCAACTTAATAGGGAAAAATAGAATTTAAGCGTGAGAAAAGACCCTTGAGGTCAACTAATGGAGCCCCTCATAATCCAAATGAAGAATTTGGGTGTGTCACTCAGTACAGTCTGACCCTAATCATTTTACTCAAAGTGCACATTAAATGGTCTCTACTCTCCCTCCCTCATCTCATATTTCATGGTATCAGCAATACCAGCATCTGTGGTTACATGCTGCAACGCCTCTTCCTTACACTGGTTCTTTGGCCAAAAACACTCTTCCAACTCTTAAAATTCCCCCTACTAACTCATGCTCATTCTTCAAACTTAATTGAGCTATCGACTCCTCCAAGAAGTTTTCGGTAACCCCTCTCTCACCAACCCGAGGCCTAAATGTTAGTTACATCTTCTCTGCTTCCCCA
This sequence comes from Symphalangus syndactylus, assembly GCF_028878055.3. Classification (NCBI taxonomy): domain Eukaryota; kingdom Metazoa; phylum Chordata; class Mammalia; order Primates; family Hylobatidae; genus Symphalangus; species Symphalangus syndactylus. Next base: position 72,707,762 of record NC_072423.2, on the reverse strand, counting down.
GAGTATCTTCTGCATTTTTTTTTCAATCATTTATTCATTGAACCATTCACATATTCAGTGTCAATTCTGGGCCAGTAGGCTAAAATGCTAAGGATACAGAGATAAGAGAGAGTTTCTGTCCTCAAGGAGTGGAACTCTGGATGCAGCTGAAATTGATCATGAACACATTTCTCACTTAAGGACCAGCTTTTAACCATTTTTGTAGCCCCAGCATCCAATATCACATACGGCATAGAGAGGTTCAATAAATATTTGTTCAATTTCACTTTTTATTGCAAGAATCAGAGCTTAAATTCTTCTGGTTTTAATGAGTGAAATGACTCAAGTAAAATTTAATCTTTTAAAACACCAGGGGATATATTTACTTTCTATTAATTATCAATCCATGCTGCACTCAGTTTTATGTATGAAGCTATGATTATTTACAATTGTTGCCAGTTTGATTTTTTATTATTCTTATTTCTATGCATGTTATCAACAGTATATATTATCCTATGAATAAAGGTTAATTTAGTGTATTTTCTCTCTCAGGGAAGACTTTGTAAAGGAAGAGATGCTCAGATTTTGGAAGACTTTCCTGGTAGCTTCCAACAAAGGAGAAATCACATTTCCACATTTCAGCCTCCACAGTTAACCATTTGTTAAGACTCTACTAAGTGCCAGGCCCTCTGATGAGGGAGAGGGGAAGGTAGTTAAGGATCCAGTAATGAAGAAAATAGACAATATTCCTGTTCTAGAAATGCTTCCATATTATTTTGAGGCTAAGAATACAGTTTTATCCTATAAGCAAAAACGTATTATCAAAGGATTTTAAGTAAGAAAAGAAATGGGTTTTTAAGTCCTGCATTTTAGAAATGCTAGATTTCTTTCTTGACTTTTATCAGAATTTTAGTTATTTTGGGTACATTTTTTAAAGCTCCCCTCATCAGTTTCCCTCTTCTCTCTCTTCCTTCTTACTAGCTAAGCTTTTAGAAGGAGTCATATCTACTTTCTGCCTGTATTTTCTTATCTCACCATTACTCTTCAACCTGCAGCAAAGTGGCTTCCACCTCTACAACTCTATTAAACCCACAATAGCAAAGATCATCACTGATATCCACACTACTTAATCTGGTGGATGATTTTCTTTACCATATTGTTCATTTAGCTACTTTTGATGTGGCTGTCTGATCATTCTGAGCCTGTTGCCTTTGCTTCTGGAATGCTCTCATCTTGTTGGTCTCTGTCACAGGCTCCCAAGCCCTGCCCTTCCCTAGCTGGCATTACTCAAGTTTCCATCCTTGTTCCACTGCTGTCTCTATAGAGACTTTACTGTCTCCTGCCAGATCTCACCCAAGCCCAGTTTTAACTATCCCCGAAATGCTGAAGTCTCCCATGAATAAATAGCTTAGAACTTTCAGCCTTGATCTCCCTCCTAGGCTTCCAACTTGTATAGCCACCTGTCTGCTGAGCATATACATTTAATTATCCCAGAAGAACCTAAAGGTTGAAATTTCACATGTCAAACTCATTGTCTCCCCATCTACAATCTGCTCATCCACCACAATTCCCCAATTCAATACCTAACACTCCCAGACAGAAAACCAAGTCATGGCCGGGCGCGATGTCTCACGGCTGTAATCCCTGCATGCTGGAAAGTCAAGGTGGGTGGATCACCTGAGGTCAGCAGTTCAAGGCCAGCCTGACCAACATAATGAAACCCCGTCTCTACTAAAAATACAAAAAAAGTTAGCCGGGCATGGTGGTGGGTGCCTGCAATCCCAGTTATTCAGGAGGCTGAGGCAGGAGAATCGCTTGAACCCAGGAAGTTGAGGTTGCAGTGAGCCAAGATCACACCACTGAACTCCAGCCTGGGCAACAAGAGCAAAAAACTGTGTCTTAAAAAAAAAAGAAAAAGAAAAAGAAAAAAAAGAAAACCAAGTTATGTGTTCCTAGTTCTCAGCATGCATTTAATCACCAAATTATACCAACTTATTTGCTTGTTTTTCCCATGGAATCCTTCAGTCCCTTTCATCCATATTCCCACAATTCCAGCTGAGGCCTTCATCAGCTTTACTTAAGCTACTTCATTACCCTTCTAAACCATTTCTCCAGCTCTTTGTGGTCTACTTTAAAACCACCTTTTATACTCTAGAGGAATAAAGCGATTGGGGGATCCTGGAAAAGAATAAAAGCAAAGAGCTACAAGATTACAGTTTTGATTTTATGGATTTTGATCCAATAACTTTCAAACCAGATTAAAATACTAATGAGCCAAACTGGATGTGGGCAGGGTTGGGGGTAGGGGAGTAAAAGAGACAAAAGCAAGAATAACCTAGAGTAAGATTTGGCTAAATGATGAATTGCTGTTTAAGATAAATTTAAAAGCCCGCTAAATGGCAAAGCACTTCCATGAACTCTAAAGAGAATTGGTGCTATTTTTTCTTAACTCCCACAATGAGAACTTTTTTATCATCTGGATAAGAGGAGTATCATGTTTGTTTAGGATTGATATAATAGAAATCAGCTTCACTTGGGCTTCTTATAAGCAATGACTCATGTTATTTTAGCTGGTGTGGGATCATTGCCTCATGAAGGATGACACAGCTTTAGACATGCAGAGCCTGGCCTGCTTTTTCCAATTCCATGCCTCCAGCAGCTGGAAGAGGTGGGAGTCCTCTAGCCTGCAGCTTTCTGCAACTCAGCACAATTCAGATTTTATGAAAACAGTTGTCAAGTCGACATTGTAATCACAGAGCCTTATAAATGAGGAGGGAGAGGAGTTAAGTTGTGGTATGTTAAAAATCACAGGGCTAGGCATCCTCTGTTTTTCAAAACAGAATCTGTGGAAACTTAGTCAGCTCTTTCCCTCATTAATTGCTTACTCTATTGAGGTCAGTAATTTTTTTTGTTAAGATGCTAATGAAAAGTCATAGCAAATATGTTTTCAAGACTCTCCAACTTACACTCACTAAGATAATGTGCACGGATGGTTGTAATAATGTTTGAAAGGAAGCTAAGGAAATGCCATTCTCATAATCGACACCACCTTTTCTCTAGCTCTGTACCCAGTCAGGGAACCAGTTCTCCCCTCCTCCATGTTTTCCTCGCTGTTGGCCTTCCTGCTTCCCCGAACCCAGTAGACCATGTTGTGGGCCTGAGTGAACGCTGTGGTAATGGGAAGCAGGTGATCAAACCAGGCTCGACAGGTTGGTAATTCCCTGTGAGGCTCTAGGCAAGACACTTTTCCATACTTTGCTTTCCAGTTGTGTCTTCATGAAACTTATTTCTCATTAGCAACATACTCTGAACTCCCTAGCTGGTTAAAAATAATGAGAAGACACCTCTAAAACATGGCAGTTAGCAGAAAAGTCCAGACTACTGTTTATTATATAATGAAAATGATTGTCCTATCTCTGTAGTTCTGGTGTCCTAAGAACTAAAGTTTATTAAAATGAATAGCTCAAAAAATTAACACAAGGGCCCAGAGCCTGAGGGCCATTATGATTCTGACCTCTGCAGAGGATTCAGGTCCAGACTAAGATGGGCCTAGGATTCGTTTTCTAAAGGGAAATATCTGAGGCTCATCTGAGGTTGGCATCGTCCATGGCTCCAAGGTCACTGATGGACAAGGGCTGTACTCAGGCTTACAGGAGAGTAGGGATGGCTCAGGAGTCTGAGTTTCCACAGCCTAAATTTTTGAGCAAGATTTAGAACAGAACTGATCTCTACAATGTCATAGTCTAGGACCTGACTTGGTCCCCTGGTTGCCTTCAACTCAAGACAAGGTGAAAACTTGACTGAAAATTGGGAGAGAACAGAGGAAGAACTCATTAATTCTCATGAAGTACTGTTTCTCAATGTTCTTTAAGAATTCTTATGGTAGGGCCGGGCATGGTGGCTCACGCCTGTAATCCCAGCACTTTGGGATGCCGAGGCGGGCAGATCACCTGAGGTCAGGAGTTCCAGACCAGCCTGATCAACATGGAGAAACCCCGTCTCTACTAAAAATACAAAATTAGCCGAGTGTGGTGGTGCATGCCTATAATCCCAGTTACTTGGGAGGCTGAGGCAGGAGAATCGGTTGCACCCGGGAGGTGGAAGTTGCAGTGAGCCAACATCGCACCATTGCACACGAGCCTGGACAACGAGAGTGAAACTGTGTCTCAAAAAAAGAATTCTTATGGTATAAATCATACTGCAAGGAATTAAGCAAAAAAATGTTTTTAACTATAGAAATATATTTTAGTAGTTAAAAAGGCAATTAATAAAACTAAAGTGAAAAATTATAAGATCTAGTTACTAAGAACATAAACCTAAAGATTAAAGGATTAAAACCTGCCCTCCTTCTGAAAGAGAGAGAGAGAGAGAGAAAGTTTAGTCAATTTGAATGTCTGCTCTAGAACATTTTGTCTCGTTTTAAATACTGTTAAATATAGTCTTAAATAAGACTATGTGAAGGGTAAGAATATAAATGAAAAAAAATCCTATTATTGAACGTCCTTCAAGTGATAACAAGGGTCCTCAAATATATTATTATATTTAAATCAATTTCATATATCCATTCATACCCACTTCTATGCTTATTCCATTAAAACAGAATAGAAATGTTTGCAAAATGAAAGACTAAATCAACACTGAATATTTATAACCTCTACTACGTGGAAGTTGCTCTTGCTGGTTGCTAATACTATACCGGTATTGTCCCTGCTCTCAATAATCAAATTGAGGCAGAGAAACAATAAATCCATAATATATTAATAATGTTACAAGATTTAAATAACAGGTTAAAAGCACCAGTTCTAGAAGAGACTGGGTTGGAATCTTGGCTCTCCTTGCTGTGTGATCTTGGGTTACTTCTCTGTGCTTCAGTTTCTTCCTGTGTCACAAAACGTTTTAAAGAATAACTGGGATAACGTATGTCAAGCTTTTAGCATAGTGCTTGCCTCATTTGTAAGCTCTGATTAAAGCTACGACTTATTTTTAAAGAATCAACATCGCAGGACCATAGGGCATGATTAGGGCATGACTGATTACCAAATGAGCATTATGGTGGTAGATGGCAGCTTGTTACGGTAGGTCAGAACCCTTCTGGCTACAGTTGTCGAGGAAACCTTCAGAGAAGTTTAGTCCTCACTTCTTTGACTGCGTTTATTTATTCTCTCTCTTTCTCTTTTCTGCTTTTTATCTCTTGCCACTTAAATATAGATTTAATCCCAACCACTGGCACGTAACTTTGGCTACTACATAAATTTTTGTGTTGTAGTGAGGGTGAGAGGAAAAGTGGAGAGAAAAGAAATAAATCAAATATCATAGTATGGGTTATAATGTCATTTTAGGATGTTGAGAATTTTTTCTAGCCACTGTCAGATTTCTCTACTGATCTTCAAAAACCTAAAATTGATGGACCTTTGTATAAAAGTAAATACACTAATAAGTGGTTTCTTTTTAAGGCAAATGCATTGATCAGTGTTTTCTAAATTGATTTTCATAAATGAATACTCAATAGGAAATTTCAAAGGGATTCTTTTCCCTGTACATTATAAATGTATGTAAGTAAATTTTGTGGCTAACCACAAAGTTTAACAAAGATACAAAGATTTATCTTTGGTACATAAAAGATAATCAGTACCCAAACTTACAATTGCTAAAATAGCACAAATAAATCTCAAGTGTTTGAAAGTTCAAGAAACACTACCTACTACTTTTGTCCTTGGTTTCCAGTTTCTCCTTCCTGTCCTTTGTATTGTGTGTTTGTATGCAGTCATCATCTATTCAACTAAGAGATCAGAAAAGGAATGCATAGATTTAATTAGTTTTTCAGAGTAACATGACACAGGCAGCTGGTTTTCTAACGGATACTTAGTATATGTTCTCCCACCCTTGGAATTACACGGCACTAACTGCCTGTCAAATGGACAGTATATCTATATTATTCATTCATTGAAGAGTGACATAATACATTTGATATTCAAAGAATGTGTCATAAACCCCAGATATTTAAGAAGATGCATATATAGAAAAACAATCTACTTTCTTTACTTCCCACTTTAGAGACTAAAGCAACTTGAAGTTTTTGTACACTTTAGTATTTTGTTTTGATGCACAGCCTACAGTAATCACAAAGAAATGATATATGAAACTTCATATGATAAAGAATGATACATTTGAAAAACTCACTAACTCAATAACCAGAGCACAGCAAGAGACAAAAGGCAAACAAGCTAAAAAAGACTCTCAAAGAAACCAAAATAAATGCTATCAAATTTTTTAACAAAAGAGCATACACTTTAGTCCTTTAAACAGCATTGCCTTTACATAGTTGTAACAAGCTGATTATCTAATCAAAAGTAAATTACAAAGCATGTTAAAAGTAACAATATTAGAAATAAAAGTACTGCTAAAGACTTTCAGAGCTGCCTGAAGAAATAAGTAATAATTTCAATTTTTAGGAAATAAAACAATATACCAATATAGACTATTTATTAGTAAAGCAAGCAAACTTACACATCTCAATAGGTACCTTTACTTTAGTAAACACGCAGTTATGCTGTCTTAATGTTAGCAGTCATTAAGAAAAGGTTCATTTCTAACACTATTTAAGGGTATGCCTGACTTTTTATTTTCATCCAAAGAGGCTTAAAAACAAAGCAACGTGTATTGCTTAAATAGATAGAATTTATTTCCAAAATTTTCTTCCAAAAAACATTCCATTTACCTCTTCTGCTTTGCTATATAACATTTTACTTTTATTCTTGGCTAGAACTGATATCTAGAGGCCATATGGTTGAGAAATAAGAACATGGCAATTACCTTAGAAACAAAATTGTTTAGTTTGAGGATGGAATGAGAAAAAATTCTGATTACATGCAAATTAGAATGTTTACTTTAGTTAACATACATTTGCAGATGTTCACATAACATCTCCGGAACACTGGTAAGAGGAAAATGTTTTCCATCAGGTGCAAAGATAATTCTAAAAGAATAAAAGATAGTTTCAGTAATACTCTCTAGGCAAAGTGGGATTTAAGAACAACTACACTCTCTTAACACAGCATTTATTTAGCAACTTTCTGATTCTTTTTTTTTTTTTTTTTTTTTGAGACGGAGTTTCGCTCTTGCTGCCCAGGCTGGAGTGCAATGGCATGATCTTGGCTCACCGCAACCTCCGCCTCCTGGGTTCAAGTGATTCTTCTGCCTCCGCCTCCCAAGTAGCTGGGATTACAGGTGCCCACCACCACGCTCGACTAATTTTGTATTTTTTTTTTAAGTAGAGACGGGGTTTCACCATGTTAGTCAGGCTGGTCTCGAACTCCCAACCTCAGGTGATCACTCACCTCGGCCTCCCAAAGTGCTGGGATTGCAGGCATGAACCACTGCACCCAGCCGATTTTTTTTCTTTGAGTCTATTAATAAACATTTGCTTCCAAAAAATCACAGAAATTTAAAAATTAGAAAACCTATCTTTAGAGCTTTCATAAAGTCAGACTAGGTAAAATTAAACCATTTTTTATACTTTGTGTCAAAACTGAAAAAAAAAAAAGAAAAAAGAGTAGATTAAATGACTGTTGATGTCTATTTATATTTGGCTGACTTTTTAAAAGCTAATGAGGTAAAAACAAAATCAGCAAGACTACTAGATGTCTATTTCATAGTATGTAAAATAGTCAAATGTAGAAGAAATGAGAGAAATAGAAAGTCACCTTTAGAAGACCACATTAGTGAATTTTACTGACAAGATCCACAGATAAATGCTAAAAGGAAAGTTTAAGGAGAAAAAGGATATTTCCATAGTCTCAAAGTATCTCTCCAAAGGTAGCTATTAATTATAAAGAGGAAAATAGTAACTTTATAGTACAGAAATCTGGCAGACACCACCTTATCCCGAAGATCAAACCTAACACCAACATTAGTAAGATGTCAACATCGCATACCCACTGTATGATGCCCTCAGAGGGACCCAATATTACTTCCACAGATTTCTCATCAAAAATGCATAAGCTTGGTCAGGCTGAAGGCTCACATCTGTAATCCCAGCAATTTGGGAGGCCAAGGTGGGCAGATCACTTGAACCCAGAAGTTTGAGACCAGCCTGGGCAACATGGCAAAACTCCATCTCCACAAAAAAATACAAAAATTAGCCAGGCATGGTGGCATGTGCCTGTAGCCTCAGTGACTCAGGAGGCTGAGATGGGAGGATTGCTTAGGTCCAGGAGGTCGAGGCTACAGTGAGCCATAATTAGACCACTATACTCCAGCCTGGGTGACAATGCAAGACCTTGGATCAAAAAAAAAAAAAAATAAAATAAAAAGCATAACCTTAATCTAATCACAAGAAAACATCAGACCAACCCAATTTGAAGGACTTCCTATAAATCACCAACCAGTTCTCAAAAAGTCTCATGAAAGACAAGGACAGACTGTCAGATTGCAGGAGACTTGGGAGATACAACAAAATTCAGTGTGGAGTCCCACGTTCAATTCTACAACAGGAAAATTCCAACTCTAGTGGAAAACTGGTGAAATCAGAACATAGTTCATAGTCTAGTTTACAGTATTGTACCAGTTTTACTGTGTTTAGTTTTCACAAATGGCATTCTGGTTTTGCAAGATGTTAACATTTGGGGAATCTGGGTAAAGGTTACACAGAAATTTTCTGGACTACTTTTGCAAGTTTCTTAAGCCCAAAATTACATCAAAATAGAAAGTTAAAAGTTACGACTTTTTAGTCATCATCTTCATCTACATAAGGCGATTCTACAATACTCTAAATTCCCTAAACTTTTGTGCATACATTAGAGATTAATGATCAGGGAGAAGTGAGCAGCTTAAAAATGGATAGAGCAACTGGCCAAATATTTAGCCATATGACACCATCAAAGGAAATGTACCAGATGTTTTCCAACAGCTCTGCATATGGAGGAATCTACACTCAGCAGGGATCCCACTGTAAAAAGAAACCAGAGACACCAACTCTGGTTTCAACCATAACATAAAGAATCACCTACAAATACCTATTGTCTAGTAAGAATTTTATTTCCATTACTATTTTTGAATCCTCTCAAGAAAGTATACCTAGTATCCCCCAGAATATGGTGTCCCTGTGCATGTGTACATAAGCTGATACAGGCCTACATAAATGCTTAGTAAGAGTTAGCACCTGGAAATAAATGTCTTCTTAATTAATTCAGTCCAGGAAGGTACCAATAAATCTATCACTAAAAGTTGCTAAATTTAGTTTTTCCTCAATATAAAATATTTACTTTCTAATCATCAATTCCATTTTAATCAAATTATCTTATTATTAAGAATAGTTAAGAAACAACTGCCCCCTCACAGAAGTTTAAACATTGCTGTAGAATTAGAATTCCTAGGATAACCTTGGTTAGCTTCTATATTTGTTTTCGAGGAAGAGTTGGCTGTTTCCCTCCTCTATTTTTGTCCTATCTCGGGAAGTTTATGGTATAACTAGATAAATATCAGAAATAATCATGGCCATTTTCTACTATACCTTCACTAAAAAAAATTGTACTTTATTATTTGTATATACTCAAGAAACCCTTGAAAAACAAAATCTAGCTTTATCCTCGGCTACGTTTCATTTTATCAGTGAAATTATTTTGTATGTTTGTCAATAGTCTCACTCTGGATTCTGAATAGAAGCTTAGCCTCTCTAAAAATCATGATTCTAATTTCAACCATTTAACAGAACTGATAATTTATAGTTATTTTATTCTCTTTCTTCCTTTACAATAGGATGTGGATATACAATTTTGTGAAAAAAAGAATTAGTTCTCTTCCTCCCAACAAATACTTATGACTTGTGAGTCTCTTTGCTGCATGAATAAATTTTGCAGTGGTTTGAATCCCCCATGATCTAGAAATGCACTGTAGACACCAACTAGGACTCCCTGCCACTGTTAAGCATATAAAGGTGCTAAACACAGAAGGTAATTGGTGTTCCTCATTAGGAATAAGCCTAAACTGTCCAGAAACGCAAGCTGAGATGTTTTTTGTTGTTGTTGTAATATCAAATCAGTTGACCAAAATGGAAAATAAGTGAGAATGAAATATGTTTGCTAAAACTTCCTCTGAGGGAATTATGCTCTTGCTTTAAATTACTGAAAAGTTTGTGTGCCTATTAGGGACAGAAAGATGTTGTATCTTGATGGTTTTCTTGCCTTTTAGCTCCAAAGAGACAAATTAAAACTCATGTTACAAGTATGCTATGCTACTGAAAAATAATAGCCAAAATAGACTTTGTGGAGTCCTTGAAATTAATTCCTAAGAAAACTTTAAAAGGTAAAAGTAATATGAGAAAATAGAATTAATTATGAGAATTAACAAGCAAGTCTATCCATCCTCACACTCTATTAGAATCAAGGAATATGGTGATAGAAATTATATAAAAAAAGAAATAAATCTTAAAGAAACAGGGGGTGTGGGAAGGAATCCCAAAGGTTCAAAAGGAAATATGTATAACAGTATTTTAAATGCCACAGCAGATTGCCCCATGCAAATTCAAAGAGCAAAATCAGAATAGGACAAGATGGACAAAGGATAATCTATATATTAAAAATCAACATATTAATTTATATATTCTGAATATTGATTTAAAAAAAAGAAGTTAAATCTGAGGATTCCTTACTGTCAATATATCCCAACCTAGAATCTTTTAGATACACATAACTCCCTCTAAAGGCCAGTGCATTTATATGACTTCAGGTGGTTTCATTTATTATGAAACTATACATATTCATTTATGAAATATGAATATATGAAACTATACATATTCATTTATTATGAAACTATACATAGTTTTAACTAATTTATAAAATGAGGTAAGAATGAGTGATCCCTCTGATTCTTCGGAATTGCAAGATCGGAGCTATAAAACTCAGATATTTGAGTTTTAAATGGCCCCCTTTTTTTTCTTGACAAACAAGGCTTTCTTGACCTTATTTTGTTTGTCCACTTCTGATAGTGATGCAAGTACCAAAAACGTTTGACTCTCCTCTTTACAGCAACAACACCTGATTAAAAGTGATAACGGTAGGGGTACAGCTAATATGTCTGGTGCTTCGTTTGCGTTAGTCAATATCCTAAGCAGCGGAAGTAAATTGCCCAAGGCCACATTGTAGTAATTGGTGTAGAGTCAGGGTCTGCCAATCTGACCTCAAGCCTGAGTAACTGACAAGTACATTTCACTGGCTACTTAATGAAAACAAAATAAAATAAGTAAAATAAAATAAAATGAGCAGCCCTAAAAGAAATTGCTTCAGTGTTGAAGGGAAACAGGGAGAGTGTGGCAAACAAGCACAGCAGCCCCCATGATGGAGCACCTCAGCTTCAGCTAGGGATGGCAGGCAGCAGGGCAGGCCTGAGCTGCTGGGTCCTTCAATTTTTTTTTTTAAATGGTTAGCTAAAAATCCAGATTTATATCTGAAGCCTCTTGTTGTAGAAATATTGTCACTTATTTCCTCTTTTTTTCTCAAAGTCTTGCTGATTTGAAAGGTAAAGGGCCACATTCTTGGGGCAGGGACTATGTCCCGTTTATCTTTGTAACCCAAATGCCTAACACGTTGCTGGCCATGGAGGTACAAACAGGTTGAGGTTGGCAGTTAAAAATCCCACCATTTTATCTTGGCTATTTTGTAATCTTGGCAGGAATTCATTAATTTATTCAACAAATATTTATTGGGCTACTACGATGTACCAGATACTGCTCTAGGGATATCATAGTGGAAAAAATGACCAAATAGAAAGATATTATATTCTATTTTACTGGGAAAAGGCTAGAAAAAAAACCCTTAAAAACATATAAACTCAGGGGTAGTGGGGGTCTGGAAAATAAAAAAGAATGGTTTGCTTTGAATTGAACCTATGCCACCAAGAGCTAAAAAATAATGATAGATACAAAAGTCCACGCTTTCTAGTGCCATTCTGGTCATTGCTCCACAAATAGGTTACAGATGTGTAAGCAATTTAAAGGAAAGGGTATTCTTGAAAGAGAGAGTGCTTTCTTCAGAAGTAGAACAATATGATCTTGCTTCTTGGCTTGAAAGGAAGTATTGATCATTAGTTAGTGAGTCAAAGGTTAATAACTTGGGCCTGATTATTTCTGTTATCAGACTTATGATTAATGGTGTCCTCTGGTTCTTTGTAAATACAGGAACCTCTTTTTGATTGCTTTTCTACTGGGAACCAAGGAATTAAGCTATTCTCTTGTGATTGGGTTGCAGGGGGCCAGGGGGTCCTGCAGCAGAGGAACAATGGTACCAAGGCTCCCATAGACAGAGTGCAGGGCAGTCACCAAAAATGCAAACTTGGAACAACGTGAATCTAATTGGCAACCTTAAGGTGAAATACTAGCTCTGACATGTAACGCTTGCTCTCATGTATTATCATTCCACAAGACCACATGCTGAGTTAATAGAACTTCTGCTTCTAGTTTGCTTTGGAAACGGATGTAGTTTCAAATCGCCCAAATGGCACAATCTGGCTGGCGCTCTGAGACAGCTGCTGGGAATTATAGACATAGACAGGACAGCTACACTAGAACCGTTTAAGAAATGGACAAACTTGGCCCATACTTTTCATCAAAACACACACACACACACACACACACACACACATATTTAGTTAGTCATAATCTGAGTACTTACAGCCAATAATTATGTTTAGAAAAGAAAATACCCTAAAGACAAATGCCAGTTTATATCTTTAAGGAGCCTTTAAAAGTATATGCACAATTCCTAAAGCTGGAAAAAAAATGTTATTTTCCCACCATCTTTATATAAAAATGAGATTCCACTCAACCTGCTGTTTTTGAAAGAAACAACATTTTCTTTGTTAGCCAAGCCCAACATAGATCTCTTGCCAATGTAGTTTGTTCTTCTCATAGATACTAGCCAAAAAGATACTCCTTGAAATAAAGTCACAATCTGTTAATTAGGAAACCAATTAAAATCACAATCAATTAAATTAGGAAACAGAAGTAATCATTATCACACAACTAAAGTTAAAAGTATGAGATAAAAGAAATGATTAAAAATAAACATGATGAAAACACACCGCTCAAACTGCCCCTTGTAAAGAAAAGCACTCATCAATGAGATAGTCACATTTACACAAATAAAAATTCCCCCAAATATGTATCAAATATCAAACCATCTCACTCATCATACTACTTTTGTCTACCCACTTAAACATTTTTGTTTCAGTTAATGAAAGTCTCATTGGCCTTGATCTTGCATCGAATGGTTGATCACTCATCAAATGGTTGATAGAGTAATTTAACATAGATCCCTGATTAAATCTGAAATGTACAGGATGAGATGCTTATAGACTTTTGACCAAAAGGAAATATAATTGCATTGACAGCATAGAGTTGACATTAGCAGTAATCAAATAACGACACCAATGCCTTTATACAATTGAAAGGTTTTAACATGTAGAAATAAAATTGTCTTTAAAAGTCTACTGAGGTGTACGTTTTAGAGAATTTCTCAACCTACTTCTTAAATCAGGCATGCAGTTACTGAACAAGCTCTCAAAAGGAGTATTCTGAGGATTTAGGATTATGCATTTTAATGTTTTCTTTTCATGTGCTGCTTGTGTTTCATTTGGAATATTTTTTAATTTCCCGATATTTTATAGGCAACTTTGGCCGAAATGAGGTATATATATATATACATGACTTATCCTCAAATCGTATCAAGAATTCAATCCTGCTGCTAATCTCTGCTAGCCAAAGACTTCAGCCCAAGCTGGTGGAGCCTTCGAGCGTTTCCCACCTCCAGTCAAAGACAATGCAAAGAACCCCAGGCTCACTCATCTAGTCCACCAAAACTTGAAACAACAATCCAGTTACGGCGGTCGTGCGCCCAGGCAGAAGGCGCAGCTGCACGGCGAACCCCCCAAGCCCAGCGCGACTGCGCCGCCCTGGTGGGAGCGGCTCCGGGTACCTGCTGAGCGGGTGGCTGGCTGCGGCGCGGGGCGCGCAGCGCGACTCGGCGCTGGGGGGCTGGGCGCGGGCGTACGAGTGGTAGGCAGTCAGCACCACGCCGCCCGAGTCCTCCACCTCCATCGTCAGCCGCGCATGTCTCGGCGCCGGCCCCAGAACAAAGACCGGGACCAGCATGGGCCGGCGCGACGGGAGGCTGTCAGCAGCTGGGCGGCGCGGCCCGAGGTGCGACTAGCCGCTCTCTCCCGCCGCTGTCAGGCGCCCCCGGGCAGGCCCGCCCCGCCCCGGGCGCGCGAATTCGCAGACGCTGGGAACCACGCCCACGGGCTGGAGTGGGGGCGGGCATTGTGTATGTCTGTGTGTGTGTGTGTGTGCGTGTGTGTGTGTGCGCGCGCCTGTGTGTGAGTGCCTGTGTGTGTGCGCGCGTCTGTGTGTGTGTGCCTGTTTATGTGCCTGTGTGTGTGCGCGCGTCTGTGTGTGCCTGTGTGCACGCGTCTGTGTGTGCCTGTGTGTGCGTGTTTGTGTGCCTTTGTATGTGTGCGCGCTTTGTGTGTGTGGGGGCCTATGTGTGCGCCTGTGTGTTTGTGCCTGTGTGCGTTTGTGCATGTGTGTGCGCACCCGTGTGTCTGTGTGTGTGCGCGCATGTGTCGGGAGTGCGGGGGGAGGTGTGATTCCCCGCTTCTAGGAAACTGGAAACCGGCCGGGATCCTTCGGGGCTCCTGCTAGCGGCTCTAGTAAAGTTTGTTTTTCTTTGTTTCTTTTTTTTTTTTTTCCTTTTCTCACTCCCCCTCCCAGCCCTCTTCCAACTGGAGGCTTATCCTGTGGCTGGGAACATTTCCTGCCTGGCTGCCAGGAGTGAGACTAAGAAACCATACCTCAGGCTGAGGAGAGAGGCCGGGTTTGAAATGTGTGCTCTAGGGAAGAAAGGGAGAAAATATGACACTCTCTCATTTATAGCATCCACATCAAAAATTGAAGAACTAGATTACATTGCTGTTTACTTAGTCAAGTTACAATAAACTTGATTTCCTTTTGGGTCAGGTAATCCCCTCTTACACCAAGGGAATGCTTCCCTCCCACACCCTCAGTGCGCCACTACCAGACTCTTACCTCACTCTCACATCCCTTTCCTCCTCCCAATCATGATCAAATTAACAGATACCGTTTGCAGCTTGTCTGAAAATTAGACTTTATTATTATAGGCCAAATGGATGTTATTTCCAGAAGTTACTGTTGGTCGGGGAGGATGTAGGGACTGGTTCGAGGTAGATAAAAAGGGGTATCATTAGAAATCTTGAGTCTGAAGTATGTCCTTATCCACATAGGACTAATAGCACAAATGGAAAAACAACATTCTTATAGCTGATTAAAAAGTAACCAGAAGTATGCCTAGGAAGAGGCCCACGTGAATGTTTTACTCACACGGACAATGTGTTTTATCTGCTGTCTCTTCCATACATCTCTAGGAGCTAGATGAAGTGGAAAGACAAGCTAATCTATCCTTTCTGGAGGGCAACTTGATCATGCTACTTAACATCTCGGAATCTGTTGCTGCATCTGTGAAATGGGGAAAATAACATTCATCTTATGGGATTAAAGCAGCAAGTACATACTAGGTTTTCAGGAAATGGGGGTACTCTTTGCTCTTTACATTCATCAAGAAGGGACACATTTATTTTCATTGCACTTTCAGAGGTTGGGAAAACAAGTTTTTCATCCAAAATGCTTTTTAAAAATGTTTTATTAATTAAAGGGGTGAGATAATAATGACTAAATTTGCTAACATACTTATGTGTTAGATGGTGTACATTAGCTGTTTAAACAGTTCTATGAGGTAGGTAGTATTATTATCCCAATTTTATGGACAAAGATACTTACTAAGCATGAGTGTACGGAAAAGACACATACAAAGAATGCTTTATTCTCCAAAATTTTCAGATAAAAAGAGGCATCTGTTTATTTACTGTGCTTTATGCCAACGCATAAAACTAAGACAATACCGTCTTAAAATGTGAAGTTAAAAAACCACTGTAGGTATTGATATATATCCACAATTCTTCATCTAAAACCTTGGGAACAGATACATTTCAGAAATTATATCCACTTTTTATTTTTAAATGATAATTTGATGCATGCACCATTTAATATAAAAACCCTCAGCCCAGTAAATTTGGGACAGTACTGTACATTTAAGTGTATTATTTCTGCAACAAAAAAATGAATATTGACTTTGAGTAGGATAAAGTCTATAGATAGCCTCACATTTGTTCAGGTCAGGTTTATCACCCAATAAGTTTTGACACCAAACTTCATAAAAGCTTGCAATTTTTATCTTATAGAATTTTAGAATTACCATAAGGAATTATAGTAGTGGAACTTTTTCTGGGCATGGAACATTCTTCTTTTATTTTTCTAAACTACAGACTCACAATATGAAATACCTGCAAGGTCTTTTCTTGTAAACATTTTGACCATAGCACAGCCTCTGGATGCCCCACATTGCAGTAACACCCCATCCTGCCAGCTATGGAGCCCTCCTCCTCTTGTGAATTCACATTGTAGACACCCTGGTTTCACTTTGGACTCCTCCCTCCAATCGATGATCAAATCTGTCATTTCTTCCTCAAAATGTCTGCCAACCATTCTTTGAATTCCTACTGCTAATGTCTTTGCCTTCTCGTAACCGTCTCCTGGCTAGGCAGCTGCAATCCTTCCTTCACAAAGATTACTTTCCATCAGCTTCCTCTTAAGCCCCACTCCCTTTCAAAATGCTGTTTGGGTGATTTTCCTAAAATGCAGAACATCCTCTTCTCAAAAGCCCTCGATTGTAACTCACTTGCTACAAATTGAAGTCCAAACTCCTTAGTATGGCCTCTCCTTAATCTATTTTGATCACCTAGTACTTCATCACCCCCAAGGCCCTGTGGCCCACTTACACCAGCCTGTCCTGTGATCTTACTTTGTCTTTGCCGCTACCTATTATTTCTTGTCTGGAAATCCTGAAAAACCCTCTATATACCACTAGAAAGCCTCCCAGGTGTTCCTAATTCAAAGCAATCTTCCTTCTGCCCTTCTGTGGAAATTGCTCTTACTTTCATTGTAATAAATAATTTCATTCGACCATGTTATTAAAGCACAGTCAGCCAAACACTGTGCTGTGTGCATTCTCCACGGCTGCGCCCACGTCAGATGTTGCTAACAGATCTTAGCATTTTTTTCCACTGAGCCCAGATATGGCCATGAAACCTACCTCAAAATAGAACCCCAAACCAGCAAGATAGCTTTGAGATGAAAACTACTTGCTAACTCAAGATTGTATTACTATTTTCCAACAAATTAGTGTCTTTTACTAAATTGTAAGCTACTGGAAGGGCTAGGGTCGTTTTAGTCTTTATAGCCCAGAGCCTGTAGTGTTTTGCAGAGCAGACATTCAATAAGGAATATTTGTTGAAAGAATGAACATATGAATCAATGAGTGAATCAATAAACGAGATAATACTCTTTAGTGCAGTAGTTTCAACCTTGCAGAGTAGGCAAATGTAAGGGTCAAAGGGAAACTTCTTTGCCCTCGGAAGATTCACCGAAAAATTAACTCACAGAAGTCAGATTAGTTGGAGAAAAGGCATAAAAATGTATTTAATGTGTAAACACAGGATCCTTCAGAATGAAGACCCAAAAGTATAGGGGAAATTGTCGATTTTTATGCTTAGTTTCAACACAGTATGGAGAGCCATGCAGAAATATGATTGGACAAAAAGAATATTATCTAATGCTAAGAGACTAAGTGGAGAAACCCAGCAAAGCCTGTCTGTCTTGATCCTTCTTGGCCTCTCTGAGCATGCATTTCTTCCTTCAGGGTATGGGGCAGGACTCTCTCTAGAATGGGGAGTCTTATAATCTACAGTCAAACAAGTAAGTCAGATAACTTCATGTCCAATTTTTATACAGAACAATGGAGGAAAAAGTGGGGTAATGTTTTCAGGTTTTATGGCCGTCTTTGGGGAAAAAAAGATTCTGGTTTCTATGACCTGCCTTGAAAAAGAGAGATTCTAGTTTCTATGGCTAGAAGATGAGACTGGGACACTAGGAGCAAAAAGGTCAGGAAAAAAAAAAAAAAAACTTTTACTTTTGAGACTACTCCTAAGACCCTCATTTTGTTTTCTGAGCCCCAATACCAAATTGTTTTCTGAGCCCCAATACCAAAGCATTATTATAAATGACTCATAAGTCTCTACGGCACTAAAACTGCAAACCAAAAAAAAGTTGACATGTGGCTGGGCGCGGTGGCTCACGCCTGTAATCCCAGCACTTTGGGAGGCCAAGGTGGGCAGATCACGAGGTCAAGAGATCGAAACCATCCTGGCCAACATGGTGAAACCCCGTCTGTACTAAAAATACAAAAATTAGCTGGGCCTGGTGATGCACACCTGTAGTCCCAGCTACTTGGGAGGCTGGGGCAGGAGAATCTCCTGAACCCGGGAGGTGGAGGCTGCAGTGAGCTGAGATGGTGCCACTGCTCTCCAGCCTGGCAACAGAGCAAGACTGTCAAAAAAAAAAAAAGCTGACATGTGTATATTAATATTTTTCAAATATATCTATATGCTGTTGACTTAATAAAATACAACTCTTTTAAGCATTCTTGAGTTTTTGGCTTTTAGAAAGATGGTAGAATGCATATATTGGACGTTATAGAATATGCCATGCAGGCTATTTCCATTAGGCCTCCAGATCCACTTGCCAACCTCACTACCCTGCTTGATACCCTGGGTGGCTCACCGTGTGGTCTGCATCTATGAACTCCCTTGCCTCTGGCTTCAGGGAGGGTTCACTAAAGAGAGGCACCAGCAGAAGATCTAGAGGGAGGGGGAAGTAAGGTTAGGTACTGACTTCCCAGGCTCCTTTGCTATTTTGCTGCACGTTAGATCCTTCTACCTACACTCCTGACTGCAACCCTCTGCTATGCTGCTTTCTCCAAATTCAGGTAACTCCTGCCTCTACCTGGCCCTCCTGATCCTGGGGTGGTAACAGCTCCTGGTGCATGTAGTACTCACTCCTTCTGCTGTTCTGCAGCATCCCTTATTAAGGATTCCTTTGCTCCAGCCATGCCTTTATAAATAGTCCCTTTAATAAACTCTCTTTATTCACTTGGGCTGAGTGCCCCATCTCTTTCTGCTAAAACCCTGACTGGATATGTATCCTGCTGCCCCAGGATGTGGGGCAGTGTCCCTCACACTATGAGGGTCAAATACAAATTATAAATAGCCTCATGTCAGTTCAGATGTTTTGTCACTGAAAAAGTTCAGGCCTGAACAGGTCTTGTGGTCAAATGAGTTATGAAAAAGGATTCAAATTTGAGAGTTTCTGGATTTCAAAATTCAGACTTAATAGAGTCTGTTAACATTTTTGGCATTCCAAACAATGCTGGAATCCAGTGTGCTAGGGGATGACAGCACAGGGCTGTGACAGCTGGCCAGGCAGTGGAGTAAATGATGGCTCTGGGGAAGCTAAACTTGAAACTTGCCCAACACTGGAGAGTGGACATGTAGCTAGCATTTTCAGTTTATTTGGAGTAAGGGCAAAGATAGAGGGAAACTTACAGTTTCCTGTGCTGTCCTACTCTGGATGTCATACAGTGCCCAGCACTGAACTGGGAATCGAGAGACGTGGATGTCAGTACCCACTCTGCCACCAACATGACACCCCAAGAAAGTCACTGAACTGTAGACCTGTTTTTTTCACATGCAAAAGAAATAAAACAGCCTACATGTATTGAACAATTACCATGTCCCTGGTTCTGTTTAAGACATCAGAACATCAACTCATGAGAGGCTCGCAGCAGCCTTTGAGGTGAGATAAGTATCACTACTGGCAGCTCCATGTTATAGTTGAAGAAACTGGCTGTAGTAACTTCCCAAGGCTACCCACGTCCTACGCAGGCTAGGACGTGGCAAAGCTGGGATTCAAACCCAGGAAATCTGGCTCCTGAATTTAGGTCCTTAAGTATTATATTTCTTTTTTATGAAAGGTTTGATGAGATTCAAAGTATATTCCTCTTGTAAAATGTAAAGAAACAGGTAGGATTTTATTTATGTTTCTTTATGGTAGCTTTACATAAACCTATTTAGTATACTAGAGGGTAAATATCACTAGCATGTAATGATGATGATGGAAATAATAAGGAAGGGAGTCACATGTATTTTCAAGGCACAATACTAAGGTAGTTCAAAATTACTAAGGCAGAATTATTGTTTCTTAATATATATGTGTGTATAATTATTGTCATCAACTACTCTTACAATGTGTTGAAGGATAATTCAGTTTTTCATTCTGCCTTGTAAATTTGTCAGTGGATACATATAAATAAGGCATTAGAGAATAGTGAAATAGGTAATCACAAGTGCACAAAGACTGCACTTTCTAAATAAACGGGAAGCAGAGTGGTAGACAAAAGAGAGTAAGACAGAGTTGAGTTTGAGCTTGATTATGATTTACTATTTACTGGCTGTGTCACCTTACTTTCTCTCTTTTTCCATTTCCTAATTTGAAAAACAGAGACCAATAATATCTCCTCAAAGAGTTGATGGGAAGTTAAAATGAGATCACATCTTTAAGACACCTATTCCAGTACTAAACAAATCCTAGATGTTCAGTAGATGTTGGTTCCCTTCTCTGTCTTTCACTCTCCCTTGTCAGCTGTCCTGTGTCTCAGCCCTTCTGGAAGTATGATTTGAGTTCAACCCTCAAGAGTAAAGCATCTGGACCCAGGGATTCCAAAGGTTTTTCACAACCTTTGCTGAGAGATAAGTCACACTCAATTTATGTGATGAAACCTACCTGGGGAGGCCTCACAAACACTGGCCCCCAAGTGCCACCAGCTGCATGGACTACGAAATATGGAGATATTCCATTTAACCCCATCAGGAAAGGCAAGAAAACAAAACATTTATGCAAAACTTTAACATGGACAAAGGAAAAGTGCTTCTTGTGGCCTTGGCTGCTTATCTGGCAAAATTGCTGCTAGGATAATCATTTCATACCAGAACAGGAAAACAGCTGCAGCCTCATGAGTCCTTGCAGACGCTGACTGACATTGTCTTAGCAAGAAGGGTTGAGGGAACATAGTCACTGGCCCTATCTTGCAGGAAATGAAGGCACAATTCTTACCTACCAAAGAGAACATGCAAATTCTGCTTTCAGAACTCCACCTGGTGGGGTGGGGTGGGGTGGCTCACGTTTATAATCCCAGCACTTTGCGAGGCAAGAGGCAGGAGGATTGCTTGAGCCCAGGAGTTTAAGACCAGCCTGGGCAACATATGGAGACCCCCTCTCTACAAAAAATTTAAAAATTAGCTGGTGTGGTGCTGTATACTCTTAGTCCCAGCCACACAGGAGGCTGAAGTGGGGAGATTGCTTGAGCCTAGAAGGTTGAGGCTGCAATGAGCCATGATCACACCACTGCACTCTAGCCAGGGAGATAGAGCAAGACCCTGTCTCAAAGAAGAAACCAACAAACAAAACAAACAGAAAACCCTCCATCTTAAATACATTATCAGTGCCCTCAAGTCCTCTGGAAAGACTGGTTTAAATTAGAGGGAATGAATACAAAGTTGCATTTATTTTATATAAAGAGAAAATAATGAGACAAGTATTTTAAAAGGTAGTGTGTAAATCTTTCATCATCAAGTCAGTTGGTAAATCTTGATCTGCTACTCTGAAATATTTTTCAAAATGTATTGGCACTACTTGAGTTAAATTTATTTTCTGGGTGCTCTCATGATGACACAGAATTTCTAGACTACTCTGATTTTCCTATTGCTTTCTTAGCATCTATTTTTAAAGAGAAACCAGGGCTTATTTTTCTTCATTAACTGTTTTGGGATCTTTGATCAATTTGGTAATTGGGTTAAGTAGATTATGTCTCCACGAGAGCCAGCCAGCCAGGTCAAGACTTGTGTTATTTATGTGGTAGACATAACTGAGTTACTTAAGCGACTTCTACAGATAAATTGAATCATTATTGATTGGAAATGAATCACTACTAATAGACCCAGGCAGGGTAGAGGAAAGGAACAGACCAGCCATAGCATAAAGTTTTAGTCAAAAAGTACTTACAATATGGAATATTTCCTGCAATGCCATGTTTTTACAATTACATAAAGGCTTTATTCATTCATTCACTCTTCCATGTATTCATCCATCCATCCATCTATCCACCCACGCATCTATCCCAAGAATTTACAATTATCACTCATACCTACAATGCTAAGCACCGAGAATATGAAGATGAATAGGAATATGAAAGCACAGATTAACTGGGTCTCTGCAAGCGGGGAAGAGGTTGGTGTAGGAGGTCATCAAATAACACACTTCCCCAGGAGGTTATGTTAGAGATGCTCTTAAAAGATGAATGACAGTTGGCTAGCTCACAAGTAGGTGTGTGTGGCTGAGGCTATGTAAGGAAGGGCATTCCAGAGGCAGGTAACAGACGGAAAAAAGGCACAGAGAAAAAAAGACAGTGAAGCCTGTACAGGGAAACCTTTTTAGTTTAGCTTTGCTGGAGAGTAAAGTGTAAGGGAGAAAACCCTAGAGACAAAGCTGGAGACAGGCAGAGGCCAGGCCCTGGTGCATCTGAATGCCTTGTGAGTTTAAACTTTATCCAAGAGTTCAGATGGGGAATCCACTGATGGTGTCAAACAAGGTAGCACCAGAATCAGCTTATGCTTTTAGGCATCCTCCTGGGCTCTGCACCACCTGGTCTTCACTCAGCTCTTCTGACCTACATCTCCTAGGCTTCCCAACCTTTTTGGGAGAAGAGTGTACACTAGGGTCTGAGGCAGAAGAAAACCAACTATAAATGGCCACATGCTAAGTCCCAAATTGAATCCTAAGACAAAGCCCAAGATGAGATAAATGGAATTTAAATAGCTATTGAAAAGACATTTAGCTTAAAGAATTACACAGGTGTCTCAGAGGGGAACCTGGGGAAAGGACCCTGGCAATCCCCTCTCTCTGTCACTAGCTCATTATTACAGATCAGCTGCCTGCTTTGTTCTGGTTCACCTGGGGAGGGACAGACCACCTGACCTGGCAAGTGATGGGGTGAGCACAGTAGGAGACAATGAAGGAAGAAGAGGACAGTGAGAGGCTTTGGGACATGCAGTATGCAGGTCTACCAACAAGGAGGGAAGGTTTATTATGATCATTCTTGGACTGTAAACCAAAGAAACATTTCTGATTAATCAAAACAAAGAACAATGTTTTAGAAAGATCTGAGAAATAGCACAGGATTGAAGATCAAAACTGAAAGACAACTCTTGGAGCAGGAATGAGAACACAATCTTGCCAGGGTGCTTCTTACAAAATTAACAAATTTTAACTTTTTCTTCTATCCTTGCTTCCCTCTTCTCAGGAAACAGGGTACCAGAATTGCATCAGATTGGCTGTGGTTAGGCCTCCACTTGGTAGTCACTGAGTCTTAAGACATGTGGTCTTCAGGGACTGCCTTCCCTGCTGTTAATGATAAGACAGGCCCCAAGATCACATACCATGAGGGAGAAAGTCCCTAAGTTGACACCTCGGAGATTTCAGGGAGCAGGAATAGAAGCCAACACATTAACAGTATTTACTAGAGCAGGATTTGGTGAAGCCTCAGGGAGGCAGGGCTCGCCTGGAAGCACTGAAAAAAGGCATAATCAGGACATAGATGGTAAAGATTTCCAAGATCTGGAAAGCGAAGAGGTGCTTGCAGAGGGTGAGATGAAGTGATGCACAGGGAAAGAATGCACCTGCCCATTCTGCAGTTTTGCCTCCACATGGCCCTGAATAAGGAGGGGGTAACTGCCTGACAAAGTTGATAAATCAAACAAACCTGGGATTTTTGTGATGAGAATAGGAAGCTTCAAATCCACATCGGCTAACTCAGGCCTCAAATGTGGCTGACTGCATCATTCAATAAGACATATATGACCTGAACTGAGTCACCTGGATCTGAAGATGCTGAAAGTATAATTTGAAAGTAAGCTTACACAAGGGGTGGTTAAAATGGTGAAAGGCAGGGTTTGGAGCAGGACAGATATAGGAGTTGTGCTGTGTTTAACTGTGAGCAGTTACTTAATCTCTCTGGGACCTGATTTTTCTCATCTGTAAAATGAGATGGTAATACCTGTCACACAGAGTTGTTGGCCACGATTTGAAAAGGATAAGTTGTAAAACTGCTGTGTACATAATGCTAAACAAACATAAGTTCTTTTTATTACGCTATGCATACATGAAATTGTTATTTTACCTTCTACTTTGTTAGTAATACCTATTGGAGGAGATTCCAGGGGAATTCAAGAAATTCTAGTCACCATTAGTCAGCTAGTAAATATTTTTTAGTACACTCCAAAGACTATAAATATTTCTACAGAAAAGGTCATGACTGTGTTAACATAAGTCATATTTTGAAACTGGGCAGAATTAGGTAGATAATCAGAAAATGGATGTTTGTCAGTTGAAACATTATTCAGGGATGTACCTAGTTATTACTGATTATTGTTCGGCTCAGAAAAGTATTGGAAAGCCTGAATGTCTCAGTGTCACCAGGTCGGGACATTGGCATGGTCCTGAAGAGGAAGTCTCCTCTCACAGCACCGGCATTCCAGATGAGGCATTTATGGATGGGGTCTGAGCAGGCTACAGGCACACTCAGTATAGCTTCTGGTACATAGTAGGCTTAAATAACAACTTCATGAATGAAGGAGCCCTCTCCCACTTAATCCTCTGTTTCTACTTCTGTAAAATGTAACTACAGTACTGTAGTTACTAGAAAATAAAACTACAGGACTGACACTAGAAAATGGAAGTACAGGACTGATACCTTACTGTGGCTTTCTCGAAATATATGAGAACTCAAAAATCATAGGACAGCATGTCAATGGGCCTCAAAACTTGATAATTTGATGATGTGTAAATTGTGCCTATGGGGTTGTGCAATGTAGCCCGTTGGAATGGCTTTGAAGACAGGAGTGTAAGGTAAAATTAGACAGTTGCTGTAGTAATAAAACTTCTGTTGGAGGGAGAGGACAATTCTGATCACTGCTCTGGCACCTGCTAGCCAAGAGATCATAGACTACTTTTGTCTGTTCGTAATTCCTTCCTTTGGGGAATCCATACTAAAGCAATTTAACCTCTGAGTGAGTTGGAATAATATGATATTGGGAAATACAAAAAGGAAAGCATGTGAATAAACCTCATAATGTTATTTCACAGCATTTGTATCCCCAGAGTCCATAATAGTGTCTGCCATATGTGCTCTCAATAAATGTATAATGTATAAACTCATGTTTAATATGTAAATCAATCAATCAATCAATGAGTGGAGAGCTGCATATAGTATCCTCCCCACCCCCTAGTACTATAGTTTCATAGTTAGGGAAGTAATTACGGTGGTTTTTCCATTCAATGGCTGCAGCCAAATTACTTTCCTCAGGAATGCCCCAGCATTGAGCACATTCCTCTTTGCCAGGGGACCTGGAGGTGAAAACCAGAAAAGGAGAGGGAAGTAGCTAGTTTGTCCTGTGTCTGTAGAGGATAATAGATTCAAAAGAATGGGGCAGATGCAGAAATAAAAAAATTATGAAAGAAGTAGACTCTAAATGTCTTAAGTTGCCTAGGTAAATTGCTACCAAATTACCTTTTGATTTATATTTCATTTGGATCAGATTTGGGATCTGTAGATAACAGGTATTCATATAATTTAGGAAATGTACCATTTTCTGCCATTGGCCATTGAAATAAATTCAGAACAAAGAGATTTTAAATTCTTTGAAGCACTGTGGTAAAGGGTATGATAATTCTTTCTCAAGTATCTCATCATCTTAGGCCTCTTTTCAGTCAATTCTAGAGAGTTTTTTTTAAAACACCCAAGCCTCAAGTGATCATTTAATCCTACATATGACGGTGAAAGAGAGAGACACAATCAAGTCATCAGGTCCAAACTATGATTCATTATTTCTTTGTATAAAGGAACAAAAGTGTTATTTGTTTTTAGGGAACAAACTGTCACAATTCTTAGTATCCAACTTTCATTCCAAATCCTCAAAGCTGTTTGTAAACATAAGCTCATTTATTCTCACCTACCAAGCACCACTCAGAAGGAATTCTGATGGCACGAAGTTGTGAAACAATTACAAATATTGCAATCACAGCTATTTACTGAGGATCCACTATGATAAGTATTGTATCATTTACTCCTTATATTAGAGGCTCAGAGATGTTAAGTTACTTGTCCAGGTTCACAGTATTAGTTTAGAGGATTAAGAGGCAGCCTGGAGTCGTTAAGTCCCTAGACTCTGGTGCCAGACTACCTGGATTGAATCCCACCTATATCTCTTTTTAGGTCTGTGACCTTGGGCAAGCTAACATCTCTGGGCTTCTGTTTCCCCTATGCAAAGTGGAGAGGATGGTAAGAAGATAGTAATAATGGGACCTACCTCATAGGGCTGTTGTGAGGACTGGATGAGTCACGTGCTTAGAACAATACAGTGGCACCTAAAAGTGCCACTAAGTGCTAGATCTTGATATTATTCTTGTGGTTGCAAGTAATGAGAATGCAACTCATACTAGCTTAAGCAGCAAAAGAAGAGGTGGCAGCGGTATTTGCTTCAGACATGCTTTAAAACAGAGGTTCCAATGATGCTCTTAGGGACCTCCTCAGTATCTCAGCCTTATTTCCCCTTGGCTTCCAGATATATCAGACAGGCTGTGTGGTCACAAGGTGGCCACCTGCAGCCCCAGGGATGCATTGTATTTACAGAGAAAGAAAAAGTTCTTGTTACGAAGATATGGCACAGGTCCCAGGGAAGTGGCCTAGCTTTGGTCTCATACCCATTCCTGAACCCAGGCCATATGTCAGGCCAGGTCTGGGTCATGTGATGAGCTCTGAGACAGAAGGGCTGGGTTTGCCCAATCCAAACCACATGGCCTGAGGACAGTACCTGTATAAAGGCTTTCAGAGTGATGTCCCAAAAAGAGGGATCAGGTAAAGACCAAACATATATGTAGTCTCATGGCTAGCAGGTGACAGAGCAGAAATAGGAATTGTCCTCTCCCTCCAACAGAAGTTGTATTACTACAACAACTGGCCAATTTAGCCTTACACTCCTGACTTCAAAGTCATTCTAACCAGGTTGCACCGCACAAATCCATGGGCATAATTTACACAGTATCACATTCTCTGGTTTTGAGCCCCGTTGGCACTGCTCTCCTATAACTTTTGAGTCCTCACACTTTTTGGGAAAGCCATAGTGAGGTATCAGTCCTGTAGTTTCATTTTCTAGTAACTACAGGACTGTAGTTACATTTTACACTTACAGATGTAGAAATTGATAGAGTTGTCACAGGTGGAATGGAGAAATGGCTAAACCTTTGATGTTCAGATTTTGACTTCTGAGATAAGCTCTTGAAGAACATTCCAGAAACATTAGTCAAGAAAATTGGGCTTTCAATAACCAGAGCTCAGCACTTGAGATTTTCTAAATTCTAAAAACTTCCCATTAAGCCAGGCACTATGGTAGGCACTTGTAGTCCCAGTTACTCAGGAGGCTGAGGTGGGAGGATCTTTTGAGCCCAGTAGTTCAAGGCCAACCTGGGCAACACAGCCAGACCCCATCTCAAAAACAAAAAGCAAAAACAAAACAAAACAGAAAAAACCCAAAAAACCTTCCCATTAACATCTAGAAGCAAAGTTCAGAAGACTGAATGTGGAGGCTTTTTATCCACCATAAGAAAGACTTCAGACGGTGATGTCGAGATTGCACCACTGCACTCCAGCCTAGGTGACAGAGCGAGACTCTGTCTCAAACAAACAAACAAATAAACAAACAAAAAACCAGACAGTGATGTAAAGAAAAGGACATTGTTGCTGTCACACAGAGGAAGTCTTGGAGAGATGGCAAAGAGAGGAGTAAAGGATACTTTGGGGGTCTGTCTTAGAAGAAGTGGAGCTATCGAATCTGCCCTTTCCTGGGTTGCAGGGTAATATGAGTAATAGGTTTGAGGGCCTGAGGCTGGAGAAGCTTATGTACCATCCCCATCTGAAACTCTGGGATGAGGCAGCCCTGCAGAGACCCTAAGATGGCCCGTACCTCCTGGAATCCTTCATAAATGCACAGACGGGATCCAGAATTTCCCAGGGCCCCCAGCAAGAACTGACTGACAAATTCTCTGAGGAATCACTATTGTCCAGGATGAAATGACTTTGTGGTTGAGGGTCTCAGGATTTCATTGCCCAGGCCAGGAGTCAAAGAGTAGTTCTAGGCAGGTCAAGGGAGATCCCTAGTGGGGACTCTACTGAGCAGTGGAAAATGCTGGAGTTCCTGTGGAGCACTTCTTATGCTAATAGAGGGAACAAGTAGCTCCACCAGCAGTGGGGGCAGTGTGGACACAGCCCCCCTACCCCACCAAAGCTAAAGCAGGTGAGTAAAGGCTGGAGGATGGCATCATCCTCACAATGTCACATAATGTCCCCTGTGCCCAGGTACAACCTCAGGAGATCGAGCAGAAGACAAGAAGCCACCACAGGGGAGAACACGTATGATAGAAACTTGGAACTTTGATGAGCTTAAATGCAAACTGAATGAGTTCCTGAAAAAGCGTGCTTTAAATTGAAAGAGACTGAGCATCTTTGAGTGACAGTCATAGAGCTAAGTTGAGTTCAAGGATAGATGAATAAAGCTATACTTTTTATACATCTGATTTGTGACTATATTAGAAAGGTAAAACCTATTGGGTGAAGATGAATAAGATACTTAAAATAAGAGAAATTTAAAAATAGGATAAAATCTAGCAGCGTGTTATAAGGTGAGGCCATGGAAGCCAGAAGTTTCTATCTTACAAATTTTGCATATGATTGGTATTGACATGTTAATGAATAAATACATTTCATGCTTACAAATTGGGCCTATGGGGCTAAAATGAGAGTAGATAAAGCCTAGGGCCAGAGGTGCTAACGTCCTACTACAGAAATGTGATGCCAATGGAGAAAAACAGAGTAGAGTGGGATGAAAGCCCAGAAAAGGGCAATCTAATTAAGTGGAGAATGAGACCTTATGAAAAGAAATATCAAGATGATAAATCAATCAAGAAATGCAAATTTTAACGGGGTACAGATTGAACTCTATCAGTTAAAATATGTATTAAGAGTCATCAGCCATTATTCAATCCCACTCAAAAAAAATTAAAAAGTGAGTTGGAGGACTCAGAGGTTTGATTCATTGTGCCAATTTTTTTTTGACCCAATAAAACCCACGTGATTTCAGAAGTGGCACAATCCCAGGTATTTGTATGTATTGTATGTGCTACAAGGGTGGGCAGGGCTTCTGTTTACTGGTGTTGCCCAAGAAATGTCCCAGCAATAGGGCATCTGTTTGCAGAACAGACACCAGTCAAGATAAGGTTTTCCTCCAAAACATTTTAAAACAAGATACTGAGAGAACCCAGATGATGGAAGAATACCCATTCCCCAGTGAAACCACAGTATAGGGAAACTGTCCACGTGGAGCATTCATAGAAAAGACTCAAAGAGCTACTACAAACTGACACAGCCTCCCCTTGGACAGACAAGGCTCAGGACTCAGAGTAGGCTTTGGGCAAATGTTTAAGAAATGGATTAATTTTGTACCAGAGACTTTGAACCAAGGAGCAGACATCTCAGGACAGAGCAGATTTTGAGTTATGGCAGCAATGTGGGGCATGCAGCAGAAAAAGTGGCTGGAGCCAGCAATGAATCACAATGGATAAAGCATTGTCATCACTTCCTCAGTGAGGAAGAAACAGATACCTGCATAAAACATTCTCTGCCTCCTTTATAGGTAATTTTCCATGTACTAAATCATATGGAGATCTTATTATAGAGTGTGGATTTAGTCATCCTCAATAAATGCTTTTGATGCTTCCATAAACATCCAAGTTAAATATCCCTCTCTGCATGTATTCTGACTGGTTATTAAAATCAAGAGTCTGGTAAAGAAGCACTTGCAGGATTCTTCTCTTTCTGATGAGTACACTAAATGGGCTATATTTATTTATGCCTCTAACGCTCCCATTCCCTATCATCTTTCCAAGTGTGCAATCGCATAGTGGTTCTGAATCTCCTGTGTACCTAGGCTGGATGTGGCTTCCTCCACCTACTGCTCCTGTACAAGTCAGCATAGAAGTTCCCCATAGTTGTCCCAGTACTGTGCTGAAGATGGGTTGTACAGGCTCTGAAGGGCTGTTTGTTTTGTTTTCACTCTTAGAGAGGACATTTATCTCTTTATTGAAGAAATATGTACTTTCTGGACTCTGCCTATTGGCCCTTGTTGCTTTTCATAATTTAAAGAGAGCTTGGCTTCAAGACTGCTACAGAAAAGAGAAAGCAGTAATAATCTATTTTCTTTACAATTGAAAATGTTTTTAAGGATGAATATGCACATATCACATTATCTGTGCTAATCAAGAAAATCAGTGTGTTGATCCAAAACTTACTAGCTGTGGCTTTGAAATTATTTTCACACATTTGAAAAAGATTTAAGTTTGTGATGTTTACAAGAAAATAATACCTTTTTTCTTTTTACTTTTTAAGAGAACAATATAGCTCAGTGGTTAAGGGCACAGATGGAAGAACCAGAGTACCTGCATTTAAAACCCCAAACTGCAACCTACTAGCTCTGCTAGTTGTTTAGATAACCTCTCTGTACTTCAGTTTCTCGACCTGTGAAATGAGCATAATAATTGAATCTATTGCATTGAGTTGTTGTGATAATTAGGCTGGTTAATATATCTGAAGCATTTAAAACAGTGCTTGATACACAGTGAGTGCTGTATAAGGTTTGACATTTTAATGACTACTATACTACCACCACTGCCACCATCACTACAATTGCTGCTGCTGCACCTGCACAATGTAGTGAATTCACTGACCTAGAGTTAGTAAAAGTAAACTGTGAAAAAAATTCTGACCTTAGATTCACTGTGGTGCAGAAAAAATTAACTTACCAGAGATCACACAACTTCCATGTTAAAATTGAAAGCAGACGTTACATCTCCTGTAAATATATTCTATTGTTAAGTTGAATGGCTTCTTTCTGAGCTATTGTACTTGAATACATATCTTAGTTAATTAAGCAGTCATCAATTTCCAGATGCTATATGGTTCTTTTATGAAAAAGAATGCTTTTCTTGGCTGAGCACAGGGGCCTGTAATCCCAGCGCTGTGGGAGGCCAAGGCAGGAGGATTGCTTGAGGCCAGTTCAAGACTAGCCTGGGCAACATAGACCCTGTCTGTAAAAAAAAAAAGTCAGCCAAGCCTGGTGGTGCATGCCTGTAGTTGCAGCTACTTGGGAGGACAAGGCAAGAGGATGGCTTGAGCCCAGGAGTTTGAGGCTCCAGTGAGCTATGATTGTGCCAGTGGACTCCAGCCTGGGTGACACAGTCCCTGTCTCTTAAAAAAAAATAAAAAGAAGAAAGAATATTTTTCTCCTACTACAGGTGTATTGTCCAACATGGCAGCCACTAGGCATGTGTGTCTATTGAGCATTTGATGCATAACTAGTGCATACTGAGATATGCTGTAAGTGTAAAAGCACATGCCAGATTTGAAAGATTTCATTTGTAAATAACATAAAAATGCACCATTAAAAGTTTTCCATTGGTTACAAGTTTAAATTATAACATTTTCGATATATTGAGTTGAATAAAATATTAAAATTAATTTCACCAGCTTCTTTTTATTTATTTTAATGTTTCTAGAAAACTTAAAATTATATATGTGGCTTGCATTGTATTTCTTTTGGACAGAGCTACTTTATACAAGACAAATCTTCATGTTCAACTTTGAAAGCTGAAAACATTGCTCCATTTAATGAGTCTGGAAGTGTTCTTTGCCTTAGTTAGGGGCACTGTCATCCACCTAGTCATCCAAGCCAGAAATCTGAAAGGTGCTGCTGACTTTTTCCTCTTCCTGTATTCCCCACTCAATAATAGCTGACTCATTTTCAAATCTGTCTGTCTCCATCTCTTCTACCAGTGCAGGCCTCACCGTTCAAATGTAGATATTACAAAAGCCTTCACACCAGTCTTCTTGGTTACCAGTCTTGGCGCCCCAAAATCCTACCCCTACATTTCTGCTAGAGTAATATATCTAAAACACAAGTCAGATCACGCCACTCCACCGAGAAAAGCCCTTCCATTGGTCCCTATTACCAAGTTCACTAGTATAACACACCAGTCTCCCTGCTCCCCAGCTTGGACAGTGATTACTCATCAGCTTCATCTCATCTCCTTTTACACTCTGTCTTTTGAAGTGATATAAAGAAATTCTTAAGTATGCATATTTTATTGGGTGCTGGGTTGCAATGGGGGTTGGGGAATGGAAGAGAATGAAGAGGAAGACCTGAACAGTGGTATAAAATTATCACTTATTATATGTACTAACTCATTAGTAATTTGGGGAGTATTCTTTTTTTTTGAGATGGAATCTCACTCTTGTCACCCTGGCTGGAGTGCAGTGGCACAATCTCAGCTCACTGCAACCTTTGCCTCCCAGGTTCAAGTGGTTCTCCTGCCTCAGCCTCCCAAGTAGCTGGGATTACAGATGCCCACCACCACACCCGGCTAATTTTTGTAGCTTTAGTAGAGATAGAGTTTCACCATGTTGGCCAGGCTGGTCTTGAATTCCAGACCTCAAGTGATCCGCCCACCTTGGCCTCCCAAAGTCCTGGGATTACAGGCATGAGCCACTGCGCCCGGCTTTAATTTTTTTGAATGAGATATAAAACACAGATTCAACATCTTATTGGATGTCCTGGCCAATGCATTAAAACAAAGGTGGAGACAATCTATATGCTTGTATCAGATACATCTTACCATAGCTCCCCTAATATCTTCAGAACCATAGCCTCCTAGACCTACAGAAGAGGAAAATTATACCTAAGTTATCAAGTTGCTATGACTAGTAAATGAAATCATATATAAAAAGAGTTTAACATAGTGCCTGGGATATAATATATATTTAATTCACAATTACTATTGAAAAATAAACTGAGGCACATTAAAATACTAAAAAGTGAGCAAATAGCAATGCTTGAAGCAGACAACTCCAGACCACAAGCAGTTCAGGACTCCTCAGGGAAGCCTTTTTTTTTTGATAGAGTGAACTCAGAAGCAAAGGCAAATAAAATATTTGATTGGTTAAAGTAAAGCAGTAGTCTTCTTTGGATCATTCCAGTGGAAATTTCCTGTTAGAGGTTGGTTGGTGGTTTCTGACTAATGGTTAAGCTTAAGTTTCCTTTTACAGCGTACATTGTGTTGGGTTTCGCTTTGCTTAGGCAAGTCCCTATGGCACTGGAGCCGCCTCAGTGAAATGGCCTCCCAATTAATTATTTTAACATCGCTTTCTAGCTTTTGGCTCACACCTCACCTTCACCAACCCCACCTCCATCATCGGGGATCTTTAGGTGGCAGCCTAGGAGGTGAACATTTAAAAAATAATGGATAGTTTAAGCAAGAGATCACTTGCAAAGCCTTTATCCGGATCACAGACCACCGATTACTTTAGAGCTTAAATAGATGTTATTGCATGGAAAAACCTTATTTGTTGAGAATAATGCAGACAGAAAAGAGCCAAGGAGGCAAAGTGAGTAATAATTAGGAAAAAAAGGAAAAACACTTTATGTCTGCTTTCCTGACAAATTAAACAAATAATAAGAAGAAACCATGTGATGGCCATTATTTATCTCTATATTTCAAAAATTATATATCACAACATATGGGGTCATATTGGAGGATTTCACTTACCATTGACATGAAAATTTCATCTTGTTGAAAGGTAATTTTTTTTCTGGCTAACATTCTCAATAACTATCCTGCTCAAAAACTAACTTCACTGTCTCTAGTGAATTCTAGAAATTAAAGTGTAATTATATATTGACTGACTTAAACATTTATGTAAAAACCAGTAATTATGAAAACATCACTGGCTCCTTGATGAAAATTGCCATTTTCACTTGAATAATTCCTAAATTGTTTTCCTTCAGGGGTGGAGAGTTAAAATTTTTAATCTTTAAGATTAAAATAAATTTTCAACAATCATCATCCTTGTGACTTAATAAGATTTGTACTCAGACTGATGGATTATTTGAAACAGATCATCAATAATTATTTGTACTATTACCAAAATTAAGATTCATTTACACAACTGAATTTCTCCATTCCGTGACAGTCAAAAACAAACATTTTCATATACTGTTTAATAAGCTATCAGTATTTATGGAATCTGCAAGTCTGAAGAATATTTAGAACCCATCAGGCCAGGCGCAGTGGCTCACGCCTGTATCCCAGCACTTTGGGAGGCCGAGGTGGGTGGATACCTGAGGTCAGGAGATCGAGACCAGCCTGACCAACATGGTGAAACCCCGTCTCTACTAAATAAAAAAAATTTAGCCAGGCATGGTGGCACATGCCTATAATCCCAGCTACTTGGGAGGCTAAGGCAGGAGAATCGCTTGAACCTGGGAGTCAGAGATTGCAGTGAGTTGAGATTGTGCCATTGCACTCCAGCCTGGGCAACAGGAGCAAAATTCCATCTCAAAAAAAAAAAAAAAAAAAAAAGAAGAACCCACCTAATCCACCTTCAGACTCCATTGGGCCATTTCATTCAATTCATCAAGAGATTTTTCCCTTTTGTTCTCAGATCTAATACATCAGACTTTCATATAATGCTTGCATAGCCCTTATGCTTCCTGTAAGTTTAACCAACAACGTGACACTACTGACTAAATTACCTAAGAGGATGATTTCCAAAGTCAGAATTCCCCATTTTGGGAGAGTTCTGACACAGGGTGGGACTTACTCATAACTGCATAAAGATTACCCAAATTTCTGGAAGATTTAGCATTTACTGTTCCCACTTGGGCAAGGCAAAAATGAGATCATTCTTCTCTGATTCCCAGAACTCTTGTTTTTCAATAAAAAAGGTCAAGAGGATTCTGATCCAAAATTTATTTCTATAAAGTTATAGAAATCATGTTATTTCTATAAAATTATATAAGTGGTAACAGCCATACTAGAAGTCTTAGCTCTTTGAGGGTTCTAAAATAGAGACAATGATGTTACTTTGACTTTTGTCTTTACTTTGTAGACTTTGCTGTACTTCTAACACCTTATATCCCCACTTGCTCTCCCACCCCAATTCTTTAATAAAAGCATTGGTAAGCCATGGGACATGGGCCAAATTCAGACTGCCATCTGTTTTTGTAAATAAAGTTTTATTGGAACTCAGCCACACTCATTTGTTTACATATTATCTGTGGCTGCTTTCATGGTACAATAGCAAAGCTGCATAATTGTGAAATTGTATGATCTGCAAGCTTAAAGTATTACAATCTGAACATTTAAGAAAAAGTTTCCTGACCCTTGTTATAGGAGTTATCTCTGAGTCCTCCTATCCCTTCCTCCCTGAAACACACCTGGGGTGGATGATCCAGACAAAGGAATTCTTCCACTTTTTCAAGAACATGGCAAGTACTTTCATGCCGTGCAAATGCTGCCCTTTGCTAGAAATACCCTCCTTCTTCACTTTCACTTTGTTCCTACTCATCCTTTAAAATCCAGCTATAGTGTTATTTCACTTGAGAGTCTTTGACTATCTCATGAATAACACTGTTTTGTATCATCTTACTACATAAATGCATTTATCAGATTTTATCCCCCCACCACACACACACAATTTTAAACAGAAAGATACCCATAGTATAAAAGTCAAAATATGGGAAAAATATTTTCTGGAAGCCTAAATCAAAAGAATTCTGGAGTGCCTACCAGACAAAGTAGACTTCAGAACAGGGAATATTTCCCAAGAATAAAGGATATTTACAATAATATAAAGATTAGCTGGGTGCAGTGGCATATCCGTATTCTCAGCTACTTGGGAGGTTGAGGTGGGAGGATCGCTTGGGTCCAGGGGTTTCAGACCAGCTGGAGCAACATAGCAAGTCCCCGTCTCCCTCTCTCTCTCTCTGTCACGCACACACACACATATATACACACACACTGATTACATATATATACTGATTATATATAATTATATAATCTATTAACTGATTATGTATTATATATAATTATATATGATATAGAATCAGTTTTTAGATATATATGTAATTTTATATATATAAAATCAGTTAATCAAGACATTATCCTAAATGTATATGCACCTAATAACCAAGCTTCAAAATACATAGAACTGAAAGGATAAATATATAAGTCCACAATTAGAGTTGGAGATTTAAACACTTGTCTTTCGGTAATTTACTGAACAAGACCAAAATTAGTAAGGATATAAAACACTTGAAAAACACAGTTAACCAATCTGACCTAACTGACTTTGGAGAATACTGCTTTCAAAAACAGCAGGACACACATTTTTGGTAACTGTACATGGATCAGTCACCAAGATAGAACATATTCTGAGCTATAAAACAAGCAAGCAGTGTATTTAAAAGGATTGAAATCATACCAAACATGTTCTCTAACTGCAACTGAATTAAATTACAAATCAATAACAAAAAACAATTTGGCAAACCACCACATATTTGTAAATTGAACAAAACACTTCTAAGAAGTGTTTCTTCTAAGAAGAAATCTCAATGGAAAGTTAAAAATATTTAACCAAATGAA
The DNA here is from genome assembly GCF_028878055.3 of Symphalangus syndactylus. NCBI lineage: Eukaryota > Metazoa > Chordata > Mammalia > Primates > Hylobatidae > Symphalangus > Symphalangus syndactylus. The sequence goes on along the minus strand of NC_072423.2, from coordinate 72,671,125 downwards.
ATGGAAAATACGACTTATCAATTTGTGGTATACAGATGTACTTATAAGGAACTTTAGAACATTAAATGCTTATAATTGATAAAAAGAAAAGTCTCGAATCAATGATCTAAACTTTCACCTTACAAAACTAGAAAAAGAAGAGAAAATTCAAACAAAATAAGAAGAAGAATGAAAAATAACAGTGAGCAGAAATAAATTAAAACTAGAAAAAAAAAATTGGGCCAGGCAATGTTAGCTCATTCCTGTAATCTCAACACTTTGGGAGGACAAGATGGGAGGCTCACTTGAGGCCAATTCAGGAACAGCCTGGGCAACATAGTGTGATTCTGCCTCTATAAAAACAAACAAACAAACAAACACAAGAGTGACAAATAAATGAAATCAAACGTTGGTTCTTTTGTGAAAATCAATAAAATTGACCATTTTTCAGATCGTAAGAATAAACGAGAGAAGATGTAAATACGAATATAATGAATGAAAGAGGAAATAGGACCTCATTACAGACCATGCAAACATTTAAGTCATAATAAAAGAATATCAGGAATAGGCCAGGCACAGTGGTTCATGCCTGTAATCCCAGCACTTTGGGAGGCTGAGGTGAGCAGATTGCCTGAGGTCAGGAGTTCAAGACCAGCCTGGCCAACATGGTGAACTCTTGTCTCTACTAAAAATACAAATATTACCGGGGCATGGTGGCGGGCACCACCAGCTACTTAGGGGGCTGAGGGAGGAGAATTGCTTGAAACCAGAAGATGAAAATTGCAGTCAGCTGAGATCGTGTCTTGCACTCCAGCCTGGTTACAAGAGCGAAACTCCATCTCAAAAAAAAAAAAAAAGAATATTAGGAATAATTTCATGTAACAGGTTTTAACAGGTTTGATAGCTTAGATGAAATGGAAAAATTCCTTGTCAGAAACTAACACACTAAGGAAGCAATCAATAACCTAATTAGCCCTATATTTATTAAATACATTATATTGATAGGTAAAATCCTTCCAACATAGAAACCCCTAGGTCCAGATAGTTTCATAAGTGAATTCTACTGAATACTTTTTTTTTCCATTTTAAAGTTCATAGAAAATATCAAGTAGCCAGAAATTCTTGGGTTAAAAATATCTGTTTCTTATTCCCAATCTTTCCAAAATTCTCAAATCTAAAAAGAACCTAAGAGCAAAGATCAAATCTACCATAGGATTATATAGTCTTCTGTTTAGACCTCAGAAATATTTTATTTTTTATTTTTTTATATATATATTTTTATTATACTTTAAGTTCTAGGGTACATGTGCACAACATGCAGGTTTGTTACATATGTATACATGTGCCATGTTGGTGTGCTGCACCCATTAACTCATCATTTACATTAGGTATATCTCCTAATGCTATCCCTCCCCCCTCCCTGCACCCCACGACAGGCCCTGGTGTGTGATGTTCACCTTCCTGTTTCCAAGTGTTCTCATTGTTCAATTCTCACCTATGAGTGAGAACATGCGGTGTTTGGTTTTTTGTCCTTGTGATAGTTTGCTGAGAATGATGGTTTCCAGCTGCATCCATGTCCCTAAAAAGGACATGAACTCATCATTTTTTATGGCTGCATAGTATTCCATGGTGTATATGTGCCACATTTTCTTAATCCAGTCTATCGTTGTTGGACATTTGGGTTGGTTCTAAGTCTTTGCTATTGTGAATAATGCCACAATAAACATACGTGTGCATGTGTCTTTATAGCAGCATGTTTTATAATCCTTTGGGTATATACCCAGTAATGGGATGGCTGGGTCAAATGGTATTTCTAGTTCTACATCCCTGAGGAATCGCCACACTGACTTCCACAATGGTTGAACTAGTTTACAGTCCTACCTTCAGTGTAAAAGTGTTCCTATTTCTCCACATCCTCTCCAGCACCTGTTGTTTCCTGACTTTTTAGTGATGGCCGTTCTAACTGGTGTGAGATGGTATCTCACTGTGGTTTTGATTTGCATTTCTCTGATGGCCAGTGATGATGAGCATTTTTTCATGTGTTTTTTGGCTGCATAAATGTCTTCTTTTGAGAAGTGTCTGTTCATATCCTTCGCCCACTTGTTGATGGGGTTGTTTGTTTTTTCCTTGTAAGTTTATTTGAGTTCTTTGTGATTCTGGATATTAGCCCTTTGTCAGATGAGTAGATTGCAACAATTTTCTCCCATTCTGTAGGCTGCCTGTTCACTCTGATGGTAGTTTCTTTTGCTGTGCAGAAGCTCTTTGGTTTAATTAGGTCCCATTTGTCAATTTTGGCTTTTGTTGCCACTGCTTTTGGTGTTTTAGACATGAAGTCCTTGCCCATGCCTATGTCCTGAATGGTAATGCCTAGGTTTTCTTCTAGGGTTTTTATGGTTTTAGGTCTAACATGTAAGTATTTAATCCATCTTGAATTAATTTTTGTATAAGGTGTAAGGAAGGGATCCAGTTTCAGCTTTCTACATATGGCTGGCCAGTTTTCCCAGCACCATTTGTTAAATAAGGAATCCTTTCCCCATTTCTTGTTTTTGTCAGGTTTGTCAAAGATCAGATAGTTGTAGATGTGTGGTATTATTTCTGAGGGCTCTGTTCTGTTTCATTGGTCTATATCTCTGTTTTGGTACCAGTACCATGCTGTTTTGGTTACTGTAGCCTTGTAGTATAGTTTGAAGTCAGGTAGTGTGATGCCTCCAGCTTTGTTCTTTTGGCTTAGGATTGTCTTGGCAATGCGGGCTCTTTTTATGATTCCATATGAACTTTAAAGTAGTTTTTTCCAATTCTGTGAAGAAAGTCATTGGTAGCTTGATGGGGGTGGCATTGAATCTATAAATTACCTTGGGCAGTATGGCCATTTTCACGATATTGATTTTTCCTATCCATGAGCATGGAATGTTCTTCCATTTGTTTGTATCCTCTTTTATTTCGTTGAGCAGTGGTTTGTAGTTCTCCTTGAAGAGGTCCTTCACATCCCTTGTAAGTTGGATTCCTAGGTATTTTATTCTCTTTGATGCAACTGTGAATGGGAGTTCACTCATGATTTGGCTCTCCGTCTGTTATTGGTGTATAAGAATGCTTGTGATTTTTGCACATTGATTTTGTATCCTGAGACTTTCTGAAGTTGCTTATCAGCTTGAGGAGATTTCGGGCTGAGATGACGGGGTTTTCTAGATATACAATCATGTCATCTGCAAACAGGGACAATTTGACTTCCTCTTTTCCTAATTGAATATGCTTTATTTCTTTCTCTTGCTTGATTGCCCAGGCCAGAACTTCCAACACTATGTTGAATAGGAGTGGTGAGAGAGGGCATCCCTGTCTTGTGCCAGTTTTCAAAGGGAATGCTTCCAGTTTTTGCCCATTCAGTATGATACTGGCTGTGGGTTTGTCATGAATAACTCTTATTATTTTGAGATACGTCCGATTAATACCGAATTTATTGAGAGTTTTTAGCATGAAGGGCTGTTGAATTTTGTTGAAGGCCTTTTCTGCATCTATTGAGATAATCATGTGGTTTTTGTAGTTGGTTCTGTTTATATGCTGGATTACATTTACTGATTTGCATATGTTGAACCAGCCTTGCAACCCAGGGATGAAGCCCACTTGATCATGGTGGGTAAGCTTTTTGAAGTGCTGCTGGATTCGGTTTGCCAGTATTTCATTCAGGATTTTTGCATCAATGTTCATGAGGGCTATTGGTCTAAAATTCTCTTTTTTTGTTGTGTCTCTGCCAGGCTTTGGTATCAGGATGATGCTGGCCTCATAAAATGAGTTAGGGAGGATTCCCTCTTTTTCTATTGATTGGAATAGTTTCAGAAGGAATGGTACCAGCTCCTCCTTGTACCTCTGATAGAATTCGGCTGTGAATCCATCTGGTCCTGGACTTTTTTTGGTTGGTAAGCTATTAATTATTGCCTCAATTTCAGAGCCTGTTATTGGTCTATTAAGAGATTCAACTTCTTCCTAGTTTAGTCTTGGGAGGGTGTATGTGTCGAGGAATTTATCTATTTCTTCTAGATTTTCTAGTTTATTTGCATAGAGGGGTTTATAGTATTCTCTGATGGTAGTTTGTATTTCTGTGGGATCGGTGGTGATACCCCCTTTATCATCTTTTATTGCATCTATTTGATTCTTCTCTCTTTTCTTCTCTTATTAGTCTTGCTAGTGCTCTATCAATTTTGTTGATCTTTTCAAAAAACCAGCTCTTGGATTCATTGATTTTTTGAAGGGTTTTCTGTGTCTCTATCTCCTTCAGTTCTGCTCTGACCTTAGTTATTTCTTGCCTTCTGCTAGCTTTCGAATGTGTTTGCTCTTGCTTCTCTAGTTCTTTTAATTGTGATGTTAGGGTGTCAATTTTAGATCTTTCCTGCTTTCTCTTATGGGCATTTAGTGCTATAAATTTCCCTCTATATACTGCTTTAAATGTGTCCCAGAGATTCTGGTATGTTGTGTCTTTGTTCTCATTGGTTTCAAAGAACATCTTTATTTCTGCCTTCATTTCGTTATGTACCCAGTAGTCATTCAGGAGCAGGTTGTTCAGTTTCCATGTAGTTGAGCAGTTTTGAGTGAGTTTCTTAATCCTGAGTTCTAATTTGATTGCACTGTGTTCTGAGAGACAGTTGGTTATAATTTCTGTTCTTTTACATCTGCTGAGGAGAGCTTTACTTCCAACTATGTGGTCAATTTTGGAATAAGTGTGGTGTGGTGCTGAGAAGAATGTATATTCTGTTGATTTGGGGTGGAGAGTTCTGTAGATCTCTATTAGGTCCCCTTGGTGCAGAGCTGAGTTCAGTTCCTGGATATCCTTGTTAACTTTCTGTCTCGTTGATCTGTCTAGTGTTGACAGTGGGCTGTTAAAGTCTCCATTATTATTGTGTGGGAGTCTAAGTCTCTTTCTAGGTCTCTAAGGACTTGCTTTATGAATCTGGGTGCTCGTTTACTGGGTGCATATATATTTAGGATAGTTAGCTCTTCTTGTTGAATTGATCCCTTTACCATATGTAATGGCTTTCTTTGTCTCTTTTGATCTTTGTTGGTTTAAAGTCTGTTTTATCAGAGACTAGGATTACAACCCCTGCCTTTTTTGTTTTCCATTTGCTTGGTAGATCTTCCTCCATCCTTTTATTGTGAGCCTATGTGTGTCTCTGCACCTGAGATGGGTTTCCTGAATATAGCACACTGATGAGTCTTGACTCTTTATCCAATTTGCCAGTCTGTGTCTTTTAATTGGAGCATTTAGCCCATTTACCTTTAAGGTTAATATTGTTATGTGTGAATTTGATCCTGTCATTATGATGTTAGCTGGTTATTTTGCTCGTTAGTTGATGCAGTATCTTCATAGCATTGATGGTCTTTACAATTTGGCATGTTTTTGCAGTGGCTGGTACTGTTTGTTCCTTTCCATGTTTAGTGTTTCCTTCAGGAGCTCTTGTAGGGCAGGCCTGGTGGTGACAAAATCTCTCAGCATTTGCTTGTCTGTAAAGTATTTTATTTCTCCTTCACTTATGAAGCTTAGTTTGGCTGGATATGAAATTCTGGGTTGAAAATTCTTTTCTTTAAGAATGTTGAATACTGGACCCCACTCTCTTCTGGCTTGTAGAGTTTCTGCTGAGAGATCAGCTGTTAGTCTGAAGGGCTTCCCTTTGTGGGTAACCCGACCTTTCTCTCTGGCTGCCCTTAACATTTTTTCCTTCATTTCAACTTTGGTGAATCTGACAATTATGTGTCTTGGAGTTGCTCTTCTCGAGGAATATCTTTGTGGCCTTCTCTGTATTTCCTGAATTTGAATGTTGGCCTGCCTTGCTAGGTTGCGGAAGTTCTCCTGGATAATATCCTGCAGAGTGTTTTCCAACTTGGTTCCATTCTCCCCGTCACTTTCAGGTACAGCAATCAGACATATATTTGGTCTTTTTACATAGTCCTGTATTTCTTGGAGGCTTTGTTCGTTTCTTTTTATTCTTTTTTCTCTAAACTTCTCTTCTCTCTTCATTTCATTCATTTGATCTTCAATCACTGATACCCTTTCTTCCAGTTGATTGAATCGGCTACTGAAGCTTGTGCATTCATCACGTAGTTCTCGTGCCATGGTTTTCAGCTCCATCAGGTCATTTAAGGACTTCTCTACATTTATTATTCTAGTTAGCCATTTGTCTAATCTTTTTTCAAGGTTTTTAACTTCTTTGCGATGGGTTTGAACTTCCTCCTTTAGCTTGGAGAAATTTGATCATCTGAAGCCTTCTTCTCTCAACTTGTGAAAGTCATTCTCTGTCCAGCTTTGTTCCGTTGCTGGTGAGGAGATGCATTCCTTTGGAGGAGGAGAGGCGCTCTGATTTTTAGAATTTTCAGTTTTTCTGCTCTGTTTTTTCCCCATCTTTGTGGCTTTATCTACCTTTGTTCTTTGATGATGGTGACGTACAGATGGGTTTTTGGTGTGGATGTCCTTTCTGTTTGTTAGTTTTCCTTCTAACAGTCAGGACCCTCAGCTGCAGGTCTGTTGGAGTTTGCTGGAGGTCCACCCCAGACCCTGTTTGCCTCGGTATCAGCAGCGGAGGCTGCAGAACAGCGAATATTGCTGAACAGCAAATGTTGATGCCTGATCGTTCCTCTGGAAGTTTCGTCTCAGAGGGGTACCCGACCATGTGAGGTGTCAGTCTGTCCCTATTGGGTGGTCCCTCCCAGTTAGGCTACTCAGGGATCAGGGACCCACTTGAGGAGGCAGTCTGTCTCTTCTCAGATCTCAAACTCCATGCTGGGAGAACCACTACTCTCTTCAAAGCTGTCAGACAGGGACATTTAAGTCTGCAGAGGTTTCTGCTGTCTTTTGTTCAGCTATGCCCTGCCCCCAGAGGTGGAGTCTAGAGGCAGGCAGGCCTCCTTGAGCTGCGGTGGGCTCCACTCAGTTTGAGCTTCTGGCCACTTTGTTTACCTCCTCAAGCCTCAGCAATGGCGGGCGCTCCTCCCCTAGCCTCGCTGCTGCCTTGCAGTTCGATCTCAGACTGCTGTGCTAGCAATGAGCGAGGCTCCGTGGGCGTGGGATCCTCCGAGCCAGGCGCGGGACATAATCTCCTGGTGTGCCATTTGCTAAGACCACTGGAAGAGTGCAGTATTATGGTGAGAGTGACCTGATTTTCCAGGTGCCGTCTGTCACAGCTTTGCTTGGCTAGGAAAGGGAATTCCCTGACCCCTTGTGCTTCCCAGGTGAGGTGATGCCTTGCCCTGCTTCAGCTCACACTCGGTGTGCTGCACCCATTGTTCTGCACCCACTGTCCAACAAGCCCCAGTGAGATGAACCCAGTACCTCAGTTGGAAATGCAGAAATCACCCGTCTTCTAAGTTGCTCACATGGGAGCTGTAGACTGGAGCTGTTCTTATTCAGCAATCTTGGAACCACCCAGGAATTCTACCGAACATTAAAAAATATTGCCAACTCTAAACAAACATCCAGAAAACAGAAGATATAAAACTTTTCAATATTTTTTGTGATATCTGCTTTACCAGAAAGGAAAACCAGGAAAAAACATATAAGAAAAGGAAATTATATGATGATTTCCCTATGAATACAGCCACAAACATCTTTAACAAAATTTTATCAAATTAAATCCAGCAATATATAAAAGGAATAATACATCACTACCACATGGATTTCATCCCAGGGATTTAAGGTTAGTTTAACATTAAAAGATTAGTTTAACTCATTATATTAAAATGTTAAAAAGGAAAGCCATATGAGCATCATCTCAGTAGGTTCATGTAAAGTATTTGACAAAATTTGACAGTCCAGTTTCACAATTTGATTTAACAATTGGATTCATATTAAATTCCACATCCAATTTTTTTTCTTTTCTTTTCTTTCTTTTTTTTTTGTTTTAGACATGGTCTCACTCTGTCATCCAGGCTGGAGTGCAGTGGCGCGGTCGCAGCTCACTGCAGCCTCTGCCTCCTGAGTTCAAGTGATTCTCGTGCCTCAGCCTTCTGAATAGCTGGGAACACAGGCGTGTACCATCACACCCAGCTAAATTTTGTATTTTTAGTAGAAATAGGGTTTCAACATGTTGCCCAGGCTGGTCTCGAACTCCTGACCTCAAGTGATCCACCCACCTTGACCTCCCAAAGTGCTGGAATTACAGGCATGAGCCATCACACCTGGCCTACATTCAATATTCAATCCTATTCATGACAAAGACTCTCAGTAAATTAGGAATAGAGGGAAAACCCCTCAGCCTCATTAAAGGGCAATTATGAAACACCTACAGGCATCACCATAATAATTAATAGTGAAAGACCGATTGCTTTACTCCTAAGATCAGGAATAAGACAGGGACTCCTGCTCTCACCACTTCTATTCAACATTGTACTGGAGGTCCTAGCCAGTGGCATAAGAGAGAAAAAAAGAGATAAAAAGCAGAGACTGAAAAGAAAGATATCAAAGTATCTTTATTCATAGACAACATGATTGTCAAGACTTGGTGTTTGCTAAATCAGTAGGGTGACTATAGCTATCATTAATCTGTTGTACATTTCCAAATAGCTAGAAAAGAATAATTCAAATGTTCCTAGCAGAAAGAAAAGATACATATTTAAAGTGCTAGATACCACAATTACCCTGATTTGATTATATGAATATGTCAAATTATCATATGTACCCCAATATATGTACATCTATTATGTATCAATAACAAAAATGAAAATTCTAATGAATCTAGAGAAAAAAAACTACTAGAATTAATAAGTGAATATAGCAAGGTTGTAAAATATAATATTAATATATTAAAATCTATTGTATTTATATGTACTAGTAACAACATTTGGAATATAAAATTTAAAAAGCATTATCTTTTACAATAGTATCAAAAATGTGAAATATTACAAAATTCAACAAAATATGTACAAGTCATGTAAACTGAAAATTATAAAATATTCCCAAAAGAAATTAAAGAATACCTATACAAATGGAGAAATGTACTATGTTCATGGATTCAAAGAATCATGTAAAATGTCAATTCTTCCAGAATTGCTTTATAGAATTAACACAATTCTGATCAAAATTCAGAATCAAAATTTAAAAAAGCTTTTTTTTGTAGAAATAGACATGCTGATTTTACGATTTATATAGAAATGCTAAGGACCTAGACTAGCCAAAATTTTTTGAAAAAGAAAGAGGTTGAAGCACTTACACTACCTGATTGTGCTAAGTGAAAGAAGCCAGACATAAAATACTACATACTCTATGAATATATTTATATAAAATCTCATAAAGGCAAACTATAAGAAACCACAACAGTAGTTGCCATGGACCAGGGTCAGAAGAAGAATAGCTGCAAAAAGACATAAGGTAACTTTTTAGGGTGAAGAAAATGTTCTGTCACGGGCATAATGGTGTTTGCATATGATGTAACATGTAGTGATGTCACATTTTTCAAAACTCATCAAGTCATACCCATAAAACTGCTTAGTTGTATTGTTTGTAAATTTTATATCACTAAAGCTGATTTTTTAGTGGAAGAACAATCACTTTAAAATTTAGTTACATATATGAGAGAAAATAGATGGAAGGTACAGAAATAGAAGTTTGAGATATCTGAATATACCTTATTGGTATATGTACATATTTTTACATAATTATAAAAAATTAAAAAATAGTCCCTAGGAATTTGATGTACAATAAAACAATCTAACTCTGTATTCACTTGAAGGCATACTCTCCTTGGGGAACTATTCTATGTGACTCCATAACACAGTGATTTTATTATACATTCCTAGTGGGGCATAGTAATAAAACAAAAATATATTCATCTTAGTCTTTTTTTTCTTTTTGAGACAGAGTCTCACTCCGTTGCACCCAGGCTGGAGTGTAGTGGCATGATCTCGGCTCACTGTAACCTTCGCCTTCCCAGTTCAAGTGATTCTCCTGCCTCAGCCTCCCTAGTAGCTGAGACTACAGGCATGTGCCATCATGCTTGGCTAATTTTTGCATTTTTAGTAGAGATGGGGTTTCACCGTATTGGCCAGGCTGGTCTTGATCTCCTAACCTCAGGTAATCCACCCGCCGTGGCCTCCCAAAATGCTGGGATGACAGGCATAAGCCACCACACCCAACCCATTTTAGTAATCATATTGTTGATGCCATGTTATTATACTAGCAGCTCACAATAACTACTAAATTTTATCCAAAGGTAAACTCAGGAGCAAATCTGAATAATCCCCCACTTGTCAAAGATGAAACAATATTATATCAATAAAGATAGTAACTGTAATGCACTGACACCCATCAAATTTCTTTAAAGCAGTGAATTATTTTAAAAAACAATTCTTTATTGTGAAGAGTAGTAAATGAAGGAAAATAGTTTAATAGTTATCCTGCCTATATCATAAAAATTGTACCTCAGGAAAATAAAATAATTGATGAGGCAATCTTTTCTTATAGAAGTATTCCAACTAATAATTGAAGAGGGAATTAACAGAATTAAATTTTTACTTCTTTACAACTTCTAATGAAACAATGAATCTAAGACAATAATCATCAGTGGCTACTAACATCCCAAAAGAGAGAAACTAGACATGTATTTCCTATTAAAGATAAATAATACCACCTGTATTAGTCTGTTCTCATGCTGCTATAAAGAACTGCCTGAGATTGGGTAATTTATAAAGGAAAGAGGTTTAATTGACTCACAGTTCCACGTGGCTGAGGAGACCTCAGGAAACTCACAATCATGGTGGAAGGGGAAGCAAACACATGCTTCTTCACATGGCAGCAGGAGAGAGAAGTGCTGAGCAAAGAGGGAAAAGTCCTTTATCAAACCATCAAATCTCATGAGAACTCACTCACTATCATGAGAACACCAGCATGGGGTAACCACCCCCATGATTCAATTACCTCCCACCAGGTCCCTCCCATGACACATGGGAATTATGGGAACTATAATTCAAGATGAGATTTGGGTGGGGGCATAGCTAAACCCTATCACCACCTATGAAGTATTCTTGTAAAAAAAAAAAATCCTAACCTAAATCAGCTCAATCTAGATTTTACTCCCAATGAAATGGACAGAAGAACACGATAAATAATATAATGGGGATGTGATCAGTGGTACCCAGACAAAGGAAAATGCTTCAGAACAAAGACCTGCTGGTTTTTTTGTTTTGTTTTGTTTTGAGATGGCATCTCACTCTGTCACCCAGGCTGGAGTGCAGTGGCATGATCTCAGCTCACTGCAACCTCTGCCTCCTGGGTTCAAGCAATTCTCCTGCCTCAGCCTCCCTAGCAGCTGGGACTACAGGCACACACCACCACACCCAGCTAATTTTTGTATTTTTCGTAGAGACGAGGTTTCACCATATTGGCCACGCTGGTCTGGAACTCCTGACCTCAAGTGATCCATCCACCTAGGCCTCCCACACTGCCTGGTGCAGCATTTTTTTTAGAAAAGAGAGAGAGAAGCTACAATCATCTAACTTTTATTACAGTATATCATCATAATTGTTCTATTTTATTAGTTACTATTTTTAATCTCTTACTGTACATTTTTAAATTAAACTTTATCATGGTTATGTTATGTATAAGAAAAAACATAGTATATATAGGGTTTGGTACTATCCTAAGTTTTAAGCATCCAGTGGGGGGTCATGGAACATCCCCCTGAGGATAAGGGGAGTCTACTGTATAAGGAATGACTGTTAAGTTGAAGGAGTATAATGATGGTATTGGGATAACACTTAAAAAGAGCAGTGTCTATCTTAGCAATACATATAGAAATATTTATAGATCAAATGATATAGTATCTGCGATTTGCACTAAAATAATATGGAGATGCAGGGGATATAGGTAAATAGTAGAGAAAACAAAAATAGCTGTGAGTTGATCATTATTGAAAGGTAAATGAAGCTCTTCATTGTACTATTTCCTCTACTTAGTATATCTCTGAGATTTTAATTTTATTTATTTATTTTGAGACTGAGTCCCACTCTGTCGCCCAGGCTGCAGTGCAGTGGGGTGATCTCGGCTCACTGCAACCTCTGCCTCCTGGGTTCAAGCAATTTTCCTGCCTCAGCCTCCCAAGTAGCTGGGATTACAGGCACCCACCACCAGGCCCAGCTAATTTTTGTATTTTTAGTAGAGACAGGGTTTCACCATGTTGGCCAGGCTGGTCTCGAACTCCTGACCTCAAGCAATCCACCTGTCTTGGCCTCCCAAAGTGCTGGGATTACAGGCTTGAGCCACTACGCCTGGCCTTTGAGATTTTAAATAATAAAAAAAGCTAAAAGAGACACTTGCTGTTATAAAATTATACAATGTTGATTAAACGTAAAGAAGTATAACTGGGAACGATTTTCAAATGCTTTTTGGAAGCCATCTTATACTTGGGATTTATCGAATGAATCTTTTCAGATTCATTCTGTAGAGAAGAAAGCACTTATCAGGTTGCAGTATAAGTGAGGCAAAACATCAAAGCTGAGATCAACTGTGTATTACTGTGTTCTTAGGAGGTTCACCATTGTAAGAACAAAGAATACGTTCTACAGTGAGTATACTAAGTTGAGCTTTGCTAAGGAAAGTAACCTGAAATGAATTTACATAGGCAGCTGAAACCCTACCTATGGAATCAGTGCTATTTGACTGATGTGGGTAGCGGGTGCAATCTTCAGCCTTTGTGGTTCTCATGGCTTCAGGTGCTTCATATTCCCAAACACTCAGCTCCTCTGCTCCATTAAATTCAGCAGAATAGAGGGATTTTGCTAAAATTATACCAGATTGGAATGAGCAATTTAACATCAAAACAAGCATTCATAGTTTGCTTCCCAAACCTGTTGATTGATTTCCTTATAAGTGAACATGTAGGGTTGTATTGTATTGTCTGCTATTTTTCAGAAATAGTTGTTTTTCTTGTACCCACTCTCCTACCACAAATGCCCACACACCAACAACAGCACATGACTTCAGGGGAAGTTCAGTGTGGTGCCTCCATTCACACTGAGTCACAAAAGCAGAAATGAAATGCTCTCGTTCTACTGTCCTTCATTAAGTTTTCCCAGTTTTACTCAGAAATGTCTCAGGTAACAAGGGCCTGGTGCGGGGAATGTTAAGGGCTTTTCAGACTAACAGATTTAGTTATTTTCATAATCTCCAATCAATCAGGCCTCCAAACAAGATTTAGAGATTTCTGTAATAAGGATCTAAATGATAATTTAGTCATTTAATACTTATCCAAAGAAATACACAACTGAAATTCCATCAAAAGTATTTTTGTTGCTAATTATGGGAAGACTTTTACTTAACACTTATTTTGTACCTACTATGAGCTAGGCATTTTTCCCAGTACTTTATAAACATTAATTAACTTAATCTCATAAAATTGTAAGGTAGCTACCATTGCAATAATTTCACTAAAGAAGAAATTGAGGCACAAAAAGATTAAATAATTTGTCCAAAGTCACATGGCTAGTAAGTGGCAGAGCGGGATTTGAACTCAGGTTTGGGCTTAACCAAATTTCATATACTTAACTACTATACTCTGCCGCCTCTCTATTAAACTCCTTTGACACTTCAACTATGCTACAGATCACGACACAGGCTCCCTTTCTCTCTAGAGTCAAATGCTGTATTTTAAAAATATCTATCGGCCAGGCACGGTGGCTCACGCCTGTAATCCCAGCACTTTGGGAGGCCGAGACGGGCGGATCACGAGGTAAGGAGATCAAGACCATCCTGGCTAACACGGTGAAACCCCATCTCTACTAAAAATACAAAAAATTAGCCGGGCGTGGTGGCAGGTGCCTGTAGTCCCAGCTACTCGGGAGGCTGAGGCAGGAGAATGGCGTGAACCCGGGAGGCGGAGCTTGCAGTGAGTCGAGGTCACGCCACTGCACTCCAGCCTGGGCGACAGAGCGAGACTCCCTCTCAAAAAAAAAAAAAAAAATCTAGCAACCTAAGAACATGTCAATACAACATGCAAACTGGTTCCTGGAAGACTAAAGGAGTACTACTCCCAGACAGACTTTTAGAAGTACACAGGGGAAACACAGGCCACACTTCCAGTACACGCCCATAGAAAACACATGTGAAAGCCGGTTAGTATGCCATCGTGGAAATTTTGTAAAGTGTAATATGACCATAGTCTGCACATTTGAAGACAGATTATGTTAGAGACAAGTTATATTGCTATATAATTCACACTTATGTTAGCTTGCTTTACAATTAGTTTGAGAAAATAGTTCAGTGACAGGGACAGTATCTTGTACTTCTTTGCAGCTCACCCACACTCTTCCTACTATCAATTAACTTTCCTACCCCTAAAGACTAGCGATGCCTAAAAATAAAAATATACTAAAGTTTATTTAAATTTCAGGGATTAGACATAGGACTATTCTTGTGCTAGATGGAAGTATCCAATGGAAAAAAAAGTCTTCAAGATTCCTGTTCATTTAGACATTATAAGAACAATAGAAGTGAGTAAAATTTCTTAGGCCATTAAGACAGATATAGGGTGTTCTTAAGCAAAGTAGAAGTTCTCTTTATCTTGAGAAATAATAAAAGGAAATTTAAATGGTCTTATGGAGAGAATCTTAGAGCAAAGGTGGAAACTTTAAGTGGGAAAAAATCCATTGAAGGCTACAGAAAACCAATGATTTGACTTTTTAAGAAAGAGAAATATAGAATCAATTCCCCTGCTCTTAAGACAAAACCTATTAAAAATGTATTTCAGTTTAATATTCAAGCTAGACAAGGGGAAAAGATGATAGAAACTACAAGAAAGAAAAGACCATCACCTCAGGCCTACTCCAACGATAATTTCTACAATGACAGCAACCACATATCGTATATTTTCTTGAACCCTTCTAGTTTCAAATAGTCTCTATTATTGTTCAGACACGTTCATTTGCATTTATCCACATTCTAACTTCTAGTTTGGAAAATTGCTGTCAACTGACATACTTCTACCCTGGCCTCAAATTCACTCCTGCTGTAGTCCCGGTTCCTCCTGCGTGACCATTAGCTAGACAAAAGCAATCGTTTGCTTCCCCCTTTTATCATTCCCCTCTTCTCCTCCCCTACACCCAACCAGCCTCCAGCCCTAATCTTTTTCGGCATTGTAACCTTACAAGCTTCCTTCCCTCGAAGGTAGCCAAGATTCCCAATCTGGCCTTGAATTGCGCTCGAGGCTGTAAATCCAATCCCTTTCTTACCTCAACTGGATACAATGAGTGTGCTTGGCTCTGTGCTATGGACTCCCTAGTATTCCCAGGTTGCTGCTTTTTTGCCCACGAGTTCTCCTTTTACAAACCTCAATCAAAAATTATTTCTTGAGAACTTATCTCTGCTCATCCAACTAATTTTAGTTCCTCCTTCTCTGAAACATTCTCTTTCAGTACAGTGAAGATGAGGAAATACTGATATGAAAATCAGTTCAATTTCTCTAACATTCGCTGAGCATCTATTATATGTTCCATGCAAGCACTACACTGTACTTGCTGGTGGGGGATGGAATAGACATACCACAAATAAACAAGAAATTTCTTGTTCTCAATATGCTTAGAATTGAATGGGTGGTGGACAGGGTGAAAAATTATCTAATATATAAGGGTAATTTTAAAGCAAGATTAATCTGGCTTCAACGGCAAAATGGATTGCAGGGGGAAAGAATGAGGTAGGAAAGAATTCTTGTCTATGTTGTGAGCACAAAAGAGGAAGCAAGTGCTTCTGACCAGAAGACTGGGAAAGTTTTGTTGTGGAAATGGATTTTGGACCAGACCTGGTGGGACAAAGTAGGATTTCAGTAGTGGACAATGAAAGAAAGTACCAAAGAATGCTCTTGGCATCCTTGCCTATGTTGTTGTGCCATAAAATCTATCTGGCCACTCTTGCCTATTTTCCAGTGAGGAAGTACATTAATTTTCTAGGACATGTGGTACTTTCCATAACAAAGTACTATAAACTGAGTGGCTTAGATGATAGAAATTTATTGTCTCATCTGGAGAAGAGAATCCCGAGATCAAGGTGTCAGCAGGGTTGGGAGCTTTTGCAGGCTGTGAGGGAGAGTCTGTTCATGCCTCTTACCTAACTTCTAGTAGTTTGCTGACAATCTCTGCTATACCTTCCTTGGTTTGTAGAAGCATGGTCCTAATCTCCGCCTTGATCTTCACATGGCATTCTCCCTGTGTGCAGGTCATTCTCCAATTTTTTCTCTTTCATAAACACACCAGTCCTAGTGGATTAGGTCTGTCCTAATGACCTGTCACTTGATGTCCTCTGTAAGGACCATATCTCCAAATAAGATCACATTCTGAGGTATTGAGCCTTAGGACTTCAACATATACACTTGGTGGTGGTGATGGGCAGGGAGGACATAATTCAACCCATAGCAGAAATATACTAAAAACATATAATAATATATAAACATTACTAATTAACAATAAAATATAACACACTGATATGTCAATCAATTAAATCACATGACCAATATAATTATATTAGTACTAAATAAATAACAATTATAAATAAAATATGTAATATAGACATAATGATAACAATAAACTTTACTGACAATTTACTATGGTCTGAGTTTTTTTTTCATCTTATTTACTTCTCACAACATTCTATAAGAAAATTAGGACCAGAACTTGCACATTCATTACACAGTTGCAGATGGCAAAGTTGTACCAAGATTGTTCTATCTCTATACCCTGTACTCTAATAACTACACTAAGTATGGTATTAATGTACATGTGCATTTACAAATGGATAGCTGTAATGAAATGGATTCTTCTTTATGAAAATCTTTGTATATTTACTGTATATTATGTAAATTTAGAAAGTTTACTTGTAGCACAAAGGCATTTTTACATTTACAGCTTTTTGTTAGGTAAAATATTGGTTATATTCAAATTCTTCACTTCAAATCCCACAGCACCTTACAGAAACACCTCAAGTTTCAAGTTTTTTAGATTCTCTATTTCTGAATCGAAAGAAGGGCACATTTTATGTCTAGGGATTCCAAGTCCACAAAAAACTTGTTTTCTTCCCATGAGAGGTAAATGAACAATGGGAACAGATAATCCATTTTGGTACAAACAGAATCCAAATAAAAACATTAGAGAGGCTGGCTCCTGAACAAGTGATAAGATTTAATGCCATCTACTCTTACTGTAAGTACTCTTAATAGGATACCAAGTTTAAAAGGGAGGAAAGCAAATGAGGGTATTTTCGTCTTTCCATCAAGGTAATAGGAGTTGTACTAAGACGGAATCATAATGACAATAATAGTGTTGATTTTCATAGTGCTTTGGAATTTTCAAAATGCTCTCACATATTTTATTTCACTTGACTATAACAATCCTGTTTGGTGGGCAAAATAAGTGTAAATGACCCCCATTTTTCAATAAGGACACTGAGGTCCACAGAGGTTAAGTGGTCTCCCAATGTCATCCAACTAATAAATAACAGGAAACACAAATAAGGTAGTCTGCACCTTCAGAACAGCTGTTTCTTAGCCTTTGGGAATGCTAGCCTTTGAAAACAGCATGTAGCATGGCCATGTCAAAACTGAACTGACTTAGGAAACTTTTAACCGAAAATCTGCTGCAAAAATATTTCATTGGGAATTTTGTTGGGAACTGTTTGTTTTTTTAATACTTCATTTTTAAGAGCAGTTTTAGGTTCATAGCAAAATTGAGAGGAAGATACAGAGGCATCCTATGTATTTCCTGCCCTTGCACCTGCATAGCCTTCCTAGTTACCAGCATCCCCCACCACAGGAGTACATTTGCTACAACTGATAAATTTACATTGACATATCATTACCCTCCAGAGGCCACAGTTTACATTTAGGGTTCATTCTTCCTATTGTACATTCAACGGGTCTGGACAAATGTTTAATAACATGTATCCACCATTATAGTATCATACAGAGTAGTTTTCCTGCCCTAAAAATCCTCTGGGCCCTGCTTATTCATCCTTATCCTCCCTATCTCCTGGCAAGCACTGATTTTTTTTTTTTTTTTTTTTACTGACTTCTTAGTTTTGCCTTTCTGAGAATGTCCTATAGTTGGAATTCCACAGTATGTAGCCTTTTCAGATTGACTTCTTTCATATAGTAATATGGATTTAAGTTTCCTACATATCTTTTCATGGCTTGAGAGTTTTTTTTATCAGTAAATAATATTCCATTGTCTGGATGTACCATAGTATATCCATTTCATTACTTAAGGACATCTCAGTTGCTTCCAAGTTTTGGCAAATATTAATAAAGCTGCTATAAACATCCATGTGTGGGGTTTTGCATAGACATAAGTTTTCAACTACTCTGGATAAATACCAAGGAGCCTGGGTGCTGCATCATATAGTTACAGTATGTTTACTTTTGTAAGAAACTGCTAAACTGTCTTCCACAGTGGCTGTATCATTTTGCGTTGCCATCAACAATGAATGAGAGTTCCTCTTGCTCCACATCCTCATCAGCATTTGGTGCTGTGAATTTTTCCCATTCTAATAGGTACGTAGGGGCATCTTGTTGTTTTAATTTGCATTTCCCTGATAACATATGTGGAACATCTTTTCATATGTTTATTTGCCATCTGTATATCTTTTTTGAGGTGTCTGTTAAGGTCTTTGGCCCATTTTTCAATGTGGTCGTTTTCTCATTACTGAGTTAAAAGTTCTTCATAGATTTTGGATTTTGATAACAGTCCTTTATCAGTTATGTCTTTCGCAAATATTTTCTTCTTGTCTGTGGCTTGTCTTTATTCTGACAGTGTCAGAATAGAATAGAATAGAATAGAATAGAATAGAATAGAATAGAATAGAATAGAATAGAATAGAATAGAATTTCTTCTATTCTATTCTATTCTATTCTATTCTATTCTATTCTATTCTATTCTAGACAGAGTCTCGCTCTGTCGCCTAGGCTGGAGTGCAGTGATGCAATCTTGGCTCACTACAACCTCTGCCTCCTGGGTTAAAGTGATTCTCCTGTCTTGGCCTCCTGAGTAGCTGGGACTACGGGTGCGCACCATCACACCCGGCTAATTTTTGTATTTTTTAGTAGAGGTGGGGTTTTACCATATTGACCAGGCTGGTCTTGAACTCCTGAACCTCAAATGTTCTGCCCACCATGGCCTCCCAAAGTGCTGGGATTACAGGCGTGAGCCACTGCACCAGGCCCAGAATTTTTAATTTTTAAAAAAGTACAGCTGATTAATTCCTTCTTTCAGGAATTGAGACTTTGGTGTTGGATGTAAAAAGTCATTGCAGGCCGGGCGCGGTGGCTCACGCTTGTAATCCCAGCACTTTGGGAGGCCGAGGTGGGTGGATCACAAGGTCAGGAGATCGAGACCACGGTGAAACCCCGTCTCTACTAAAACTACAAAAAATTAGCCGGGCGTGGTGGCGGGCGCCTGTAGTCCCAGCTACCCGGAGAGGCTGAGGCAGGAGAATGGCGTGAACCCGGGAGGCGGAGCTTGCAGTGAGCCGAGATTGTGCCACTGCACTCCAGCCTGGGCGACAGAGCGAGACTCCGTCTCAAAAAAAAAAAAAAAAAAAAAAAAGTCATTGTAGAATATGAGGTCTTCTAGATTTTCTCTTATGTTGTCTTCTAGGAGTTTTATAGTTTTGTGTTTTACATTTAGGTCTGTGATCAATTTTCAGTTAAGTTTTGTGATGGGTGTAAGGACTACATTCATCTTTTTGCATGTGGACGTCCAGTTGTTCTGGCATCATTCTGAATTGTTTTTCAGGACAAAATGTTTAATAGCTGTTCAAGCTGGTCCTGATAGAACTTTATATTATTTCATGAATGGCTGCCAAGTATCATATGTAAACAATGAACTACAGAAGAAATAAAATAGCAAAAGACCTAACCAGTTCTGAGATGCAGACTTATGCATATAATTACCATATTGACATCTCCATTTGAATACCAAAGGTGTCTTTCACATTTAATGTGAGAAAAAAATTGATTTCTATCACTTCAAATTTGGTCATCTTCCGGGTTCTCCATTTCAATAAATGAAGTACTTATCCTTCATTTTTCCCTTCCCTTTATTATACATCCATATAAAAATATTGGCAAGTTTCTATCTCCACAATATATCCTATAATCATTCCCTTCTCTCCACCTTTATTGCTACCACCCTAATCCAACTAATCAAGCCCAGAGAAGTTCACACATTTCCTAACTAGAATCCCTGTTGCCACTTTTTCCTTCTTAAATCCAATTCCATATGGAAAACAGAACGTTCCTTTTAAAATGCAATTCAGATAGATCACTTAACTACCCTGCTTAAAACCCTTCAACGGCTTTTCCTTTTAGATGAAATAAAATTCAAACTCCTTAATGTGGCCTACAAGCCTTTTATAACTTGGTCCAAGCTCACCTCTTTGACATCATATCCTTTCATACTTTTCTATCTGTGGTAGGCAGAATAATGCCTCTTTCCCCACTCCCCCACCAAAATATCCACATCCAAATCCCTAGAAACTGTGAATATGTTATCTTACATGGCTAAGAAGAATAGAGGTTGCAGATGAAATCAAGGTTAGTAATCACTGACCTTAAAATGGGGGGATTATCCTGGACTATCTGGGCAGTCCAATGTAATTAGAAGGGTTCTGAAAATTGAATAGGGAGGCAGAAGAGTCACAGTCAGAGAAGACATAATGATAGAAGCAAGGCCATCAAAGCGATGTGGTGTGAGCATCAACCCACGCTGCTTGCTTTGAACATGGAGATGGAGGGCCATGAGCCAATGAGTGGGGGCAGCCTCTGGTAGCCAGAAAGGGCAAGGAAACAGATCCTCCCCTAAAGTCTCCAGAAACGAATACCTTGGTTTTAGCCCAGTGAGACCATTTCAGACTTCTGACCCAGAAATGAAAGACAGTAAATCTGTGTTGTTTTAAGCCATAAATTTTGTGGTAATTTATTACAGCAGCAATTGAAAACTAGTACTAAGACAAGCCCCACTGGTCTATTTCATGAATCAGTATCTGCCTTGGAGTTTTTATCTTTGTTGTCACCACTACCCTGGAATGCTCTGTTCCCATATATTAACATGGCTGACCTGGCTCCTTCTTGTCACTCTGATCTCAGCTTCATAGCATGGTCTTCTCTAACCACCCAATTAAAAATAGCCTACTACTGGCTTTCTATCACATTGTTTTATTTTCTTCATAGCATTTTAACTATATGAAATTATCTTGGACATTTATGGATATCATTGCTTGTCACCTAATTCCCTACTCTAGAATATAATTTCCATAAGAATAGGATCCTTGGCCTTGTTTATCACTCACTGTACGTATCCTCAGTGCCTGGCACGATGTGCATGTTCAATACATAAATATTGGCCACTGAATGAATGAAACCCCCTGTGGGTGGTTTCACAGACAGTGATGGGGAGGGAGGTGTAAGAAGAGGTTGGAGAAGTAGACAGAGGCCAGTATCTTTGATCTATGTTAAGAACTTTGACCTTTATCCTAAGAATCTTGATAGGCCAGGGAAAAACTACAGAAAGGGGATTGATGTGTTTGTATTTCTGATTTAAAAAAATTTGTTGGAGACAGATTGGAGGGGGGACATGGTGTACGTGGATATAAGGAGAATAGTTAGGAAGGATGCTGGTGGTAGTCCAGGCACAAGATGATGGTAAAGTTGGACTGAGGTAGTGAAAAAAGCTAACGTAGTAGAGATATAATTTGAAATTAAAAATCAACAGAACTAGATTACAGACTAGTCTATAAGAGGTCAGGATGAGCTGGTCTCAAGAATGACTTCCAGAATTATAGTTTGAGCAACTTAGAAGACTATGATGCAAATTTCTAACATGGGAAAAATGAAGAAGAAACACATTTGAGTATGTACACTAAGGAGAAAGATAGTTCAGTTTTGGCTTTGTTAAATTTGAGTTGTCTCCAGGATATAAAAGTAGAGACATCATGTAGGCAGTTAAAATTTCAGCCCAGAACTCAATTTAGAAGCAATGGTGGTAGATACTGTGTTTTGAGGATAAAAACACTGAAAGCCATGGGATTGGATGAAATCATCTAGGGAGACAGCATACAGAAGAGGGCTCAGGACACTGCAAGTTCTCCTGCAATGAGAAGTCATCAATCTTCCCCATTGCACCCCAGAAAGCAGACTAACACCCAGCAGGAAAGATGGCTATTTGTACTACTTTGAGACCTTGTGTAGCCCATTCAAACTACCACGGATGGAATTTCCTCCTTCCTACTCTCCTCTGGACATTTAGGCAGAGGTGAAGCCAGTAAAGAAGACTGAAAACAGTCAAGGAGGTTGAGGGAAATCAGAAGAATTTCACTTCATCAAATTTATAATGCCCCCAAAAATGAATAGATAAAGAAACAGTGACTTTTGTGGGATAAATGACTCCTTCCTTATCAGAACATTATGAAGCCAAAGACTGAATACTAGCTTCTCATCATAAATTCTTACACCAGGAGAAGACTTAGGGAGCATTTATATCATGGAAACATAATTCTTGATGAAACTGCATCAAGTTTTCCTACAAAAATATTATCAAAAGAATGATTCATCAAAAAGCCCTCACCTCCAGTGTGTGCTACAAGGCAGGAGCCAAATTCAAGCACCTTGACTTGCTTTGTTGTGGTGGTTGGCTCACTCCTTTGAACTTCCTAATCCAGAGGTTCTCAAACTGGGGACCCTGTCAGGCAGTCTGCCAAGCCAAAATTATTTACATAATAATGGCAAGCTGTCATTATCTTTTTCACTCTCATTCACTCTGGGGTGGATGGTGAAGTTTTCTAGAGTCTATATGGCTGATCACAACAGACTGGATGTTGAGATAAGAGAATATATTAAAGAAATTGGCAAAAATGTAATATAATGTTACTCTTCTGTTCTGGAAGACAAAGTTATTTTTCATAAGAACGTTCACATGTAAGGGGTTCATTACTGTTTTAAATAAGGCCGGGCCCAGTGGCCCACACCTGTTTGGGAAGCTGAGGCTGGTGGATGACCTGAGGTCAGGAGTTCAAGACTAGCCTGAGCAACATGGTGAAACCCCATCTGTACTAAAAATACAAAAAATTATCCGGGCGTGGTGGTAGACGCCTGTAATCCCAGCTACTCGGGAGGCTGAGGCAGGAGAATTGCTTGAACCTGGGAGGCAGAGGTTGCAGTGAGCCAAGATCGCGCCATTGCACTCTGGCCTGAGCAACAAGAGCAAAACTCCATCTCAAAAAAATAAATTAATTAAAAAAAATAAACAAGGAAATAAATTTATAGTTTCAGGTTTCTCCCTTTTAATCCGTAACACAGTAAATACTGATATATAAAACCCATATAAACAGAAGTTCTTTGAGGTCCTCAGTCATTTTTAAGGATATAAGGAAGTCAGGAAACCAAAGTTTGCAGTGCACTGTCCTAAATGGTTACCACAAGGGTTTTGAAAACTGGGACAATGAACAGCAGATTCGATTCTCCTTTCCTAGTATCTAGCTATTCCACCGTATGGATAGGAAGCTCCCTTTGTACTAAAACGTTGGGATTTTCTCCCCAATCTCCAAACGGAGACAGCTGTACCTCTGCACTGACGCTGATCCTGCTTGAAAACCTCAGTTGACTCATGCCTCGTCTCCACCTGAGATCCTCAGCCTCACTTATACCTAGGGTCTCCAGCCTCCGCCCAGCCTACATCTCTGGACACGATTCCCAGTCGTTTTTATGAGAAGGACCTGGGACTCTGTTAACTCTCTTGGAAGGAATGGTACAAATGGGGGAGAAAACGCAGTGGATGTCTGGTGGCAGGGGTAAGGAGGCCCTGCGCTTCAAATCCAGTGCCCGGGAGTGACCGCCAGTCTGGGGCTCACCTCCGCTGGCCCAGCGCTCATCAGGACTCTCCCACAGCCGGATCCAGGCCCATCACCGGTTGAGCATACTCATTCGGGTATCAGGGCCCAGGAGTCACCCAAGCAGGGCTCTTTTTGTCAGTGGCCATCTGTGCAACTACAAGAACGACTTGTCCATACTGCAGTTGGCCCCGTGGCCGTCCTCAAGGTCGGCTTTCTTGAAATATTGAAGGAATATTCGGACCCACTGGGTTTGGCAGTTTCGTGGTTCTCTCAGACTGTTCCCTCTCCTCATCCGACTGGACAGGAAAATACCTGGAAAGGTACACTCAAAGCCACACAGTCTGTGTCAACGTGGTGAGGTGGGGTCTCACAGCCAGGCACAAGGCTTTGACTTCTAGCCAAGCCGATTCAGTGGTCGATGGCGGCCTCTGCCTCTGCGCACCAGAGGCAGCGCGGCCCCACCTTTCACCGCCTGCCCAGGGTGGCTGCAACTGCGGCTGCGCAGAAGCCAGGGTGGGGGCATCCTCAGGCAGGGGCGGGGCACCCTCGCCTGGGAGTGGATTCCAGAAGTCAGGTTCTGTCTAGTGCTGATAAGATTGGATTGATAACAACCGGGAGTATATTTTTGGTTTTTTTTCTGCTTTTAGGGGGAGAAAATGTGTTATTAGATTAGAAGCAAATACTCTAGGGAGCAGAGCATGTTTATGCAAGCGTGTATAAACAATAGTTTGAAAGAGAATTGAGCCCGACTTCTCACCTATGGGGCCGGGATTGGGATGAGGGAGACACATGACCCGCTGCTGAGTTGGACAAGAACCACGTATGGAGGAGCGGAATGTCAACACTGTACTGAGTTCAGCTGCTGCCAACCAAGCCCTGGGAATAGCTTGAGGGCAGCCGGTGCTCACTGGTTGTCAGCATCTCAGACATAGCAGTCTGTGGCCCTGCAGGAAAGATTCCTGTCTGCACTTAGGGACTTTTCTCAGCCTGGATGAGACAGCACTCTTTTCACAGCTCCCGGACACTCCAGTCACAGTGGTAATGTGAAACAGAATGCCCCTACACACTGCACATGGGAGGGAATTAAAGGGCCCAGCTCAAGACTTACACATCATTTCTATCCCAAGCCTAAGCTAGAACACTTGGCAAATCTCCCTCCATTACAGGGAAAGGGGCCTGAGCCCAGCGGATCCAGCCCACTGATGACAGGCCAAAGATCTGATGACAGGCCAAAGAAAGACCTGTAAATTCAAAGGAGCTAGTCAGGGTAGAGCCGACCAGTAGGTTCTGGGAACTTGAGTTGAAAAGGCAATGGAAACCTTTAATAACTCTCAGGGCAAAAAGTGCTGTATCACAAATTCCAGACAACTCTGATATCAGCCTTTTTACCTCCACCCTTCACATTTTCTAATATTATCTATACATCTCTGTACCATCTAATTTAAAAAGAAGCCTTTCTTGCAACTTGGCTTTCAAATGTCCAGTCTAGATTGCCTGTTAAGTTTTTTTATATAACTTTTGATGGCAAAGAAGGGTACTCTCAGCTAACCATACTAAGTTCAGAACGATTAGGAAAAACAAATTATAGTTCTGATCCTTCTATTGTTAAGTCTGATGATTTTGTGTAAACAGGGCTATTTGACAGGTGTATATACAAGTGCCTCTTGAAGTATGATGGAGTTACATCCAGATAAACTCATCATAAATGGAAAATATCATAAGTTGAAAAGTGCAGACATTGTTGCATCCTAAGTAGAGGAGTGTGCTGAATGTGTATTGCGTTTGCACCATTGTAAAGTTGAAAAATTGTAAGTCAACTCATTGTTAAGTCGTGGATGGTCTGCATATTTAAATATGTGCAATTACTCCCCAGAGTGACATTTACATTCGTTGAAATTCACCTTTTCATGTACCCATGGCCACTTGTAGTGCTAATCAGTGCTAAGTATCTCACATTAAACAAAATAATAACCATATCAAACAATAACTTCACATCGAAAAAGCAAATCCTGGTTAGAAATTCCAGGGTCAGCTATTCAAAAGCATATGCTTGTGTTTAATATCAAGGCACAGTACAATGCACCTAGTTTTAATGCACAGGAAATGTGAAGGGAATAGCAGGAGAATCTCTAAAGTGCATTCCAGAATCTCATAAAAAGCACTTGGCAACTTTTCAGTAAGTTTGGAGACTCTCAAAAGTTTACCAATTCTCCATGCCCACCAAGAATTGAGTGATGTCAGACTATGTGTTATGTTCAGTCCTGTTCAACTGTTTCTGTGCAGTTGTGTATGAGAATGCAGTAAAGAATTTAGAAAGCTATGTCACAATACATATTTTGACATCTGGGAGACTCTTTTACTTCATCATATTACAAACATTTCAGACACCATTGACAATGACACAGAAATTGTCGAATGTAGACAGATGACTGTGTTCTTAAGGCACAGAAGCTGAAAGAGTAGGCAATTTATCATACACTGTTTGCAGAGTCAGCACAGCATCTGGGACTGATGGTGAGCTTTGAAAAGCTTGAGATCAAATACCAGTTTGCACAAGAGAAATACTGTACCAAGTCCATGAGGTTTCTTAAAAAATGAGAACTGTCATTGGATTCTGCCTCTTAGGTTAAACATCATCAAGTAATGATTGATGCGGAAGGAGAAAACTGAACTGAGAGGAAGTGAGAACGGTGAGAAAGGTGCACCAGAACAGGAAGCAGTATTCTTATTTAGAGATTGACATGGCTCCAAGGTAGAGACTTAAGGCAAGTGGCATGATGGTTAAGTATCAGGACTTGGGAGTCAAACTGCCTGGGTTTGGATCCTGGTCTTCTCACTTCCCAATTTACAATTGGGCAAATTAATTTCAACCTATTTAGTAGGATTATAATGATCGTATCATGAGTATTAAATATAGAGATGCATATAATGCATTTAGCATAGTGCCTGGCACTCAGTACATGTGCTAAAAGGTAGTTAGCATGGAGAGGCAGGACAATGCCACCAGGAGTGAAATTCTAGACTTAGCACATCTACAAGCATTAAACTATGCTCATCTCAGCCCCTCGATGGGCCAGACTGCTGTTATAATGGAAGTAGAAGTGACATGATCACAAACAGAGGAACATTAGAAACTAATGGTGGATTCTCAAAAACACAGACTTTAACATAAGACCAAGTGACAGATTGTCATAGATTATTTGGACTCCATGAGGAAAACAATGTTGGTGGTACATGATTTTCTCAGCCTTACCCACAAACCTGTGACAAATTGTGAAGAATCTAGGATGATGTCAGGAAATCTGAACTCTCCACAGCTCTGTGCCATCTTTTAGCTCATTTGATTTTAGGAATGTCATTTAACCCTTCCACTTCTTCAGCCAATAAATGAAAATAATAGAATTTTGACCACTTGTTTAATACATTTTGCTAAGAATATAGAAATAATGATATTAAAGTATTTTGGGAAAAATGAGTTTAGGAGATACAGAATCAAAACCATAATTCAAAGGTTTATTAAGAGGTCAATACATATTCTTTGAATTGAACTTATTGTGGGTATAAATTTACAGATATGCATAAACACAAATATGAGAAGAAGGTAGAGACCTATTTATGCAACCAGGGCTACAGATTGAGAAGCAGATGGCCAGGTTCCAATGCTGACACTGACTAGCTTGGTGACTTTATTTTACTTTACTTTTAATTTTTTTTTTGTTGAGACAGAGTTGCTCTCTGTCACCCAGGCTGGAGCACAGTGGTGCGATCTCGGCTCACTGCAACCACTGCCTCCCAGGTTCAAGTGATTCTCCTGCCTCACCCTCCTGAGTAGCTGGGATTACAGGCATGCGCCACCACACCTGGCTAATTTTTGTATTTTTAGTAGAGACAGAATTTCACCTTGTTGGTCAGGCTGGTCTTGAACTCCTAACATCAAATGATCAGCCTGCCTCAGCCTCCCAAAGTGCTGGGATTACAGGCATCAGCCACTGTGCCTGGCCTAAAGCCCGGTGACTTTAAACAAGTTAATTAACCCTTCTTCTCTTTAGTTTTGTCAGCTGAGGAACACAGGTGATAAATTCCTCAATCATGGTATTATTTTGAAAATCAAATATAAATGATTGAACAGTTTATGATGTCCTCTAAAAAATACAAATTTCAGTAATTTATATTAATAGGATATTAATGTGAATAATTGTTCCTTTTTTGTTGTTTCTTATTTGACACTCATTTTCCTCACCCTGGAGATATTTTAAGTTTTACCCTGTACCAATTTTTATATCTTCCAATATGATTCCTTTCTCACAACCAGCCTGACGAACTCATTTCTTTCACATCAAATGCAACTTTGCTTTCTTCTAAGAACAGCTGGTTTCTTAACAAAATGAGGAGCATGACAGTAACTATAATAGGCTAGTGCTGTACCAAAGTGACATAAAAAGCCTTTTAACAAATTCAACATGATCGATGATGGAGTCTCTTAATTTAGCTGTGCAGAGAGAGATTGCAACGACTTGGTTGTCTGTCACTGTCTTCAGAGAAAAGCCACTATTCACAAGAGCTATCATGTCCATTATTATAATTTATTATGTAGCCTACTAAGGTTTACTGACTCTGTTTTTACAGGGAAAGAAGCTAGCCTAAAACAGAAAGCTATATGTATATATGCATATATATATATATGCAACTGCTTATTAAAATAGAATTATCTAAACACACATACATTCATGTCATTTATTGGATGTAGTACTCCATAGAGATTAATTGCTGTTTTATTTCAAGGGTTTTTAAAAATACTTATGTTATTTTTACCCTTTGTTAGTGAAAATACTTTCTGTAGCTTTCAACCTTACTGCAGAGAAAAAGTTTAAAGTTTACCTCAAAATCTTTCCAAATAATTTCCTAGAATTGTTTAGATTTTTAAAAAATCTCAAATAAGGAAACACCACTATTTCTTTCTCAGTTTTTGTTTATATGTGGTTTGAACTGTTTTCTCAAATGAGAAGCACATTGAGATACAGGGGACGAAATGAATTTGAGATGAATACCAAGCTGCTTCTAGGGAGAAGCTAGGCTCTTGTTTCCCTCTGCAATGCTCTCTCTCAGCTTGAACCAATCATTTTCTCTGCATATTTTAGCAAACTGGCATGAATGATGCAAAGCACAGTATGGATCGTAGTCTGAAAGAGATTTCTTTTCATGCCTAGTTTATCCTGTGATGAGGGTGAGATGGTGAAATCCCTCTGTGGGTGCTCAGGGGTCCTTCTCTCTAGGCTCACCCAGTGACTGGGACAGCCTAGCCACACTCATCCTACTTGCTGCTGCTTTGTTTTGAGGCTACATCTATAAAATGACCTCTTTTCAGGGATGCTTTATCTGCTGTGCCATCATATCCCTCTAAGGAGAGTGGAGTACATCCTTCAGTAAAAGGGCAGAAGCAGTATTGCCCCAGGAATCTCCCCATGTTAGAAATAACTATTGCATATATTTCTCCTCCATGCTACCAAGAAAGATGTTCCCAGTCTTCCTACTCCTAGGAAAAGGAAGATGGCTTAGACCACCTACCTGTATCAGACACTGGTTTCCTTCGCAGAACACAGGCAGGTTTGTTTCTGGCCTGTACTGTCTGGCATGAGAAAAAGATGACTTATTTCCCGCAAACCTGGTGCTGCTAGCCCAATACTTTGCAGATCTTTTTGTCCACATAATGGTTGATACTTTTCAATGTAACATATGTATTTTTTCTAATTATGAAAGTAATCCATATCCTATCTGTTGTCCTCTATCCCAGGGAAAGAATCTGATATGTGGTTGAATATTTACAACTTTATTCATTGCATCATTATTTATATCAAGAAACTGGATATAATATTTGTGTCTCGCCACAGGGTAGTAATATTTAGCCTTTGTTAAAAATGATGTTTTGAAAGTTACAGATGAGGAAAAACCCTCCCCATACAATGTTAAGTGAAAAAACAAATACAAAATGAAAATACATGACTTAACACCCAGTGTGAACTCAGGTCTAACACCTGTATGTTCATATCTGGCTACATGGAAAAAATGGAAATGAAATATAACAAAATGTTAACAGTTGCTTTCTCTAGGTGACAGGGATGCTAGGATAATCTTTGTCTTCTCCATAAACTTATTTCCATTTTCCAATTTATCTGCAATGGTCATATATTGCTTTTATAGTCAAGAAAAAAAGCTTTAAAACATTTGGATGTTTGTCCTCTACATTGAACCTCATGTTGAGATTTGATCCTAATGTTTGAGGGGGTGCCCAGTGGGCAGTGGTTAGGTCATGGGAGCAGATCCCTCATGAATAGATTAATGCCCTTTGCAGGAGTAAGTGAGTTCTAAATAGCTAATTGTTAAAAGGAACCTGCTATCTCTCCTCTCTTTCTCTTGCTTCCTCTCTGCCATGTGATCTCTGCACACTCAGCTCTCCTTGGCCTTCTGCCATTAGTGGAAGCAGCCTGAGGCCCTCACCAGATGCCCAGTCTTGAACCTGCCGGCCAGCAGAATAGTAAGCCAAATAAATCTGTTTTCTTTAAAATTACCCAGGCTCAGGTATTCCATTACTGCAATACAAAATGGACTAGGACAAAGTGTAATAAAAAATAAAGTAAAATTATCCATAATCTCACCCTCCAGAGCTAGTGGCCATTAAAAAAAAAACACCTAATGTATTTTCTTCTGATCTCTTTTCCATAGATATAGCACACTATACTATACACTTATTTGGGTTATTTTAACTGAAATGGAAATAATTGAATCAGCCTACCATTACTGAGCATATGCCACAGGATGAGTGTTAGATGAGAGGTATGAATTTGTAGGCTTTCTATAGTGCAAGATCCTCACCATGCTGAATGTCATTCTAGAGTTTAAAGACAGTTAGTTGTGTCATTATTGTTATTGTTTTAATATAGCCGCTAAACAGAAGCCAACTAATTTACTTGCTGTTCAAATAAGAAACAACAATCTGTTCAAATGTCGGACTTACTGATTAATGGTACTATACTTACTTCACAGTAGATTTAAATAAAAGTGATTTTCCAAAGATTAGTTTGATTTAAAAAAAATTTCAACTTGGATACTGACCCACAGTTATGAGTTCCACGTGAGCCACAACTCCACCACCTGCAGCAAGGTCTCCTGGATGTACCCTGGAAGAGTCAGGGATGTGGTCTTGGGCAGCACTTCCTGCCAGGAGGCTCTGGGCTCTGGGCAGCCATGGAATGCTCAGGTGAACCCTCAACCTTCACTGCATGCTCAATACTTAAAAAAAAAACAGAGTTACAGGGATAAGCCCGGAACTTCTTGAGCCCTAAAAACTCTATAGGAAAAAAAATTGAACTCTGTTTAGGATTCAGGATCAGACACCCACAGATGTGTCTTCTGGACTGGTGGGGTTGATAATAGAGGACTTCAGGGAGAGGCAAGAGGCATCCTGAAAAGCTTCTGATAAGGCAGAAGACTGACAGAAAGGTAAGACTCAGGGACAAGGCATCGGTGTTGCAAGAGCCCAGTGGATCCAGGTTAAATGTGTGTGTGTGTGTGTGTGTGACAACTCACGGACTCAGGGCTTCTCCCTTCTTCTCAGGAGACGCTGATGGCTGTGTAGAAGAAGGATTTGATATAAAATAAAGAACCAGACTACTAAGAGTACAAGCCTTATCCTGTAGGAGGAAGAGTGAGAAAGAGAAAGGAGTGAGTGTCAAGACTAACCAGAGAGAGAAACAAAACCACTGACCACCCAGGGAGGGGAGCAGGGAGTTCATGGGCCAGGAACAGCAGATATGAGAAGTCAAGAGCAGAGTGGCACTGCATGGGCACCCCAGGAAGACCAGCCAGTGACCCCCACACACCAGGAGGCTTGGGGCAGGGGCAAGGAAGCCACCTGTGGGCAGCAGAGGTTGGCATCAGCAGAGCCACACCAGACACAGGGGCCAAAGGGTGACAAGACAAGGGCACCAAAAAGCGTGGGAGCAGGGAGGGACATCAGATCAGCTGGTGACAATTCGGATCACCCCCCTCGCACTCCCTCCGTACACCACATGCACACCACACCCACATCCACACACCACATGCATCACATACTTATACATTCACATATCGCACACCACACATACCCTCACATATCATGCACTCTCACACACTCACACCCCCACATACACTACACACATTTGCAAACTCCTTAAAAGACGTGGGATAGGGAAGTACTGAGATTCTGTAATTTGGTGGGAAGGCAGCTCCTATTCCAGCAAGATGACCCTGCTTAGGATATAGACATGAACACACCTGATGATTCTAGGAAATGATAGGAGGATAAAATTAGACTATGCTTACAGGAGGGGTTCATGACATTTCCATTTGAAAAAGTTACTGTAAATGTGTCTGTATTTATGTTCACTCACTGAGGACATGCTTAATATCCGCATCTGTCCCTACCTCTACACACACACAAACATATATGGTAGTGGATACTGTGATTCCCCCTCCACCCCGATTCCTGCCCACTTTCTTTTTTTATGCAATTATTTTATTAACTATGAGAGAAGGAAATGAATTGAGTATTTAAAAAAAATTGTTTAGTTAGTTTTTTGAGATGAGGTCTCTCTGTCGCCCAGGCTGGAGTGCAGTGGCACCATCATTATAAGCAATGTCTTGTTTATAAGTTTGGGCAAATTATTTCTCTATTAGCCAGGACACACTTGAGAAGTATTTTTTTCTGGTAGTAATTTGAAGTGCTCTGTTATCCCATTCTTGTCTCTTTTGCATATGTAAACTGCTGCTGATATCAATGGATACAGCTTGTTGCCCTCCCAGATGGGGCGGCCGGGCAGAGGGGCTCCCCACATCCCAGACGGGGCGGCTGGGCAGAGGCGCTCCTCACATCCCAGACGATGGGCGGCCGGGCAGAGGCACACCTCACTTCCTAGATGAGGCGGCCGGGCAGAGGTGCTCCTCACTTCCCAGACGGGGCTGCCGGGCAGAGGCACTCCTCACATCCCAGACGGGGCGGCCGGGCAGAGGCGCACCTCACTTCCCAGACGGGGTGGCCGGGCAGAGGCGCACCTCACTTCCCAGACTATGCTGCCCACTTTCAAGACAGGACTGAGCACTCGCTCCCCAGCTGCTGAGAGTGTTGGTGGCTAACAGCTCTTAGCTGAGTCCCTCTGTGGACACTACCCTCGGGCTAAAGAGAGCCATTCACCCAAGTTTATGTCCCTGCTATGGTGTGAATATTTGTGTCCCCAAAATTCGTATCTTGAAATATTAACTCCCAGGATGATGGTATTAGGATGTGGGGCCTTTGAGGGGTAATTAGGTCATGAGGGTGGAGCCCTCATGAGTGGAATTAGTGCTGTTATAAAAGAGGGCTGAGGGAGCTCATTTTCCTCTTCCATTAAGTGAGGACAATAGCTAGAAGGTGGCCTCTATGAGGAATGGGTCTTTGCCAGATGCCATACCTGCAGGTGGCTTGATCTTGGACTTCCCCACCTCCAGAACTGTGAGAAATAAATTTCTCTGGTTTATAAGCCACCCAATTTATGTTTTTATTATAGCAGTCTGAATAAACTAAAACAGCCCCCTTTCTAGGCAGCTTAAATATGATACATTTTTAGTGGAAAGAGATAAAGCCTGGCACTCCTGCCATTCCAGCTGGAGAGCTCTGTGTGGGATCCATGGAGGCCTTTGTTTTTCTGTATCTTGGTTCAATTTCTCCCTGTGCTCATTCCCCCTTCCTTCAGTCCCCACCACTCTCCATCCCCAGGGACTCTCACCAATATATTTCATGCACACAAATCTCTGTCTCACAGTATGATTCCTGAAAAGCCTGGTCTGCAACAGTTGCTGCCAGAAGTGGTTTAAGGAAGCAGGCACCAAATGGGATTGGGAGCTGGAGCACCTGCTGACCAGCAGCCATGAGGTCCCCATACTGGGGTAGTAGCCCTGGTAGTAGTAGCAGTGTTAACTGTTAAAACTTTCAGCGGTGGTGAGCTTGGATGGGATATTGGTGGAAGGTATTGCATTATTAGTTACAAGATATTAGGGATTTGAGAGGTTGGGAAGTCCTACTACCTAAGGACTATGGAATGGGATGGCTGTTGTTGAGGGCCATCACAGCTAAGTTTTCAGAAAGACGGCAAGAAGTATTAGCTTCCTATTGCTGGTATAATGCATTGCTATGAAATTGGTGGCTTAAAACAACCCAAATTTATTACCTTAGAGTTCTCAAGGTTAGAAGGTCAAAATGGGTTTCAGTGGGCTAAAATCAATGTATAGACAGGGATACGTTCTTTCTGGAGGCTTTAGGGTACACGCTATTTCTTTGCCTTTTCCAGTTTCCAGAGGCCACAGGCATTCCTTGGTTCCTTGCTCCCAGGCAGCAATCACACCTTTCCAACCTCTGCTCCCAACATCCAGGCTCCTTCAGTGACCCTGACCCTCCTCCCCGCTTCCATAAGGACCCTTGGGATTACATTGGGCCTACTCGGATAATTCACACTAATCTCCCATCTCAGAATCTTCAACATCTCAACAACTGTAAAATCTCTTTTCTACAGGTTTCAGGAATTTGAATCTGGACATCTTCAGGGGTTATTAGTTTGCCTACCACGGTGATTAATCATTAATTAAGGCTAAGTGTGAAAGCCACTGGGCCTCCTTGGTAGCATATAAAGAGACTCTCATCATCTACAGCCAGCAGACAAGAAAAAACTGAGTAGGCCCACAACCTAATTAGAATACTATCCCAGCTACAGAGGAGGTTGACTTCTCAGTCAGACCTGCTACACCCAGGCCAGGCCACAGTTGGAAAAGAGTGTGACATGTTACAGGGATATCTGAGTTGATGCATTTGATAATCTTGAACTCCCAGATTCTCTGAGCCCTCTGAACCAATACAAGTGGCCACTTTTCTCTGCTATAGGCCTGTGCTATACCCTTTACCTGAAGATGATGACAGATCTCTGCCCTGCAAGATAGCACGTGCTGCCCACAGTGTCTAACCCCATCTTCCTCCCTGGGCACCAGTGACCTAACTAGAGTTAATCACAGTATACTCACTGGGGATGTGTTGTATTCCTTAAGAGAGAAAAAGCATTATACCCAAAAAGAGCTACAGGATGTAGCTATCACAGACCATGTGGAGCCAAGGGAATATGAATGGCTCTGTGTCCTGAGGGTGATTAATGAAGTGGGCTGGAACATAAAAGTCAGATAAGGGAGACTTTATCCGGAGATGGTGCTAAACTCTGCTTCATGATGCTAGGGTAGCACTTCAAAGCTTGGAGAAAGCAGTGCTCCACATTGAGTGAATTAGATATGCCAAAATACTCATGGCAGAATGTGGAAGAAGAGATCAAACAGTTTGGAGAGGAGGACCTTCTGGAGTGAATGTGCTGTGTAAGGGCTGAAAACCTACCTGACAGCTTTGCTCCAGGAGAAAACCCGGAGGACACCCCCTACACCAGAGTGATAAGGAATGAGCACCCCAGAGAAGGTCGGAGGTGACCATCTTCTACAGGCCAGCACAATGATGGAAGATGCTGTCACAGAACTGTGCTCCCTGACAGAAGCTTGAAATAAAAGAGGCTAGGTGGCAGTGCTTCAATGCAGAAGAAAGTGGGTGCCATTATAAGTGTCAAGATCATGATTTGTAGGCTATGCAAGTGGTTAACTGAACATGGTACACCTCAAGTATGATAGCTGGTAAAACAAGGATTGTCTTAATCTGTACAACCAAAAAAGAATCAAGGATGTATGACCAAAAGACTGAAGGCAGTCATCCAAATAAAAAGTTATAATCCCTTGCCCAGTTTCCAGAGCTGAGCCAGTTTCAAACCCATAGTCCATTGTCTGAATAAGAGCTTAGGTCCCCAGGAGAAAGGATCTTTCAATAGTCAACAGAGCAATGAGTCTCCTGGTTCTTCCTCAAAGAGGCATATGGCTACTTACTCAAGTAACTGTACATGGCAAAAGGGAAAGCCAAAAGTTTCAAGCATTGTTGGACACAGGGTCTGCATTGACACTGAGATAGGAAAACTCATCCCAGTCCTCCTGTTCGAGTGGAGTATGAGAAATTTGGAGTCTTGGCCAAGATCCAGCTCATAGTAGATTAGGTAAACAGACCTAACCGTGGTAATTTCCCCAGTCCAAAATTGTTTAATTGGAATGAACACAGTTGACAGATGGCAAGAGCCTCATCCTGGGTCCTGAGCTTGTGGGGTGTTCAAGGCTATTGTAGTGTTCAAGGCTAAGTGGAAACCTCTGAAACAGTCCCCAGTCCCCTCCATGCCATCACATACACACACTGTCACCAAACAGTATCACATTTTTTAGAAAAAGCAGAGTTAGTGGCATACTTAAAGGCCTAAAGGATACAGAGGTGGTAAACCCCTTTTCCATTTAATTCACCACTTTGAGCAGTTTAAATGAATCCTGTCAACAATAGACAAAAGCAACTTTGTAAATAACCTTAACACTTCAGTTTAACCAGTGGTAACTTTGCCCCTCTACCTATTGGTTAATTTTTATAGGTCAAATATCACTGTCATATATTCTCCACATAAATTATTAACTTTATGAATTTAAGACTATGGAGAAACCAAGTCACCTGGTCTCATGAAAATAAAATTTGACATGATATCTCCATATCAACTACAAAAATAGATTTATCAGCCCACTTTACTGCAATCTCTATTTTCACACTATTTAAAACAGAAATTTTTCATTTCTTCAAAGTGGCTATTTCCACTTTTACTTGAGGACATAAGACTAATTTATATTCTAGGAAAAGCCGTCTAACCAGATGCTATCATAATTATGGAAATGGAAACAATGGGAGTAATTAACTCTTCAAGAAAATATATGGACACAGAGAGTGCAGGGATACAAGAGCCACAGAGAAGAGAAAATAGCCCATCAGATTGCAATTTTTTAAAATTGTACTTTAAATTTTATCTTTCGAGGAAAAATCCCTCAAAAATCTTAAAAATCTTTAATGATTCGGTATCAACGTCCTTACAGCCTATGCAGGTCACAGAACAGTGATTATGAGCTATCACTTTGGAGTCACAGACCTAGATTTATCTCAGCTCTACCATTTAGTAGCAAGATACTTAAATTTTATGGTCCTCAGATTTCTTTTATTTTCTTTTTTTTAGAGACGGAGTTTCACCCTGTTGCCCAGGCTGGAGTGCAATGGCACCATCTCGGCTCACTGCAACCTCCGCCTCCTGGGTTCAAGCAATTCTTCTGCCTCCGCCTCCCGAGTAGCTGGGATTACAGGCGCATGCCACCATGCTCAGATAATTGTTTTTTTTTTTGTATTTTTAGTAGAGACAGGGTTTCACCATGTTGGCCAGGCTGGTCTCGAACTCCTGACCTTGTCGTCCACCCACCTCTGTCTCCCAAAATGCTGGGATTAAAGGCATGAGATAATGTTTGTAAATACTTAGCACAATGTCTGTACACAAGAAGTGTCCAATGAAAGTTAGCTATGGTTGATGAAATTATTCTGATGATGACAATGATTCTCTAGAACGAGGTTAAGAGTTTCTAGTCAGCCAGGTGCAGTGTCTCACACCTGTAATCCCAGCACTTTGAGAGGCTGAGGTGGGCAGATCATCTGAGGACAGGAGTTCAAGACCAGCCTGGCCAACATGGTGAAACCCTGTATGTACTAAAAATACAAAAATTAGCTGGGCTTAGTGGTGCGTGCCTATAATCCCAGCTATTCAGAGGGCTGAGGCAGGATAATCGCTTGGACCTGGGAGGCAGAGTTGCAGTGAGCTGAGAAAGCGGCACTGCACTCCAGTCTGCGCCACAAGATCGAGACTGTCTCAGAAAAAAAAAAAAAAAAAGGAGTTTCTAGTCCAAGTGTTTTTCAACTAAAAAGGAATCAAGCTTTTGATTTTAATTACTAAAAACCATGTCATTCCTTTTTTATTTGCATGAAAATTTCAGAAAGTAAACTTCTAATGCAAGATTTAAAGCAGTTATATGAGAGGAATAAGAATTCCTTGCTGAAACAACATTGTGTAGTAGAAACATTAGCAACAATTTCTCTTATAAATGATTCCAATTGGCCACCTCATAAACTGTAATGCTCTGACAAAAATTGTCATGGAAATCTTTTCAGTATTTCTACTTGGGCTCTGTAGCTTTCAACTTTATATAAAAGATTATTGAAGCCAATAGGAATTGGGATTTGAGAAAGGGTTCTTTGGATCCTAAAGGAAGATAATATTTCTATTCATCGGGAATGAAAATCTATCTTGAGTGGGCAAAATCTGACTGCCTGATGGTTGAGGGTTGAATTTGAGAACCAAATACACTTAAAAAAAATTATTGTGACATACAATTTTTTTTTTAATAGACGGAGTCTCGCCCTGTCACCCAGGCTGGAGTACAGTGGCACGATCTCAGCTCACTGCAACTTCCGCCTCCCGGGTTCAAGTGATTCTCCTGCTTCAGCCTCCTCAGTAGCTGGGATTATAGGTGCCCACCACCATGCCCAGCTAATTTTTTTTTTTTTTTTTTTTTGTATTTTTTAGTAGAGACAGAGTTTCACCATGTTGGCCAGGCTGGTCTTGAACTCCTGACCTCAGGTGATCCACCGCCTTGGCCTCCTAAAGTGCTGGGATTACAGGCGTGAGCCACCATGCCCCTGCCTGTGACATATAATTTAAATACACAACAATACTAAAACAACTAGCCACCACTCAGGCCAAGAGATAAAATTATTACCTGGGAAACATAAGATCAGGAAAGAGAAGATTGCCCTAGAACCTGTTCATGTCCTGTCTCAATCATAACACCACACTTTTTCCTCCTGGAGAAAACTATTAATATGATGTTCATTCTTTCAGCAGAAGATATGATGGTTTGATTTTAATCCTAGTTGGCCATTTCTGGAAATGGAAGATCTGGATGAATATTGGAGATTCCTCTTAAATCTTATCATTAGCAGAGGTCAATAAGAATACACTCCTGTATGGCTCTCTAACAAAATAAGAGAGAGCTACGTTGAATTGAAGGCCAAGGACCTCCTTTGGACATTAGACAAAACTCAGTTGACTTGAATGAAGGGAAAAAAAAACTTGAAAAAAATTATGTAATATTCATAAATCTCCCCCCACCCCAGATAAAGTCTAGTAGCTTAGGGAATTATTCATGGTTTGCTCTTTACTTGAAACTGTCTGATATTAAGGAAAACTCCTTCCCTCCCTCTCCTCTCCGGTGCCTGTTCAAATCTCACTCACTCACTCACTCACTCACTCACTCACTCACTCACTCACTCAGCAATTCTTCAAGGAGCTCTAGCTATTTGCTGAATTTTACTTCTGAATTTCAAATTCCATTATAAACAAAGACTCCTTTTCCTATTGATTTTTGTCCCAGTTTTCTGGAAACTCTAAATGATTCTTGGCTTCTCTGCATCAATTTCAGTGTAATCTCTTCTTTTTCCCCCTCTTTGGAGCTTTTTAAAACAAACCCGCATAATTGTGTCTACTGACTCCTTTAGCATAAAGCCTTCATTCTAGTCTTTAAAGCCACTCAATGATTTTAGAAATGTTTTCTTTAAATTTTTGTTGGCTCTTTATTTTTAAAGCAAGTAAAAACAAGCAATTCAAATATTTAATTTATTTTTATTAACAAGAAGACCTAGAAAAGAAAAAAATCCTTCCTTCCTGAGAGGAAAAGGTATAAGTGACAATAACATTATTGCTTCAAACATAATTTCTTAAAATATAAGACTAGCCTTTCTTGAGAGACAAGTATACTCAAAGCAGTCCTATTCAGCTGCACTGTGTTAGATGAAATGTATCTCTCCTTCTCTCCAAGATCAATATAATACCATGCACAAAAGGAAAGCCAAGTCCCTGTAGACAAAAAGGGAATTTTTCAGAGGGAATTTTGAAACATTAGATGTTCTGTTTCTTGTTATAAATATATGAAACATTATATGTTCTGTTTCTTGTTATATATATTATATATATAGTCTGGAATATATACATTATGTTGGTGCAAAAGCAACTGCGGTCTTTGCCATTAAAAGTAATTGGAAAAATCCCAATTACTTTTACACCAACCTAATATTTACAACAAGAAACAGAACATCTAATGTTTCAAAATTTCCTCTGGAAATGGCCACACAGATCCTTGCAGTGGTTGCTTATGATCATAGACAATGGTCAATGTGTCAACTGTACTTTCCATGAGAAAAGAAAAATCATTGTTTGGGTATGTCCAAGGTTCTAGCCCATAAAAGAGATGTCCTGATAGCTTCCCAGAAGATAAGAAGTCAGATTTGAAAGGCACAAGAATGTTCACCGTAGTATTTTCTAAAAATGAATAAATTCTGAAGCAATTTAAAAAATTAATTCATAGGCCAGGCATGGTGGCTCGTACCTGTAATCCTAGCTACTAAGGAGACTGAGCCAGGAGGATCACTTGAGGCCAGAAGTTCAACACTAGCCTGGGTAACATAGTGAGTCTCTAGTCTATAGAAAAAATCACAATCAAAGAATAAAAATCCATTAATACAAAATTGATTAAATAAACTTTAGCCTAGCCATATATTCCAATACTACGTAACTCTTTGATAGATGATGTATATCTATATTCATAGGCAGATAAATATTTATATAACATGGTGATTTAAAAGCAGATCATGAAATAATTTAGATAATTCTATTTGTTTGAATTGTGTGCTTCTATATACATATGTATACGCATAGAGAGATACTTAGGAAGATGTTCCCTCACAAGTTCAGGATGCCTAGCTCTGGGTGGTAGGATTAAGAGTCATGTTTACTTTCTTCATACTGTTTTGAATTTCTTTGTGTGTGTTTGTGTGTGAGATGGAGTCTTCCTCTGTTACCCAGGCTGGAGTGCAGTGGCGTGATCTTGGTTCACTGTAACCTCTGCCTCCCTGGGTTCAAGTGATTCCCTTGCCTCAGCCTCTGGATTAGCTGGGATTACCAGTACCCACCACCACACCTGGCTATATTTTTTTTGTATTTTAAGTAGAGACAGGATTTTACCATGTTGGCCA
The DNA here is from genome assembly GCF_028878055.3 of Symphalangus syndactylus. Lineage (NCBI taxonomy): Eukaryota > Metazoa > Chordata > Mammalia > Primates > Hylobatidae > Symphalangus > Symphalangus syndactylus. The sequence goes on along the minus strand of NC_072423.2, from coordinate 72,630,233 downwards.
GGCTGCTCTCAAACTCCTGACCTCAAGTGATCCGCCCACCTTGGCCACCCAAACTGCTGGGATTACAGGCGTGAGCTACCATGCGCAGCCTGTTTTGAGTTTCTTTAAGGTTAAAATTAACTGATTGTTTTGTGACATAGATTTCACAAATATTGCAATCCGCAAAGGAGTGCCTATATGGATTCGATTTTCTCCACGAGCACATATTATACATAAAAATCAGGAAAAAATAGTGAAGTTGCTTTATTTTAGAAAAGAAATATCTAGCTAATCGATACAGTTCTTTATTTTGTTTCAATATTACCAAATTGGCTGTAAAGTAAGATACAGGGATTTAGTGGAAGAATTGCCTTCAGTGTGGACAATGGACAATGTCCTAGATAAGCTTATGTACTTCAATTTGTCCAGAAATATTTTACAGCAAATTTTGACTTGGGTATTTCTAAAAAGTATTTTAAAATTTGCGTTAAATATAAAAGATAAAATGACAATGAAACAGTTAATTATTACTTGATATTTCTAGAACTATATTATTGATAGATTGTAGCCTTAGCAGAAACTTAGTATTAAAAATGTAAAAAGCACTTTGATTTTGTCCTCTTGATTGTTCTATGAAACTATTTTGAAAGACAGCCAAGCATGTGTTCAACACATGTTTCATACTAGAAATGTTTTGCCATAATCATAAACTGATTGAATAAACATGATAATTTCAGTGTTCTTTTGTCCATATGCTTCAATGTTTTGTTCATTTGCTTGAAATATGTACTTTGTTTTTAGCTAAAATCAGGTTCATATGTGTTGAAAATAAAGAGCTGTAGATTTCCATGGCCATATTGTTGTAATGTGAGATCTGTAAAAGATTATAGAAATAAGTTAATAACCACTTGGCATCAAGTGAAAAGAAAGCTATATATGGAATACGTTTTTATAGTAAGAACATTTGATTTTGGTCAAATCCATGTCAAAGAAGAACTAGAATTAATTTTAACTTTGGTATGCCCAGAATATGGACAACCAGATTATCTTAATTGGAAACATATTTTCACATTCAGAATTGCTTACTCTCAGGCTCAGAGTCTCCATTTCAAACCTTGCAGCCTCATACAGCAAACCCCTCATTTATCTGAAAACCTCAACTATCCAGATTACCATTGGGAATAAGGAACAAAGTAAAAACAGGCTCCTGAGCACCAAAATAGAAGTCACAAATCCTCTCTGCACATCAGCCCTTCTCTTAGAAGTCTGTAATAGATTAAGAACCACAGATTCAGAAAGGAGTCTTAAAAGTCAAACTGAAAATAGTACAAAGTAGTGACTCTTGACATCATGACAGTCAGGGGAATAGCAAAGCCACGCAACAGGCATCATAATCTGGGGCCATTTCATTTAGGATCAACATTCTCTTTAAGGGTGGTAGTGATGACTGGAAAGTACAATCATGGATACTGATGATTTGCTCCCCAAATACATATCCTCCAACTGTGTTTCTTGGTTTGTGCCTCCTATGGTTCTCAGTGCTCCAGTGGATTTTGGCTGTGACTTGCTGCTTATGAAGTACACGGACAGCAGTTCTAAAGGGAAGAATCATCCAATTATCTACCCTTGTCAGTTATCCTCCTGTTATCCTCACTGCTGTTATCTCTATGAATTAATAGGATAGAAATATCAAGAACACAGACGGTTTCAGTGCACAGTAACTTACAAGTGAAAATAAGGCTAAAACAAGTGTATATGTGGCCTAGAACATTTTCATATTTATATTGTAAGACATTTCTAGGTTTTCTTACTGAAAAAATTCAGTCAACTAGGATATAACCAGTTTTTAAATATAGCTCACTAAATTATACCGTGATTTTGTGCATGTATTACTAGGTTCCACTAAGAGAAAGGGGATTTGGATGAGTTTATTTTCTTTTTTTTTTCCCTGAGATGGAGTCTTGCTCTGTCACCCAGGCTGAAGTGCAGTGGCATGATCTTGGCTCACTGCAACCTCCGCATCCTGGGTTCAAGCAATTCTCCTGCCTCAGCTTCCCGAGTAGCTGAGATTACAGGTGCCCGCCACCACGCCTGCCTAATTTTTGTATTTTTCGTAGAGACGGGGTTTCACCATGTTGGCCAGGCTAACTCTTGACCTCGTGATCCACCCACCTAGGCTTCCCAAAGTGCTGGGATTACAGGTGTGAACCACCACACCCGGCCTGGATAAGTTTGTTTTCTAATCAGCAAAGGCAAGTTGAGAAAATGAAGCAGGGATCCTGTCTGGACTTTGCAAACAAGACTTTCTTGTTTAGAAATCACAGAAAGTAGAGGTGAAAGCTATTATTACCATCATTACACTCAAAATGGCTCATAGACAGCAGGGGCATCTCCTTGAACATGAAGTTGTGCCCTCCTGACCTCCCTGTGTTAGCCACAAATGACAAAGCAAGAGCACATGGGAACTGGTCAGATAAAACTTACAAAAAAAAAAATGAGGCAGTAGTCACAACAGATAATCATTCCTTGAGGAACTTTTTTTTTAAGTACGTGTCTTTTTTCCAGAAAAAAAGTGAAATTTAACTTAAAAGTGCATTTTGTGGGGTTGAAATTTTATAATGGAAATGTTTAGTGATTGCCTTCTTAGCAATTGCCTTCTGCTGTTGCAGGGGAGGAGGATAGCAACATCTTTCTTTTTATAAACTGGAATTCCTAGCAAGTGCTAACAAAAGCAATCTCTTTCTCACTTTGCTCTTGTGTGGGTTGCATAACCCTGGATTAAGTGATCAAGTACTACAGCCTATCTGGGTAAGAGGTGAAACGTGGGTTTCACATGCCTTGGTTTTTATACTGAGCATCAGGTTGGAGCTTACAACAGCCTTGATCAAAATCATATTATTAATTTTTTCGATGAAAATACTACATTCTGAATATTAAGACATTTTTACAGAAAGTAATAAAATGAGTGCAAAGAGCAGCCTCTAGCATGTAGAGCAGGCAAGACTGCTGAGTAAGTAAGCCTTACAAGCATTAGAGTGCGCTAGAGAAAAACTAGACACGGCTATGTTTTTCTTTTCTTCTTTTGAGACAGAATCTGACTCTATTGCCCAGGCTGGAGTGCAGTGGTGTGATCTTGGCTCACTGCAACCTCCACCGCCTGGGTTCAAGTGATTCTTCTGCCTCAGCCTTCCAAGTAGCTGGGACTACAGGTTTGTGCCACCATGCCCAGCTAATTTTTGTATTTTTAGTAAAGATGGGGTTTCACCATGTTGGTCAGGCTGGTCTTGAACTCCTGGCCTCAGGTGATCCATCCACCTAGGTCTCCCAAAGTGCTGGGATTACAGGCACGAGCCACCGCGCCCAGCCAGAGCTATTTTTTCTGAATATACTTTTCTCCTTGCTTCCCATTACTTAAGCTGCCTTTTCTCCCCAGTGGGGCATCACTGAGGCTGTCAGACACGCTGAGATGACCAAGAGTTTCACAATAGGCACTTATTCCTAATATGAATTCTGTCCCTGAAAGCAAGCTGGGGTGGGGGTGCAGAGAAAACAGAAACAGAAGAAGAAAAAAGGACAAGAAGTAACAGGAAAAGAATGCGTAAGTTGGCATTTCTGTGTATATTCTGAAATGTAACCGTTCAAACTAACAGTGTTGAATATCAATTCACAGTGATCAAAAGTCCTTTTAAAATTCTTGATGCTTGAAATGCTAATTCCAGATTCCATTAGCATATATTTGTAAATATTATTTATACCAGATTTGTCAAGTACACTATTTCGTGCTTCAATAGTCAGAAAAACATTAATGAAGACTTGCAGTACTTCTCTGAATTAATTTTTTTTGTAATTTGTATTTCTCAGAAACAATTAGTTTCCCTGAGCACACATTCCAACTCTCAGAACTCTCAACTAGCTCACTCCTCTTCCTCATCCTCCAGGTCTTCCTGCTTAGATGCCACTTTTTCTAGGAAGATTCCCTGAATCCTCAAGTCTGGACGCAGATTCTAAGGGCACGCTTCCTTAACACCCTGCTCTGAGCCCTAGCACGCTGTGTTGTAATGTGCTGTCCACTGGTCTCCATCGATCCTCAAACTCTAAGCTCCCTGAGGACAGGAAAGTGATAGTTATGAGCCTGGGCTTTGGAATAATAAAAATCATGTCGTAGTACATCCTATAAGCCAAGTGTAATTCTGATTATTTTACATATAATAACACGCCTAATCTTCGTAACATCCACGTAGGAAATTGGGGCAGAGGCAGGTTCTCTTTCCCAAGGTCACATACCCAGTAAGTGGCAGAACCAGAATTTGAACCCTGGCCATTGTTTGCAGAGACGATGCCCTTTCTTGTAATAAGGTGTTGCCAATCAGAGCGGCTTGGTTTCTAGAAGAAGGTCAGCTACTTAATGAGTCAGTTGACCAGGAATAATTACTTATTCTAAGTGAATCTCATTTTTCTCATCTAAAAAGTGGGAATAAATAACAGTATTTACATTAAGGAGTTGAGAAGCTTCCATGAGATAGTGCACCTTACAGAAGGTAGATAGTGTACTCAGCGTAGTACTTGCCATATAATAAATACTCAATAATTATTTGTCTGCTGACATTTTGGGTTTATCTTATTCTTGTTCTTATTATTCTCTTCCCTTTCCTCCTCCTTTTCTTTTTCTTTCTCTTCTCCTCACTCTTCAGCATTGTGTCTGTAGCTCTAAGCAGAGGATTGACATATAGTGGACATTAACAAACATCTCATGAATGAAGGGGTAAAGGAATGGATGAGTGAATGAATGAATGAAACAGCAGGTGGACTTTCTCTAAAACCAATTTGCATCTATCTTCCTTATCTCTTCATCATATATCTTCCTCTACAGCAGACTGAGGGAGACATCTGCAGCCCTAGATTGCTGGCCTGTTGGGCAGTGACATCATTTCTTCTTCATGACAGCTTGAATTTATACAAAATTTTTACTCTTTTGAAGTCTATAGTTCCAAAATAGCGTCAACATTTTTAAGCTGCCAGATTTTATTGGGCTAAACATGATTAGCAGACATTCCTCACTGAACACACCCAAAGGTTAAACACAAGCCAGAAACCAACAGCAGATGCAGGTCAGGAATTCCTGAATCAAATTCTTCAGTGAAGGAAAAATGATAAAATCTCAGGTCTTCTCATTCTTGACAAGTATTCCTACATTTTCTTGACTAGTGTTTGTTCTTAGGGGCAATTTTTACGTAAGAGGAATTTCCTATAAAGTGAGAATTTCACTGCTTTATATTTTTTACTACTCCAGAGGAATTTCACAAAACATGTCATTTCCTTCCACAATTGATGGATAAGATTCCTACATTATTCACACCTGTGCCTGTTTCCCTGTGCAGGTGGGGAATTGGACCTGGTACAGAGGTGGGCTTAAGGAGCACCTGCCTTGGAGAGACAGCATGGGGGAATCAGGTCGTTTCAGCTGTTTTCAGCTGGGGTTTTGCCATTTCCTCTTTGTCTTTTAGTTCCCTTTGTTGCCCCTGTTTTTCATATGGTTATGCTGCTGTTGTTTCTTGTGATGGTTGTTGGTGGTGGTTTGGTTTTGGGGAATATGTAGATCCTGGCATTCTTTTTTTGCTTCTGAATCCTAAATAACAAGCCAAAAGGAATTCAACTTTGTGTAGGGACCACAGGTCTCTTAGGAAAGTCTCTCCCCAGATGGCTTTTCTTGTCCAGGGGGAGCATTCAGAGCCACTGGCAGAGAGCGCTCTCGGCAATAAGCATATTGTTGCTCCTATCAACAACATTAATGAGCCAGAAATGAATTCTGTGTTTCCAGTAGCTTCTTTGGCATTTTAAATGGGTCTATTCCTTTCAGAAGAGATCATGTGCTTTAATTCAAATTTTGCGTATTACTAAAGAAATTTAAGATTTGCCTTCAGTTTTAGTTTAACTTTAATTTTTTGGGTCCATCCAGTGCCTTGAAAATATGAAGGCAATAGAACCTCTCGAAAAAAAGAAAGAAAAAAGTCATTGCTAGTCAACTTTAAACATATCAGGTTCATGGAAATTCTTTTTTTTTTTAAACCACTGGAAGATTTTAGAGTAAATACCTCTGCTGTTTTAACAAAAAATCTGTTATCTTTTTTACAAAAAAAACTGTATCATTATCTAATAGAAACTCAAGCAATTTTCAAACTCTTCACTAATATGTAGAGTTTAAATAGCTTTTTATTATAGAAAATAAAACCTGATTAGATTAATTAATTAATTGTTTAATTAAACCACAGTTGATGACTTCAACTTGATTTATTGATGTAAATAAATGGGCCATGGGCCAGACCTATGCTAAATTTCAAAATATCCCTTAAAAATTAAGTTTAGATAAAAATAATAAAGTTCTGGAAATTGCAAAAAATAAAAACCATGTCCAAAGACATTCTCTGGAACATGGTTAGTCACAAAGTGCAACGCTTTACTATACTATGGTTGAGTGCAGACAAATCTCTTAGAAAAGTAGTTTCCTAAAATTGGAACTATATTATGGAGAAGAAATTTATAGAATGAAACCTCTCCAGGGTATGTAAGACATGTGCAAAACTTCTGTTTACGATAAGTAGTGTCTAAAAGAAGTGCTAGCAAGTGATTAAAAACACAAAAACTTTAAGCACACTAATTGAAATATTACTGCATCTGTTCCTGAATAAGTGTTGTGTGTCTTTGGCTGGAAACCCGATCTCTGGACAGTATGTAGGGATAACAGATGCGGCTCTTGAGCAAGAAGAGACATGCTGGAGAGGGCACAAAGGTGAGACCTCCAGCGAAGTCTTGATATTTATAGCATGGGCTTCTAGAAGCCACCCGACTCCTTGACACACACACACTTTTTTTTCCTTCTATGACTTGCAAACATTTGGAGTCTCTTAATCTCAAGTTCCTATTAATTCCTATCTGTTGTTATCCTTCTCTTAATTCACATTCTTTCTGTTAAAGGTCTATGTATTTATTTGAATATTTTTCTATAGCCTTTTAATTTGGGACTTGTTTTATGCAGTAACTTAACTTTTTCTCTCTTCTCAACTTCTATCCTGTTGGTCACAGAATCTCAGTGTTGCAAGGGATCATTAAAAAGATCTACTTGAAACTCCTGCTCAGTGAGGGCTTCTTGGCTCATTATATCCCTAAAGAAGAGTGTTAGGATTTGGCTTTGCTGCTTAGAGAAGTGAAAACTCCCTCAACTGCAGGCCCACCAAAATCTCTATTGGAAAATCCTGTGTGTCTACCGCTCCTGTTTTCGTTTTCCTTTTAGTCTTTTTGTGGTCTACTACGTGGTTTCCTAAGGTAATATTTTTCATTATATTATTGGCCATGTCCCTTTCTTTCTCCAACCTCTTCCATTTCGTTCCCTACCACTCCTTTTAAAAGATTTTAGAGGCCGGGCATGGTGGCTCATGCCTGTAATCTCAGAATATTGGAAGACCGAGGGGGGAAGATCATTTGAGGTCAGGAGCTGGAGACCAGCCTGGCTAACATGGTGAAACCTTGTCTCTACTGAAAATACAAAAATTAGCCAGGCATGGAGGCTGAGGCAGGAGAATTGCTTGAACCTGGGAGGCAGAGGTTGTAGTGAGCCGAGATGGCACCACTGCAATCCAGCCTGGGCCACAAGAGTGAGACTCCATCTCCAAAAAAAAAAAGGCCTGGTGCAGTGGCTCCCGCCTGTGATCCAGCACTTTAGGAAGCCAGGGCAGGCAGATCACAAGGTCAGAAGATCGAGACCATCCTGGCTAACATGGTGAAACCCCATCTCTACTAAAAATACAAAAACAAAATTAGCCGGGCATGGTGGCAGGCGCCTATAGTCCCAGCTACTCAGGAGGCTGAGGCAAGACAATGGTGTGAACCCAGGAGGTGGAGGCTGAGGCGGGAGAATGGTGTGAACCCGGGAGGTGGAGCTTGCAGTGAGGCAAGACAATGCCACTGCACTACAGCCTGGGTGACAGAGCAAGACTCCATCTCAAAAAAAAAATTTTTTTTAGAAACAAAACTCTATAAAACTATGTATTTCTTGTAGTATAGTTTGAAGTCAGGTAGCGTGATGCCTCCAGCTTTCTTCTTTTGGCTTAGGATTGACTTGGCGATGCGGGCTCTTTTTTGGTTCCATATGGACTTTAAAGTAGTTTTTTCCAATTCTGTGAAGAAAGTCATTGGTAGCTTGATGGGGATGGCATTGAATCTATAAATTACCTTGGGCAGTATGGCCATTTTCACAATATTGATTCTTCCAACCCATGAGCATGGAATGTTCTTCCATTTGTTTGTATCCTCTTTTATTTCATTGAGCAGTGGTTTGTAGTTCTCCTTGAAGAGGTCCTTCTCATCCCTTGTAAGTTGGATTCCTAGGTATTTTATTCTCTTTGAAGCAATTGTGAATGGGAGTTCACTCATGATTTGGCTCTCTGTTTGTCTGTGATTGGTGTACAAGAATGCTTGTGATTTTTGTACATTGATTTTGTATTCTGAGACTTTGCTGAAGTTGCTAATCAGCTTAAGGAGATTTTGGGCTGAGACGATGGGGTTTTCTAGATATACAATCATGTCATCTGCAAACAGGGACAATTTGACTTCCTCTTTTCCTAATTGAATACCCTTTATTTCCTTCTCCTGCCTGATTGCTCTGGCCAGAACTTCCAGCACTATGTTGAATAGGAGTGGTGAGAGAGCTTTTACACTGTTGGTGGGACTGTAAACTAGTTCAACCATTGTGGAAGTCAGTGTGGTGATTCCTCAGAGATCTAGAACTAGAAATACCATTTGACCCAGCCATCCCATTACTGGGTATATACCCAAAGGACTATAAATCATGCTGCTATAAAGACACATGCACACGTATGTTTATTGTGCATTCACAATAGCAAAGAGTTGGAACCAACCCAAATGTCCAACAATGATAGACTGGATTAAGAAAATGTGGCACATATACACCATGGAATACTATGCAGCCATAAAAAATGATGAGTTCATGTCCTTTGTAGGGACATGGATGAAACTGGAAAACATCATTCTCAGTAAACTATCTCAAGGACAAAAAACCAAACACCGCATGTTCTCACTCATAGGTGGGAATTGAACAATGAGAACTCATGGACACAGGAAGGGGAACATCACACTCCGGGGACTGTTGTGGGGTGGGGGGAGGGAGGAGGGACAGCATTAGGAGACTTACCTAATGCTAAATGACGAGTTAATGGGTGCAGCAAAACAACATGGCACATGGATACATATGTAACAAACCTGCACATTGTGCACATGTACCCTAAAACCTAAAGTATAATAATAAAAAAAAACTATGTATTTCTACCAGGCATTCTGAAAAAGGATAAGCTACTTTAAATTGGAGTTTCCCTGATGAAATCATTATATACAACCTCCATTGATATTGATATGTGAGTGCACACACACACACACACACACACATACACACATCAGTCTCCTATTGAATAGCATTAAAGTTTGACCCAACCAACCCTTTCACTTTTGCCAATAAAAAACTTCAACTTTTCCACATTTATCTGGTATTTGTAAGACTTGGAAAGAAATAACAGGAGTGCCTGACATGTAGGATTCTGAGTCTTCATTACTTTGGCAGAAAAGAATGCCCTTAAACTCCAAATATAAGGCCTTAGAGGAAGCGGAAGGCACTCTGCGCCTTCCTCTGCATAAAGGGCCGGGGTTCACCCCTCTGATTTTTTTCTGAATCCTTGCCTTTACTCACAAGGGCAGAAAAGGTAAAGTAGAGGTTGTAGAGTGGCTGCCTACCAGCTGACTCTGGCCCCCAGAGGTATTTTGAATATTCTGCTCAGAGGGTTAAAAATAGTTTAATTAGTTGTCAACATTTGCAAATGAGGACATTTTACTTAAAAATCTAGATTTCTGCCTCCATGGAAAAGAGGGAGCACTCATAGACCTGGGTATGTTCTTTTGCAGCATTTGGCGGCTGCCCCCTTTCCACTGGAGGTGCACTCCCCACTTTTAGCACAGCCTCGCCAGTGGCTTTCTTGTCCATTCTCACCCCTGCATTCTGCTGTCTCACCTCCCTGAGCCCAAAGAGACATCTGAGCTGTTCCGCTGATGAAGACCATAGCTGTGAAGTGAGTTGAGGGAAACACACAAACAAAACCCTGGTGAAACAAGGGGTAGTTATATTGATGGTGAAGGTGGGGACTACGGAAATATGCGTAAAATAGAATCAAAGATCCAAACTGAACAGCTTGCTCCTTCCTCGGGTAAATTCCTTGCAAATAGTCAGTTTATAGTCTGTACACTGCTAATACAGTGAAGATGGAAAAAGAAGATTTGGGGGCAACAAAATGTGAGGGAGAGATAGCTGTGTGGTTCCCAAGCCCCAGCCCTGGGCTCTCAGCCAGACTACATATCCAGCCTCACCTACAGAGTTGTGCCCACATGACCGAGAACTTGGGCAGAGGAAGGGTGTCACTTACAGGCCTGACCCAGAAATTTGCTCACATATCTCCTATGCTCTGTCTTGGTTTCCAACTTCCAACCATCCAGGGAGGACCCTAAGAACCTAGAAGCAGGCTGGGCGTGGCGGCTCAAGCCTGTAATCCCAGCACTTTGGGAGGCCAAGGTGGGTGGATCACCTGAGGTCAGGAGTTCTAGACCAGCCTGGAAACATGGCGAAACCCTGCCTCTACTAAAAATACAAAAATTAGCCATGCTTGGTGGTGTACGCCTGTAATCCCAGCTACTCGGGAGGCTGAGGTAGGAGAATCGCTTGAACCTGGGAGGTGGAGGTTGCCATGAGCCGAGATCCAAGATTGCGCCATTACACTCAAGCGTGGGGAATGGAGACAGAGCAAGACTTGGTCAAAAGAAAAAAAAAAAAAAACAAAAAAAAGAAACTAGGAGTCAGTGGAAGACGGGAGGAGTCTGAGAAACAGCCCAGCCAGAGCCAACTCAACCTACCCTCTAGACCCCGCTGCACATTAATACACATTAACCTTTGCCTTGAGTGATAAATGAGCACTTGTAGTCTACTGAGAAGATGAGATTTAGGGGATGTTTGTCACAATGGTTATCCTATCCCTGATTAATACAGAAGGTTACCGAAAGTCCACTAGGAAGTGGATGAAGGGTCATGTTCCTGAAGATAGTGAGGATTGCTGAGAAGCACATCTATGGCATCAAAGACATAGGAATCCAAATAGGAGCATTTAGTCCTTAATAGGCTAGGAAGACTGCTGCTTCCAGGTTCCAGCTCCCTGCTGAAGGGCGGATGAGAAGCTGCGGATGTATTTAGGAGATCTTCTACACAAAATTGCTCCATGCAGCTGTGCTTTTCCTGCCCAGGTGGAGATGAACACATAAAGGGAAAGCCCATCTGCTTGGGGACCATTAACGTGCCTCTGGGTTCCTAGGTAACATGTACCTAAAGAGGCAAGCAGAGAGACTATAACGGTGAGACCTAATTCAGCTTTAGAATGGGTTCTGAAATCCATGGCCCCCTACTGAGATACACAATTCCAAGTTAGAACTTTTTGTTTTAGTAGTTTAGTACTGCTGAAATGATAAGAGTGTTACAATTCTGGCTTACATTAGCCTTAAATTAGTGATAAGTTGCTCCAACCACAAATGTTCTCTTTTCTGTGAAGACTTAAAATTGTTGTCACTTTCTTGAATGATGCTTGGTGTGGAGGCAACTCTAGAGAGGGTTTCTAAGGATTTGGCAATTTGTTGAGATCATTAGGAATAAGGGAAGAAATGGCATAATAGCCAGCGCATTACTTTGGACTTTTTGTTGTACTCATTATGGGGTTGTCTGTAACGTAGTAATTTAATACAGAATATTTTAATGTCAATGATGTTATTTCCTGGGTATTGGCCCAAAATGAGCAAAGTTGGTTCTTACATGGTTTCGGTTTCACAAATGAGACTCAAAATGGTAGGAAAGTGAGCTCTGTGGCCCTGGTGAATTTTGGTCCTAAGAAAGGCAGAATGCACCATAGGGTGACAATTCCAGCATCTAATTCCATCCCAGTGGCACAATGACAAGAAATAGTATAGACCTCAATTTATACAAAGAAAGTTTTTTTTTTTTTTTTGCTCTTTTTTGGGTGGAGGGGAGTGGGGTCAGAGTCTTGCTCTGTCACCCAGGCTAGAGTGCAGTGGTGCCATCATAGCTCTCTGCAGCTTCGAAGTCCTGGGTTCAAACCATCCTCCTGCCTCAGTCTCCTGTATAGCTGGGATTACTGGCTAATTTTTAAATTTTTTGTAGAGATGGGGGTCTCCCTATGTTGACCAGGCTGGTCTTAACTCCTAGCCTCAAGCAGTCCTCCCATCGCAGCCTCCCAAAGAGTTAGGATTACAAGCATGAGCCACTGCACGTGGCCCAAATAAAATCCTTTGAGTAATTTATCTTAAAATATATGCTCTGCCTCTTTGAATAAAATGAGGAAGAATAAAACAAAGACATGCATTAAAAGGTTAGTAAAAGAGAAATAAATAATCAAGACCAAAGAAAGAGAGTTTCCGTAAGATAAGTACCATGACTTCATAATGGCTGCTATGGTTGAGTCTGATTTGGCTCTGAGCATCTGGCACTGAAAACGAAGAAGATTTGGTAAATTATAAAATTAAGTTCTACTCAATGGAGCATTCACTGGCCTCCTATTCTAAAAGAAAGTTTGAATCTGGAACTTTCTTTGGGTATCATTGGATAACACAATAATCTTCTTACATACAATTTTATTGAAAACAAAAATTTAAAAAACACACCAGGCTTTGTCAAGGAATACACATAATTGCAATTCAATGAAGGTAACTGGGGGAGGGGAAATTCTCATGATTCCACCACCTAAAACTTTTCCCAAGACAAGCCCACTAAAATACGCATTAAACCATACCCACTGTTTTCTTTTATGGTATCTGAAGCAGAGTTTGACTTAAATAACTGTTTATTTAGAATATGATAGCAAATACAATTTTAAATAATCCATGGAAGTTCATCGATGTAATTGGAAGTGTTATTGAAGCACAGGCTATGTTTAATTGCTTAGGCACTGTCTATGGAGAAATACACAGAGATTCATTGGAAATGACATATCAGTACTCTATTTCTTTCATTTTTCTTAACTTTTATTTTAAGTTCAGGGGTACATGTGCAGGTTTGTTATATTGGTCAACCTGTGTCATGGGGGTTTGTTGTATAGATTATTTCATCACTCAGTACCCAGTAGTTATTTTTCCTGATCCCCTCCCTCCTCCCACCCTCTACCCTCCAATAGACTCCAGTGTCTGTTGTTCCCCAGAACATGCAATATTTGGTTTTCTGTTCATGCATTAGTTTAGTAAGGATAATGGCCTCCAGCTCCATCCCTGTTCCTGCAAAGGATATGATCTCATTATTTTTTATGGCTGCATAGTATTCCATGGTGTATATGTGCCACATTTTCTTTATCCAGTCTACCAATGATGGGCATTTAAGTTGATTCCATGTCTTTGCTACTGTGAACAGAGCTGCATTGAACATACGTATGCATGTGTCTTTATGGTAGGATGATTTATATTCCCTTGGCTATATATCCAGTAATAAGATTGCCAGGTCAAATGGTAGTTCTGTTTTTAGCTCTTTGAGGAATCACCGTACTGCTTTCCACAACGGTTGAACTAATTTACACTCCCACCAACAGTCTATAAGTGTTCCCTTTTCTGTAACCTCACCACCATCTATTATTTTTTGACTTTTTAATAATAGCTATTCTGACTGTTATGAGGGGGTAACTCACTGTGGCGTTGATTTGCATTTCTCTAATGATCAGTGATGCTGAGCTTTTTTTCATGTGCTTGTTGGCTGCATGTATGTCTTCTTTTGAAAACTGTCTGTTCATGTCCTTAGCCCACTTTTTGATGTTCTTTTTTCCTTGTAAATTTGTTTAAATTCTTTATAGATGCTGGATATTAGGCCTTTGTTAGATGCATAGTTTGCAAATGTTTTCTCCAATTCTGTAGGTTGTCTGTTTACTCTGTTGATAGTTTATTTTGGTGTGCAGAAGCTCTTTAGTTTAATCAGATCCTATTTGCTTTTGTTGAGATTGCTTTCGGTGTCTTTGTCATGAAACCTTTGCTTGTTCCTATGTCCAGAATGGGTCTTGCCTAGATTGTCTTCCAGGGTTTTTATAGTTTTAGGTTTACATTTAGGTCTTTAATCCATCTTGAGTTGATTTTTGTATAAAAATAACTTTGTGTAAGAAAGGGGTCGGGTTTCAATCTTCTGCATATGGCTATCCAGTTATCCCAGCACCATTTATTGAATAGAGAGTCCTTTCCCCATTGCTTGTTTTTGTCAGCTTTGTTGAAGATCAGACGGTTATAGGTGTGTGGTCTTACTTCTGGGATCTGTATTCTTTTCCCTTGGTTTATGTATCTGTTTTTGTACCAGTACTATGATGTTTTAGTTACTGTAGCCCCAGCTTCATTCTTTTTGCTTAGGATTGCCTTGGCTGTTTCAGCTCTTTTTTGGTACCATATAAATTTTAAGATAGTTTTTTCTAGTTCTGTGAAGAATATCATTGATAGTTTGATGGAAACAGCGTTGAGTCTATAAATTGCTTTGGGCAGTCTGGCCATTTTAACCATATTGATTCTTCCCATCCATGAGTATGGAATGTTTTTCCATTTGTTTGTGTCATCTCTGATATTTTTCAGCAGTCTTTTTTAGTCTTCATTGTAGAGATCTTTCATCTCCCTGGTTAGTTGTATTCCTAGGTATTTTATTCTTTCTGTAGCAATTGTGAATGAGACTGAATTCCTGATTTGGCTCTCAAGGAGGAGTGAAGAGTGTAAAGGTAGGGTTGTGGTGAGTCTGTCTGCCTGGCTGAGGATCCATGCAGGTGGGGTTGTCCAGTAAGCAGTTAAATGTGCATACCCGGTGCTCTGGAGATACAGATGTGGAAGTCACCAGCCTGTATGCACATCACCTTCTACAAAATGCTGTTCAAGTATAGGTTCTATCTTGATGGCCTGTGATCTGTTCATGTACTACTGAAGCTCCAATCCAGGCAGGTCATTAAGTTTACATTCCTTTCCAGGACTGTGATTCTGGGATGCTATGTTTCAGTTTTCCTTTTTTTTTTTTTTTGAGGCGGAGTTTCCCTCTGTCACCCAGGCTGGAGTACAGTGGTGGGATCTTGGCTCACTGCAACCTCCACCTCCTGGGTGCAAGCGATTCTCCTGCCTCAACTTCTTGAGTAGCTGGGATTACAGGCACCCGCCACCACACCCAGCCAATTTTTGTATTTTTGGCAGAGCTGGGATTTCACCATATTGGCCAGGCTGGTCTTGAATTCCTGACCTCAGGTTATCCGCCCACCTTGGCCTCCCAAAGTGCTAGGATTACGGGCATGAGCCACCATGCCTAGCCCAGTTTTCCTTTTTGTCTTTCACTCCTTAGGAAAAGAATTGGTTAAAACATTTCCTTTATGCTCTTGAATTTCTCATCTGCTTTCAAAGAATTAAGCATATTGTTATAGAAGAAAGTCCTCTTTTAAAAATAAGCCTGTAAATATACATAAAAGCCTATAAAAATCAGATAAAACAAACACATTGTCTATCTTGTTGCCACCATATGGTTTCGGTATTTCACCCAAAATAGGCTGTAATAAGTTCAGATTGAGAACTCTAACTCTACCCTCCTATTATTAATCCTTACTGTCATAGAAATTCATGGTTTGGGAAGAGACTCTGATTTATAGAGGGCTGAGATGCTTATTAATGTGAATGACCAGATGTGCAGAACCTCAATATTGGGAGGGAAAGATGGAAGAAGCAATCTACATCCTAGGCAAGCTCAGCTAAGGAGAGCAGACAGTAATACCAGCCGAGATCACGTAGTGGGAAGGGAATTCCGGCCGACATGCCCTGCTAGATCCCTGTGGTCTTCTGATTACAAAGGGGTAGCCTGCATTCTACACAATGGAGAGTACTGCAGAAATCTTACTAACAACTGCTAAAAAGCAATGCATAGAAAATATTCAATATTAATTTGTATGTCAAAATGTTCCCAATTTTTGTTCTAAAAATAGATAACCTCCAGGTCAATGAAGTGGGTCATTTAAAGCATTTCTGTTTGCAAATTTCGCTGCCTCCCACTACCTTCTTTTTCTTTTTTCATCTAGACTTTTGCTCTGTGAGATCTGCTTGCACTGTTGTAAGCAAGCCCACTGCAGAGAAGGACCTTGGCATTTGTCTCATCTGGAAGAGTGTGGGCAGGGCACCATGAGCCAGGTGACCTCTGGGCATGAGCTCTGGCACATAGTCTCCCTTCCAGTCTAGCTCCACCCGGACCCGGGTGCCAGCGAGGCCTTGCACCCTCACTCCTAACTTGCCCCAATGTTGGCTGAGTTCCAGGACAGCCAGCCAGGCTTTGCTTCCTTTCTCAACTATAACTCTGCTCCTGAATTCCTACCCCTGAATTTTATTACAGCTCCTTCCTTCCCTCCTTCACTGACAGTTGTTCTCCCACCTGTGGGAAACCTCAAGGACAGCCTCCCACAGGCAGTCAGTTCAGGAACTGCTGCTGAATGAACCTCTGGCTTGGGAGGTGAGTTTGGCCTATCCAGAGAAGACTCACTCTAGAAAGCCACTTTCTCAATCAACAGCACCATCTAATAAAAGTCCAGAAGTTTGCCACAGCATCTCAAACCTAAGGATGTAAGGCTTAAAGGATACCTGGATTCCAATAGCCAGAGTTGCTATTTTGCAAGATAAATCAGGAACCTGATTAGAGACATGTAATTAGAGGCAAATTTAAATCTAAATAGCCTTATTTAAGCACCATTCTGCAAGGGATGCTATTTTCTGAAAAGCCATTCTGGGTGTCAGATTTCACATCAATTGCTCTTTAAAGAAAGAAGATAGATGAATAAAGATGGGAAAATGTGAGTTGTCACAAAATCACCTTACCAGATAGCATTCAACTGGACATTTCACTCTTGCAGACTGCCACAATGCTGATCATTAAATGAGTCTCAGCTTTCGGCAACGTGGCCTCTTTTGAATGACATGCTTTTCAAGAAGGTCCTCAATTCTTCCTATGCCAAATTCTGCCTAGGTCCTCCTGAGAGTTTTCCCACATGAGCCATCTGTCCACTGTCTATATTCCTTTGGTCATCTGACCTACCTTTGTGTACTGAATACGTCTTCCTTCTTTCTGATGAGCTCCAGCCATGAGTTTCTATGAACAGCCTTGTTCTGACTACTCTGCTGCTCAGTGTCTTTATATAGGAAGTGTCCTACTTATATTTTTGCTGCCCTGCTCTGTCCACCAAAGCCACTCCAGGCAAACGCTTTCTTCTTGACATGCACTCAGGCCTGCCCTGGACCTCAGCTCCGAGTAGCTTGAATGTAATTGGCAGTCATCCTTCTATTTCAGATGACCATCATTCAGAGTATGTTATGGAGGTGTTTTTCTACGAATTCTATTCAAAGGACTAAAGAGCTAGAAAGATGAAAACTACTAAAATAACCTTCCAGAATAAAGCATATACAGTTCAAATATATACTTACTTCCACCCCAAAACTGTAAATGTGTTATGATGTGAGTCAGGTATTGCATGTCTTGCTGAAACCCTCAGTTAGGTGTAGCATAGAAAATTGGGCCTCCGTCACATCCAGACTTTCCTGTGTGTTCATGACTTTGTCCCCCATCTAGTTCCTACTCCCTCCTGATCACATGCTTTATGCCTTTATACTGACTCTGGGGGATCCTCAGCCTCTCTCATATTGGCAATTTCTCAGTGTTTAGACTTGAAGTACAGTCACTTCATCGGCCATTCTTATAGTTTAGTTATCTAAGACTCTATGAGCTATTGCACAAATCCCTGCAAATCTCAAACTTAATTGCATTTATTTCCACCGAATTACTCTCTGCAAAAACATTAGCAGGAGCTATGTATTACTCAAGGATAAATTTTCCACTTTCAGGTTGGATTCTCCTCAGTCCTAACACTTTCTGAATCCCACTACTGGAAACAGTCACTGGGCCTGGCAACCTGAGGGTTTGCTACTTAATCGTTTCATATCCAGGTTTGTCATGCCTCCCTGTAATTCTGTTTACTTGATTATGTGAACCAGGAAATTGGCTCCTTGGTATATGTTGAGATTTGTCTGTGGCCCCAGCAGCAGATCCCCTTGTTCCCATACCCCTACAGCCCTGGATGCTGCTGCCATTGCCTCATCTTCTCTCCCTCTTTTATTTTTAATCTGTGACTTGCCTTTTTCTTCTTCTTTTTCCTTTTCATTTCTTTTTTTTTTTTTTTTTTTTGGTAGAGATGGGGTTTTGCTGTGTTGTCCAGGCTGGTCTTGAACTCGTGGACTCAAGTGACCTGCCTGCCTGGGCTTTCCAAATTACAGGTGTGAGCCACTGAGGCTCACCTTCCCTCTTTTATTTCTAAAAACATAGCGACTTCTTCCAAAATGCTAAGGAACAAAATAACAAAATGTGAATTGCTAAAATGTTGTATGTTCTCGCATGTAAAATACTGGAGCAGGGATCTTTTAGACACTACCTAATGTGTTCTTTCGGTGGTGTGCTTTATTTCAATTAAACTGTCTCCCCAATTAGCATGCCAAACACATGTATATGTTACAATTTGATTTGGGTGCTATCATTTTAACACAAACTAGCGTAGTTTTTTAAAAAACGGAGTGATTATTGGTTACATATGTGGGTGTGATTTTATATTTTGCCACCAGCTAAATATGTGTGTAATAGTGAGAAAATGCAGTTTAGTAATAAAGATTTTTCTTTTACGAGACAACGCCCAGAAACATTGCTATGCCACTGCCAGAAACGAGGAGCAGTGTGGCAAAAATCTTGACGTTAGGAAAGTCTCAACGTTCGCTGGGTTCTCCCAAAATCAAAAGCTAAACAAAGCAAAGCTCTGTGCCAGTGTCCTATGTGGAAGTGCAATCTCAGGGAAGAAGAGTGAAGGGGAAAGGAGAATGAGGAAAGGAAGGAGGCAAAACAAATTCCAGGCTGTATGTTACTCAACATAGCCGTAGCTTCTCCAGGAAACACAGCTGGTTGCTCTGTCTCATGGGAACCAGCCAACCTGCTGTTTGAAGCCACCGTGTCCACTGGGGAGAAGAAGACCACCCATTTTACGAGCAGGCTTTTCTTCAACTCCAGCCTGTCCCATGAAGGCTTAATGTTCCTACAGTTTGGGTTATGGAATTCAGCATCTCTGGGAGCTGCTGGAGACCAGCTCCTCCAGGGGTCCAAGCAGGGCACAACTGCTGTGGGTCTCACTGCAGCAGGTGCATCAGAGATCTTATCTCAGCCTGGCTCTCATGTCCCGCAAATTCCTGGAAGATTACTGCAGTCAGAAAATGAGGCAATGACAGGGATGGTTCCAGTGCTTTAGGACTATGGGAACAACACAAGCTGCTGCAGGGGCCATGCCAGCCCTAGTGGAATCCTGGGAGGGCAGGTGGGTCGGAGCAGATGTGAGAAGAGTCATGAGCATGACCTGATGCATGAGCAGAGCAGGGCATGCGTATCATTGATCCCTTGCTTGTCGCTGTGTAACCTCGAGAAAGTCAGGTCATCTCTTTGTGCCCCAGTGGTTGGAGCTGCAAATCCTCAGAAAGGGAGAGGGAAGAAGGCAATCACTGTCCCTGTGTGAAGGAACAGAGCTGGAAGTTCTCCTAGACTCACAATACTGGAAGGTGATCTGTGATAATCTGGTCCGATGCTTTCATTTTCTACACGAGAAGCAGTGTAGTGGAGGGCCTGGTTATTTCAGGTATTTTTCAAGTATCTTACACCCATTCAACATTTACGTTTGACAAAGAACTCTCACAGTTATGATCTCATTTGATTATTTACACAGCCGTTAAAGTAAACTCAGTAGATATTATCTGTATCTGACAGTACCAGAAATGGAATCTGTGTCTGGACTGCAAAATAAGGATCTTTCTATTACACTTTCTGTCCTATGTTTCTTGCAGCCCCTTGCAGCTGGTTGAGAAAAGGCTTTCTAAGGCATTCTAATCAACCTGCACTTTGTTGTCTAAGGAGCCCAATGGTTTCCTTTCTGTTAACTCATCCAGTACTCAGTGGATAATAAATTCTAAGTGTTTTAAGTATTTTGGACAATGTGTTCAATCTGTGTTTCCTGGCAGGGAGTCAAGGTGGATTGGCCCAGGTGGTGTTAGTCCCATGAGCTACATTGTGACAGAGGGAATAGCAATTTGTTACTGGCACACATACAAATAGTAAATATCGATTGGGTCCAAGACAGGATGCCAAGAATCGGAGTTGGAGCATCATATTTGGAGATGAAATATAGCATCCAAGCCAGCAATGTAAGAGGTAGGTTTTAATGGTTAGAGGGCAGAGCCAAGGGTTCAGGTAACAAGAGCCCAAGGAATAGGGAGGTTGAAATAAAAGAGGAGAGAGATCTGAATAAATGAACAAGAAGAGATGGTGGCAGGCTTTTGACGTGTTCTGAGAATATACAGCATGGCTGAGCTGAATCCATTTGAAGAGCCAGACATAGAACAAAAATAATGCATTTTCTGCTGTCTAGTGGAAAATTCCGAATTTGATAATTCTTTATTAAGTGCTTACTTTGGCTAAACATTTAAGGTTCAACTCTTAAAGTGCTTACATTGCATAAAGAAACATAAATTGTATACATATTCCTAAATCACAGGATAGTATAAGTTAAGTACCACATGAATAGTATAAACAACATACTCTAGTTATTCAGAGGAATAAGAGGTCTTTGAAGAGAAGACATCATGCTTTGTGAATATTTAGCTGGAGGCGGAATACAAAATAGATTGCAGATGAAGTGACTGAGACAGAGAAATCAGTTAGGAGATTATGGTAATAGTCCAGGCATGAGAAGGGTTTAGTATACATCTTAGCAGTAAATATGTTTTGGATTTATCCATTTAAGTTCATCTTATTTGATTTATTTCCTTAAGGAAAAGGGCAAATATGAAGTACATTTAGCTCATTAAGTCCATACGTAACTGAGTATCTTTTTTTTTTCTTGAAACGAAGTCTGTTGCTCTGTTGAGTGCAATGGTGCGATCTCGGCTCACTGCAACCTCTGCCTCCTGGGTTCAAACAATTCTCCTGCCTCAGCCTCCCAAGTAGCTGGGATTACAGGTGCCCGCTGCCATGCCCAGTTAATTTTTGTATTTTTAGTGGAGACAGGGTTTCACCATCTTGGTCAGGCTGGTCTGAATATCTTTTGAGTCAACCTCTCTTCATATACTGGGTGTTGCTTTGTTCAGAAGGGCTGGAAATTAGCAGGCAGGTGCCAAATAAAAGAGCAATTGTTTTTGGAGGAGATGGTATGGTAACATATTGGTGCCTACATAAATTTTGAAATCAGACACATCTGAATTCAAACTCCAAATGTGTTTACCAGTTTGTAATCTTGGATAAATTACTTAAAAGTTATCTGAACCTGTTTTCTCATCTGTAATATGGGAATAATAATATCAACCTAGTTGTCTTAAAGTAGAATTTAAATGAAAGTGCATTACAGCTATCTCTCTAGACAGCCAAAACTCGAGAAATATAAACTCCTGTTACCGTACAATTATTTAACAGGTCACATTTCTGAGTCATCTTACAGGCTAATGATGACTCTGGAAGATGAGCTGTAACTATGGAGCTCATGGAACCACATTGGGCAAGACTGTATCCTTTTCCTATTGCGCATAATTGAAGTTGTTGTGAAAACAAATATTGCATCCATCTATTTCATGCTGTGAAGTTTACTTTTAAATCATGGTAAGTTCCTCATTTTTATACTTGAAACTAAGACTGTCAACTCAATTTAACATATATATCAACACAAAATAATGTTTAAATTCACGTTATCTTTCTTAATAGCTCTAACACTTAAAAATAGTTTTGAAAGGTTTAAATGAAAATACCCGGTACAAAAGTGTATGTTTGCCTTAGCATCTTTTTGAAGCGATTTCTTCTGTGTGTGTCTGTGTGTGAACATGTGAATGCACATAGTTTTGCTGATTAGATCTAAGACATGTCTGAGAATAATTAGGCCTCCAAGAATGTGGAAGAGGATTACCTGTTTCTCCTTAGTTTCATGTGACTAAACCCAGTGAAGAAGATAATATCCCTGAAAACACTTTGATGCAGAATTTAGGCTACAAAGGAGGAGGGGGACACACAAAGCCGAGAGAGACAGGTTTGTTAACAGAAATGGTTGGTATCCGTCAGGTGTTCTGGTCTTTTACCCTGTGATGACTAAGGAAAATAGACATCTAATGGAGTTCAACTGTCACCTTTGGTGTTTCCAGGCCCTTCCCCCAAAACTGGCTGTAAATATCAGCACCCAAATATACACAAAGACAAAAATTCTTAGATTAATATCAATCTGGGATTACTAAGCCATTTATTTTTATAAAACAGCATTGGGATTGACATAGTTTGGCTGTGTCCTCACCCAAATCTCATTTTAAATTGCAGTTCCCATAATCCCCACGTGTGGTGGGAAGGACCAGGTGGAGATAATTGAATTGTGGGGGTGGTTTCCCCCATGCTATTCTCATGATAGTGAGTGAGTACTCATGAGACCTGATGGTTTTATAAGGGGCTTTCCCCTGCTTCACTTAGCACTTCCCCTTGCTGCTGCCATGTGCAGAAGGACGTGTTTGCTTCCCCTTCTGCCATGATTGTAAGTTTTCTGAGTCCTCCCCAGCCATGCTGAACTGTGAGTCAATTAAACCTCTTTCCTTTATAAATTACCCAGTGTCGGGTATGTCTTTATTAGCCGTGTGAGAATGGACTAACACAGAGATTCATCCAGAAAACAAAAATGAATTATCTACAAGAATCTACAGTTTTAAACAAATGTCAAAACCCCCTCTTCTATGAGAAGAATGAGGAAAAACTTTAACATATAAAAATATAACTTTTTGGGCCAAATCAGGAAAACTTCAAAAACATGGTAAACATGTTAGTTTGCAGCACATCTCCAGGAAGCATATTTCAGACCCATTGGCTCCAGTTTGAGGGAATAGTACAGAAAAGAACAACAACAAAAGAAACTCCCTGAAAAAACTGGCTTATTAAACAGCTCACTGAATACTAAGGATAAGGCTTAGTGATCTGTGACTCTACCAGGCACAGACCACCTAGCTTGCATCAGCAAATGCCTTTGATTAGCCTGGCCAGCAGAAATAACCTACTGAGCCTTGAGTAGATGTGGCAGACAGAAATCTAAACATCACCCAAAGCACTGAAGTCCCAGGCATTAATCTTCAACAAATATTTATTGAAATCTGGCAGTCCAGACATGCTTATTCCAGGAGAAGCTGACAACGAAAAGAGGGAGAAAGAGAGACAGGCATGTGACCAAGCACAGTTTATTTTCACAAGCTGTATGCTAGAGAACAAAGACCTAGGAGAGCACATCAAAAAAGGCAATATGTTCTGACTGGGGGCTTGGAGCAGTCTGGAAGAACTCACAGAAGTGATGACATTCAAAGAAGTCCTGAGGAAGTAAAGAAATTCACTAGGCAGAGAAAGAGGGGAAGGACATTTTACATAAGAGTGGGAACAGCAAGAGCATATCATGGCAGCGAATAGCATATGGCACTTTTATGATAGAATGTAAGATGCAGAGGTGGGAAGGTGGCAGAGGACATTCAAAAGTGACGTTGCAGTCATATTCTGAGGGATCTGACAGGCGAGCTGTTAAGAAATGAAATATGGACTTTATTCTATAAGTATTATGAAATCATTGAATCATTCATTCATTGAAATGGTATTTTCGGAGCACTTACTATGTGCTAGGTACTGTGTCAGCCTCTGAAGATTAAAATAAAAAGGAAGGCCCTCCAGGGACTCACAATCTTGTAGGGAGAAAGGCAAGCACAGTCACAGTACGGTAAGTTACGTGTGAAGACAAAGAGGGGTGTACTGGGGAAGTGGGGAGAGGAGATTTAGCCTGCCTGAAAAATTCGGGAGGAATCACATAGACTACTATGTACGTAGGTTTTTTTGTGAGTGCTGGGAACTGTTGTACTACACATATGCATATATTCATTTAATTGAACAACCACGCACGAGGTAGGTTCTCTTGTATTCTCATCCTGGTCTTATGCAGGTTGAGACAGAAACAGAGAGTTTCAGTGAGTTTTGTGGTCACATGCCTTGTGGGCAGTAGAAGTAGGATTTTAAGCTGGCAGCCTGGTTTCAAGCCTGGGCATTTAAAGGCTGCACCCTATTGTCTCTTCGGGAAAAAATTAATTTGATATAAGACTTAGGGTGAGAAAGTTGTCTGCCTTTTGCCTTCGTTCTTTTCTCCTGTCCTTTCCTCTACCTCCCTCCTTCTTTCTCCCTTCTCTTTTTCTTGCTTTCTAAATCCCAAACTACATTCCTCCAAATCCCAGGATTCTCAGAGGTAGGGATGTGTGTGTGTGTGTGTGTGTGTGTGTGTGTGTGTGTGTGTGTGTTTAAGTAGAAGAGTGAGGCAGTTGGTCGGGAGGTTCAGAGCCCAGGGAAGTCTCTTCTGTTCTTTGATCCTCACTTCCAAGTTTATGAAGTCAGGGTGGAAAGAGGATCAGAGCAGATGGCCTCTGAGGATCCCTAAGACATTTTGTGCTTGGAACACAAGCTCAACAATGAAATAGAGCTGCTTCCAAAGTAATAATGAGGGAATGCTAATACCTTTCAAGGAAGGAAAGTGTATTATCATCTGCCGAATGTGAAAGAGACTTGGAAACAATAGCGAATAATCTGCAGGACCTCCTAGAGAAAAATTCTACAGTTTAAAATGAGGGCACCCCTCAAACATGGTGAAATACATGAAATTGAAATGGCACCACCCACCTCTCTCAGCACCTATCCTATAGCGTACTCTTTCTTCCAGCTAGCAATCAGCTAATTCCCGTAGATGTGCTAAGTGATGATAGCAGGGAGATTTACTGGTGATGAGGAACTCTTCAACATCAAAAAAACCTCTAAGATCAGAGGGAATAACAGGTTAATAGAGTGAATCCAGGCATGGTGACGGGCATGAGGCAGATACTTGAGAGAGAGGAGTTTGCACAGCACCATTAAATTTACATCCCATGGAGGGCTCCTAATGTGTCTGCGTGTACTGCAAGCCCTCCACAGCCACTCTGAATCCTCTGCATGATGAGGTGGGGCATAAGAAAACAAATTCTTCAATTAACCTATTAATATAGTTTGAATATTTTTCCCCACCCGAATCTCATGTTGAATTGTAATCCCCAGTGTCGGAGGTGGGGCCTGGAGGGAGGTGTTTGGATCATGGGGGCAGATCCCTCATGAACATCTTGGGCCATCGCCTTGGTGATAAATGAGCTCTCTTTCTGAGCTCACAGGAGATCTGGCCATTTAAAAGTGTGTGGGACTTCCCTCCCCCGACTCACACTCTCTCTCTCCCTCTCTCTCTCTCTCCCTCTCTCGCTCCTGCTTTCACCATGTGAGGTGCCTGCTCCCCCTGTCCCTTTCACCATGAGTAAAAGTTTCTGGAGGTCCCCCCAGAAACAGATGCTGCTATGCTTCCTGTACAGCCTACAGAACCGTGAGCCAATTAGATTTCTCTTCTTGTAAATTACCCAGTCTCGGGTGTTTCTTTATAGCAGTACAAGAATGACCTAAGGCACCTATACTTTCACATGCTCACAAAAACTTCAGGATTTCCTGGGAAGACAAACTTGTATTTCAAAAATAAACTTTGGAGCTAGAAAATAAAAGCAGTTTGCTACTTTCCTGCATTTGGAGGTGAGCCTGCGTGAGCCCATGGCCATGAAAACAGGCTCTTGGGAGTTGGTTGGTTTCACAGGATACTGATGGTGGAGAATGACTTCTAGGCCACCAGCACAGGTGCAGGAAGCACAGGCAGTTCATGTTGGAGTGGGGTGTTCATGGCAAAGTCTACCAGGGGATTACAAAGTAATACAACCTCATTTATAAAGAAAAGACAAATACAGTGATCTTCGGGCATTTGCTTCAGTGCAGTAAAATAGAAATTCAGTAGCCTTGTTGGCCATAAGGTGAACACAGAAAAGGTCTTTCATCTCTACTAATGTTTTGTTGCCCTAGACATGATGGTTTGCTGGGGAGGAATTTTGTACTAAAAAGCCCCCTTCTTGTTTCTTTTTCAAATCTGGGGAAGGAAAAATTACACATAAGGAAATTGGGTTTCAAAAATTCACGGGTTTAAGTATCAGTTAGCTTTTGCTGAATAACAAACAGCTCCAGAAATTTGTGGCTTAACAAAACAACCATTTTACTTAGCTCATGATTCTGTAGATCAGTAATTTCAGCTCATCCAGGGGACCCTGTGGGTCCTGACTGGGCTAACTCATGTGTCTGAGGTCAACTGCCAGATGGGCAGCTCAGCCACTGGGGACTTCTGGCTGTCAGTGGGGCCAACAGAAAAACTGCAGGATAGCCTGGGCATGCATATAGGGAAGGGGAGAATTGTGCCCATTTTTGCAACTAACACCAATACTATTGTGTGCCTCTATAAGACACAAAAATATTGAGGGTGGAAAAGAAGACAGAAATCTTGACATTATAGCTATTTCTTTATTACTGTTCTTACTGACAGAATCAGTTTCACAAGAAGCTTGTTTTCTTTTCACCAGCCTAAATCACCTTAGCATATAAGATTATATAAAATAATATATAATATATTATTACCTATTATGTGTATATAAGAAATATATTAAATATATATTTGTATTTATATATTATAGAAATATATAATGTATTTATATATTATAGAAATATATAATGTATTTATATATTATAGAAATATATAATGTATTTATATATAGAAATATATATTTATATATTTACTGTATTTCTGCTTTAATATGTATTTAATATCTTCTCAATTATAAATATAATAATTATTATATATTATATATTATTATATAATTCTTATTATTATAAATATATTAAGAAATAAATTTCTTAATATATTTATGAAATAAATGTATATATGTTTATGTAAATATATATCTATATATTATTTAAATCTATTATATATAGTGTATAATATTACATTAAAATATACTTTTAGCTTGTTTTACTTTCTTCCTATGACTTCACCTTACCATTGTCTTTCTAGTCACTTCCATCTAACGTCAAGATTAGGCTATCATTGGAGAGAAAAGAGGGATCAAATTAAAGATTAACATGTATAATTCCTGCTAGCAATGGAATTGTTCATTTAATGCTTAGAAAACATAAACAATTTGCTCAAAGTTGTTTAAATAGGGAAAGAGTACTAAACCCCAATGTCTTGATTGTTAGTTTAATGCTCTATTCTTTATACCATGCTGATCGCCTGAGCTGATTTTTATGAAATCAACCTAATGATTGTAGTTATTTTAGTTTTCAGGGGGCCAGAGTGTTCATGAATGCAGTGTCAGGTCTGAAGGAGAACTCTGTGCTAGAATAAAACAAAATCACCCAGTAGATCAGAATCTACTCACGAATGCTCCAAGTGGCTAATGCTGCTTGCTGGTTCCCGCCACTCTGGTCGGCTTTGGGCCCTCCCCCTGTACTGTTGGCTAGAATTCTTGGGGGGTTTCGAGGACATTGCTGCTGGCAGTAGTGTTCATGCCTCTACTCTACTGGCAGTAACAATTAGAATTGGTCCAGGCTGTACAAAAGAGAAAACCACAAAAAACAATTACATGAGCATCATTTTCTCATGAAACTGTTCTCTCATCACAGAAGATGAGTTAGGCAGACAGGGCCAGGAAGGGAGCCTCGCAGGTTCATTAGCAACCCAGATTTTGTCTATCTGCAACTTTAGCTTGTCATTTCTATTCTGAAGAGCATCATAATGCTTCTAAAGCTCCAGCCATTCTACTTGCCATCCAAGCAGTGAGAAGAGGAGAGAGGAAGACAAATAGGAGAACAGCTTTCTATACAGCATTCCTGGATGGCTCATCCAACATTTCTTGGACGTTACTGGATGTTCCATCATACTCATTGGCCAGGACTTAATTAAATGGCTACACCTTGCTACAAGGAAGTCTGGGAAATACAGTCTTTCAGCTGGATACTTCCCCCTGGCCTGAATAAAAGCTGGGTTCTCTTACAAAGCACAAAAAGGGGACTGAATATTGGTTAGGCACCTGTCAATCTTTCACATCAGCCCACATGAGATAGCCAGGGTTTGATGAAATAAAATGCTGTTTCTCCTTAAAACACTTCTCTCTTTCTGACTGGGGAGGGGCCCTGTTCTCTGCAGAGAAATTCTTTCTCATGACAGGACCAACATGTCTGCCAAAAGGCAGCAATAGGACTTCCCAATCGTTCTATATATTTAAGGGAGACTTTTTAAAAACTAAAATACAGTTGAACTCAATGCGATTTTTTTTGCCATGAAGTTTCTTGTTAAGCATTGAACATTTAAAAGTAAATTTTGACTAATGTGAAATAAGAAGAATGTTACTCGAAGCAAAAAATGCTAAGTATCATTAGTCATTAGGAAATGCAAACTTTAATGATATACCATTATATACCTACTCAACTGGCTACAATGAAAGATACTGACTATGGTATTTTAAAAGATTGTTTATTAAGAGTTGTCCAGGGGAGTGATTGGAACCCATGTCATTGCTGGTGGAGAGATGAAATTGTACAGCCATTTTGGAAACCTGACTGATGGTTTTAAAAGATTAAACTCACTCTTACCATATAACCCCAAAATTCTACTTCTAGGCATTCACTACAAAGAACTGAAAACAAATGTCCGCACAAAGTCTTGAACACCAGTGTCCATAGCAGCCTCAAACTAGAAGCAACAGGTGTGTCAGCAGGTGAATGTGCATCAACAGGTGAATGGATAAACAAATTGTATGATAGCCACACAAAGGAATATTACTCAGCACTAAAGAGGGTTGAACTTCTGCCATATGCAATGACACTGGTGAATCTCAAAAATGTTAAAATATACTAAGCAAAAGAAGCTAGACACAAGAGTACACACTGTATTCTTCCACTTACAGAGCATTCCAGAAAAGGAAGAATTATTGCAAGAGAGAGCAGATCATTTGTTACAGTGGGCCAAGGGTTGAGGAGACTGATGACAGTGTAATAAGAATGTTCGAATCTTAATTGTGGTGGTAATTATGTGAGTATATTATTCGTCAAAATTCACCGAAGTGCGTGTGATTTATTGTTTGTAAGTTATACATCAATCAAGTTGATTTTCTTTTTTTTTTTCTTCTCACTCTTCTCTCTTTATTTCTCTCTCTTTTTCTTTCTCTTTTTCTTTTTTTAATTTTTTATTATACTTTAAGTTTTAGGGTACATGTGCACAACGTGCAGGTTTGTTACATATGTATACATGTGCCATGTTGGTGTGCTGTACCCATTAACTCGTCATTTAACATTAGGTATATCTCCTAATGCTGTCCCTCCCCCCTCTCCCCTCCCCATGACAGGCCCTGGGGTGTGATGTTCCCCTTCCTGTGTCCATGTGTTCTCACTGATCAATTCCCACCTATGAGTGAGAACATGCAGTGTTTGGTTTTTTGTCCTTGCGATAGTTTGCTGAGAATGATGGTTTCCAGCTTCATCCATGTCCCTACAAAGGACATGAACTCATCATTTTTTATGGCTGCATAGTATTCCATGGTGTATATGTGCCACATTTTCTTAATCCAGTCTATCATTGTTGGACATCTGGGTTGGTTCCAAGTCTTTGCTATTGTGAATAGTGCCGCAATAAACATACGTGTGCATGTGTCTTTATAGCAGCATGATTTATAGTCCTTTGGGTATATACCCAGTAATGGGATGGCTGGATCAAATGGTATTTCTAGTTCTAGATCCCTGAGGAATGCCACACTGACTTCCACAATGGTTGAGCTAGTTTACAGTCCCACCAACAGTGTAAAAGTGTTCTAATTTCTCCACATCCTCTCCAGCACCTGTTGTTTCCTGACTTTTTAATGATCACCATTCTAACTGGTGTGAGATGGTATCTGATTGTGGTTTTGATTTGCATTTCTCTGATGGCCAGTGATGATGAGCATTTTTTCATGTGTCTGTTGGCTGCATAAATACACCAATAACAAACAATGAAATAAAAGAGAAGTGTCTGTTCATATTCTTCGCCCACTTGTTGATGGGGTTGTTTGTTTTTTTCTTGTAAATTTGTTTGAGTTCATTGTAGATTCTGGATATTAGCCCGTTGTCAGATGAATAGGTTGCAAAAATTTTCTCCCATTCTGTAGGTTGCCTGTTCACTCTGATGGTAGTTTCTTTTGCTGTGCAGAAGCTCTTTAGTTTAATTAGATCCCATTTGTCAATTTTGGCTTTTGTTGCCATTGCTTTTGGTGTTTTAGACATGAAGTCCTTGCCCATGCCTATGTCCTAAATGGTATTGCCTAGGTTTTCTTCTAGGGTTTTTATGGTTTTAGGTCTAACATTTAAGTCTTTAATCCATCTTGAATTAATTTTTGTATAAGATGTAAGGAAGGGATCCAGTTTCAGCTTTCTACATATGGCTAGCCAGTTTTCCTAGCACCATTTATTAAATAGGGAATCCTTTCCCTATTTCTGGCTTTTGTCAGATTTGTCAAAGATCAGATAGGTGTAGATATGGGGCATTATTTCTGAGGGCTCTGTTCTGTTCCATTGGTCTATATCTCTGTTTTGGTACCAGTACCATGCTGTTTTGGTTCCTGTAGCCTTGTAGTATAGTTTGAAGTCGGGTAGCATAATGCCTCCAGCTTTATTCTTTTGGCTTAGGATTGACTTGGCAATGCCGGCTCTTTTTTGGTTCCATACGAACTTTAATGTAGTTTTTTCCAATTCTGTGAAGAAAGTCATTGGTAGCTTGATGGGGATGGCACTGAATCTGTAAATTACCTTGGGCAGTATGGCCATTTTCACGATATGGATTCTTCCAACCCATGAGCATGGAATGTTCTTCCATTTGTTTGTATCCTCTTTTATTTCATTGAGCAGTGGTTTGTAGTTCTCCTTGGAGAGGTCCTTCACATCCCTTGTAAGTTGGATTCCTAGGTATTTTATTCTCTTTGAAGCAATTGTGAATGGGAGTTCACTCATGATTTGGCTCTCTGTTTGTTTGTTATTGGTGTATAAGAATGCTTGTGATTTTTGCATATTGATTTTGTTTCCTGAGACTTTGCTGAAGTTGCTTATCAGCTTGAGATTTTGGGCTGAGACGAAGGGGTTTTCTAGATATACAATCATGTCATCTGCACACAGGGACAATTTGACTTCCTTTTTTCCTAATTGAATACCCTTTATTTCCTTCTCCTGCCTGATTGCCCTGGCCAGAACTTCCAACACTAAGTTGAATAGGAGTGGTGAGAGAGGGCATCCCTGTCTTGTGCCAGTTTTCAAAGGGAATGCTTCCAGTTTTTGCCCATTCCGTATGATATTGGCTGTGGGTTTGTCAGAGATACCTTTTATTATTTTGAGATACGTCCCATCAATACCTAATGTATTGAGAGTTTTTAGCATGAAGCGTTGTTGAATTTTGTCAAAGGCCTTTTCTGCATCTATTGAGATAATCATGTGGTTTTTGTAGTTGGTTCTGTTTATATGCTGGATTACATTTATTGATTTGCATATGTTGAACCAGTCTTGCATCCCAGGGATGAAGCCCACTTGATCATGGTGGATAAGCTTTTTGATGTGCTGCTGGATTTGGTTTGCCAGTATTTCATTGAGGATTTTTGCATCGATGTTCATCAGGGATATTGGTGTAAAAATTCTCTTTTTTTGTTGTGTCTCTCCCAGGCTTTGGTATCAGGATGATGCTGGTCTCATAAAATGAGTTAGGGAGGATTCCCTCTTTTTCTATTGATTGGAATAGTTTCAGAAGGAATGGTACCAGCTCCTCCTTGTAACTCTGGTAGAATTCGGCTGTGAATTCATCTGGTCCTGGACTTTTTTTGGTTGGTAAGCTACTAATTATTGCCTCAATTTCAGAGCCTGTTATTGGTCTATTCAGAGATTCAACTTCTTCCTGGTTTAGTCTTGGGAGGGTGTATGTATGGAGGAATTCATAAGCAGTTCACATGATGCTCTCATTAAGCTTGAGGTGTCACCCTGGCCCCAGAGTTTAGCCCATTTGCATACCCTGCGTCCAGTAGTCACTTCTATGCCCAACATTTAACAATCTTGTCATTAATGACTCTTGCTAGATACAGTTTAAAGAAACAGCTATGATCATGCCCACAGTCCTTTGGATGGTGTCTACTCAGAAATTAATTTTCAGGCAGCCCCTGGCTAATTTCCCATTATATCAGCTAAAGGATTTGTCTCATTAACCACTCTCAAATATACACTGTAGTAGTTTGCAACGGTTGCCATAGTCAAACACCACAGACTGGGTAGCTTAAACAACATCAGTTTGTTATCTCACAGTTTTGGAGGCTAGAAGTCCAAGATCAAAGGGTCAGCAGGGTAGATTTCTTTTGAGACCTCTCTGTGGCTTGTAGATGGCTGCCTTCTCCCTTTGACCTTAAGTCATCTTCTTGCTTTGTGCATTTTGCTGGTGTCTCTTGTGTCTTAATATTTTTTTCTATAGGGGCATAAGTCAGCTTGGATTAGGACACAATCTCTTGGAGTCATTTTAGCTTAATCATCTGTTAAGAGGCCCCATCACCAAATATAGTCACATTCTGGGGTACTGCAGTTTAGGGCTTCAATATATGGGAAACAATATAAGGGACACAATTCGGTCCATGATACACACTTAGCACCTTGGGGTACTACCTGCACTGCTCCCAGCTCCTGGGGAAGTGGAGTTTTACTCTGCAGTCCAGGATCCCTGAAGCTAATAGGGGTCATGTGGCTCTGGGGTGGACACCAAGGGGCTTGCTAATGACAAGCTATTTGGGGGCAAGTGGGTAACATCTTTCAGGGAGTATCCTGATGCTGCTTTTGAAAATATACGCAATAAAAAATGATAAAGGGGATATCACCACCGATCCCACAGAAATAAAAACTACCATCAAAGAATACTATAAACACCTCTACACAAATAAACTAGAAAATCTAGAAGAAATCCTAGACATCATGTCCAAGTGGGGGTTGTACCAGTTTCAGAAAAACTCTAAAGAAATGAGCTATCTGCTTTATACCACTGTATCTGTCTTTGCATATATTCTTAGGAGATTAGTAAAATCTCTATCACTATTGAAATGCAGGCGAGCTTGTGGTATAGGTTAAAAGCAACAATTATAGTAACATGGAGATGGGAATGGAAACCGTCTTAACTGTGTGGTGTTGACTCATTAAATCAGCTTTTCCCTAGGCCCCACACTTGACTAGGTCCTAGAAGGTCAAATGCATTTGGGAAATGCTACATATTCTAATGTCCTCTTGCAGATTCACAGAGAATATTTGCACATTAAAAGAATTAAAGAGAGCTGTATTTTAAAACTCAAAGACAGTATTTCCCAAACCCTCATGATCAGAACCCCCTTTTTCTCCCCTACCTTTTGTTTCTCACATAGGACATTTTATAATTCCATGAAATGTACCTTAGGAAATACTACGTAAAATGAAAAGTTGATTAAATCGCTACAGATGTACTTTCCAAAGGTCACTGCTATATTGGTGTCACATGCATGAAGTGATAACATGCTGATAGGTTTTATGTATGCATTTTACCTTAATTCAGTAATTTTATTTCTATGAAGGTAAGATATGGATGCACATTCAAATACAAAAATTAGTTTCTACATGTAAGGTTAATTTTACACAGTATAAATTTCTAATTTACATTCATAATTTGTCCATTTGCAGATGCAAAATTTGGTACCAAAATAATCATGTAGGAAAGCAGTCCGATGCCGGCAAAATAAACTACTCTGGGTATAATTAGCCACCTGGCATTCAATAAGTGCAGTTGACTAACTGGCTGGCTTACAAGTGGAGGCTGGAACTATTTTACTCTGTTTCTTCCCTGATACCATTTGTGGAGAAAATTTTTTAGGCGTAATTTTAAGGGCAAAAATAGGAATATGAGGAAAACATATGAAATCTCCCAAAAGTAATTGCTTGGTCATCCAGGCTAGAGTGCAGTGGTGGAAACATGGCTCATTGCAGCCTTGACCTCCTGGGCTCAGGTGATTCTCCTGCCTCAGCCCCCCAAGTAGCTGGGACTACAGGCAAGTGCACCATGCCTGGCTCATTTTTGTATTTTATTGTAGAGACGGGGTTTTGCCATGTTGCTCAGGTTGGTCTCCAACTCCTGAGCTCAAGCGATCCTCCTTCCTCAGCCTTCCAAAGTTCTGGGATTACAGGTGTGAACCACCTTGCCCTAAAATAATTTAATGACTGGCAGAAACCTGTTTTGGCCTAAGCCATTTAAAAAACTTTCAAGTACAAACAACATATTTGCTATAGCATATTTATTCCATAATTTTGATTTTCCTTATCAGAAGAATATACAGTTTCTCCATATTTATCTGAAAGGGTTAGATATTTAACCTTGTTGAGGGGCACTTAAATGTAGTTCCATGATTTATTTTTGTGTTTATGTCTTTAATTTTAAGATCAGTTCATTACGATCGTTGATTGATTCCTGCCAGTGGCTTTGGAAAGCACATGCCTATTAAGTCAATAAAGGAACAATGCTAGGATGACCTGAATATAAATATTTAATTAGTTCAAATATAATCTTGGTGCGTCTCTCTTTCTTAGATCTGGATATGTCTGTGTTTACATAACCATGTAAAAGTGTCCAAAATATGCTTTTCAAAGTTATAGGCAGCTGGTTGTGTTCCCTAGTGGCACTCAGAATTCTCAGCTGTTCTGGGACTAAGCCAAGTGTAACCCTGAATTTGATTAGAAACATTAATATTAGAAAAACTGACTATGTGATTATGATCAACACTAGGCATTACCACAGACCTTGGACAACTCCAATGAGAAAGAAAAAGTCAATTGAATGAGACAGGAGTAAAAAGAATCAGAGTTAGGAAGCTCTTAATAGTCCACAGTTTTACCGAGTAGACATTAAGGCCTATACCCCTTATCCATTATGTGCAGAAATAACATTAATTCTATCCAGTGTATGTGAGGATATATAAAAATTTACTTAGATTTTGCATGAAGTCATAACAGACATAAAACACATATCAAAAATTAGAGACATTTCTTCCATATCATTTAGAATAGCTGAGAAGTCCGTATCATTTTCAATGCTACCAATGGATGACTGGAAGTAAGGAAAGAATTGGCAATTTGGACTTCACGCTACGGGTAAGAGGATTTTCAAAGGGGTTCGTTAATTTTAAAAAATGCTTACAATATTACCTCCACTGAAATATGTTTATAATTACTCAATCACTATTTTGTGGTTCCAGTGATTTTGAAATATGTAATATGCTTTATATTGGTGCCCTACTGTATGTAGACTCCACTCTGGCTGCTCATTGGAATGGCCCAGCAGGGCTGGGAGTCATGGCTCATACCTGTAATTCCAACACTTTGGGAGGTGGAGTCAGGCAGATCACTTCAACTCGGGAGTTCAAGAGCAGCCTGGGTAACGTGGCAAAAGCCCAACTCTACCAAAAATTACAAAAAAATTAGCCTGGTGTGCTAATGCGTGCCTGCGGTGCCAGCTACCTGGGAGGCTGAGGCAGGAGAATTGCCTGATCCTGGGAGGCAGAGGTTGCAGTGAGCCCAGGTGGTGCCACTGCACTCTAGCCTGGGTGGCAAAATGAGACCTTGTGTCAAAAAAAAAAAAAGGGAAAAAGAAAAAGAATGTCTCAGGGGCCTTTGAAAGAACACCCAGGTACTCCACTACCTCTGCCAGAATAACTAAACCCTCACAGAGGGTAAGCACCAGGCAGGCCTCTGCATTTTCCAAAGATCTGTCTACCCTGCCCTGTGATTCTGTGACCAGAGGGAATGTAGGACTGCTGGACTATAATTCTCAACATTAAAGAGTTATTCCATGCAGCCTCATGAATGCTAACCAATAATATTTATGTCTATTTGAGACACTGTTCATTAGAAAAAGCTAATACAGATTTTAAAAAATAAATGATGTGCTTGAGTGGATCACAAGGGAAAATCCTAAAATACCCCCAGTAATTGCCCTCATCAGTTTGCCCTAGATTAATTTTCAAAATTTGAAATGCATATGTTAATGTGATATAAATCTATGTAAATTATGTAACCACATAATTAGCATCTTGAGGTTCTTTGCTGAGTTTCTCTTAAGCTATAGCTGTGAAGCTAAAAATTCTAAAACTGGCTGCAGAGGGAGGATGGTTTCCAATTAGGGTGTTTTCTCTTCACTAAATCATTAAGAGCTCAGTTGATTTTAACAGCCTGTGGGTAAGAAAAGAGAAAAATGGTAATGTCCTCATTAGGGAATAATATGTTCATGCAAGAAAAGAATTAAGAATTCACAAAGATGAAAGAAAGAGAAATGGAAACGGTTTCTAAAGTATGATAGCTCTTTAGTGGAATTCTGTTCCATGCCATCACTTAAAGAGACGAAGAAGTTTTGGCTTCTTCATATATTTGATATTAATCCAAAGTGGTTCATTCTAATTCAGAATGTATCAACTCATTTAGATCTATAGAGATTCAAGGAAAAAATATGTATTCGAAGTAAAATATATTCTTTACAATGTATTCTTTTTTTGTACTAAATAACTGTCCAAATGTATTCATAGAGTGAGTTTACTTAGCTTTGACTTTGAGTCACTTAAAAGGGTACAGAGTTATTCCAAATTCCAAATATTGCTTATTAAGCTTTAGGCTTTTCTCTAATTTTTGGCTTCCTTTTTGGATCATATTTGCCCCAGCTACTTTGGGAGATTATGAAGCCTCACACAACCAACTGCAGATTTAACTATTTTAGAATATTATTTATCAGCTGAAAATAATTTTAGGCCAAAAATTCTTGAAACCAGAAATCTCTTTGAATGTGCCAGATTAATTTCAAGGATGATCTATTCATTGACAATGTTCTATAAAGGATTATGGGCTAATTAAATAACTCATCTGGTAGAAATCCTGGAATTCAGAGGAGACAGTTAATCCAACTTCAAAGAATATAAAAAAAAAGATAAACACGAGGAAATGGAAAATAAATGAACATAAAATGATGCCGTAGTTTCCTCCTATAAACTGGTCATGGTTCTTTTCAAATGTCACTTGGTGTCTTTTTCATATTTAGGATGAAAAGATAAGACAAAAGCAGAAAACACACTCAAGTAGTTAAGTTTCAATCATATTTAAAAGCAGAAGACTACAACAGAACGCTGATGTGGCAGAGTTTAAAAAAGACATGTGCCTCAAGACAGACGTGCAGTTAACAAAAGTTGTCCTTTGTTGTTTTGATTTTTTGGTTCTGTTTCATCCTGAAGGCTCAGGAAAGAAGAAAAGAATATTTATGAAAGGAAACAGATCCTACCCAATAATCTCTCAACAACCTTTATTACATTAAGACATCCTTGATGAAAGAGCCAAGTTGACAGCTCTGAGATATTTAGGAAGAAATTTGATCAGATTTGAGACTTACCACAACAGGCTTCCTACACAAGACGCAGAGTGAGCCCCAGGTCTCTCTGGAAATTACCGAAAAGATATTTTGAAAAGTATACAACCGTACATGTGCCGTTAGTGGCCCAGAAACATTAAGGAATACCTAGAAGATAGATGTGGATGGATAAATGTAATGCAAAAAGAAGAGGAAACGGTAGCTAAAGTTTCTGTAGTTAAAGAAATAACACTACCAAGAAGAAGCAAATCTTTGAGGAAAACTTAGAATAAGTAATAGAAAGACCAAGGTGAAAAATCCTCATTACTAATTTCAGAGAAAATCGAATTTGTTCAATAAACAGAATAGAACCTTAAAAATGGTCACTGTGTCTCAGAGAGACTCTGATCTAGAGGATATCACAGTAAAACATGTGAGAACAGGTTATTTGCTTATTTATTTATTCACCAATTTGACAAATGTGTATTAGTGTCTATCACGTGCCAGGCACCATTCTAGATGTCAGGGATAAAGGAGTAACCAAAACAGAAAAAAAATTTCTGCCCTCTTTAAAATTAAACAAGGGCATGATATCCACCAATTAATCAATAAGATGCGGTATATCATCAATACATAAAATATTATGGAGAAAAATAAAGCAGAGAATGGAGTAAGAGAGTGAATGGTAGGGTTGGAATCTTAAATAGAAGGGCCACAAAAGACGTCGCTGAGATCTGAATGAATTGGGGAAGCAAGTCACACACATACCTGGAGGAAGAGTATTCCAAGTGTAAGGGAGAAGTGCAAATGCCCTGGGGTGAGTGCGGTTGAAATAGAGTGAGGGAGAAGGTGATGTGTCAAAGACATGATAAAAGAAATAGTGGGGGTCCCTATCAAACAAGACTTAGTAGGCCATGGCAAAGACTTCAAATTTTATTCTGAATGAGATGGGAAGCCATTGGAGTATTTTAAGCAGAGGAATGCAATGATGTTACTTACATTAAAAAAAATCACTCTGAACTTCTTCTAGGTGGAGAACAGGTGCTGGGGACAGGGAGGGCAAGGGATATGATGAGTTAGGTTATTTTCATAGTCCAGTTGAAGGCCGGATGTGGTGGCTCGCACCTGTAATCTCAGCACTTTGGGAGGCCGAGGTGGGTGGATCACAAGGTCAGGAGCTCAAGATCATCCTGGCCAACATGGCGACAGCCCATTGCTACTAAAAATACAAAAATTAGCCAGGCATGGTGGCGTGCACCTGTAATCCCAGGTACTCAGGAGGCCGAGGCAGGAGAGTCGCTTGAACTCAGGAGGTGGAGGCTGCAGTGAGCCAAGATTGCGCCCCTGCACTCCAGCCTGAGTGACAGAGCAAGACTCTGTATCAGAAAATAAATAGATAAAAATTAAAACATAGTCCAGTTGAGGGGTGATATGACTTAGATCTGGACATTATAGATAAATAAACTTGGTGAGAAGTAATTGAATTCTGGCTAGGTGGAAGTTTGAATAAAGTGTGCTTGGAAATAAAAATATATGATTTCCTGAAACATACATATATACATTCATTTATACATACATCAGTGGATGGGCTGAATTTAAAAACTGGACAATTCATCACACTACTCAGAATGGAAAAAAAAAACAAAGATGAAATTATTAGTCTAGAAGGCAAAGTTAAGGAAACATCCCATTATAGTACCCAAAGACAAAAAGATTAAAATTTTAAAAAAACTTTAAAAGCCATAAAGGATAGATGCAGGGGATTAAAAATATATCCAATAGGAATTTTCAGTGAGGAAGAACAGGGAAAAGAGGAGGAGAAATAAGGAAGTAACAGAAAGAAAACTCTTGGAGATTAAAAAACGGAACAGGAATCTTCCAACTGGAATTTCAAATACTAAGCCAGGCTAACGAAAACAACAAAAAGCTTCTTGGACAGAGAACTCTAGAAAGAAAGCAAGGTCTCTTACAAAGGAATGAGAAAAGACTAGCATCAAACTTCTAACTGGAAACCCTAGGTATTATACGTTAAAAAAAAATTCAAAGTTCTGAGGGAAAAAAATATTTTGATTCTAGAATATCTTCATTCAGTCAAAATAACAATCAAATGTGAAGGCAAAACAAAACACGTTCAGACATGAAAATTATCATCTTGGGCACATGGATGAAAATATCGCTCTACAGTGCTTGTTAGGAACAATGAAAGGTCTGAGAGTTTACCCTACTTGCAGCTCAGTTAGTCTACCAGTTTCGGAGATGCTGGCAGAAGAAATGAGACTCCCAGTCAGAGACAAACGACTTCATTATTCACCGCACGGCAGGCAGCATGAGCTTCCTGTTTGCATTGGTACCTTTGTGCCTCCATAGGGGAGACGCAGGGCTGCCCAGGCCGGTGCTGTGTTTATAGTGGGTCTGCATTCACAGTCAAGGATCCCTGAGTTTAGGAAACCCCCAGTCTTAAGAATGCTGCCAGTAAACCCAGCCAACTTTTCCTATGGAGGAAGAAGCTATCTTTATTATCCTGGTCAGGAATCAAACTTGCTCTCTGCCTCAGAGGAAGACACTAATCTTGCTGTACAAATGTCCTTGAAAAGAGAGTCTTGGACAACACATGGAGAATTGCCTCCCACCCCTCCAACAATATTCTAGCAAGATAAAGGAAGAATCCAAGAAAGAGGACAATACAGGATACACTTATGTAAAAATTAGTTACAGTTGAATACGACCAGGAGAAATGTATAACATTAGAAAGAAAATAAAATGGAATTGCTATGAGATGGTTGGAAGACACGCCCTTGACCAGCAGAGTTTAAGTTGCGTAGCATTACGTTTACATTTCATTCTATCTGGCTTATGGATGGAACGACATTCTAATTCTATAATGAATAAAGTTTGAATGACTTTTTAATGTGATAAATAATATTTATTTGGTTTGCTTATTCATTTTTTTTTAAAGATTCAACCTTCAGGCCAAGTCTGGAAGTTCTAATTATAAAACACAATTGCAGCATTACAAACTTAAACTTCCACAGCCAGATGTGACATAATAAAAAGGATAAAACTTAACTTCCCACCACAAAAAAAAACTAGACAAAAAGGTATGAAATAATTGTTTCAGACACTGACCAGCAGGCAGCCCAGGAATATGATCTCTAAAAAAGGGAAAACAAAGGAAGCCCTATGATAGTCCCATATTTCTGCAAGCAATTTCCCAAATAAGGCATAGGTAGGGGAATTCCAAACAGGGCCCAGTAGCCTCAGTGGGTTGAGGAGACGGAGATCAGGGTTAGGAGAGGTTGAGGTAGTCAGAGTTTGAAGGGCAGAGACACAGAAAAGAACAGAGTGATAGTGAAGTGAAATTTCAGAAATCTGTGCACTTAATGCTGCAGTCTTTGCTGACTATCGGGCCATGCCTGCATAGAATACCTCTCTACAAAGCAGTGCAAAAAATGACTAGGTGAGCTGAACATTTCCAAGATCTTACATCAGAGAGAAGTTCTAGATCAGAAAGACCAGAATGGAGAGTACTCAGTGATCCCTCAGGACATTTAGTAAAGACCTCAGATGGGTCACTTGTTGGCAGTAACAGAAAGGCTGCACTATTCCTGGAGTAAAGAATACTGCATGCTTCTGCTACCAAAAGCTTAAAAAGCAGTCCCTGAAGGATCAACTGCCATGCATGGAAGTTAACTGCATGCCAGAACACAGTTCAGCTCTCTTAAAAGGAAAACAATACAATTTAGAGACTTAATAAAAATGTGCAACCTCTAGAGTTACTAGATATACCAAGAAGCAGGAAAATGCAACACATTACCAGAAGAAAAATCAGAAAATAGAAACAGACCCAGAGATTATTGCATTGATAGAGTTACCATACAAGGACATTAAAATAAATTTTATTACTGTGTACAAGTATTTAAAAAAATACATTCACATCAAAGAGAGAAATGAGAGACAAAGTAGAACAGAATGGACCTTCTGGAGATGAATGCTACAATATCTGAAACAACAAGATAGCTGGATAACATTAATAGCAGATTAGACACTGAAGAAGAAAAGATCAATGAACTTGAAGGAATAGTGATAGAATCTATCCAGAATGTGGCCCATAGAGTGGGGAAAATTCTGAAAAAAAAAAAAGAGAAGAGCCTCAATGACCTGTGAGACGATATTCAATGTCTAACCATGTATACCTGGTGTTCCAAAAATAGAAAAGAAGAGGAAGCAGAAAAAAATTTGAGGAAACAATGACCAGAAAATTTCCATATTTGTTGAAAACTTTAAACTCATAGATGCAGTCTGTCTCAAATAGATTAAATACAGTGTCCTTTCTCTCTCTCTGTTTCTCTCTCTGCCTGTAACACATGTACACCCCGAGTCATTTCATAATCGAATGACTGAAAATCAGTGGTAAAGAAAAAAAATCTTAAAAGCAGAGATAGTTATATCAGCATTAAAAGGAGACATGGAAGAATTTCTTAGAACCTTGAAATAGAAAAGGCCTTTCTACATATGACACGAAATTCAGAAACAATTAAAAAAAGGTTGAAAAATTGAAAATACTCAGTTCTGTGAAAATGATACCATGTTTGCAAATGGTTTCATTTTTCTCCTGGGTGTGAAGAGGACTATATTTCCCACCTCTCTGACAATTTAGGCCAGTGGAATATGGACTGAATTGACATACACCATTTCTAGGACTGGCCCATAAAAGTCTCCCATGCACGATCACAGTCCTCTCCTCTTTCTCCTTTTACAATAAACTTGGAGGTTTCCTGTTGATAATGGCAGTGTCACAGATGGAAGGAGCCTGGCTTTTAAATGACTAGAAGGTTCAGAGTCCTTATCAGTGCCCCCCTCCCCTCCTAGCAAACAGTATTGACTATAATGAGAGTAAGCAATAAATTTTATTGTACTAAGCTAAATGAACTATTCAGATCGTATGTTAACAGCAGCTAGCATTTTTTTTTTGCTTTCTCCTGAGACAGAGTCTTGCTCTGTTGCTCAGGCTGGAATGCAGTGGTGCGATCTCAGTTCACTGCAACCTCTGCCTCCCAGGTTCAATCAATTCTCTTGCCTCAGCTTCCCAAATAGCTGGGATTACAGGTGGAAGCCACCACGCCCGGATTTTTTTTTTTTTTTTTTTTTGTATTTTTAGTAGAGACGAGGTTTCACCATGTTGGCCAGGCTGGTCTCAAACTCTTGACCTTGTGATCCGCCCGCCTTGGCCTCCCAAAGTGCTGGGATCACAGGCGTGAGCCACCGCACCTGGCCAACAGCAGCTAGCATTTCTTACCCTGACAAACATGCATAATATTTTTAAACTTCTACATGGCAAAAGGAAGATACAGATTGTAAAAATGTGCAATATATATCTCAAAGAGCTGAAAAATCAGTAAGAAAAAACCAACAACACAATAGAAAAACAGGCAAAAGTTATAAACAAAAAGTTTGCAGGAAAAAATGCAAATAGCATTTAAACACACCAGGAGATTCTCAACCTCACTCATCATGAAATAAATGCAAATTAAAATTGTATTGTGGCTTATATTTTTTAAAGACAAGGTAAAGCTCATTTTTAACTGAAACTTAAATACATTTAAAATAATAATTTATAAATTTCAAAAATAAATAAAAATGTCCCTCCAAAATATAAATATGTACTTAGACATATGTTATTACTCTAATATAAAGTCATATCAGGTGAAGTTAACATTGTAAAGTGTTATTTAAGAAATTAAATAACATTAAAATTAGAAGCATGTAATTAATCTTGAAAGCATTTTAATGCAAATATATTATTGAATCTTTTAATGTATGATCTTAAGAAAGAAAGTGAATCACAGCACAACTGTTGAGTCATCAGTGGTATATTAAGCAAATGTGTTCAGCTGCTGAAAAAGCTCTTTCTAACCTCATACCAGTCTTGGGATGGTGAGCAAGCAGCATTCCAGATATCTTCTATGAACACCATCACCTTCAAACACTTCTATCCTGTTAACATACAGGAGATATTTTTCAACAACTTTTTTTTTTTTTGATAGCAGAGACCACTATATTTTCATGAGTAGGAAACTGCAGTCCAACTCTGATTCATCTTTGATTTATTTAATTCCATCAACTAGGGATGGAATTTCCAATATATTATCAGCCACAGCAGTTTCAACATTGCCTCATTGGTGATTCAATTCTTTGGAAGTCTTTGAACTAGAGTGAGGCTTACGCTTGCAATAGAAGCTTTGTAACATCGTATCAGACAATTTTCTGGGGCTCATGAGGCCTCAGTCCTATCTCAACTTGCACAGCATATACTCTTTTTTTGAGGGGGGATACGAATTCACATAATTATGTGATTCTGAATTTAGAATGATTCACAAAAATAATGTTTTTTTGTCATCCCATACCATATTTTACTACTTTAAAAGCACAGTATGCTGGAAAATGGGATTAGAAAAGCCTAGCATTATAACTTCTTTCATTTTCATATTCTGTAAATTGGCAGTAATAACTCATAGCTTTTGTGGGAGGATTACAGAGAGGATGAAAATAAAATATCTGGTGTATAGAAGGTACTCAATTCATCTTAGTTTGGTTTGTTTTTCTATTTTTTAAATAAAGATAGCAGTACTTCTATAGGATGAATTGAGGTGGTACAAAAGAAAGGTGGAATTTTAGTCATGCTGGATGCGTACTTCGATCAACAGAGTTCCCTGCTGAAAACAACACTGTTTTAAGAGGGTCTTGTCAGCTGCGTTGAGACTTTCTTCAGTAATGTGTAATATCAATAGAATTGCCCCAGCTGGGCTCAGTGGATCACACCTGTAGTCCCAGCTACTCGGGAAGCTAAGGTGGGAGGATCACTTGAGCCCAAGAGTTGGAGTCCAGCCTGAGCAACATAGTGAGACTCCATTTCTTTTTTTTTTTTTTTTTGAGACGGAGTCTGGCTCTGTCGCCCAGGCTGGAGTGCAGTGGCGCAATCTCGGCTCACTGCAATCTCCACCTCCCGGGTTCACGCCATTCTCCTGCCTCAGCCTCTCCAGTAGCTGGGACTACAGGCGCCCGCCACTACGCCTGGCTAATTTTTTTGTATTTTTAGTAGAGACGGGGTTTCACCATGTTAGCCAGGATGGTCTCGATCTCCTGACCTCGTGATCCGCCCACCTTGGCCTCCCAAAGTGCTGGGATTACAGGCATGAGCCACCGTGCCAGGCCTGTGAGACTCCATTTCTAAAAAAATAAAAAATA
The DNA here is from genome assembly GCF_028878055.3 of Symphalangus syndactylus. NCBI lineage: Eukaryota > Metazoa > Chordata > Mammalia > Primates > Hylobatidae > Symphalangus > Symphalangus syndactylus. Next base: position 72,585,474 of record NC_072423.2, on the reverse strand, counting down.
AAATAAAAGTGTCCCAATAGCAAAGAAAAGGGAGGCAGTTTAAGTCAGAATTTAGTGGTGTTAAAGCTAGGAGTCAAGTTCTCATCATGGTTTTATATAATTGGAGTGATTTTGGTTGCAGGGATCATCTTACTAAAAAAAAAAAAAATAAAAAAATAAAAAAATAAAAAAAAATAAAATGGTATTAATCATGACACTTGCCAAATCTCATTCTCTCTCTGTCTCTGTCTCTCTTTGCCTCTCTGTCTTTCTTTCCCTCTCTCTTTCTCTCTCTCTCTCTCTCAGACACACACACACACACATGCTCTAGTGTAAAGACAATTGCTAAATTCATGGAAGGATTTTGAGAAAAGTTAACATATAAGCATAGTTCTTAATATCATATTTATCAGGAATTATTTCCAAAGATTAAAGAAAAGACAATTTACCATCAGCTCATGGCCTGATTCAGGACAGACTTTCCAAGCATTTGGAATCAAACTTGACTGTAAGACCAAAGTAGTTTCAAAAACTTGGCTCTCTTGAATTATCATAGCTACAAGCTTGTTCTCACACTGAGACCCTCAACCGCCATCTTACATTCTATCACAGCTCTAGTAAACAGCACTCCCCACGGCTCACCATATAACTCCCACAGTGTGCTGGTTAGGAAAGAACACCCAAGGCCTGGCAGAATGACAGCAAACACTTCGCCTGTTTTCCCCAACACTCCAGGGATGAATAGCTGCTCTCAAGGTCAGATCTCATTAATAATTACATATTTTAAAAAATTTAAGCAAAGATTTTTTCTGCATGACCTTTAATAAAAGGGCACATAAGTGATAAAAGCAGGGCATCCTAATAACTCAGAGAGCCACAGGATACAGCCCAGAACCTGCAAAGGACCCAGCTCGTCATGGTCAGTTGACATAATGTTCTGAGTAGAGGAATGTCTTGTTTCAAGCAGTCAAACAGTGGCGGAGTTCAGAATACATGCTATGAAAAATTCCCCTAGTCACAGAGCAGTCCTAAGGAAATTTCAGATCACTTGTCCTGCCACACCTCCATCTATTTTTGTCCAGCTGCACTCGTGGTAACTATGCCACTGGAAACCCCCCGTGTCCTCAGCTATCTCTGCCATGGCTCCTCTGCTGGCAGCTAGAAGCTTCTGGAAGGAATGTGCCGAGGTCCATTGGAATATCTACTGACAGTATGTTTCTTGTTACTAGAGTCCCAACTCTCAAATCAATGAGTCAGGGTGAAAAATCTTAGACAGGGCAACATACTTCTCAATTGTCATATAAGTCTTTGACCTCAAATGCTTCACAAGGGAATCTGTAGGAATTGGAGGGGTTACTAGCTGATATATTCCCACAGAAATGAGTACTTGAATGTTTTGACAAGAGAGGATCTGTAAATGCCTTCTACTTTGTTGCAAATTTATTTTCCCTTTTTTTCTTTTCTTTTTATTTCTTTTTTGTTTGTTTTTTGGCTGGTTGAAGGCTGCTTGTCTCTCTTCTGGGGGCTCAGGGTACGATCATAATGGGTATGATTTTTATTTTTTAAATATAAAATTATAATATTGAATTTGCTTTACATTGAATATCTTTTTTCTTTTCTAACATTGGATGCATCAATGTATAACTTTATATTATTTTCATATACATTTCAGACAATGTAGCTCAAGAGATATGTGGGAGGTGATAGTGATGTTTTTACGTTTGTCCGAAGAAAGATTGAATGAGAAACCTTGATGTGGTCCATATCCTCATTTTATTGGCAGGTCAAAGCGCATGTTACTTGAGAGGTAGAGGCGCCCATGGTAAAGAACAGTGACCCAGGGAGAAGCTATCTGGAGTTTGATACCGTGACGATGGTACCTGCCTCCGAGTTGTTTGAGAGTGGCAGCTGAGAAAGCATTTGGGAAAACACATGGTGCCGGGGTCTGATAGCCGTGAAAACTCAATATACATGCTTCCATTCACTATTCAACACCACACAAGGAAGTATAGGTGAGTGAGAATTGAAACCCATATCTACACAGAAGACCTGGGAGATGACCTGAATATTTGCAGAGTCTGAAACATAAACTAGAAATGTTCTCTTGACGACATCTCAAGTTCTTGTGTTTTGTCACCCTTGGCTTTTTACTCTGTAAACAGAAAAATACTCAGTTATTTGAACTTTCTTGTTGCTGAGACTCTAGATAATTAAAGTTTCATATATCTGTCTGGAAAGATAGACATCAGGTACCCTGTTACATGGTGCTTTACTTGATGGCTATGTGTTTAGTAACATCAAAAGCATGTTTATTAGGCAGGGAAAGGAGAGGCTGGATTGATGTTGGAGTCAGACATCGCTCTCCAATCTCCTCAGAAGGGTGCGGTGGTTTAAGTGTGGCTCAGAGAGTCACTGGAATTTGGAAACTCCCAAATTAAAGTAATAAGTATGTTGGGATTCAAATTTAGGCTGAAGAGACAGGTTTGTCTGAGAAAACTCAACACCCTATGATATCTATAATTCTGCTCTTCGATATCATTTCATTCTTCAGTTTCATAAGGAGTCTACGAAAATTCACTCTCGTCAAATAAAAAGATTTTAAAAACAAGACTGTATCTTAAAACTGTCTGCAAGCGTTACCAGAACTGGTGGTTCCGAACACTGGAGTTGAATTTCTGCCAGAGTTTCTGTTGTTAATTTCCACTGTTAGGTTTACAATTTTGTTCTAGAGGCCTGTTCTGGCCCAAACCTGACCAACAGGTTCCCAATTATGTGTAAATTGAAAATGTGAAGGAGAAACAGCAGGCCATGATTTAGTACACATTTTCATGCTAAAACCAAACCAAACCAAAACAATGCTAGAGATTGCAGAAACAGAGTGTCTGTCTAGGAACGCTGGGATACTTGTGTTTAAATGCAGGCAAGCAGACATGTCACACATGATTCCCGTCCACCATCTCCATCCAGAGAGCCTGTGGTGAAGATCATCCCATAAATCAGAAATGGAGGATTTCGAGGCTGATGTGTTTCTCAGAGCCCTTTTGCTGATTTAGATATGGGTTCTGTCTCTCTCCAGTTAAACACTTTCTATTCTCCATTTCAGGATTTGGGGAGATTAGGATTTGGTGTCTTACCAGGTTCAGTATTGTGTACATGCTACTGCTGCTGCTGGTCACTCTACATTTAAGCCTTCTCACAATTCCTTTGATTAGAATTCAGACGGCTTTTGTAGCCATAAAAAAGAACTGAAATCATGTCCTCTGCAGAAACATGGATGGAGCTGGAGGACGTTAGCCTAAGTGCACTAACTCAGTCAGAAACAGAAAACCAAATACCACGTGTTCTCACTGGAAAGTGGGAGCTGAATAACGGGTACACATGGACATAAAGATGGAAATAACAGACACTGGGACTCCAAAGGGAGGAAGTTGGGTGGGAAGGTGAAGGCTGAGAAATTACCTCTTGGATACAATATTCATTATTTGAGTAACAGATATGTAACAAGCCTAATCCCAACCAATGCAATACACTCGTGACAGACATGCATATTTACCCCCTGAATCTAAAAAGAGATAATTTTTTTAATATCTAAAAAATATTCATATAGCTTTTGATTTAAAATAAACAAATATCCGATCAAATTACTTTTCTTCATTTTTATTTGTTTGCTGTCTCCTGCTTTGTTGAGGCCCAAAAGAAATGAGTTTGGACTGTTTATTTTTTTATTACAGCCTCTGCCCCATTTATACAAAGTGGCCCTCCTAGGCCTGTTCTTTTTTTCTAATTTTTCTCTAAGAAAAATGAAGCACGTCGTGCCAAGAAAAATATTTCCTTTACTGAACATCTTCCAAGAATCTGAGTTTTTGCTTCTAGCTTCTAAATTATACTTCAGAATCTCAGGAAGCCTCCACATTCTATCTCAACCTTCCATTTGGAAACCTTAGTGCCTTTATCTTTGCTGGAGCAGCAGTTTCCAAATGTCAAGTACAGTTTATTTCATTTTAAGTAAAGGATTTCAAGTTAATATCTTTTTTTCAAATCTTTATATCTCTTGGCCAAAACTATAGCTCTCCCTTGAATGATTCTTAGATGTGAGTAAGCCTTTTCCCAGGCTTATCATGTAATTACTGACCCCAAAGAACTCTTCCCCGCTCTGCCTTCCCCCACCTCTTTATTCGTCAGAGCTGAAATATCACAGTCGCTAGAATTCCATTCGGTTGATAACATTTGCTCCTAGTGGGTGTTTACCACATGATGATCAAATATTATTGCCAATAGAACTCGATGACCTTGAAAAGGTTTGCAAATCTAGCTTCAGTATTTGAAATTCAAAAAGAGACAAATTCATGGATCCTTCTAGAAGGACATAACCTTCTCCTTCGCCAGCACGTTTTCTGTGTGTTTGGCTAGCAATGGCAAGAGCTCCCACAGAAAAGGGAGAGATGAAGGAGGGAAGATGGAAAACCCTCAAAAAAAAAAAAAGACAGAGGACTAATGGGCAAATATCCAAGAAATGAGACAACTGTTGGAAAAAGGCAGTCGAACTTTGAGGATTAATCATTCCTTGTCCTTATTTACATATTGCTCATTCTTTGCTTTGAGCCCGGAGGAGGCTAATGTAGATGAAATAAGATACCTTCCTTAGCACTTCTGTCCTGGTGACATTCCTATGATCTTCTTGTGGAGTGTGGACACTGCTCCTCCCCTGTGCTGTCACTGTGGGCACAGCCACAACGCTTCAGGACCTGCACCTTTATACCTGATGCTATTGCAGATGGCACATCTAAAGGATGTCCCTTTAAATTTACCCCCTTTAAAATAAGTCTCCACTGGCCGGGCACGGTGGCTCACACCTGTAATCCCAGCACTTTGGGAGGCCGAGGCGGATGGATCACCTGAGGTGAGGAGTTCGAGACCAGCCTGACCAACATGGAGAAACCCCATCTCTACTAAAAATACACAAAATTATCCGGGCGTGGTGGCACATGCCTGTAGTCCCAGCTACTCGGGAGGCTGAGGCAGGAGAACCGTTTTGAACCCGGGAGGTGGAGGTTGTGGTGAGCTGAGATCATGCTATTGCACTCCAGCCTGGGCAACAATAGTGAAACTGTCTCAAATAATAATAATAATGATAAAGTCTCCACTTTCCAGTGGATTGTTAGAACATAGCTGGAAGGATAGATCCTCTGTGCTTGACATTCCTGAGGCTGAGCTCTCTGCCTATTGTCCTGTTTTGGTTTCTGTAGTGTGTGCTTCTCAAATTTAGTTACATGACCTCTGGGATATGAAGCAGTCCACAGGATAAATGGCATCAATTTTCCTCAAAAATGTGGGAGGGTGGGGGAGAAATTAAAGCAATATAACTTGTAACTTAAAAATGTTTCTGTAATAAAAAGCACAGTGGTTATATTTTCAGGTGGAATGCAGAATTCCCACTTTCTGTAATAGAACACAGGCTGCAAGGATGACAATAATGTTCAGGGGGTTTGCTTCGAGAGGCTTTTCTGATGACTTTGGCAAAAATATTTCAGTGACACTGACTTAAATCAGCATGGCTAAATGCATATCTTTAGTTATACTTATCTATTAATGGGTGGCAGGTTAAATAACTCTTTTTAAAAAAAGTTGTGATCACAAAGGAGGGAAAAGGGTTTGACGCTGGAGGAGCTGATGTTTCTAGAGGCTGATGGGTGAGAGAGATCCACTGAGAACTGTGGGGAGAGAAGAGTTGTTCAAAGAATAGAACTTTGAGAGTAATTTTCATTAAAAGAAAAAATCTACACTCTCAAATCCCAGGAGCTGTTCCAGTGAAATGAGGTCTTATTCCTTTTCATGTACAGTTTCTGGTGGTCTCTGCTCTGCTCTATTTTTATCATTATTTTACTTAATTGGATGTGTTAAAACATTTTCTAATACTTTTTGGCTAAATGTACAATTGTAAATGGTTTATTGAATTCCTTTGTGATCTCAGGGCCAATTTCTTTTCTCTTCATGGAACACATTGTTGAAATTAAATGTCAATTGAAAGTACGATCCAATTTACAAAGATTTATACTAGATTTCCGCAGAAATTTTATTTGCATTAAGCAAGGTGGCCAAGAGATGCCTGGGGCTTTCCTCTGTGGCTGCTCCCCCCTCCCACATGGAGATGCAGGGCTGCATAGGGAACAAAGGAAGACAGGACACTCTGCCCCTCCGTGTCTCAAAGTTCTCTTAGGTGGTGTGATTTGAGACGTACCAGGATTTAGGGGCAGCCTGTGACCCTAGTTCCTCTCCTGCTGATGCCTCATTCATTCCTTGAAGCTTCAATCAATCCTCTTAAAAAGAAAAGGAAATGAAAAAATTTATTAACATAAATGTTTGGAATATATGTGGACTTTGGTGTTATTGACAAATATGGTTTCTATTTCTGATACACCACTTGTAGCAAAGACTTTGTACAAGTTGCCTAATCACTTTGGATGAAAATAAAGACTCAGGCTGAGACAGGACTGAATGGTCGTTCTCACCAGGCTCCTGATAAAGGCTGTGTCGTTCTCTAGATATGAAAATAGAGAAGTTTATCAGGCTCTCTTTTTTTTCTGCCATTATAGAATCACATACTGTTCAGTGGAAGAGGAGGATGAGTAGGAGGAAAGGAACTGGCCCAAAGGCTACGGAAGGATTCAGAAAAGACTTGCAGAGACTAATATCTCAGGTGTGAAGCTTGAGCTGAAATTTCCATTAAAAGTTTCCATTGAGCACTGACCATGCCAATACTTCATATAGTAGTTTATTGATTCCTCACAGGAACACGATACAATAGATATTGTCATGATCATCCCAGCTTTCCAGATGGAGAAATGGAGGCTTCATGAGTTGAACTGGCGTGTCTAAAGTCAGCCTGCTCATAAATGGCGAAGCTGTGAATTCAAATCAGACAAGCAGGTGTCTGAGCTTCTGGCTGCCCTGCTGCCATGCTGGACAATGACTGGCCACCCCAAAGTGCCTTCAGTCCCCCTGCAACTGGTTGGCTCAGCAATGGCAGGTGGCCATTTTTGTCTATGTCCAGTGAAATCCATGAACTGATGTCCAAAGACAGGAAGACAGACGAGGAGATGGAAGGATGCGAGGGCAGAAGGCATGACATGGATGAGGCAAGAATAGCTGAAGCGAGAGATCTTGGGACCAGCTGGGGACCTGTTCAGTGTAAGGATCAAGTAGAGTCATAGAGTCATGGGACCCAGCCACGGGAAGGAGCAGGCTGAGGTTCACATTGGCACCTTGGCCCTGATTTGGTCAGAGTTCCTGCAGGCCTGAAATAGAGGGGGAAAGGAAGCCTCCATCTGTCAGAAGCGCTTCCACGGTGGAACTGTAAGCAGCCTCAGGTTTCCTCCTGGCTTCTCTAGTGTTTTCTTAGCACAGACTGCCAATTTTAGCTGTTAAGGAAAATGTATTTTTTTTGTAATGGAAGGACTTAGATTCTTATTCTTTCTAAAGGGTTTTGTTCATCATTTGTGATATTCCTGAACATGCTTAGCCTTTTATTTTATACAAAACTCACCCTCTCGCATACATGGAACATTAAAATTGTTATAACAGATTATAGATGGGTGTTTTGTTTGTTCTAATGTGTAGTAAGAAATGCATTGGGATGGTGCATTACTTTATTATGATGTAGCCACATCACATAACATTAAATGTTGGAAAATAAGGGAAATATTAATAACTTCAAGTTACTAGTATAAAGACTGTTATAATTTTGGTCTTTTCCTTTCAGTCTATTTTTTTCATATACGTGTCATCACAGTATTTGCATAATTTTACGCTTCTCCTTTTTTCACTTATTATGTTGAAAGTATGGTTGCATTTGGATACATAGTCCTCATGTTATCATTCAAAAATGCTTAATATAGCATTAAGCAGCTACAGCTTTTTCTTAACTATTGTATTATTGGAAATTAAGTGGTAAGGCAAATTTTGATTAATAATATTTGTGGCATTAAAAAAAGACATTGTGACTTTAAGGTAGAAAGCAAAAAATTCTTTGTTAGCTATACTAGACAGCTGGTACAGAAATGCTTGTGAAAATAAAACCATGGAATCCTTCTATGGTAACTACTGTTTTTCTTTCACAAGTCACTAGAAGTTACAAACAGCTTGTATTTATTGATCACCTACTATGTGTTTGGCAGTAGTTAAGTGCTTTACAATATTAGCTAATTCATTTTATCCCCACCCTATTTAAGGAAGGCCCTGTTTACAGCCCTGTATCGATACACATAGATAACACCTCTGAGACACAGAAGGCTGAGTTATTTGCTCTAGTCTATTCAGCTAATAGATGACAGAGTAGGGACCCAAACTTACGCTGCCTGACTCCACAGTTTATGTTCTTACCACCATGTTTTTCTTTTATTCTATATTATTTTTTCAATTGACAAATAAAAATTATGTATATATATTTATGGAGTACAACATGACATTTTGGTAGATGTACACATTGTGGAATGGTTAACTCAAGGCATTGGATATAAGCATTACCTCAGATACTTATCATTTTTTTTTTTTTTTGCAGTAAGAACACTTAATGTCTTCTCTTCAGAAATTTTCGAGGTAACGATACATAATGTGTTCCTATTTTTTTGCAGTCAAATGAAGTGCAATAGATCTCTTGAACTTATTCCTCCTGCCTACCTGAAATGCTGTGTCCTTAGATCAACATCTCCGAACCTCCCCACCCCAAACCTCTGGTAGCCACCATTTTGTCCTCTTTTCCTATGAGTTTGACTTTTTTATACTCTGTATATAAGTTGGGTTATGTGGTATTTGTCTTTTTGTACCTGGCTTATTTTACTTAACATGATATCCTCCAGGCTTATCCATGTTGTCACAAATGACAAAATTTCTTTCTTTTTTAAGGTTGAATAGTATTCCATTGTGTATATACAGCACATTTTCTTTATCCATTTGTCCACTGATGGGCACTTAAGTTAATTCCATATCCGGGCTATTGTAAATAGTGCTGCGATGAATGTGGGAGTGCAGGCATCTCTTTGATATACTGATTTCCTTTCCTTTGGATAAATACCCAAGTAGGTGGATTGCTGGATAGTATGGTAATTCTATTTTTACTTTTTTGAGAAACTTCCATGCAGTTTTTCATAATGCTCTGCTAATTTACATTTTCACCAACAGGGTACAAGGGTTCCTTTTTCTCCACATTCTCTCCAACATTTGTCACCTTCCATCTATTTGATAACAGCCATTCCGACAGATGTGAGGTAACATCTCATTGTGGTTTTTTGTTGTTGTCATTGTTGTTGTTGCTTGTTTGTTTGTTTGTTTTTTTGAGATGGGGTCTTGCTTGCCAGGCTGGAGTGCAGTGGCACGATCTTGGCTCACTGCAACCTCTGCTTCCTGGGTTCAAGCGATTGCCCTGCCTCGGCATTTTGAGTAGCTGAGACTACAGGTGCTCACCACCACACCCGGCTAATTTTTTGTATTTTAGTAGAGACGGAGTTTCACTACGTTGGCCAGGCTGGTCTCAATCTCCTGACCTCGTGATCCACTGGCCTTGGCCTCCCAAAGTGCCCCAAAGTGCTGGGATTACAGGTGTGAGCCACCATGCCCGGCCCTCATTGTGGTTTTAATTTGCGTTTTCCTGTTCATTAGTGATGTTGAGCATTTTTTCATATACCTGTTGGCCATTTGCGTGTCTTTTTTTGAGAAATGTCTGTTTAGGCTCTTTGTCTATTTTAATATCATGTTATTTGTCTTCTTTTTTTTTTTTTTGAGACGGAGTCTTGCTGTGTCACCCAGGCTGGAGTGCAGCGGTCTGATCTCGGCTCACTGCAAGCTCCGCCTCCTGGGTTCACGCCATTCTCCTGCCTCAGCGTCTCCGAGTAGCTGGGACTACAGGCGCCCACCACCACGCCCCGCTAATTTTTTGTATTTTTAGTAGAGACGGGGTTTCACCGTGGTCTCAATCTCCTGACCTCGTGATCCACCTGCCTCGGCCTCCCAAAGTGCTAGGATTACAAGCGTGAGCCACCGCACCCGGCCGTTATTTGTCTTCTTACTATTGAGTTGTCTGAGTTCTTTATATGTTTTGGGTATTAGTCTCTTATCAGATGCATGGTTTGCAAATATATTCTCCCATTCTATGGGTTATCTCTTCACTCTGTTGATGGTTTCCTTTGCTGTATGGAAGCTTTCTAGTTTGATTTGATCCTATTTGTCTATTTTTGCCTTTGTTGCCTGTGCTTCTGGTATCATATCCAAAAAATCTTTGCCTAGACCAATATCATGGAGCTTTCCCCATATGTTTTCTTCTAGTAGTTTTACAGCTTCACTTCTTACATTTAAGTCTTTAATTCACTTTGAATTGATTTTTGTATATGGTGTGAAATTAGGATCTAATTTCACTCTTCTGCATGTGAATATCCAGTTTTCCCAGGAATATTTGTTGAAGAGACTGTCTTTTGCCCAATTCTGTGTTCTTATTGCCATCTTTGTCAAAAACCAATTGGCCATGAGTATGTGGATTTATTTCTGGGCTCTCTATTCTGTCCCATTGGTTTATGTGCCTGTTTTTATGCCATCACCATGCAGTTTTGGCTAACATAGCTTTGTAGTATATTTTCAATACATGTCATATGATGCTTCCAGGTTTGTTCTTTTTGCTAAGGATTGCTTTGGCTATTTGGAGTCTTTTGAGGTTCCATACAAATTTTAGGATTGTTCTTCTGTTTCTGTGAAAAATGTTGATTTTGTATCCTGCGACTTTACTGAGTTTGTTATTAGTTCCAACACCGTGTTTTTAAATTGGCAGAAAACCTGTGCACATTTTTAGAAAGAGCTTGACTTGGCAGGTTACACAGATCTGGATCCAGTTTTGACTCTGCTTCTTATCAGTTGTGAGTGCTTCAGCAAGTTACTAAAGCTCTATGAACTTGAGTTTCTTTAGCCACAAAATAAAATTAAATTAATAAAGGTGCTGTAAGGTATCAGTGAAATAATATAAGTAAAGTCCTTGGCACAGTAGTAGATGCCCAACCGATGTTAGTCCCCACCTCTTCCCTGATTACCAATCTGATCAGCAGCGTGAGAAGGAGCGAGAGGACATTTCCCAAAGCTGATAATAGATGCTAAAGAAGCCTAAGCTTGGCCAGAGGTTGACACCATGCCCAGGCAGTCACCTATTCTTCCAACGGCTGCTCTGAGACGACTTTTATTACCTGAGATTTTTTTTATCTGAATAACAGGACAACCTTAATCACTATACAAATCCTCCCCTTACCCTCCTATAACTTCCCCATAGCTTGTCACCCATACCCCTGTCCCCCAACAACCAGGAGGAGCCTCAAGCTCCTATTCTTTTCTATAGCTCAGGATGCAATATAAGCTTCAATCATCTGACCCTTCTTTGAGTCTCATATTTTGTGGGCCTCCTGAGCAGGGATATGTAATTAAAATGGTCTTTTTCCTCTTGTTTATTTGCCTTATGTTAATTTACTTCATAGGCTAGCCAAAGAGCCTGAAAGGGTAGATGGAAGTCTGTTCCCCTACTCTCTTCTCTGGTGGTTAAGACAACTCGTTTCTCTGAAATGATTTTATTGTGGTTGTTCCTAATGATAAGTGACCCCTAGAAATTTGCCTATGGCCTTTTCTGGTCCTGAGGTCAGAAGATTCCACACTAATATAAGCAGAGATCTAGAAGGTAATTTCTTGGGGATATTTCTCTTCTGGTGTCTTAATCAATGCTGAATGATGGGGTGGGGGTCCTCTAGGAAGAGGGAGCCACGCTCCAAAATAGGCCCGAGTGATTGATGCTCAGTTTGTTTATGTTCAGACCCTTCATACTTTTGAAGGATAGCCTCGGCCTTGGGGTGGGCCAGGCTCTCCACTCTATTTTAGAATTGCCCACGACCTTGTGCCATTGTTCTGCTCCTCCTAATCTGGTCTCATACTTCCATGAAATCATAAGTATTTTCTATTTTCAGCAGAGAAATGAACAATGCAGGGAATATTCTCATTCTCTCTAACATGTAAACAAGCAGAGAAGAAAACCGCAGGGCTTCCCTTCATTTCACTCCAGCCACATTGGCCTGTTTTCTGGTGTTTTCCTTGAGGTCCTTTGCTTATGCTGAAGTGCTTTCCCCTGTCTGGCTCCTCCTATGATTGGTTTGTTTTCCTTCAAGCTTGGGCTTAGCAACTACATCCTCAGAGAAGTCATCCCTGACTTCATGACCTAAAAGAGTGTCAGGGCTTTATTAACATGTCATAGCACTCAGCTAGATCCCTTATTAGTACTTACTCAATTTGAAACTAATTCACTAACTTTGTATATGAAAGTGCTGATTTTTCTGCATGTGTCCACAAACAAAGAGAGAGTGGAATCTGTGTATGTGGCCTTCTGCTGCATCCACCCAGGTGAATGTCATGCTGCAGCCTAGAGAAAAAGCTGGGGTCCAGAATGGCTCCCAGCCATGTCAGAGACATTATGGAATGGATGAGGTATGGATTCAGATTGAGTTGACTCAATTAGGAAGTATGAGTTAGTATGCTTTCATTTTAGATTCAGTAATTTTTGATAAACTAGAAAGAAAGAAACAGGTGAGAGGATTTTATAGCAATTCATATATACTCATGGATTCTTTTGCCACAGTCATAGTTTAGAAATACAGTTTTGGCCGGGGGCGGTGGCTCACACCTGTAATCCCAGCACTTTGGGAGGCTGAGGTGGGCAGATCACCTGAGGTTGGAAGTTCGAGACATGCTCGACCAACATGGTGAAACCCTGTTTCTACTAAAAATACGAACTTAGCTGGGCGTGGTGGCACATGCCTGTAATCCCAGCTACTCGGGAGGCTGAGGCAGGAGAATTGCTTGAACCTGGGAAGCGGAGGTTGTGGTGAGCTGAGATTGTGCCATTGCACACCAGCCTGGGCAACAGGGGCAAAACTCTGTCTCAAATAATAAAAAAAAAGTACAGTTTTGGTCATGTCCATTGTCCAGCTGAAAATCCTTGGTTATTTTCCATCTCTGAAAAAGCAAGTGTGAGACTCACTCCCTCTACATGTGGCAGTCAGCCGGATGCTGCTCCCTGGACGTCCCTACCTCCCCTCCTCAATCTCTTTGCACATGGCCTGCTATTTGACCAGAGGAGCCTTCCTCCCATTTTCATTTGGTGAAATCTGTTTGTCTTCCAGGGCCTATTTTACTCGCAGTGACTCTTCATAGTCTCCCTGATCCTTCAGCTAGGAAATGAGATGTTCCTAATCCGTTGTCTCATATTAAAAGCAAAAAGATAAGCCGAGCGCGGTGGCTCACGCTTGTAATCCCAGCACTTTGGGAGGCCGAGGTGGGCGGATCACGAGGTCAGGAGATCGAGACCACGGTGAAACCCCGTCTCTACTAAAAAATACAAAAAATTAGCCGGACGTGGTGGCGGGCGCCTGTAGTCCCAGCTACTCGGAGAGGCTGAGGCAGGAGAATGGCGTGAACCCGGGAGGCAGAGCTTGCAGTGAGCCGAGATTGCGCCACTGCACTCCAGCCTGGGCGACAGAGCAAGACTCCATCTCAAAAAAAAAAAAATAAAAAAAAAAAAATAAATAAAAGCAAAAAGATAAAATGTATTGAGTTTGACTATACATCAGGCGCTATTCTAGTTTTAGATATGTTCACAGATATAATTTCCAAAACAACCCCATGAGAGAGGAACCAAGGAGGACACCGAGGCACAAAGAGATGAAATAAATGTCTCCAGGTCACCTAGCTAGTAAGTGGTGGGTTTAGGATTAAAGCCCAGAGAGTCTGGTCCCTTAATGACTTCCCTTCACAGGACGAGCGTGGTGGCTCATGCCTGTAATCCCAGCACTGTGGGAGGCTGAGGCAGGTGAATCATGAGGTCAGGAGTTCGAGACCAGCCTTGCCAACATGGTGAAACTCTGTCTTTACTAAAAATACAAAAAAATTGCTGGGTATGGTGGCACGCAGCTGTAATCCCAGCTACTTGGGAGGCTGAGGCAGGAGAATTGCTTGAACCCTGGAGGCGAGGTTGCAGTGAGCTGAGATGGCGCCACTGCACTCCAGCCTGGGTGACAGTACAAGACTGTCTCAAAAAAAAAAAAAAAAAAAAAAGACTACCCTTCCTTGGGCTTCTTGGTAAAGTTTTTTATTGCCTTTTCACCCTAGCTTATGGGATTTTTGAGGGCCTGGACTATGTCTTGATGCCTTGTTCATCTTTTTATTTTTCAAGAGCATGCAATAATGGGGGGCTTATAACAGATGATCACTAAACTGCTTAAATGAATACATTAAGTAATATTCAACCTGGGAAAATCCTAGGTTGAACTTTTCAAAATCACATGAAATATTCAGTCTTCATGTCAAATATTCTATTGCTCAGGCTGATTCATTTTCTTTTTCCCCCAGGCAAGCTTTCCCACTTTTGCCCAGACTTGGTATTCAGAAGCTCAGACGATGAAGCTCAGCCAGTGTAGTAACGGGGGAACAGAGACAAAGCTCCCTCTGACCTCTCTGAAGGAAAGCAGGGATTTGCTTTGCGGGGTTGGGGGTGGGGGTCAACAGAGTCCTTGCTGTTGTTCTACTCCTCCCAATCTGGTCTCATACTTCCAATAATTTATGAGTAGTTTCTATTTTCAGCAGAAGTCTGAATGTTTGTGTCCTCCCAAAATTCATATGTTGAAACCTCCCCCCACTCCTCCATTGTGATGGTATTAAGAGGTGGAGCCTTTAGGAGGTAATTAGGTCATAGGGACAGAGCCCTTGTGAATGGGATTAGTGCCATGTGAAGGCACAGCCAGAAGGTGCCATCTATGAGGAACAGGCCCTCATCAAACACCAAATCTGCCAGTGTCCGGATCTTGGACTTCCCAGCCTCCAGAACTACAAGAAATAAATGTTTGTTGTTTATAAATCACCCAGGTCATGGTATTTTTGTTGTAGCAACTCAAATGGACTAAGACAGGTCTGATCACTGACCCACTTCTCCTCTGGCATTTTCATTTTTCTTTAGACCCTCAGCATACTTGGTTCTGCCCACTAATTTCAGGAGTAATTCCAGAGTCGGGATGACAAATGTCTGGCAAGATATTGCCAGTCTTCATCCAACTGTCTTTTTACAGAGATCTCTGATCAACCATAGATCCTCTCTCCTGCTAACTTTTAACATAACCTTAGAATCTTTCCCAGCCAAGCTACTAGTAATCTAATTGAAATTGACACACCAAATGAAATATATTTGCCATCACTAGCTGGGCTTAAGCAAAACATTTGGAGGAACCCATTCATGCAAGTAAGCACTACAATGGCAGCAGCAGATCCTGCAATGTCTTGCCCAGATGCCCCTGTTCTTACAGTTTTAGTGCATGCTTGCTAGATATCCATCTGCAAGACCCTGAGCTTCTCTGCTTGAGAGTCTTCAACAGCTAAAGTCTTCAACAGCCATCTCCACACAGTAGTCTAGAAATGCTAGGGGATTAATAATAAATGGTTGAATGGCTTGTGAGAATTGGGTATATAAATACCCCAGTTCCCTCATCCCTCAGATACAACAGCTGTGTAACGTAGCTCCTGGAGTACTCCAACAAAGATTTATGCTCCAGTTATTCAAAGTGGTAATTTGCTTGATAATGAATGTTATTTTTTGGTTCTTTTGCTTTCCTATTTTACATCTCTACTCCCCTACTGTGTTTCCTGGGATTGCCTCCCAAATGAACTACTTGCATTCGAATGGTGGTCTTAGGGTCTGCTTAGGGGAGTACTCCAAGAATCTAAAGAACGACATCACTGTCATGGCCCTCATTATGCTCAAGAAATGTTGATTGGGAGATAAGTGCTTCTGATGGGAGCTCATGAGTAGGGATGAATGGCATGGGAG
Organism: Symphalangus syndactylus; assembly: GCF_028878055.3. Classification (NCBI taxonomy): domain Eukaryota; kingdom Metazoa; phylum Chordata; class Mammalia; order Primates; family Hylobatidae; genus Symphalangus; species Symphalangus syndactylus. Next base: position 72,569,609 of record NC_072423.2, on the reverse strand, counting down.
GGTGAGAACAAAGGGGGCCTAAAGTCAAGGAAAGTGAAAGGTCAAGGGGTTTGTTCGATAAGTTAGTGCTACTAGAGGTTCGGGGACATGGAAGAGCTCAAATTTGAGCTATGTAGAGGACAGGAAGCCTGCAACCAAATATTGCCTCCCGGGAAATCAAGAAATCTGACTGAAGCAGTCATCCATAAGAGCTCTTTTTTGCTCTATGCCCTCTCTTCTTGGGGAGTTTGCATATTCCCTAAGAAGAGAGACATAAAGCGTCGTGAAAAACATTAAGAAGTAAACCATTGTGTAATGCCATTAGTTTTAAAGAGCAAGAATCCTATTTTCTCATTTCCTTTGGAAATCTAGTTGAGTATTCCTTATGAAAATTTGCTTGAGGAAAGCACTTAAAATCTATTGCTATCCACCCTGCTCCTAATATTTTTTTGTCATTATTTATGTATGTGAAAAGCATATAGATTAAGATGATGACCTTGCAGCTGACAAGCAAAATTGTATTATGATTGTTTTGGTTTGCTCTATTGAATGTGCTATTGTCTTTACTATAGAAGAAATACCTAGGCCCCAATAATTGCCTAAAAGTCATTAGATCTTTTGACATAAAATGGAAAAATCTTTTAATAGATGATATAGTAAGACCAAGGATAAAGTGAGTTCAAAAAAAATCAATTGCTATGAGACTGAGTTTGTCTACTTTGATGTTCCTTATCTTTTCTGCTGGGAAGAGGAGCAGATATTTGTACCAAAACTAAGGATGGAGAAAGCACTGGGGGAGTTCTTTTGTCTTCTTCCATGCAGGCCTCTCCTAGAGCCTCTTCCTCCATGTGCCTGTGATAGGAGCCCAGCATGCATGTCCATCCTAAGGGAAGGACAGTCTTGGTATAGCTCTCTGTGGAGAAGGGGGCAGGCATGGGGACAGGGAGGGAAGTATGTGTGAGAAGATAATACATACTTCTCATGCTAGGGAAAGGGAAGGGAGGAAAAGCAAGAATGGGGAAACCGGGGAGTTGCACAGTAGGGCTTATAAAATGGGATGTTTGCTTTGGGTTGGAATGGTAAGAATGCATGCAGCTCCATATTACATGCTGTGCCCAGGAGGGCACATTTCAGTTGGAAGAGCTTAAAGAATGTGAGGAGGGCCACCACGTGTAGAGAATGGGAGAATTTGGAGTGATTTCTGCAAACGCAAGTCAAGTGGATTACCACTAAGGCTGACACCACCACTTGGCACGTATTTCAGTGGGACTTTTAAGGTGAAGCTGGAGAAACTATACCCAAAAGACCTTACCTGTGCAATGACTGGGATGTCTCAGAATGAGCTCTGGCTTGGAGAGAAGCAAAGAGAAGGGAATGAGACGCAAGCTAGAATTACAGAGAACCCTCCCCAACACTCGGCTTAGGTTGATCCCACCCATCTCTGAAGAGTCAGACTGTGGCATCAAAATGTACAGGTGAGGAAATGCATGCCAGGTCACCAAGGTAATGAGTGGTGGAAGAGAAACTCAGCCCAGAACCATCTGGCCCACATTGGTTCCTCTTCTACATGGCAGTAGAAAAGATAGCGAGAAAGCTATAAAATCCAGCACAAGATGGACTTGGTGAGGATGCACGCAACCCTGAAGTGTGATACGTACATTGCACTCCCAGAGCTGACCATGGACTGTTCAGCTCTACCACCAGGGGAGGGGGAGGGGAAAGATGTGTCCCAAGGGTACAATCTTTGAAGGATCGCAGGAGACGGTGGGAGGAAGCGAGGAGAGGGAGCCTCTGGCTATCAAACTTGGTCCCCATGTTTTCTGGGCATCATTTTTTCTCACAAGTGATAATCCAGTAATAACATGTGCATGACAGACTGGAGAAAGTGTTGAGACTTCTGAGTACACCCACTAGCTCTTCCTCTACTGCTCTTCTTTCTCCTACCACCCAGAGCACACTTTCCACACCTCCCACACCCTTTGCCTATCTGGCTTCTCCTCCTTGACCCAGCTTGGACTTCTCTTTCTGGAAGCCTGGGCTCTGGCCTCCCATGTCTTCACATGTCAGCCTTGATGCCATTATGCATGAGATGGGCATTCTGAATTTCAATGTCTGTCACCTTTTATAAACCTTGAGTCCCTTTAGACTAAGGCAGTGTCTTCATCAATGTTTGTTTCCCAGCTTTATTACATAGCAAGTGCTCAACAAATGTTTCCTTTGAACTGCATCGAACTACATGAGATCTTCCTTCATGTACTTATCATTTCTCCTTTGCTCAATAGAAGAAATAACTCTTCAAAATGCTGCTTGTGGCCAGGCGTGGTGGCACATGCCTGTAATCCCAGCTACTCAGGAGGCTGACGCAGAAGAATAGCTTTAATCTAGGAGGCGGAGGTTTCAGTGAGCCTAGATCGCGCCATTGCACTCCAGCCTGGATGACAGAGCAAGATTCTGTCTCAAAAAAAAAAACAAAATTGCTGCTTGTGTCCATCATTTTTTAAAGACATTAACCATGATTGTGATCTCAATGTGCATTGACAGAAGGGGTCCAGGCGGATCACTTCACCCAGACACCAATACTTTCATTTGTGTCTCAGACTGGTGAATTTCCACAAAGCTCTTCCCTGAAAAATTTGACAGTGACTTCCCCAGTGGTCAATTACACATGGAGCTTCTGAGTGCAACTTCACAGTCACACCTGACAGATAACTGAGGCCCTAGGGGTGAAACTCAGGCATTGGTAGTTTTTAAAGCTTCTCAAGTTATTCTGAGGTGCAGCCAAGGTTAAGAAGTTCTACTTAGACTTAGTCCCTTTGGTTTGCCAAAGATTGTTTCTCAGATGGTGCAGTAAGATTGTTTTTCTTTCCTGAAGGATTGAGACCATTTCAGAAGAGAAGCACAATGATCTTGGTGTTCCACATGTCCTGATGGTGGATGCCCTCCCTCAATTCCCACCAGTTACAACATCTGCTTTTTTCTCCTGCGGCTATGTGGTGATGAGCCTCATTAATGTTGGAAGACAGCCTGCACCCAGGACTTCTTTACTGGGAAGGATGTGCCAGGACCTGTCTCCGCGATTTGCTATGCAAAGGATGCCAGTGTCACCAAGCGTTGTGCTGAAACTTCATGCTATGTTGGGATTCTGACAAAATGAAACACCAATATTTTCCTCCTCGAATTCGTTCTATACTTTTTGGTGAGGATTACTGAACAGTGTGCTGCTAAAATAGCTGAATTTAGTTCGCTGTCTCTGATAAAAAAAATCTTAAGCTAGTATAAGATTTGAGTCTCCTTCAGGCTCACTGTCAGCTCACAGGACTGTATTGCTCTCCTAAGTAGTCACGATTGCAAGTCTTATTGTACACACATAGCAAAATAACTCGATGATCATCCACATGACTTTTAAAATGAATACAGTCTACAGAAATAGAAGAGCTTGTTGAATATTTGAAAATAAATGCCATAAGCTTCCAAATTCCTTGTGGTATGCTCTAACATGGCTGCATCAAAATTGTCAAATCGGCGAAAACTGACAAATCTCTGCTGCCCTTGTGCTTGAAAGAGAATGTGGGTTTTGGAATCACACAGACCCAGGCATTAGGCTTGATTTTGTCACTTACCACCGGGAAAGGGAAAGCTTCTTATGCGCTTTTTAAAAGTCAGTAGAAAATGGGATCGTCTGAGCTCTGCTGAGCCTGCCCTTTCTGGAATGCTCTCTTTACAACGAGGGGGCCTCATTTCCCTGCTGCAGCCCAGGTGGGATTGCACCTCCTCTAGTCACTCCAACATTAGAGACAGCCGGGTGCAGGTTGCTATCCCGTTCCTGAAACTAATGTCTCATAGCCACCAAATTGGCACTTTCAAATTGAGGTCTGAAGCCGTATTTCAGTTCTAGGCCTGCCTGTTCCACCAGTTCTCTCTGCTGCTATTTCTACTTCATGCACTCCAACACTCTTTTTATCTGTGATTCCATATTTTCTTTAGGTTTTATTCCAGCTTCTGTAAAATATTTCCAGGCAACTCTATCAGCGAATAGTCTTCCTACTTTCTCCTTATGGGTGTTTTAGAGTGAAGTTTCCTATTGGGCCACATCTTTGCAGGGAACTAACAGCGCCCATCCATGGTTAGTTACGGTGAACCTGGGGAAGCCATATAAAGTATGGTCAATAACAGGCCTCGGGGCCGACCGGCTCTGTTCTCAGCTCTGCTTCTCTGTGGCTGTGTGACCTTGGGCAAGCGAGCTGACCTTTTCAGGTCTCGTGTCTTCATTTGAAAATAGAAGATTATAGTAACAGTGCCTTTCCTGTAGGATCCTTCGAGAATTAAAGGTGTTTCATGTAAGCAAAGTGTTTAGTGCAGTTCCTATCTCACAGCAAGACCTGTGACCCTTTCAGATCAGAGGCACCCACTACAGCCACACAATTGTTAACATTATTTGTACATATCAGACAAATAAAAATGTTTGATGAAAGCATAACATTTTTAGCTGGGGGGGATCAGAGAATTATTGTGTCCAATGCTTCCGTTACGGAAGAGAGCAGAGGCAAGACATTGAATGTAATGCAAGGTCACTATTAAGAGATAAACTGAGTCACAATAAAATTTTTAAGAGTTTATTTGAGCAAACGTTGATTCATGAATCAGACAGCACCAAACATAAAGTTGTTAGGGCCCCACTGAAGGAGTGGGGAGAAGGTTTTTATAGGGTGGACACAGAAGTAAGCCAAAGAAAATATTTGATTGGTTACATATGTATAGTTGCCTTGTTTGGTCTATCTCATTTGGAAACCCCAAGTTAGAGAATTATAGGTTAGTTGGTGGCTTCCAATTGATTGAGCTTAAGTTTCACTTTTCTCTGAGATGGGCATTATAAGAAATAGCGAATATTAAGTTGTAGTTGTGTTTGCAAATCAAGCAAGGTTAAGGTCACTTTCCAGGTCTAACTGGCTTCATGTGCGAGGGGATTTCTTCAAGCCTGTTCGCCACTTTATGTTATTTTAACATCACACAGTGGCAATGCTAAGGTTAAAACTTGAGCTTTCCTAGTAAGATGGTTAATTTTATGTGTCAACTTGACTGGATCACGAGATGGCCAGATATTTGGTTAAACATTATTTCTGGTTGTGTCTGTGGGGCTGTTTCCAGAAGAAATTAGCATCTGAATGGGTAGATCAAGGAAATGAATTGTCTTTGCCAGTGTGTGTGGGCATGATCTAATCCACTGAGGGCCAGAACAGAGCAAAAAGTTGGAGCAGGTGAGTTCATGCTGCCTGACTGCTCGAGCTGGGACATTGATCTCCTACCCTCAGTACTCCTGGTTCTCAGTCCTTTAGGCCAGACTAGAATCTACACCATTGGCTCTCTGGCTCTCAGGCCTTCAACCTCCTCAGGCCTACCCCACCAGCTTTTCTGGGTCTCCAGCTTGCCAATCATGGGACTTCTCAGCCTCAATAATTGTGTGAGCAAATACCTTATAATAAATCTCTCAGTAGATACCTTATTGGTTCTGTTTCTCTGGAGAACTCTGACGGATCTATGATATATCTAGCATTCATATTAAGGAATAGCTGGCCTGCCTGTTGTCCCAGGAAAGTCATCGTTACACACCCAGTGGGACAGCAACCTCCCATCATTGCTCAAGCTTCCATGAAATCCAATGAACAATTATTCTCGTCCTCCTCCGTGATTCTAAGCACTTCATACTCACCCCAATTGCCATCATATTATATTGTTTGCTGGCTTATAGCATCTGTTTCATCAACTGGAATATGTTCAGGACAAGGACTATTTCTCATTCCTCTGTCACTAGCCCGGTAGAGGGACTGGCATAAGGAAAAAAGTTAATAAGTAGTTGTTCAACAAGGGGTACCATACCCACAAGCTGGGGTGGGGTAAGACAAGAATTTATCAACTCAACAAATAATTCAAATAACAAAGCGGAATGGGCTCAGTGCCACTCAGGAGATGCCGACAGAGTTCAGGAGTTCCAGGGAGGCCTTCAGTTTCTGACAAATTGGCAGTTCCCTTTCTCTCTGTGTTGTTTCTGTGTTGGCACTGGTCCCTTGGGCATTGCTATCCTTGTTACCTCGGGATGTAGTGGAAACAAATGGTCGCTGGTTAAGCCCTCAGCTGTCAGGTGGCCGAGCAGCTGCTCAGGAGGACTGCCAGGTAGCGTCTGTGCCAGGTGGGGTCCTGGGAAGGAGAAGACATGGCCCCCACAGAAAGGTCGTATATTTAAGGAGTCTGTTCCTCCCCGGCATTTCTCATTGTCTAAAGGAAAGTTGGTTGCTGACACTCTTGATGACCACTTATTGGGTGGATTAATGACATCTCAGTTAACCAAGCAGGCTAGGAGGCAGAAGTCTTAATGATAAGGACCTTCTTCAGCTAATAGAAGGAATATTCACTGGTGTTGAGGCCCTGTCTGGCAAAGCTCCCCTTCTCACAGGCCCAAGTGTTTCTGTTAATGTTTCAATCTTCTATTTACTTCACTTTCTCAACCTCATCTCTTCAGTCTTTTGAAACATCATCAAAATATTTTTAAAGGCTTCACAAAAGTACAACTTTGGCTTGCCTTTGATGACTTTGAGGTAACAGAATCTTCTTGAGAGAAACCAGTATCATTTCTCAGTAGATAGGAAGAGCAAACAGTCCTAGAGGAAAAACATTGATTAGAAAGTAAGCAGTTGCAGTAGCTCCAGAACACAATGGGGGGACTGTTAACACAATGAGCAGTTAGAATGTAAATATCAAGTTGCCTCCTAATCCCTTTGCCTGGCCTGGTTGAATAAACAAAATTGAAAAGGTGAAATTATTTTTCCCCTTGAAATCAGAGTTTGAAAGGTAGCTAGCAGAAAACGCCAGAAATCGTTGATAATTGTGCTCAGTATATCTGTTATCAACCTAATCTGCTATCCAAAACAGAGATTGGGCCATATCCATGGTAACTCCAGAAGCTGTTTTCTTTTCTCTGTAGTAGGTAGATAAAAAGCTCTCCATGGTGCCTCCTTTGGGGGTTTGGCTTTCCCAAGCTCCACCCTGGGCAGGAAGTTATGTCCTGGTGGTGTAGATCAATTGAAGATGTTCGTTGTCTAGATGCTGCATATTTGGGCATGAGGAAATTTACCCAACTGTCATTAGAAAATAAAAACATGTTTCCGATTATACTGCAGTAAATTCCAAAATGCCCTGTGGTTCAATTTTTGGATATATTTGTCCTTATTTCCTTTGGGTTCTCTAAAGAACCTAACACTTGGCACAAATTAAGCACTGACCCCATGGCAGCTAAGTCTATGACTACACAGTCATCTAAGTCTATGACTTTAGATGTCTTTGGACGATGATTATAGCTATAGGAAGAAGGATGGGGCTGATTCGGAGGTTTCTGGCTGGGATGAAGAACCGTTGCTGCAATCTCTTGGCCTCTTCAGGGACTGAGCCTTATCTGTCATTTAAATTCTGCTGTCTAACACAAAGCTAGGTCCTGAGGAAGTGCTCGCTAACCCCAAATGTGCAGAGATTCCTCTTCTTTGTCGACATGGGATGGCCTAATGGACTACACTCCGGAGTCGTTACTAAGAGAAATCTTCAAACCTAGGTGCTCAGTTCAGCTATGAGAATAGCTTTGGGCAACTCATTCAACTTTTCACAGCCAAAGTTTTCTAAACTGTAAATTAGGAATAATAAAACAGCCTGTAGGGTTATCATCGGAGATAAATGAGATAAGGTATTTAAAGCCTCTGAGCACTGAGCACTCAATCTGTGTTCCTTCTCTTCCTCCTTCATTCTCACTGGCGATCCCTTTCCATCCTCAGTTCTGCTTACCTCTTTGTGGGAGATTGGCTTGTGGTAGCTACAGCTTTTCCCATTCAAGTTTTAAAATGCCAGCTGCCCCAAATGACTCTGGCTTGTCTACAGCACACACATTTCTGAGGCACTGGATGATTCAGAGAGAAGTTTCTGTGCTTTGCAGGCAGCCAAGAGATCCACTTACCCAGATTTCAGTACACCATGTTTACACAGTGTTGTACATTTTTATGTTAGCTTGTATTTCAGAATTGACTTTTTTTTTAATAGGAAGGCAAAATTCTGGCCAACTCTGACTACCATATTATGATTTATACATCCAAAAATCTATTTTTTAAACTACAGTTCTGACATCAGAAAAATAAATGTTGCTCTCGGGAAATGTATAGCTACTGTGTAGATTTCAGAGACATAGATGTGGGTGACGTATGGGCAAGGATTGCAGGCCCACCACTCTGCCCCACCCCTCCACGCTGCCAAGGGATGTCCAGGGCACTGTCCACCATCTGACTCTCACACTGCAACTCTCAAGGTGATAGCCCATGCCAAGGAAGCTTCTTTGATTTCAAACCCTTAGCTGGAAATATAACAAATATTTCTGGTGACTCCTCATTGTATTTTATAAAGTACATTATTATTCAATTATTCAAAATTCCTTGGTAACCAATATGATAGTAGCCATCTCATCCTTTAAAAATTATTATTATTATTTTAGAGACAGGGTCTTGCTCTGTTGCCTAGGCTGTAATGCAGTGGCACAATGATAGCTTACTGCAGCCTTGGACTCCCGGGTTCGAGGTATCCTCTCGGCTTAGCCTCCCTAGAAGCTGGGACTACAGGCATGCACCACCATGCCCAGCTATTTTGTAATTTTTTTGTAGAGACAGGATCTGACTATGTGATTCAGAAGAGTCTCAAGCTTTTGGCCGTAACCAATCCTCCTCCCTTGGCCTCTCAAAACACTTGGATTACAGCTATGAGCCACTGCACCTGCACCCGCCCTCAATTGTTTAAAAATAACCAAGGACAGGAAATTTGACAGATTGAAATACAACAATTGAGTCTTTTTGCCTTAAGGGAGTGTTGGGCTGGGCTGGCGGACAGGTAAGGTATTTGGGAAGCCTTCCAAGGGCCCGGGAAATGCTTGAGTGCAGAAGAAAGTTGCTAAAATGACATGCATATTAGCCAGCTCTAACAGAAGGGATAGGAAAACAGCTTGACCTCTCAATGTGCTCTGAAAGTATGTGACATTTGTACATATGTTGTATAGATATTATTCTATTTTATAGTATATGCTTGACATTTGAAAGTGCACAGTGCATTTTGTTTATTTTATTTTCTTTTTTTTTTTGAGATGGAGTCTCACTCAGCCATCTAGTGGCGTAATCTCGGCTCACTGCAACCTCTGCCCTCCAGGTTCAAGTGATTCTCCTGCCTCAGCCTCCCAAATTGCTGGGACTACAGGCACACACCACCATGCCCAGCTAATTTTTAGTAAAGACTGGGTTTCCCCATGTTGGCCAAGAAGGTCTTGATCTCTTGACCTCATGATCTGCCCACGTCAGCCTCCGAAAGTGCTGGGATTACAAGCATGAGCCACAGTGCCCAGCCTGTTTATTTTTTTAAAGAATTATTACTCATATATTATCTGGTGACTATCAGTTCTCTAAATAAATGTAAATTCTCAAAGACCCTTTTTTAAATGACAATGACAAACTGACATTTGAAGTTCTCAGAATTGTCCCAGGATTTCAGCTGAAGGATATTTCACAGCTGCAGCTATGAAACCTACTTACGTTCAACTGCCACACTGTATATGTTATAGTTACATTTATCCAGCGCATCACATGCTGATAAATGGATGATATTCCCATAGGCTGTTTGTCAAATTTTATGTTCTGGGCAAAAGGGTGCTACGTTATCATTTTAGTTGTGAACACAAAACATTCAAAATCAAAGTCCAGCAGGGTTTGTTTTATGGGATGCTCACACATGTCTCAGGTTCATTTGTCTTGGGAGTTTATCAGCACACATCATAAAATGTTCCTGAGTGGTACTAATGCCAATCTAATGGAACCTAAGGTCCATAACGTGGCAATGTTCACAGTGCAATGTTAGAATAATGTTCAATGAACAGCTAGATACATAAAGGTTAATTAGAGAACAAACTTTTCAAGCTCTAAACAACTTAATTATTTGCTGGCTATCAGTATAAGAATTGCTTTCTAAGAAATACTCCCCTGAGGGAAGATGTGCAGGTGATGATAACAACAATAAAAACAATCTTGCAGAATTTTTGGAACCTTAAACTTCCCACCCTGAGTAGGAGTTCTTTGTCCCCCATCCCCAACCCTACACTCTTCCCTCTTACTGTACCCTGTGGAGGTTCTGGCCTTCTCTTTGGAGACCATTTGCTGTCTGCTCCACCATTCATTCATTCACCCACACATTCACTTAACAGACATTTATTGAGCAGCTACCACCTGCCAACTCCCTGGTTCCTGACCCTGTGGAGTTTATAATGCAATGCAGGTCCTCCTTAGTCATCCAGTCTGGTGGCTGCTCAGCTTCCTCTTCCTGTGTCCATTACCAGGTCTGAGGGGCACCGCAAAGGTCAAGTGGAGAAATGATGATTTTGCATTGCTGCTTTGAGCATGAAATACCCTGAAATACCTCATACCGCAAACCTCTGGCTCTCAACTTCCCAACCTCAGGGCCATGGACCAGGCAGGGACCAAGAGAAGCTGGCATGGCCTCCAGTGCCACAGGAGCCAGGTAGGCTTCTGATTTCCAATTCAGAGCCCAGCTCCCAGCTACACTAAACACTGAGCCCAAGATTGAGCAGGCTCACTCCTGACCTACACTACCTAGGTTAAACTGGCTTAAGAAATTCTTTCTCTTTATACAGTACTCAGTACAACTGTTTGCATCTCTTGGAGGAAATAACCCAAACTATACTGAAGGGCTAACAACAGGTAACTGGGTTCTCCTGGCCTATCAGGCAACTTTATATGCCAATTAGAAAAAGCCAAAGGCTCCCCTCTGGGTGAATGAATTAGAAACATGTGCCCCATTTGGGATGGCTGTATGCAGCCTCTTGGATGCAGATCAGCCTAATGTCCATGGGCTGGACTCCACCCCGGCTTCTCTTCTGCTGGTACCTTTTGCAGCACAGAAACTGCATCCTCCTGAGTGGCAGCCCTGGCTTCTCTCGCTTTAGTGGGAAACATTACTCCAGAAGACAGACTGAGTTTTGGAAGTGTTACATTCTCTCAGCCTCAGCAGGTCTCTCTTCCAGGAACACCAAACTCACACTCAGCCAACTCTCATTGCCTCAACTCCAGGGTCATTGCTGCTGGGGGCTTTGCCCAGAGTGCCTACCCTGGTTTTAGTGGGCCTCCCATGAGATCCTGCACTTACCTCTACCTCAGCCCACAGCACTTTCTATTCCACAGGGAGTCTATTTGCAGGTTCGCTTCATGTGTCTAACAGTGATCCTGCGAGGACAGAGATGTTATTCTACTTAATACTGGTTCTGTCACTCTCAGCTGATGATCTTGTTTCTTACTGGAAACAACAAAAACAGTTAGGACAGAGCTTATAGATGCTTCTTAAAAATTTTTTAAGAGATAGGGTCCAGGCCGGGTGCGTGGCCCATGCCTGTAATCCCAGCACTTTGGGAGACCCAGGCGGTCAGATCACCTGAGGTCAGGAGTTCCAGATGAACCTGGCCAACATGGCAAAACCCTGTCTCTACTCACAATACAAAAATTAGCCAGGTGTGGTGGCGCATGCCTGTAATCACAGCTGCTTGGGAGGCTGAGGCAAGAGAATCACCTGAACCCAGGAGACAGAGGTTGCAGTGAGCCAAGATTGCACCACTGCACTCCAGCCTGGGCCACAAGAGTGAAACTCCACCTCAAAAGAAAAAAAAAAGGAGATAGGTCTGGCTATGTTGCTCAGGCTGGAGTGTAGTGCCTATTCAAAGGCAGGATCACAGTACTGATCAGTATGGGAGTTTTGACTTGCTCTGATTTTGACATGGGCTGGTTCACCCCTCCTTAGGCAACCTTATGGTTTCTGCTCCTGAGAGGTCCATGTTGATTCCAAACCTAGTGTAGACGCTTGATTGCCATAGCACACTATGGCCCAGGGCTCCTGGGTTCAAGCCCATCTTGGGCTTCGGTCTTCCAAGTAGCTGGGACTACAGGTGTGTGCCACCATGCCCAGCAGAACTCATACATGCTTCTTTGACCAAACTTGCTACCCATCTGCAACTGTGTTCTGCCTTCAATACTATGAAAGCATGGGCTTGTCTATGGCCACACCCTCTCATCTACTACAGGACGACATTTCCAAAATCACCCCTGCCTATGAATCATCAGGTTTCCTCCTCCCCATCAGAATAATAGAATACTAATAACAACACTTCACCCATCTCACTAAAAAAAATCTATCTCCCCTTGGCCGGGCGCGGTGGCTCACGCTTGTAATCCCAGCACTTTGGGAGGCCGAGGCGGGCGGATCACGAGGTCAGGAGATTGAGACCATGGTGAAACCCCGTCTCTATTAAAAATACAAAAAATTAGCAGGGCGTGGTGGCTGGCGCCTGTAGTCCCAGCTACTCGGAGAGGCTGAGGCAGGAGAATGGCGTGAACCCGGGAGGCGGAGCTTGCAGTGAGCCGAGATTGCGCCACTGCACTCCAGCCTGGGCGACAGAGCAAGCCTCCATCTCAAAAAAAAAAAAAAAAAAACTTAAAAAAAAATCTATCTCCCACTACTGTCCAATTTCTGTTGCATTTTACAGCAAAATTGCTTTAAAGAATTGTGTGTATTCTGTCTATACTTCTCCTCTTCCCGTTCTCTCTTGGACAGATTCTCATTACCATCACTCCACGGACACTGCTCTCATTGAGGCCATGGTGGCCTCCATGTTGCCAGATCCAATGTTCTGTTCTCAGTCTTCATCATATTGATCTACTGGCAGCATTGAGTGTAAGTAATCAATCTCTTTCTTGAAATGCTTTGTTCATTTGACTTCCAGGGGACTCTCTCCTTTCCTGTCTTCCCTGACTGGGGCTGCTTCTCTGACTCCCGCTGCACGTGGCCGTCTTCCCAATTTCCAAATACTGGAGTACTCCAGGACTCAGTGCTCTCTTCCAACTACCCTCATGCCTTCTGTAATATTGTCCAGCTCCAGAGCTTTGCAAATAAACTACAAGCTGGCAATTCTCAAATTTATATCTCAAGCCCAGACTTCACCTCTGAATTCTGGAATCATATTCCCAGATGATTACTCGAGGCCATCATTGGGATTTCTAACAGGCATCTCTAACTTACAATGTCCAGAATTAAACTTTTGGTTGTTTTCTTTTCTTTTTTTTTCTTTTTTAACTCCTAAACAAGTTCTTTCTGAGATCGCATCTTCATAAAATGGTGCCTCTGTGTGTTCCAGTGCTTGGTCCAAAACCTCATTGATTTACCTCATACCTCACCTGCAATTCACCGACAATCCTGTTGGCTCTTCTTTCAAAGTAGATTCAAAATCTGAGGATTTCTCATCCATTTCACCACTATCTTGCAAGCCAATGTTCTATGCCACTTATGCCCTTGCCACTCAAAGGGTGGTCTGTGGCCCAGCAGCCCCAGCTTGCCTGGGTGCTTGTTAGAAATATGAGATCTCAGTGTCACCTCCAACAGAATGAGTCAGAATGACATTTTCTGTCAATGCCCAGATGGTTCATTTGTATGTTACAGTTAGATGTGCTCTGACCTAAACTACAGTGACAGTCCGTGATTGTCTTCTGTCCTTGCCACTCTTTACCCTATTTTTCTGACTGATACAGCAGTTAGAGTGATCTTTAAAAAATATAAGTCAGGGGTCAGGTGCGGTGGCTCACGCCTGTAATCCCAACACTTTGGGAGGACAAGGTGGGCAGATCACAAGGTCAGGAGATCGAGACCATCCTGGCCAACACGGCAAAACCCCGTCTCTACTAAAAATACAAAAATTAGCTGGGTGTGGTGATGCACACCTGTAATCCCAGCTACTCGGGAGGCTGAGGCACGAGAATCGCTTGAACCCAGGAGGCGGAGGTTGCAGTGAGCCGAGATCATGCCATTGCACTCCAGCCTGGGTGACAGAGTAAGACTCTGTCTCAAAAAAAAAAATTATATATATATATATATGTCTGAGGATGTCACTCTTTTGCCCCAAGCCCTCCAATGGCTTTTCCTTCCCCGGGGTGGGGGAGGGGGTAGGGGGGCAGGCAGGATGCTAATGTTCCTAATGGCCCCTACACTTCACTTTAATCCATGTCCCTACCTTCTGACCTCATTTCCTACTAGTCTTCCCCTTGATCACTTCACTTCAGCCATGGTGGCCTCCGTGACACCTCCACTATCCCACCTACTAGATAGAAAACTCACAAACCTCAGGATCTTTGCCCTTGTTTCCTGGAACCTCTTCCCCAGATATGGACAACTTATTCCTTCACTTCATTCAGATCTGTTTAAATGACATCTTTATGGCAGAGGCCTTTCATGACATTCTAAATAAAATAATATCCCTCTGTTACTCTCTATCCCTTTTCCTTATCTTATTTTCTGCACATTTCCTTATATCATATACTTATTTGTTTATTGCTACTCTCTACTCATTAGAATGTAAGTTCCATGAGGTCAGGGACTTTTGCTATTGTGCTAACGCTGTTAGAATAGTGGCTGACACACATAGGTGCTCCTTAAATATTTACTGAATGGAAAAACAAATCTCCAGTATCTCACTGAGTATTATGTTCACTTTATAAGACTAACTCTATTTGGTAAAAGCCTTGGGATTATTAGATAACGTGCCCTCAGTAGGCTGTGACTTGGGAGAGGGCTTTTAACAGTAAGGATTGCTTTGGAGCTTCGGGCTTGTCAATTGATGCATTTATTGCCCATTCTTCCCCAATGGCCTAAGCACAAGAGTGCAGGAATAGAGACCCAGAGCTGATCAGGGTGGGGCAGGATGGCTGGAACAGTCACACTGTGTGACTCTGGCCAGCGCTGGCTGGAGGGTTTACTCCTAGAAATGTGGTTAAAAGCCAGCCCCAATCCAGCCCCAGGTGTTTCAAGCGCTCACCCCATCTCCCAAGCTGACTTTCCTTTTATTTTAGACTGAGCTGTAGGTTTACATTCGGCAGCATCCAGCTGAGGTTTTGTAATCAACAGTGAAGGTGAAAAGCCTGAGCAAGCCTGCAGGGACAGCGGAAAGGCAGGCTAAAGACACCAGGACGCAGAAGGTCCCAGTAACCAGAAAAGACAGCAGAACTGTAAATAACCCCTAGGTTTGTGGCATCCACAGAACCAGGGTGTAACCCTTTCATCTCTCAGTCATGCAAAGGACCAAAGCTAATATCCTTAAAAAGCTTAGGAAAGAGTTGCAGCCTGACAGCATCACAATCTTGGATATTTACTGACCAGGGGGAGCAGAGGCCAGGAAGATTGCATTTAACAGGCAGAGTTATTTGGCAGATTTACCTACATTTGATTTGAATTTCTCTTTGGGTGGAATTTGCTTTTTATTTTTCCCCTCTCTAGTGCTTGTAACAAGCTGTTTTCCCTCACATGTTACTGTTGTTAATAACCTTCTGAGTTTCTTAGTCACATAGCACTGGTGCTGGAGAAGACCTGAGAGGGATTCTTGCCCAGACCCCTTGTTCTGTAGATAAGGCAGCAGAAGTTCAGCAAAGTGAAGCACTCACTCTGTAGCCTGTAAATGACGACAGTTAGGAATGGCCCATGGGCCTTCTGATGAATATATTAGCCCCATCTGTCACCCAGGGATGAAGCCACACTTAGATATAAGGTGTCTTTGCTTGAAAGCCAAGGCCAGGCATAGTCTTCAGATTCTACCACCTTTCCTCATCTTTCTCCACCTCCAGCCCCAAGCCCCCAGAGCCCTGATCATGGTCCTTGGCCTGAGGCCCAACGTTGCCCTCCTTTCCTGGCTCCTTGTCTAAGGACAAAGTACAGAGTTCAATCTCTGCCTCTCCAAGCTTCACCCTGGGAAAATTCTTTCATCTCTCAGTTTCCTCCTTTGAAAAATTGGGAATAAAGCTACCAACCTTGTAAGGCTGCTGTGTTGCTGTCCACAATAAATGAAATGAGAGAATTTCCTATGACTTTGTAGATAAAAACCAGGCAGCGTCTCCCCTCCTCCACCAAATCCCACATCTTCATTGTCTTGCCTTCAGTTATTATTAAGTAGGAAATGACTGTGATAAAAGAACTCACAGCCCCTGTTTGACCTTCAGCAAGGTGCAAATAAGTGATAAAGCTTAATGTGTTTGAATAGCCAGAGGCTGTTGAGACCCCTTAGCAGAAAGAGTTGGCTCTCTTTCCCCAAAGCCCTGAAGTACCAGGCAGGCCCTGAGCTGCCCCAAGCCCTGCTGGGACCTACCAGCTGTCTGAAAGAGAAGCCAGGAGAGGTGACGCCGCCAGCTTCACCTCTGAGGTTCCTGCTCCCTGTGCATTTTTGATAACAAACGGCCTCTATGCACCTCTCCACCACACTCCCACCCGTTCATTACTGCAGAGGTGTCCAGAAAATTTGTCCAAAACTTTAAAATGGGCGTAAAAGATTACTAAGAAAGGTTTTTCAATGAAATGCTAGATGTGCTCTATGAGATTATTCAACTCTATACAGTCTGTGCTCTCATTGTCTTTGAGTTACTTTATACCTCTGTAAATTGTAGAAAACCCATAGTAATTCCAACGATTCTCATCAATAGAGATGATGCAAATGAATCTTGTCCAGGTGCAGGGGCAACTGACTCCCATTTGGGCAAGAGGCTGGTTTTGCATCCATTAGCAAATTTATTTTAACATTCCTGGTTGCCTAAATATATCCTTTGGATCTTCTTTGGAATCATTTAAAAATATTGTAATGATTCTATCATTAGTTAATGAGTGGAATAAAATCTTGGAAATGTGTTCATTGAATATTTTTGCGATAGTCATGATTTTAATTTTTCAAAAAGTTATTTATCCTTTGCGGGATGGGGTGGCTCACGCCTGTAATTCCACCACTTTGGGAGGCCAAGGTGGGTGGATCACCTGAGGTCAGGAGTTGGAGATCAGCCTGGCCAACATGGTGAAACCCCATCTCTACTAAAAACACAAAAATTAGCTGGGGGTGGTGGCACACATCTGTAATCCTAGCTACTCGGGAGGCTGAGGCAGGAGAATCACTTGAACCTGGGAGGCTGAGGTTGCAGTGAACCAAGATCACGCCACTGCACTCCAGCCTGGGCGACAGAGCAAGACTGTGTCTCAAAAAAAAAAAGAAAATTATCCTTTGACATTAGGGACCTCCTACCCTGCAGAGCTTGGCTCACACGAACTTCTCAGAGGAACCCTCCTTGGTTTCATTCACTGAGTCCCAGAAGCTCTTACTGTCCCTACAACACTTCTGGTCCATGGCTTCATCCTAGCATCTTGTTTCTGCATTACCTCCTCAATAGACCATCATCCCAAAGATCACTGACCACTTGATGGAATCCTGGATGCCCTCGCAGCTCCTAGCCCCATGCCTTGCACAGGATAGACACATTATTGAGTCAACACTTTTATTTGCCTTACAAAGTCTCAGACATCTTGAAATCCTTGAATTAGTTCCCGATTACTAAATATTGACTAGACATCCAAGTGTCAGTTTGGGTTCAAAAATAATAATAAATAATAAATGGAAAAATTCCTAGCCCTTGCATATTGTTTACTACATTTCAGAAACTATTGTGAACATTCTTATGTATGTCTACTTATTTAATCCTCACAATAACCTTATGAGGTTGTTCTACTCCAACCTGATGTGATAAACAAGGAATCGAGGCAGAGAAAATGTACATAACACACCTGTGTATAGATGTAGAAGATATGAGCAGGCCTTGCAGGGCAGGGCCAAGGGCACCAGCAGCCTGTGCTGGCCTCTGGATGGCTCTGAGTCTATGAGGGAGCACATTTAATAACAAACAAAAAGTGCCATCACAGATTAAGAGTGGCTGGGAAGAAAGGAAAACATTGTATATTTCTGCATTTTAATAGCGCTTTGTTTCTGCCTTTTGAACAAAGGCCCTACATTTTCCATTTGCGTTGGGCCCTGCAAATCTGATAGCTGGTCCTGGCTATAGAGGCTGCCTTATTAGCAGATAAGGGTCTCTTCCTGTGAGTCCCTCAGATCCCAGAACACTTAGTCCTTGTGCCCCCACACGCGCATGTGAGGTTTTCAGATGTTTCTGCATCTGAACTTCAGAAGTAGATAAAGCTTGGGCTGTCCTGGGATCACAGCCTTGACGTGGAAGCTCTTCACAAAGTGAAAGGAGAGTTTGCCGCGGGCTGTTTACTGTGCTGAGAAGGTTGTGGAGAGTAACAGCTCTGGAGCTGGCCCCCCTGAGTTTGTATCCCAGACTCTGCCATTTACCATCTGTGTTACCTTGGGCAATTTTCTTAGATTTCCTCTGTATATTAGAATGGAAGTAAAAATAGTACTTTCATCCTAGGGCTGTGTCTGCAGCATGGTAAGCCTTCAATACCTGTTAGCTGTTTTTAAACATTTATTGAACATTTATAAAAGTCTTGGAGCCAGAGAGTTAAGATGTAGAGACAGATAGATAGATAGACAGATAGATACATACATACATACATCGTAGATGAGTTAGAGAGATAGATCTGGATATATAGACACAGATACATGTGTGACTCTGCAAAGATTAAACTGACTGGAAGCAGAGGAACCTTTGCAGCAATGGAGAAAACATGCCCTGCCTAGAGGCATTCATATTCAGTGTTTAGAAAGAAAACACTGAGTGGTCAAAGAACAAATGTTGCCAAATGTTACGGGTCATATTTTGTCTGTAGGCCATCCTATAAGTGAACATGATTTTTTTTGAAAGATAGGTTTCTTAAGTTGGTGTTTCTTAGCCTGTGATACCAAAATAATATACTAAAGTGTATTCATTGAATCTATCATTCTGGATAATAGAAATGGCAAAACACCCAATAATATGTTGAGCAATTTTTCCAGGTTTTGAAAAGAAAATGAATCTAGAATATTTAAACTCTTCAATAATGCATTATACAGATTTTTAAATGTAGAGCATGGACACTTCTATGGTTTGAATATGTGTCCCACCAAATTCATATGTTGGAACCTAAGGCCCCATATGGTAGTACCAAGAGGGGAGGCTTTTAGGGGGTGATTAAGTTATGAGGACTCCAGCTTCATGAATGTGATTGCTACCCTTAACTAACTGGCCCTTTTGCCCTTCTGCCTTCCCCATGTGAGGGTATAACGTTCGCCCCTTCTGCCATGTGAAGGCCCAGCATCCACGCCTCCGCCACGCAAAGACACAACAAGAAGGAGCCATCTTGGAAGCAGAGAGCAGCCCACAGCAGACATGAAGTCTGCCAATGCTTTGATCTTGGGCTTCCCAGCCTCCAGATCTGTGAAATAAATACGTATTATTTATAAATTACCTTGTCTCAGATATATTGTTATAGCAGCACAAACAGACTAAGACAGACACTTATTTTTCAAGGTAGTTGTTTGTTTTGAAACTAGTTATCTCCAGTGAATGATATAGTTTGGCTCTGTTTCCCTACTCAAATCTCATGTCAAATTATAATCCTCAGTGTTGGAGGAGAGGCCTGGTGGAAGGTGGCTTGATCATGGGGATGGATTTCTCCCTTGCTGTTCTCATGATAGTGAGTTCTCACAACATCTGGTTGTTTTAAAAGTGTGTAGCACTTCCCCCTTCTTTCTCTTCCTCATTCTCCACCCATGTTAGATGTGCCTGCTTCCCCTTTGCCTTCTGCCATGATTGTAAGTTTCCTGAGGCCTCCCCAATGGTGCTTCCTGTATAGCCTGTGGAACTGTGAGTCTTTAAACCTCTTTTCTTCATAAATTACCCAATTTCAGGTAGCTCTCCATAGCAATGCAAGAATGGACTAATAATGATATTGTCAGCCAAAGATTATACCAGCAGACACAAGACAGAGGAAAATAATCCACATCCAGCATTTTTGGACTCTTTGTCTCCCTGAGTTTAACACCCCAGACACTGCCCCCAGCAAGGTAGATATCCACAGACTACCCAGATAACTTCTACTCTGATTAACTCCAGATTCTCTCTGCTCTGTACTCACACTGACTCTAGTTCCTTCTCCTGACCACCCAGCCCCATGTGACCACAGTATGTGGGTCCCACCCCTTTTCTGCCTATTGTTAATCCACTCTGGACTGACTAGCATTTGCAGCCCCCACATCAGCATCCTGCAAACCCACACTTTTAACACACACATGAGATCTGTCTCATCAAGTATAAAAGGGTATTACTCAGATGTACACATGACTTGGGGAGGGGAGCCATTCATGCCTAAAATACATCAAATCAGATGGATAAGCCATTAGTTTCTGCAGCTAATCTTGTAGTAATCATATATTTAAATCATTATGAATCAGAAGTCCAAGCAGATGTTATGAAACACAAGTTTTTCTGGCTATAAATATTTTAAGTGAGAGAAGAGATGTCAACTGATGTCCAACTATTCATTTCTAAACAATATCACTTTTAAATAAAGATGCATTTCATGATATAAGCAAATGCATAAAGAATGTATGGTCAATAAGATAGAGGATAAAACACACAGCAGATTATCTCTGAAGGATATTTCAATTCCCACAGGATATAATGGAAATTCCTGAAAGTTCTAGGGAAAGAGATAAAACAATGTGTTCCCTACTTTGATGGATAGGATACTAATGTTTTCTCTTCCGGAGCACACATTCCTTAGGAAACAGAAACATAAGGTAATCGCTTGAATTTTTAACTGCATTGCTGCCTCCTACTCTATGCATTTGCAACTCTGGAAGTACAGATTTGTTTTGGTTACCTGTTTGCAGAGGAAATTCACTTCCCTGAGGTTTAAATGGCCTTTAGGACTCTCTTTGGTTGTTCCAAAGCTGTATTAGCAAACTCTTATATTTGTAGGTACACACACATGCACCTCCAACACACACACTCGCGCGCACGCACACACACGCACACACAGGAACATGAGCTACCTTGGACTTATACTGCAAGATTGTATTAGGTTAGTGCAAAAGTAATTCTGCGATTTTTGACATTAAATGTAACGGCAAGAAGCAAAATTCATTTTGCACCAACCTAATAAAAGGCATGTAGCCCCTGATTCCCAACACCTGCTTGTTAAACCAGTGAAGAAATGCATGATCAAGATATGTACACTGTTCAACATGGGAACACTTGAAAGAAGGAAGTAAATAAAACACAAATACAGGCGACTGGAATTACAATAAGCTGGTGACCTTGGTGGTGGAAGGGATTGGATTTACTTAATTTTTTTGGTAAGGCACCTACAAGACAGAGTACCACGGTTGGTAAGTCACCCCCGTGAGTTTCCCAGAGTGCACTGAATCAGCCTTCTCCATCCCTTGCCTTCTGCCCTTGGCTCTATAGCCTTCACTTTCAATGACCCTGAGGGCCAGCTGGAGGAACTGGACTTCCCAAGGTTTTCTGAGATTGTCTCTGTTACTCATGTACACCTTGTGCTTGTAGAGCAGCCAACTGGGAGCAGCATTCAGAACAGGGAATTGGGTACACTGCTGACATTTAGAAAATGTAAACAAAGAGAATCCGAGCAATTTTGCCAGTTAGCAATCCGTGACTATCAACCCCTCTCCCCTTCACCACTGCCCCTCCTTTAAAATGGGTGCATAGAGAGAGATTCTTGTGAGTTTAACAGTGTAAGATTAAAACAAAAAGAGTCACAACAAGGATCTAGTCATGCCTTGATAACATTTCCCGCTTAATAAAGCTGTAAAAATGTATGTGTGTGTGTGTGTGTACGCGTGCACGTGCATGCGTCTACACTACAAATAATCTTTTGCAATAAAGATGTTACTCTATTTGATTTTATTTTACTTGGACCCATTTTAACTCTTCAGTTTTAAAAATCAGAGTTCTATTAAATATTAAAGAACAAGACCAAGCATAGCTTCTCACAACCCAACCATGAAGTTGCATTAGTAGCCAAGATAATGTATAGAAGATATAGTCGGATCCCCTTCTATTTTAAATATCTTTCTTGTGTTGTACAATAATAACCATTCTTTTTCTTCTGGCACATGAGTATTCCCAATGTAAAAAACAATGGCTATTCTACAGTAACAAATGTTGATAATCTCTAAGAACATTTCTGCATCACCCCATCATACTTCTCCTCTGAGTGTTCAGGGCCAAAAATGCTTTTATGGATTCGCTCATATGGTCTCATCTGTGAAGAAGTAGGTTCCAGAATGATGGCATTTCCGGGAGTAACTATTTACTTAGAAAATGACTAATGGGCCATGAATGCTTTCTCAATTTGAGATTTATTATCTCTGATTTCTTATCAAATTCTCACAGGTAGTGAGACTACTTAAACCTGTGCAATAAAGCTGTCAAAGAGACCAGAAAGAGATTTGACGACAGAAAAGCGTAAAAGAAATAAAATTTGTGATGTCTCCCTAAGGTCTTTTAAAAAAAATTTGGAAAAGAAATTGAATGTAAACTCTAGCAGAATATGCAAAAGGTGCATTCTTTGGCCTATAGTCAGGTAAGAAAATTGGTGATGGGCAATGAACATTTTTGCAAACACAAGTGCACAGATGTACAGATCCAAAGAGCCATCTCAAGTTTGCCAGGTCCTTGCTCTTTGGCCTTAAGCAACCTCCTGAATCTCTTGGCACCTCTGCTCTCTCTACTGTAAAAGGAGACCTCCTTCATAGCGTTACTGAGAAGATTTAAAAAGGAAACATAGCAAAGTGCCTGGTGCGGTGCCTGCTACACAGTAGGCTCTGAGTCTTCTGGGGAAAATGTAGGGGGAAAAAGAACTAGCACAGCAGGCCCTTGACTGGAGGGTCAGGCAAAGATGAGCAGTTGGAACTCATGACTGGGTTCCTCAAAAAAGCTCAAACCAAGGTGGGCGGATCATGAGGTCGGGAGATCGAGACCATCCTGGCTAACATGGTAAAACCCTGTCTCTACTAAAAATACAAAAAATTAGCAGGGCATGGTGGTGTGTGCCTGTAGGCCCAGCTACTTGTGAAGCTGTGGCAGCAGAAACGCTTGAACCCGGGAGGTGGAGGTTGCAGTGAGCCGAGATTGTGCCATTGCACTCCAGCCTGGGCTACAAGAGCCAGACTCCATCTGAAAAAAAAAAAGAAAAAAAAAAAAAAAAAAAAAAAAAAAAAAAAAAAAAAATCTCAAACCCTGGGAGGTCATCAAAGACTGATTAAAATAATTAAAATGTCAATGCCTCAGGCTGTGTGTATGGCTTAACATATGTAAAAGAAAAAACTTATTTAGAAAATCACTCTGCTCTCCAGCACTGTTTTAGCTGAGGTTAAGTTCCATTCTGTTTCTACAGCAGAGCCTCTCCATTTGCAGGATCCACATGGACATCCAGCTGCCCTGTGCCTTGACCTTTACTTAGCGGCAGCTGCAAAGAAACAAGAATATTGCTAATAGTTGTATTCTGTTCCTCTCCAATAATAGAAATGGACTTTCCCTACCTCTTACTGGTTATGTTTTTCATTAGGCAATTTCTGAGTTTTGAAATTAAGCATGTTTTATATAGCACAAGAACATCTTAAGTTCAGTCTACCTAATGTCTACTGTGGCTAATACTCTTATTGTATCTTCAACTCAATTTATGGATAAGATACAGACCTTTGATGTGTACTGATGAGAACATTGTTTACATTTCTTTTTACTTTCTATTCACCATTCCTTCACCACTTAGTCACTCATTATATCATTAATAAGCTTCTTGATGATTCTAACTGTAATAAAATGCTAGAGAACAAACTCTAAGTGGAAAATATAATAATAGAAGATTTTAGCATTACATCAGATTGCACTTAATTGAATTCATATAATGTTAAGCATATTTCAGAACAGAATTATTTTACCACAGTTATAAATAGGGGCTGAATAGAGCTCAGATGAAGGAAGTGCAGGCTGCAGAGGCAAGTATACCAAGGTTCTGATCTCATTTTAAACATTTCAACTTCCCACAAGCTGTGTGACCTATTGCAAATTACTTAATATCTGTATGCCTCAGTGTCTTCAACTATATATTGAGAATAGTCGTACCTCCCTAGAGATTAAATGAGATAACATAGAAACTCTAAAGATTAGAGTTGATAAAAATGGAAAATGATGATAACCACTGAGAATGATTTTTTTTCAGAAAAAAATGATCAGGTGTATATTTTTGATAAAATGTTTAGAGTACTCTTCCAAATCAAGGGATTTGGGCAGTGATGAGACTAGCCAAGTGAATGAAAGTCAAAACTAAGAAAACATATATAACAAAAGTTTGTTGTACAAAATCAGTGCAACAAATCAGCGCCCAGAGATCCACAGAAGGTAGAGATGAAGAATGAGACAAAAGGGATCTCAGGATTAGTCTGATAAACACTAACAGGCAGCATGGAGAGGCCAAAAGGAACAAGCCAGGAAGCTACAAATGACACTAACACCAAAACTAAGTTCCTTAATTCCAAGGAAACATTCCTCTTCACCTACATGAGAACCAAGGAATATTATTATTAGCATCATCATCAACATCAACAGATAATATTTGCTAAACACTCACTAAGTGCCAGGTACTAGTAAAACCCTTTGCATGTATTATGTGTTTCTCTAACAACCTTATAAGGTCGCCACTAGACTTACCAGTCTTATCTGCAGATGAGGAGGCCCAGGTTAAGAGCGTTTAAGCAACTTACCCAGCATCAAACCTCTATGGCAGAGCCAGTGCTCCTGCCAGATTGGTCTGACATTAAACTCCAACCTCTTAACCAAAACAAAGAAATAATGACAATGACAACACACAGAGAAACAGGATTTCTGGAGCTTCCAATGAGTGCACAGCAGACTGTAGCAATACTGGCCATTGCAGTACTAGGCCTGGTATGCTGGAGTTGACTGGATCCAGTTCCCAACTCCATGTTCAGTGACTTTGCATTGGTAGCATAGCAGGAGTATTTACACTTTGGAAATTGGCAAATACCACAAATTGGGCTTTTTTGTTTTATCCTGGAAAGCTGGTTATTAAACACTCCCCAACACACATTGCCCGCAGATCTTTGGTGGTGATACTCACCAACAGTTTGAGGGTCTGGCCAATGAATTCACTTCTGTCCTGTTCATTTTCTTGCTTCTATTTTGAGGAAAGTAAACATCTCAAGCAATTAAATTCCACATGTTCTTTTATCCATTCTTTCTTTACAACAGCTTGTTATTGATTAAAGACAAACTTATTTGAGCCAAAACTCAAGTGATATTTACAGTCTAGGAGCTAGGATGAATAATTCTATGTTTTCAGGAAATATACCATTGATTTTCTGTACTATATGATACCACACTTCCTGTGAGTTATTATGAATATTAAAAGAACTGTTTTTAAAATTAAATTTCAGTTTTTACTTATAGATACAGAGGATACATGTGTAGGATTGTTACATGAGTATATTGGACCCAGGTTCTGAGCATAGTACCCAATAGACAGTTTTTCAATCCATGCCTTCTTCCCTCCCCCTACTTTTGGGAGTCACAGTGTCTATTGTTCCCATGTTTATGTCCATGTGTGCTCAATGTTTAGCTCCCTCTTATAAGTAAGAGCATATGGCATTTGATTTTCCATTTCTGCATTAATTCACTTAGGGTTATGGCCTCTAGACCCATCCAGGTTGCTGCAAAGGACATGATTTCGTTCTTTTTTATGGCTGCATAGTATTCCATGATGTGTATGTACCACATTTTCTTTATCCAATCCACCATTAATGAGCACCTGGGTTGATTTCATGTCTTTGCTATTGCGAGTATCACAGTGATTAACATACAAGTACGTGCGTCTTTTTGGTGTAATGATCTATATATACTCCTTTGAGTATATACCCAGTAATGGGATTGCAGGGTCATATGGTAGCTCCGTTTTAAGTTCTTTGGGAAATCTCCACACTACTTTCCATAGTGGCTGAACTAACTTACATTCTCACCAAAAGTGTATAAGCCTTCCCTTTTCTCTGCAGCCTTGCCAGCATCTGTTGTTTTTTGTCTTTTTAATAATAGCCATTCTGACTGGTATGAGATAAAATCTCACTGTGGTTTTTTTTTTTTTTTTTTTTTTTTTTGAGAAGGAGTCTCGCTCTTTCATCCAGGCTGGAGTGCAGTGGCACGATCTCGGCTCACTGCAGACTCCGCCCCCCGGGGTTCACGCCATTCTCCTGCCTCAGCCTCCCTCATAGCTGGGACTACAGGTGCCTGCCACCTCGCCCGGCTAATTTTTTGTATTTTTAGCAGAGACGGGGTTTCACCATGTTAGCCAGGATGGTCTCGATCTCCTGACCTCGTGATCTGCCTGCCTCAGCCTCCCAAAGTGCTGGGATTACAGGCGTGAGCCACCGTGCCCGGCCTCACTGTGGTTTTTATTTGCACTTCTCTGATTACTAGCGATGATGAGCATTTTTCATATGTTTGTTGTTCACTAGTATGTCTTCTTTTGAGAAGTGTCTTTTCTTGTCTTTTGCCCTCTTTTTAATGGAGTTATTTGTCTTTTGCTTGTTGATTTGTTTAAATTTCTTATAGATTCTGGATATTAACCTTTGTCAGATGCACAGTTTGTGAATATTTTATCCCTTTCTATAGGTTGTCTGTTTACTCTGTTGATGGTTTATTTTGCTGTGCAGAAGCTCTTTAGTTAAATTAGGTCCCACTTGTCAAGTTTTGTTTTTGTAACAATCGTGTTTGGGCACTTGGCCATACATTCATAACCAAGGCCAATGTTAACAAGGGTATTTCCTAGCTTTTCCTCTAGAATTTTTATAGTTTCAGGTCTTACATTTAATTTGAATCTTTGATGAATCTTTTTTTTTTTTTTTTTTTGAGATGGAGTCTGTCTCTGTCGCCGAGGCTGGAGTGCAGTGGCGCAATCTCGGCTCACTGCAACCTCCTCTTCTCCTGGGTTCAAGCGATTCTCCTGCCTCAGACTCCTGAGTAGCTGGGACTGCAGGCACGTGCCACCACGCTAGGCTAATCTTTGTATTTTTAGTAGAAATGGGGTTTCACCATGTTGGCCAGGGTGGTCTCAATCTCTTGACCTTGTGATCTGCCCTCCTCGCCTCCCAAAGTCCTGGGGTTACAGGTATGAGCCACCATGCCCAGCCTGATCAATCTTAAGTTAATTTTTGTGTATGGTAAAAAGTAAGGGTTTAGTTTCATTCTCCTGCATATGGCTAGCCAGTTATCCCAGCACCATTTATTGAATAGGGTGTCTTTTCCCCATTGCTTGTTTTTGCCGGCCTTGTCTAAGGTCAGATGGTTGTAGGTGTGTGGCTTTATTTCTGAGTTGTTTACTTTGTTCCATTGGTCAGTGTGTCTGTTTTTGTGCCAATACCATTATATTTTGGTTACTGAAGCCTTGAGTAAACTCAGGTAGTGTGATGCCTCCAGTTTTGTTCCTTTTGCTTAGGATTATTTTGGGATTTTTCTAATTCTGTGAAGAATAATGTTAGTAGTTTGATAGGAATAGCATTGAATCTGTACATTGCTGTGAGCAGTATGGCCATTTTAAAGATATTGATTCTTCTAATCCATGAGCATGAGATATTTTTTCATATTTTTGTGTCATCTCTGATTTCTTTCTGCTGTGTTTTGTAGTTCTTCTTTTATAGATCTTTCACCTCCTTTGTTAGTTGTATTCCTAGATACTTCATTTTCTCTGTGGCTATTCATGTTCTTGATTTGACTCAGCTTGGACATTTTTGTGTATAGAAATGCTACTGATATTTGTACATTGACTTTTGTATACTGAAACCTTGCTAATATCATTTATTGGTTCTAGTAGTCTTTTGATAGAGTCTTTAGGGTTTTCTAAGTATAGAATCATATCAGATAGTTTGACTTCTTTTGCTATTTGGATGTCTTTTGTTTCTTTCTGTTACCTGATTGCTCTGGCTGGGACTTCCAGTACAATGTTGAATAGGAGTGGGGAGAGTGGGCTCCTTGCCTTGCTCCAGTTCTCAAGGGGAATGGTTCCAGCTTCTGCCTGTTCAGTATGATGTTGGCTGTGTGTTTGGCATAGATGACTGTTATTATTTTGAGGTATGTTCCTTCTATATCCAGTCTGTTGAGGGTTTTTATGATGAAGGGATATTGGATTTTATTGCAAGCTTTTTGTGCATCTATTGAGATGATCACATGGTTTTTGCTTTTAATTCTGTTATGTGGTGAATCATATTTATTGATTTTTGTATGTTGAACCAACCTTGCATCCCAGTAATAAAGCTACTTGATCATGGTGAATTAACTTTTTGATTCACTACTGGATTCAATTTGCTAGCATTTTGTTGAGGATTTTTGCATCTACATTCATCAGGTATGTTGGCCTGAAGTTTTCTTTCTTTATCATGTCAGCCATATTTTGGTAGTAGGCTGATGCTGGCTCCATAAAATGAATTAGAGAGGAGTCCCTGCTCCATGATTTTTTGGAATAGTTTCAGGAGGATTGATACTAGTTCTTCTTTACATATTTGGTAGAATTAGGCTGTGAGTCCATCTGGTTCAGGGCTTTTTTTGGTTGGTAGGTTTTTTTAAGTTACTGACTCAATTTCAGAGCTCAGTATTGATCTATTCAGTATTTCAGTCTCTTCCTGATTCAATCTTGGGAGATTGTGTATTTCCAGGAATTTATCCATTTCCTCTAAATGTTCTAATGTGTGTGCATAGAGTTCATAGTATTCCCTGAGGATCTTTTGCATATCTGTAGAATCAGTTGTAATGTCATGTTTGTCATTTCTGATTGTACTTATTTGGATCTTATTTTTTCTTTGTTAATCTAGCTAACAGTCTATCAGCCTTTTTTTTGTATAATCAACTTTGGTTTCATTGATCTTTTGCAGAAATTTTTGCATCTCAATTTTATTAAGTTCTCTAATTTTAGTTATTTATTTTCTTCTGCTAGCTTAGAAGTTGGTTTATTCTTTTTGTTTCAGTTCCTTCAGGTGCACGATTAGACTGTTAATTTGAAATGTTTCTAACTCTTTGATAAAGGTATTTAGGGCTATAAACTTTCCTCTTAACTCTGCTTTGGCTGCATCCTGGAGATTTTTGTAAGTTGTGTATCTATTTTCATTAATTTCAAATAACTTTTTGTTTCTGCCTTAATTTCAGTGTTCATCCAGGAATTATTCAGGAGCATGTTGTTTAATTTCCATGTATTTTTATAGTTTTGAGAGATATGCTTGATATCAACTTCTATTTTTATCACACTGTGGTCTGAGAGTGTGCTTGGTATGATTTCAACTATTTTGAATGTATTGAGATTTGCTTTATGACTTAGCATGTGGTCAATCTTAGAATATGTTCTGTGTGCGGATGAGAAGAATGTATGTGGTTGTTGGGTGGAATGGTCTGTAAATCTCAATTAGGTCAAATTGGTCAAGTGTCAAGTTCAAGTCCCATTTTTTTTTTTTGTTAGTTTTCTGCCTTGATGATCTGTCTAATGTGGCCAGTGGGGTGTTGAGGTCTCCCACTATTGTGTGGTTGTCTAAGTCTTTTTGTAGGATAAGAAGAACTTGTTTTATGAATCTGGGTGTTCCAATATTGGGTACATATATATTTAGGATAGTTAAGGCTTCTTGTTGAATTGTGCCATTTATCATTATGGAATACCTTTCCTTGTCCTTCTTAATTTTTATTGTTTTAAAGTCTGTTTTATCCAATACAGGAATAGCAAGGTCTGCTCTTTTTTTGTTTTCTGCTTGCATGGTAAGTCTTTCTTCTTCCTTTTACTTTGAGCCTGTGGGTGCCATTACATGTGAGATGGATCTCTTAAAGACAACAGATGGTTGAGTCTTGCTTTTTTATCCAAGCTGTCATACTTTGTCTTTTAAGTGAGGAATTTTGCCCATTTAGATTCAAGGTTAGTATTTATATCTGTGATTTTGGTCCTGTCATTGTGTTGTTAGCTTGTTGTTATATAGACTTGAGCACATAGTTGCTTTGTAGTGCCTGTGGGCTGTGTGCTTAGGTGTGTTTTTGTGGTAGCAGGTATCATTTTTTTGGATTCCATGTTTAGTGCTTCCTTAAGGACCTCTTGTAAGGCTGGTCTAGTTAAGATATACTCCCTCAGCATTTGCTTGTCTGAGAAGAATTGTATTTCTCTTTCACTTATGAAGCTTCGTTTGGCAGAATATGGACTTCTTGGTTGAAATTTCTTTTCTTTAAGGATGTTGAAAATAGGCCCCCAATCTCTTCTGGCTTGTAAGATTTCTGCTGAGAGGTCTGCTGCTAGCTTGATGAAATTCCCTCTGTATGTTACCCAACCCTTCTCTATAGCTTCCTTGAAGATTTTTTTCGTTTGCATTAGCCTTGGTGAATCTGATGACTATGTGCCTTGGGGATGGTCATCTTTTATAGCATCTAACTGGGGTTCTCTGTATTTCTTGGATTTGCATATCAACCTCTCTAGTGAGATTAAGGGAATTTTCATGGACTATATCCTAAGATATATTTTTTCAAGTTGCCTATTCTATTTCCTCTCCCAGCTATGCCAGTGAATCACAGGTTTGATCTTTTTACACAATCCCATATTTCTCAGAGGTTTTGTTCATTTTTCCTAATTCTTTTTTCTTTATTTTTGTCTGACTGAATTGATTCAAATAACTGGTCTTTGAGCTCTGAGATTCTTTCCCCAGCTTGTATATTCTGCTATTAATACTTCTGATTGTGTTATAAAATTCTTATAGTGAGCTTTTCAGCTTTAGAAGTTCAGATTGGTTCTTTCTCACAATGGCTATTTCATCTTTCAGCTTTTGGATTGTTTTAATGAGTTCTTTGGATTCCTTGAATTGGGTTTCAACTGTCTCTCGAATCTCAGTGAGTTTCCTTGCCATCCAGATTCTGACTTCTATATCTGTCATTTCAATCATTTCAGACTGGTTAAGAACCATTCCTAGGGGGCTAGTGGACTCACTTGAAGGTAAGGGGACAATCTGGCTATTTGGGTTGCCAGAGTTCTTCTGCTGATTCTTTCTTATCTGGGGTGGGGGGTATTGGTGTTCCTTTAATTGTGGTGTAAGTTGAGTATAGTCTGTTGGCCTCATTTCTGGATGCTTTCAGAGGGTCATGGCTCTCTACAGAATCTTCATGTATGTGTGAATTCTTGCACTTAGTTTCATGGCTGTATATATTAGCAAGATAAATTTTTCGTGTTGTAGTTTGGCCTGTGATCTAGTTGATGGAGCTTAAGAATAGTGGCAGGTAGCTAGGTTAATACCCAGCCATGCAGCTGTTTTGTCCTTTTCACGTTTACAGGTGTGCTCACCAGGTCCACTCCTGAGCCTTTAGGGTGCCCCTCTGATCCCTGACACTATGCCTCTGTTTCTTTTATTAGACGTTCTGGGCCACAGGCCCCTCTTAGGCAGAGGCTGCAGCAGGGAGACACACCACATTCTTTCTGGACCACCACGTGGAGACAGGCATGCCCTGCTCCTGCCCCGGCCCAGGAACCGATGCATCTTGCCCCTCTCAGTGCTCTGAGGGTGGGGAGCTCCTCTCTCACTCAAGTGCCAACCACAGATCTCTGCTTTGTACTCCCACGTTGTGTGTTGCAGCCCTGGAGGCACCAGGATGTCCTGTAGCTTGGGTTTGGGTTCTGGCTGCACTAGGGAATCTGATGTGCTCCCAGGCCACCAGGAAAGTACTCAAGTGCAGCAACACAGGCTGAGCTGCAAGAGCTGCACTGTGCATCTGCTTCTGCAAGGTGGCTAGGTATGAACCCTGGGAGGGGCCGGCAGGCAGGTGGCCTTTCAGAGCAGATGTACCCCAGTCCCACAGGGAAGCTGGCCCCACTGTCTCCTGGCTCTGAGGTCAGCTGGGGTCCATGCCTCCCTAATGGGAGTGGGGAGCCCTGGGGGATGAGCATTTATGGCCACTCTCCCCTGGAGTTGCCCAGCGTGCAAAAGCTTCCAGGCTCCATGCCACCCAAAGGCCTGTCTCTGCCTGCTTCCTGGGAGAAACCCCTGCCAGCTCACACATCCATGGGGGGGTACAGGGTCACCTGTAGCTAGGATCCCAAAGGTCTGTGATGAGAATGAGTCATCCTTCAGTTCCCTCACTCCCCCCTTTCCCGGGATACATTTGGGATCAGGAACTGGCCCTAGCATCCAGGTACCTTTTGCAGAGATCCCAGCTTCCTTCCTTTTTAGCCTCACCTTCAGCATTGCCTTCTCACCCACTCTCAACATCTTTCTCCAAACATCTGCTCAAATTATGGTGGTTTACTCAATAATTTGGTCTCTCTCAGTGGGAGCAGCACTTCCTGGCTGCATCTAGTTGGCCATCTTGTCCCCTGTCCTCAGAAATGGTATTTTTTGAAGCACCCATTGTTACAAAAACAATGCTGTTTTGACTGAGCTCTGACTCCTCAGTTAGTAGATTGGAGGATTTCTTCACATATGCTGAATGCTGCTCTAAACGAGGGACTCTGTCATTGGCTAGTAATAGAAAGTTCTTATTCTTAAGAATCTGATATTGCATTAATAGGGAGACAGAAACATGAGCAACATTTATAATTCCTTGTGCTAAGTGCTGTAAGAGAGGTCTGTATGAAGGATTCTGGGAGACCAGAAGCCATGCACTAACTTGGGTGGGCAAGTCACTGGAAGATAGGAATCCAATGAAGAAAGGCACAGAAAAGGGAAAAAAAGACAATGTGATTAAAGATAAACTAAGCATTGTGTTGCCTCTTAGGGGTAGTCAGAGTTTCTACTGTAATGATAAATTAGGCCACATCAAGGAGAATCTGGACAACCGGAAAAGAAATGCCTACTCCATCGCTGCCGATGGGAGATTGCTGTGGTGGTCATGTGCAAGGCCGATTAAAGGAGAGGGAGGAGATGAAACTCGAGATACTCAGTCTCCAGAATCAATAACAAGAAACAAAACTCAAGACGGGCAGGGAAGAGAGAATGGATTGGAGGGAGACTTAAGGGGTGTGAACAGGCAACCTTTAATGCCTGACTTGATGGGAGGAGGGGATAAAGTAGGAGGTGTGGGTAGTAAAAGCCCAGGCTTCAGAATGCTTTCCTATTCCATTACTTTAGCAATACAGCTGGAACTATGTCCTTCCATGTAAACAAGGACCAACATACCTATCCCACCAGTGATGTGGAGCATCAGATGGCAATAAGGACGACCTATAATATGCTCCCATTCACTTGGCATTAGGGCATATGACCTTTCTCGCCCCTGGCACATTGCTTGGGACATAATATACCCTCAATAAATCTTTGTTCAGAGAGGAAAAAAGAGGGAACAAGGATGGCTTGGAAGACAGAGTTTAAGTAAAAACACGCAGCCGAGTTCCTTAGCTTGTCAGAGGGCAAGCTGCATTTCTGAAAATATGGAGAGAATATTGACATGCTCCTGACATGTGGTTCTAAGTGGTGCTTTCTTCTATTTCAGCTGCTCTAGTTCTACACCAGGGAAGTTCAGAGAGGGTCATTCCATCACAGTGCTTTCCCCGCAAAGGCTAACCTGTTTATAGTTGAGGGACAACGAAACACCTATTTTTAGAAGCAGCCAAATAATGAATCTTCTAACTACTAATATGGAGATCAGCTTAGAAGTTTTAAACACAGTCTGTGGCTATAAAATTGCCCACGCATGATGGAACAGGGTAAGTGAAAGCCTCTATTGCCTCTAGATTCATCCTGTCGTGGATTGTAGCCTTCTTATTCGTGTGTTAAATGTTAATCTCAGAAAGCATAGAGTCATTTCTGCTGGGAGCTGCTATCATCTCTCTGCCACTCAGCCAGTCCGTTTTTGTACCTGCATGCTCCTCAATACATATTAAATGATTTTTAGGAGGTGTAGAGGACAGATCAAAGCCTTAGGAAATGGAGGAAGGTTAAATAAAATTTATAATTCAGGGAAAGTATGTGTGGATGGTCTCTTCTTAAGATTGAAAAGCAGAGACATCTGGTTTAATCATTTCTAGCCAATTCTCCTTGTAGCCCCTGTGTTTGGAAGACCATCAAACACTCCTGCTCTCTTAAAGGCAGAATGTTTAGCTTGAAAGTTTCAACAGACTCTGTTTGTTTCCTTCTCCTCCTATCATAGCAGGCTTTTGTTTTTTAACTATATTGTTTAAGTATGAGAAAACAGACAAATAAAATAGTGGTTTTCCCTGTGCATTTCGAAGGCATTTATCAGAACCCAGCAATAAATCTTATTTTATTTGAAGTTATATCAACCAGTCATCAATCTTCCAAAGAAAAGTGTCTTGATGAGCGGAATGCTAAGCGGACTCAAAGGTGAATGCGTGGCCATGGTCTTTTCTGTATTAACATTTTCCTCTTTGTCCATTCATAAAATGTAAATTTAATTGTCTTGAAATGCTGTCGGGGGTTTTAAAATTTTTCTTTGCATGGTATTATACCAAGACTGATTTATTCATGTCTTAAACTATGATGCAAGCTTCCTAGCAGTGAATAGCTCTAATTATGATCAGGTCCCTAGCCATTTCATGTTAAATAGCTTTGATAGTCCACCGGATTGGGAGGAAATTGTTCTTCAGTTGATTCGACCCCCTGTTTCTCTCCTCTTTCCCTGAGATCATTATTCCCTGACAATTGAGGTGTTTCTGTCATTTATAATATGTATTATTTTAGCCCTGATTTCAATTCAAACCTCTGAGGCTGCATAACTTGAGGTTAAACTGCAGATTTCCTTCCTGCTTAATACAGGAAACCAGGTTCAAAATATCTGGCCTTGGGATACTGAACCATCCTTTAAAAATAAACCACACAATTTTAAAATAAAAAACATACCTAGTTTCATATACCTAGAAAATTTTCACTTCAAACAGAAATCTTAAATGAAAACAATTGTCTTCAGGTTTTCTTATTTTATTTGAAAAGTAAAGATCGAGTAAGTAATTATTATTCAATAATTTTGCCTTAGGTAATAGAATTTCAGGCAAGGTAAGTGATTGCATAAAAGGAAGGAAATACATAAGTGGCTGAGAGTCTGAGTCTCGGGGGAAAATATTTGATACATCAATTAACTAGCTTTCCAAATGATTATTTCTAAAGAAAATGGGAAGCCAATCTATCCAGTGACATTCTGATCCAGTTGGCTTCATCCCATTCACTGCATCACACCTCCCTCCCTGACCCTCACACAGGCAGGAGACCTAGAGAGCTAGGTCTTCATGTTCGGTCAGCAGAAATGAACCTGAAAACAACCTGCGAGTTCTCATCTCCCCAGGGTTCCTGGGAAGCAGTCACCCCCTCTCTCCTTGGCATCAAATAGAGATAAAGAGTTTCAAGATTATTATTACTAAAGAATTTGTTTTTTCAAGTTTATTTCTTCCCCTTACAGACACATTCTGCAGTGTGAGGACAATACAGGAGATTTTCTTGAAAGATTAAGCTTGGGAATTTAAATCATTTTGGAATTTACTTAAAGAGATAGGACTCAAGATAGAGATTTACTAATTCCACAGATAATCCGCTATGATTTTCCAAGAAAACCTTTCTTCTTCTTTCAAAGGAAATTAAATTGAAGCAGAATTATCTTTCAGAAAGACTAACTTGTGTGGATTCCCAGTTGCCTTGCCCAGGTAGTCTCCTTACTTGTCAAAGTGCCCAGTCCCCTGCTCTCCTCGTCACTTGAGCCCCACCATCTCCTGCTCTTCCACTTGCAAATGTCTCACACTCTGCCTGAGCCTGTGGCGAAAAAATTACACACATCACACCTAGCCAATAAAATGCATCGGGTTCTCTGGTTGACCTCTAGCTTTTCATACATTCTTCATTGCTTGAAATCTGCTTTTTTCTTCTATCAGGGATGCAACCTACTCATAGAAATGTTTTGAGAATCTCTAATGCATGTATATTTATTTATAAGCTATAAATATATATTACTCTCTGAATATATTGTGTATATTTAAAAATATAAACAAAAATGGAACTTTAAAAGTTGTTAGGCCTGGCGTGGTGGCTCAAACCTGTAATCCCAGCACTTTGGGAGGCCAAGGTGGGTGGATCACTTGAGGTCAGGAGTTCGAGACTAGCCTGGCCAACGTGGTGAAACCCCATCTCTACTAAAAATACAAAAATTAGCCAGGTGTGGTGTCAGGCGCCTGTAATCCCAGCTACTTGGGAGGCTGAGTCAGGAGAATCCCTTGAACCTGGGAGGCAGGGGTTGCAGTGAGCCGAGATCATGCCACTGCACTCCATCCTGGGAGACAGAACAAGATCCATCTCAAAAAAAAAAAGTTGTTAAATAAAATTTATGAAAGGTCATTGCTATCGTTTGAATGTGTCCCCTATATTTCATATGTAGGAAACTTATTCCTCAATGTAGTTGTATTGAAACATGGGGTCAGTTGCAGTGGCTCATGCCTATAATCCCAGCACTTTGGGAAGCTGAGGCAGGAGGATTGCTTGAGTCCAGGAGTTTGAGACCAGCCTGGGCAATGTGGCAAGACCTTATCTCTACAAAAAAAAAAAAAAAAGGAAAAAAAAAAGAAACATGGGGCATTTAATCTCATGATTGTATCATACAATCATTTAATCTCATGATTGTATCATGAGAGCTCTTCCTTCATGAAGGGATTAATTTATTTATGGATTAATGGGTTATCACAGGAAGAGAAGTGGTGGCTTTATAAGAAGGGGAAGGGAGACCTGAGCCAGCACATCACCATGCTCAGCTCCATGTCATGTGATACCCTGCACCACCTGGGGACTTTGCAAAGAGACCTTACCAGCAAGAAGACTGTCACTAGATGCAGCCTCTTAACCTTGGACTTCTCAGCCTCCATAACTGTAGGAAGTAAGTTCCTTTTTTTACATAAATTATCCAGTTTTGGGTATTGTGTTATAAGCAACAGAAAACAGCCTAATACAGCCATCAATTTGGACTGAGCTCCTGCATTAGACCCCAACAAACTAGCCCAAAATGGACTCACTCATTTCATGATGGAGTCCCCTCTGCTTTAACTTATTCAAGAAACGTAACCTGATGTTAACCATTCTGCTTTTTCTACTTGCTGTTTCCTTGTTTCTGTTCAAACTACCTTACAAAAAATGACTGCTGTGCCACGCCCAGCAAAGTGTCTGCCTATTCTGTAGACTGAATGCTGCCCAGTTCATGAATCACTGATAAAAGCCAATTTGATCTTTGAAACTCAGTTTGCTGAAATTTTGTTCTTTGATAAAGTATTAAAGTAACCATAAATAGAAGTAATAATATTTTCTTTCTTGCATTCCTGCTAGGATCTGGGCAGCTGACTTTGCAGGCCACTGAGTAGGACAGTGATCCCAGAGTTGAGGGATGGCTGAGGTGATGTGGTCCAGGCTGGCAGACTGAGAGCAGGCAACAGTGCTCTTGAGACCTGGTTTGTGATTGGCTGCAGCCAAATTCATTCTGAGTCATTTTCGGCCATCTCAACTCCCACTAAGCTCAATGGTGTCATGCATCCAAATGACTAACAGTTGAGCTAATAATAAATCTATCTAATGGTGTGTGCCTCAGAATTGTTTCAACAAAATGAAAAAATTTTAGGGAATATGACAGTATTCAACTCTGTCTGCTAGAAACATACAGTTCTCCCTCTTTTTATAAGATACATTGTAAAAATAGACCACTAGAACATGGGAGGGTTATTACCAGAAACTGCAAAACACACAATAAAACAAATATCCTGATGACATTGTAGCATGGATAAAGATTGTGAACTTTCAGAAATTTATTCATTTTAGATAAAACATTTAAAGAGACCTATTTTGTTTTCCTTAACATTATTTTAAAAATCATTAAAATGGTTTGGTTCTTTAACAACAACAAAAAACATGTTGAGTTTGTTTGTAGTTGGTTAGAAAAAAATACTGTCCCAGATCTCTATTATCTTTTTTATCTCTAAAATCATCATTGATCTCTAGGAGATGACAGCAGGCCAATGCTCAGAGAGAAGCCTCGCTTCAGGGAGAAATGTGGGGAAAACTGCTTGCTCCAGGGGAAGAATCAAAGGGAGACATTCACATGTCCTCTCGTTTGTTCGTTTGTTCGCCAGGTTTCTGTGGAATCCCTAAAATGTGTTAGGCATTTAGGGCGCAGAGCTGAGAGAGATGCCGTTCTTAATAAGTTCGCAATGGACTTACAGGCTAGTGGGAGAGACAAGCAAACTAGCAATTACCTGGGAGAAGACCTCGCCTGCAGGAACGCACAGAGGGCAGTGATGGCCCAGCAGAGCAGCACGGAGCAGATCGCAGCATTTGGGAGGCCCGCCGTCTTGCTGGCTGGGTTGAATTCTAAGGAATATGATAAACTTACGAAAAAGATAAATTAATAAACATTGACTTAGCAAGCACTGTGCATCACATACTCTGCTACAAATATAATGAGTATAGTTTCATGATAGGAATATACTGATATTAGGGCAGACCTGAGATGCAGACTTCCGGAGTTCATACCCAGCCGTGCATTTAATTTTTTTTTTTTTTTTTGAGACAGAATCTCACTCTGTTGCCCAACCTGGAGTGCAGTGGCATGATCTTGGCTCACTGCAATCTCTGTCTCCTGGTTTCAAGCGATTCTCCTGCCTCAGCCT
Organism: Symphalangus syndactylus; assembly: GCF_028878055.3. Lineage (NCBI taxonomy): Eukaryota > Metazoa > Chordata > Mammalia > Primates > Hylobatidae > Symphalangus > Symphalangus syndactylus. The sequence continues at coordinate 72,531,089 of NC_072423.2, read as the reverse complement.
CCCAAGTAGCTGGGATTACAGGCACCCGCCACCACACCTGGCTAATTTTGTATTTTTAGTAGAGACAGGGTTTCACCATGTTGGTCAGGCTGGTCTCGAACTCCTGACCTCAGGTGATCCACCCGCCTCACCCTCCCAAAGTGTTGGGATTACAGGCGTGAGCCACCGCACCCGGCCCACATTTACTACTAATAGCTGGGTGTAGTTGGGTAAGTTAGCTCACTTCTCTAAATGTCAATTTTGCCATGTGTTGAATGGGATAATAACAGTATCCCATTTAGAGGTAAATAAGATAGCTATGAGGAAGGAACTAGACAATCTACGAGCAGCACTTAGGACTATGCCTAACATGGTAGATATTAGCTATTATATATCTGTCAGTCTAGTAACTCATGAGGTAGCTATTACTATTATTGTTATTGTTCTCTCATTTCAAAGACCAGGAAACTGAGGCCTAGGGAGCATTAGTAACTTGCAGTGCTACTACTATGGAGTGGAATCCAGGCTGCCTGGGGACTTCCAGGCAGAGGCACTGGCCTAGGAAAGGGAACATAAACACACATTGATTTAGGGATGAAGGGAATAGGGGATGCTTCAAAAGGAATGATTACCTTGATTATCTGACGAACAGAAGGCTGAGTGTCAAAAAGTAGTGAATCAGAAATATTTTTCACTACGAGCATGTTAATAATAAGTTGTGTGAATAGATGATCTGCATGAATAGATGAGAAGCAATTATCCTGGAATTTTAGAACTATACATAGGTTTCAGTATTTTCCACAATTCAACAATCAGAAGGAGAGAGAGAGAGAGAGATTGAGAGAGGAGAGAGACTTAAGAATCAGATCACAAAACAAAACAAACCAACAGCTGTGCAGCGGAGAGAGGCCCAAATAAATTTGCAATATGTCAGCATAAAAAGCGAGTACACAGTATATGCTGAGGTATAGCCATTTGTTTTTACCATTGGTTCCATATTTTGTTGACATTTGACATTTAATTGTAAAGAGTGTACTACCTATTACTTTGCTTTGTCATACCAAAACATTTTTCTTTTTGATTTATACAATTTTGGTTCCCGGAATGTCTTCCTGTCCGGTCCTAAAGCTCAAGTTTCTATACTCCTATGCCACCCCCTAAGTTACAGTTCCAGGTCAGGACTGGTGATGGTGACCAGGAAGGTTACATGGTCCAACAACACCGAGCACTAGTGACCCCTTTTCCTAGCTGCCACAAACAGGGTGAGCCGATCCACCTAGGTGCCTCTCAAAGGAGCCTTACTCTCTCTGCAAGGCTGCTCCCATTCTGCTGGGTGACTTCGCGCTGTGGAGAGCCTCTTGCTTACTCTTTCAAGCTTACTCCTAGGTAATTTATTAAAGGAAAAAAAAGAGAAAAGTATCTGAAACACTAATATTAGTAGTTTTCTGTTTGAATCATAGAAACAACAACAAGGAATCATTACTTCCTTTCATGTATTTACTAACTCACATTTCCTACTAAGATTTAAGAGTGAGAAACATCAAGGTTTGACTAACAATGCTGAAGTTCGATGTCATCTGTGTGGCTCATGACTGTCTTTTTTTTTTTTCTTAACAAAGCAGACTTTGGGCATTGTTTGATCCCATTAATGACCACCCAAGATAAGGAACTTTTCCATACAACTAGGATGCATTCCTTCTTCACTCAAGGGATTTTTAAACCCCAGAGAGGCTTTGAAAACAAATGCGTAGCTTCTAGGGATCCCAAGGTATAGCCACTAATGAATTATAAATAAATAGAAATTCTCCCTACAATTTTTGCTATACAGATAAAATAGAATGGATTTTTCTTGGACCTGTAATTGCAACAGCTCAGGTTTTGCCAGTGGTGTCTGTCAGATTTTGAAGGCCTTCAGCTAAAGTTTACTACATCATAAGAAATGCATGCATCATTTATTTCTATGAATGTTGTAAACGCAGTCACTAAACACGACAATTAGTTGAGCAGAAAGTGCCTGCAAGCTGACTGAAAGATAAGCTAATGAATAACTTTTCTCTTCAAATTGAGAACACATTTATGTGGCTTAAGATCTAAAAAAAATAAATAAAATGTAAGATCATCTAAAATACTTTTGGTCAAACTGGAGCTCAAATGACCCTTAGTAGAAACAAATGTTTGCAAAAAGTACCTCTGGATACCCAATGTCTCACTGTGGTTTTTCTACGTTTGCCTCTCAGGGAGAAAGCATTGGTTAGTATGTAGTGTTCTCATATTCCCTGGTGTGTAGCATACCCTTGAAGTCACTGAGTTAAAACCTTTGGGAAGTCACAGGAAGACTAGAGAGACTGTCAATGACTTTGAACGTTGCCTCTAAGCGTCTATAGCAACCAGAACAAATCTCCCGGTTGCAAGTAGTGCTGCTTCTGCTCCTTTTTCCCTCCCTCTCTTTCCCCTCCACCATCCAGCACACAGGCAGTGCTGTGTGCTCAAGAGCAACTAAGCATTTGCTCAGTGGCTTGTGCTTTCCTTAAATTTTCTTAGATAAAGGAAGTAAAAATTACCTTGCTGCACCTAAAGCTCCAGCTGGGGTTCAATTTGTCCAGCTTCACATGCAATAATATCAACCTGGAGTGTAAGATTGCTGAGAGATTCTAAAGGAGAGATGCTTTAAACTCTTTGGGGAGCAAGAGAGACCTAAGTAAGAAAACAACCAAATATAGGCTAGGCGCGGTGGTTCATGCCTGTAATCCCGGCACTTTGGGAGGCCGATGTGGGCGAATCACCTGATGAGGTCAGGAGTTCGAGACCAGCCTGGCCAACATGGTGAAACCCTGTCTCTACTAAAATTACAAAATTAGCCAGGCGTGGTGGCACAAGCCTGTAGTCCCAACTACTTGGGAGGCTGAGGCAGCAGAATCAGTTAAACCTGGAAAGCGAAGGTTGTAGTGAGCTGAGATCACACCATTGCACTCCAGCCTGGGAAACAAGAGCAAAACTCTTGTCTCAAAAGAACTATTTATACAGTGTCTGCTCAATAAGCACTTTAAATACATTATTTTATATGATTCTCATAGCCTCCCTTCAGGTGATATTACTACCTATCTTGGGCAGCAGGCCAGTGACAAAAGCTAAATCTGCACAGGAGTGAGTCTGGGGTGTAACGATGCGAGCCTTCCAGCTGTCGTCTCTTTTCACATGGGTCATCCCTGGAGTGAGCTTGTCTCTCCAATTCCTTCACTTTGTTTGTTCCTCCAGTGTAGCTTCATCTCTACCTTCACTTTATTTATTTATTTATTTATTGAGATGAGTTTTGCTCTTATTACCCAGGCTGGAGTGGAATGGCACAGTCTTGGCTCACTGCAACCTCTGCCTTCTGGGTTCAAGCGATTTTCCTGCCTCAGCCTCCCAAGTAGCTGGGATTACAGGCACCCGCCACCATGCCCGGCTAATTTCTGTATTTTTAGTAGAGATGGGGTTTCACCATGTTGACCAGGCTGGTCTCAAACTCCTGACCTCAAGTGACCTGCCCACCTTGGCTTCCCAGAGTGCCAGGATTACAGACATGAGCCACTGTATCTGGCCTCTACCTTCATTTTAACCCTCTTTTGAGCCACTTTAACTCTCTGAGAATGCACATACATAGGTAACTCGTGGGCCAGACATGATAAAAATGACGAGACAGCTACTGTCTAGGGAGAAAGATGATGGGATGTGGAGAGAGAAGGGTGTTACATAGGACACTCTAATGAACAGGGAATCTGGCTTTTTGCACAGAATTCAAAGACTTGAATTTGCTTTAGTCTTCAGAAGTTTGGGGGCTCATGTATGTGTTTGCAAGGTAACATTTACATTCTCCATAGACGTATGCTATACAAATGTCACCTAAGAGTTAATGCTGTCCAGAGCATCCCTGAAAGCACAGACTGATTCCAACCCTGAAGGAAGGCCTTTATTTGGTAAAGGAGGGATTGGCATGAGGGGCGGAGGGAGTGGAAGAAAGGAAGGGAAGTTGATACAAGATGCCTCTAGGGCTCGATCCTTGCACTTTCTGAGGAGCTTCTTGAGATGTGCTGAAGGACATGGGGGTGCATGGTCCTGTAGGTGTGAACTTTCCTGCACTGCCTGGCAGGTTTCCTTAGGCATCCATAGTGAACCCTACGGCAGGGAGCCAGAGGCACAGGGAGCGGCCTGCAGCAAGGGACTGGCAGGTGCCACCTGCTCAAAGCTGGTCAGTGCCTGTAGGAAGCCAGTCACATCAACAGTGGCCACAGTGGGAATGACAGAGGGCCCAGAGGACTAGCAGGGGCACAGGGAGTGGCCAATAGGGGAGGAGGGTCTGCTGTCACAGCATAAGAATAAAAGTGTAATGCAGGGGAGCAGAGAGAATGTGTTCTTAGTTATCCTAAAAGCTTAAACTCATTGATCTTTTTGTTTTCCCTACAGTAAATTCCTCTGAAAAACCTTCACATCCATAAAATATTCACAATGTTCTTAAGAGTTTATTGTGAAACACAAAAGACCAAGATTTCATGAATATTGGCGGGCGTGTGATAGTCTCCAGCATTCCTTCCATCCCTCACCCATGGTGTAGGGTGTGGGTTGTAGGAAACTGATCTCATCTTCCACTCCACAGGTGCAGCCCTGATGATTTTAACTCAATCAAGGTCATCCCAGCCTCCTTTTCACAAAGATTAATTTAAGGAATTCAGGTTGAAGCCAATCAGTACCTGTCATTCCCAAGGTATACAGATTAGTACTAGAGGTTCCAGAAACCTCTTCCCCAGGATGTTGTGTAGATGGATATAAGGCCTGGGACGACCATACTTACTTTTATCCCCTTGAGGGAAGCCAGCCTAGGACAACACCCACTAAACAGAAAATTGAGAGACAGTCTCTGGATAGAGCCAAACTTGAAGCCATCCCATCCTGGACTTCCAGCTGTGTAGATACCATTTCTTATCATTTAAGCAACGGTGAATCAGATTTGCAGCCTAAAGTATCTTAACTGACATTTCGACAGTCTTTGCCTCCCCAACTTTTAATGAGTGATTTGATTTCATGGAACATTTCTATTCCAGAGAAGGAAAAGTTGTCCCTTTCTTAGGCTGGGGCAGAATTCTTCCTTTGGGTTCACATATCGACTTGTTTGCAGATTGCATTGGTTTGAGGTCAAGATGGAACTGTTTCGTGTTAGCCCTTCCAGAACTCTTACAAATTGTCATTTTTTTTTTCCTACTGAAACAGTTTGACCAACTAAGCTGCAATTTGCCTTGAAACTATATGTCACCCATCACCTGTACTGTTAGACTGTATTGATGGAAAAGATTTCAAGGCATTTTCCAAGGAAGAAAAATAAGTCCCGGAACTCAATGTTATTTTTTTTAAGCCTCACTTATGTAATACAATGTATACTCAATTGTTTCTTATTAAGGTAATTCCCATCACATTAATATTTCATATCCCAAGGATTTAGTTTGTTGGCCTTAGTTTTTAGTAGTTACCTAGAGAAGTTGTCCTTACTTTATGGGCGGCTCTCAGGAATGTCTCCTTAGTGGAAAGAAGACCAACTTTATAGGCAGGTCCCTGGGGAGAGGCACAGCTTTCTTGATTGCAGAGGATTGTGTTGCAGAAGCTGTTCCTGTGTCATCATGTCCCTGAATGTGACTCATTCCTCACAGCCTTTGCAGCAAATCCATTAGAAGTTGAGCAATTTCTGTGTGACAGATACTAGGACAATGAAGCTGGTTTATGCTAAATGTCTATGGCAAGAGACATTCCATATCTGTCAAATGTTTAGGCAAGATTGCCCACCTTCCTGCAACTGCAGATTAGGCTTAATGGAATATGACATTTGACTTCACATCTCTGTATGATTATCTGTCAGGTAATTCAAGGTACCTTTAGTTCTTGACTCAGAAAAGCTACTGCGTCAGGAGCTAACGAATGTCAGCTTACTGAAATTCACAAAAGGGGGGTTATAACTATTCACTTTCCATCAATTCATATTCAGTACTATTCAAATTTAAATCAATTTGCTCTAAGAGTTTGGAACTCTTTCAAGTTATAGTTTCTGGATCTAATTCTCTTATGGACTGCTGTATGTATAAATTTTTACTCTCAAAAATACATATTCTATTATTTTAAAGGATACTGCATTTAATGCGAGTGTATGAGGCACCAAAGCTCTCCCATGTAGTCAAAACTTATAATTTCACTTTTTCCAGGGACTTGGAAAAAAGGGGGTAGTTTAGTATTGATCTAGCCATATAACAGAGATTCTAAAAGTTTTATTTTCAATGGACTTAGTGACATTATTATGGCAAAATAACTTCAGCAATAATTCATAAGGGTTTTTTGAGGTGCCCAACAAACAAAGTTTTAAAGAACATCTTATCCTGCCCATCCCTGGGACACAGGGGAGCCAGCACTGGGTTCGAGTCAGAATTCTGGGTCCCGGCGTGGGACCCCTGGTCATAGTTCACAGGGCAAGTGAGTCCTTTTCTCTGAGCCTTGGTTTCTTTTTGGAGACAATAATACCCTTAGGATTGTTGAAGGAATTAAATGAGGTAACAGTAGATGCTAATTACCTTTGTCATTTTTCATCCCTTAGAAACACTTCAAGAGAAAGAAAACTGAGGTTTCTGATTTCAGGATTTCTTAAGTCTTCATACCATGCCTTACATGATGTTCTTCTGACAACTTGTGACTACAAACAGAGGATTACCGCAGAATCATAAGCAAGCATGGGGACAGATTGATTTTGAGATATTTTCTAAGACAGTCAGTTGACTGCAGAAACATGCAGACTGGAGCTTGTGTTTTGCAAACAAGCATGCTAGAGACTAAACAAGACATGAAAGGTTTGCCTTTCTTGGTCTAGAATACATTTCTTTTAAAGATTTACCATCATAAAGACTTCTTTTTGAAAAGCTTTGTTGCAAACTAGCTTGTAAATTTAAAAATGCTCTGGAAAAAGTTGTTTGTCAACGCAAAAGTTCAGTCAGGTTGCTTGGAATGATGACCAGATATGTTGCTAGAATTCTCTCTTCTATTTTCTTTCCTCTGTTTAGGCTCTGGCTCATGCCTTGGTTTTGGTTGACATGAGGTTCACCTTGCGGGGTTTTGGATGGTTTTATGTGGAAAATACGTGACATGAGCATGTCAGGAGAAGAATTCAAATCTTTCTTCTTAGGTAAAAGGGGTTAAAATACTCTTAATTAGTCATCTATCAGGGCATTGGGCTGTCAGTACAGATGACAATTTTTTTTTTATTTTGAGATGGAGTCTCGTTCTGTCACCCAGCCTGGAGTGCAGTGGCACCATCTTGGCTCACTGCAACCTCTGCCTCCTGGATTCAAGCAATTCTCCCATCTCAGTCTCCCAGGCAGCTGGGATTACAGGTGTGCACCACCACGCCCAGCTAATTTTTGTCTTTTTAGTAGAAATGGGGTTTCACCGTGTTGGCCAGGCTGGTCTCGAGCTCCTGACCTCAGGTGATCCACCTGCCTCAGCCTCCCAAAATGCTGGGATTACAGGCGTGAGCCACCGTGTCTGATCAACAGTGTTTTAAGTCATTAAGACTGCAGCATTTGGAACCAGGGGCAAATGTTTGAGTGGTCTTGAACAAGTTACCTAAACTCTCAACAAAGTGGAGACTATACTATTATTACCTGATTCACCAAGCTGTTATGAAGACTAAGCAAAGAAAGGTACATGAAGTGCCTAATCCACATTGTCCAGAATATGCAAAGGCCTCAACACATGGATGAAAATATTGCCTGTCTGTCTGGGTGCCTTGGATGGATTTATTGCAATCAGGCTTGCATTACAGCTATAGAAAACTCCAAGCAGAGTTATTGATTGCTCTTGTAGTCAATACCCCATACCAACAAATACTTTGGAAACTTGTTGGAGAAATACTCTTTCTGGTAGTTCTGGGCTATGCTCAGGGATCACTTGGGAGTTCTAGAAGCTGGGAAGAATCTCTCAAAGCTAAAAGATTGAAAACAATACAGGGAAACACGGAGACGAATGGATGTGAGCTTCCACGTGGGCGAAACAAGACAGTCATGACTAATGCTAGATTTACTCTTCCTTGGCTGAGAACACAGTGTTTATTCAAAGTTGAATCCAGAGTGAAAGAGAATATACATGTATGCAAAACATCACAAGGGAGAGTTTTCTTAAAGACATTGGCTCCTCATCTCAAATTCATTAGCACATACACGCCCACACAAGAACACATAAGAACTTTCTGCCCCAACCAATTACAGATATCAAAAAGGAGAAATGAAAACAGATTTTCTGTCTTACCAAAATATTTCTCTTATTACTTTCATTTCCTAAGTTATGGGTGTTAATAAATGCTAAAAGCATTTCTGAATCTAGAAATCTACCCCACAAGATGTTTTTCTAGAGTTCACAAAAATCACACAGTTCTAGATACCAATGTATTCTAATGTTAATTTGTGAGTAAGGAAACTATGAGCAACAGAGGTAGAGTTAATATGAGTAGAGAAAGGGTCTAACACCAAGTGGCACAAATGCAATTAAATCCTGGTTCACATGACCACCCAATTCATAGCTTTACTTTTATCAATATCCCACCATTCAGGAAACTTTTAGCACACTAAATTCCTTTATTTTGTGAAAAAAATTATCATGTGAAATGACTGCTATATAGGACAGTGAATTCAATTTGAGTGTCAAAAACTGACTTTCTTTAAACACAGCAAAATCCTCCAAAGGTAAGCAATCTAAAAGTATTTTTTTCTTGATCAGTAAGTCTAAACTCTGCTATTAACACCATCTATCAGGTTCTCATGACGACATTGCCAGCAATGCCAGAACTAGAGCCCAGGTGGCTGTGACTCACCAACTGGGTATCACTGGTAGAAGGAAAGAAATCTGAGGTTTCAAAATGGAATGAGAAAGGAAATGAAGGCCACTTTCCCCTTAATCCACAATGAATGAAGTATTGATACTGGGACTCACCTGGTGCAAGAGTGAAGAAACAGCTGGATTTTATTTGTTCCTTTTGCCTGCTCCTGAGAACAATGGAACCTGCACTAACCGGCTTCACAAAGAGGTTTGATTGATGACAGTTTTTCAGATATCTCTGCGGCTTAGTTTTATCTTGTTTGGTATCTCTATTGTTTCTGAACTGTAAACACCAAAGGAAGGACCCATTCAAAATGCAAGTGCCAGGCTTATTCACACGACTGAAGGTATTCTTTTCCAAAGATGAGGAATAGAATGTGTCATAAAGACATCAAAATCTGGTAGACCTGATTTTAAAATTTGATTCATGACTGTCTTGACTGCCTTGTTTCACCCACGTGGAAGAAGCCCATACCCATTCTGCTTCATGTTTTCCTACATTGTTTTCAATTGTTTAGCTTTGGGGTGATTCCGCCCAGCTTTTTTTTTTTTTTTTTGAGACGCAGTCTTGCTCTGTCGCCCAGGCTGGAGTGCAGTGGCGCCATATCTGCTCACTGCAAGCTCCGCCTCCCGGGTTCCCGCCATTCTCCTGCCTCAGCCTCCCGAGTAGCTGGGCCTACAGGCGCCCGCCACTACGTCCGGCTAATTTTTTGTATTTTTTTTAGTAGAGACGGGGTTTCACCGCGTTAGCCAGGATGGTCTCGATCTCCTGACCTTGTGATCCGCCCGCCTCGGCCTCCCAAAGTGTTGGGATTACAGGCGTGAGCCACCGTGCCCGGCCCTGCCCAGCTTTTAAGACCCCCAAGTGATCCCTGAGCATAGCCCAGAACTACTAGAAAGAGTGGCTTCTGAAGTATTTGTCAGTAAGGGGTGTTGACTAGAAGAGCAATCAGGTAGGTATCAAAAAACTGCTTGGAATTTTCTATAGCTGCAATGCAAGCCTGACTTGAGTAAATCTATCTGAGGTATCCAGACAGACAGGCAATATTTCCATCGATGCAGAGTCATAGACTGACATACATTGAGGCCTTTTCATATTCCAGCCATAGCATTAGGTACTTCATGTACATTTGCTTGCTTAGGAGAACTTTGAAATCTTAAGTCTCATTAAGAGTCTTTGATCATTTACCCACATGCATGCATACTCACACACACAAACACACACAAAAGGCACTGGATTGGACTACCTTTGAGTTGAATGCTGATCTCGAGATAACCCCTTGTCTAAATTTTTACCACCCAAATTTCAACTGGTTAAACTTTGTGTCTGTTTCACCAGCTAGAAAATTATTGAGCAATAATGATTTTAGATAACAATTTTAAAAGAACCTGTATATGTCTAATTCCAAAAATTTAAAAACTATTCATACCCATGGGGAAGATGTTTCCCTTACAATTATGTATTCTTTGTAACGTCACCCTTGTAGAACAAAATTCCTTTCTTTTCTTTTTTTTTGAGACAGGGTCTTGGTCTGTCACGCAGGATGGAGTGCAGTGGAGTGATCTCAGCTCACTGCAACCTTTGTCTCCTGGGTTCAAGTGATTCTCATGCCTCAGCCTCCCAAGTAGCTGGGATTACAGGATCGTGCCACCACACATGGCTACTTTTTGTATTTTTAGTAGAGAGAGGTTTTCACCATGTTGGCCAGGCTGATCTCAAACTCCTGGCCTCAAGCGACATCCCGCCTCAGCTTCCCAAAGTGTGGGGATTGCAGGTGTGAGCCACCATGCCCAGCCCAAAATGTCTTTGTAGTGTCACCTTAAGTATCTCTATGGATGAAACAGAAACTTGCTCAATCTGTTACCTCATTTTTGGTCTGAAGTCTAGGATAATAAGATACCAGGTTTATGAAGCAATATATGAGTTGTTTGGAACACAGTGAAACTGTTTACTGTATGCAACTTCAGATAAGCTAAACAAGGATTTAAACTAATACTCCTTTTTGTTTGTATATTTGTTATCGCTAGGACTTCCTTTTTCAATTTAAAGATTGTGTCTTATGTGGGAGATCCATTCTAACCAAGCAAAATGTCTAGCAGACTACAAAGCATTTAGCTTGCCTTGTCTGTTTACATAACTGAGTTGAGTATTGGACTATTAAATATTGCATAACATTATTTTGATTAAAAGTAACTGGTTCAACTTGTTGTATGACAAGAATGAAACTTGTAAATATAATGCATTTATTCATGAGAAATGTTCATGTTTCATGTAAAACTTTCTTTTAAAAAATAAAACTTTAAAATAGCTTAGTGCTGCTTTTACCTTAATATAATGAAGGAATAGTCTCCTCTGCAGCAGAGTTTGAAAATTAAACTACTCCGAGCATAAAAAAAAAGTCTGATTTGTTTATCAAACGGGACAAAGCTTATAACTGCAGGAGCTGGGGAAGTCTTATTTCCACACTTAGTTTTCGAATCAGAAACAACCAATAACTATGCTATCCCAGCACTTTGGGAGGCCAAGGCCGGTGGATCACTTGAAGTCAGGAGTTTGAGACCACCCTGGCCAACATGGTGAAACCCCGTCTCTAGTAAAAATGCAAAAATTAGCTGGGCATGGTGGCGCATGCCTGTAATCACAGCTACTTGGGAGGCTGAGGCATGAGAATCCCTTGAACCTGGGAGGTGGAATTTGCAGTGATCCCAGATCGTAACACTGCACTCCAGCCTGGGCAATAGAGTGAGACTCTGTCTCAAAAAAAAAAAAGCTGATGACATCATTTAACAAAAGGTTGGGTTCCTTAATGTTACTGACATCACATCAGCCTGGTACTGACCTACTGGCCCTGTATCTTATCCTTGCTCTTACTGGTCTATTCTTGTCAATTCCAAAGCGAGGAAGTTGTTTCAGTGTATTCATTACCACTTTCCCCCTCCAAATCTATAATTCAGAGGTTGTACAAAGCTCCAAATTTTCCATTCCAACAAAGCTTATGGTCTTTTTGCCTCCCTCTGTAGGAAAGGAGGTTATTCTATTTTTCCTGGACACATTAAATGGTGTGACTTGCTTCCCACTGTTCCATTTACATAATCTATGAAACATTCAAAGTATCTGTATCTCAAGTGAAAACAGAAATTCAATTATACCAAAATTTCCTTCAGGGCATTTTATAATAAGTTAAAGATTTTTCTATTACTTTTTACTTATAATAGTGTGTTAGAAAAAGCAATTCGGTGAATATACTACAAAATTATCAAAATTTTAATGCTTAAAAAACATAGTTTCTTTAATGTAACTATCAGAATTTGAGGCAACTATATTATTTTGTCAAGCTTATAGGTAATATTTGAATGGCTTATTTAAGCCTATGGATACCAAAAAATGGTGACTAAAAGCACACAAAATCTTGGGAAGCACTTTTTTCATATGACCTTTTGTTGCATATCATGATTTATAAGAGAACTGTCTTTGGTCATTTCCCTGGGAAACATTCTCTAAGATTTGTGCACTGAGATTGCACACTGGAAATTTCTTACGGAGGCCCCTCTAAGTCAGTGCTATAAGTGAAGGGAGTACATTTTAGCAGAGGAAGGAGCTGAACTATGATGTCTGCACACACGCACACAAAACAAGGCAGAAAACTGAACCTCTCCCAAAGGAAGCTCTGGAGCTAACATCAGAACTGTCCTGCTTTGAAGCAAGGGCAGAAAATTCTGCAGTCCCTCACTTCCCCCAACCCACCCACAGCCGCAGACTCATAGAAGGAGGCCATCCTTGGGCAAGGTAGCCTAAGATAATTCACCGAGAAGGACTCAGATGAGAATCTTTGACTGCCAATGCTTCCAGCAGCTGGGAAATGAGTGTCCCAGCTCTGAAGGTAACATCTGGGTGGAGCATCCCAGTACCCACTCTAACATTCAAAGGAAAACAAACTGGGTAGACAAGTCGTTTGGTTCATAAGCCCAGGGGATTCACTGCTCTGCATTAAACCCTTCTCTGCCTTCCTTCTGGGAACCACCAGATTGTCTCCATAGAGTCCATCAGCTATTTTAGCCACTTTTTTTTTTTTTTTTTTTGAGACAGAGTCTCACTCTGTTGCCCAGGCTGGGGTGCAGGGCGCCATCTTGGCTCCCTGCAGCCTCTGCCTTCTGGGTTCAAGTGATATTCCTGCCTCAGCCTCCCAAATAGCTGGGATTCCAAGTGCGCACCACCATGCCGGGCTAATATTTGTATTTTTCAGTAGAGACAGGGTTTCACCACGTTGGCCAGGCTGGTCTCAAACTCCTGACCTCAAGGGATCCGCCCACCTCGGCCTCCCAAAGTGCTGGTATTACAGGTGTGAGCAATCGCACTTGGCCTATTTTAGCCCCTTTTTTAATCTAGCCCCTCCTACTGTCATGAAATGGAACAAATGCAAACTAAGTTAGCAGGCCACATCCCGGGGAAGCTGGTAGAAGACATGAGACTACTGGGAGAGAGACAGAAGGATGGTTTATTTTTCACAGCAATAGAGTAGCTGAGACGTCTGCACTTCTGTTGGTTCCCCACTCCCCAGTTCCCACAGGACAACGCAAAGGGGGCCAGAAGACACGTGCAGACAGAGCAGTCATGATGTGGTAGAGGAAACTTGAATGTAGGGAACTTGGACTTTTTAAATTAGGCACTAAGCATGCCTGCCCTTTGCTTCAGAGACAGTGCCATCTCTATCTTCCAAGACTGTTTGCTATATAAGCATTCTCGAAGATATAGTCCAGAACATAGACGGCTAGTGCCTCTTTTAGCAAAATGGAGATATTTAGAAACACAAGAGACCCATGAAGAATTTCCACCAGCAGCTCCCGCCTCATCAGCTGCCACAGAGAGAGAGAGCTGTACATCGCAGTGAGTTTAGTGAGCGCATGCGCTAAGGCCAGCTGCTCGAATTTCAGTACTGGTTCTATTACTCCAAAGAATGTGACTTGAGGCAAGTTCCTTAACCTCTGTAAGCCTTAGCTTATTCATCTGTGAAATGGAAATACTAATAGTACCTATGGCCTATGGGTAGTGTAAGCACACACCGAGATAAGCCACATGAAATGGCTGGCATGTAGTAATCAGGTGCCGACTAAATGGTAATCCTGTTATTACAGTAGCCTGGACACAGACCAACTGCCTGGTTATCTTCCCCAAGCAGTATCAGAAATAGGAAAAAAGGTATTTGAAGGTTTTAGCTAACAGAGAAGTGGCTGACCACTCATAAGACTCTCTGCAGGCTCTCCTTCACCTTGTGTGTGTGTTTAAGTTCCTGCTCCTGCACTCCACAGCCATGCGTTTTCACTCAGGTTTGGCCTCAGTAAGGCAGATAGCTGTTTGCATTTCACATACTGTGACTCGAGTAGTTCCATAAGCCTCGGTGACCTGAAGTGTTCCTCTGGCAGCCAGCCGTAAATCTCTTGCTCAATCTCCTTTTAACTCCTCAAACTTAGAAGCCAAGCTGACATAATCCTTATCTGTGGGCTCAGCCCCACCGCAGCGGCCTGAGCCAATCCTGCTCTTGCAAAGAAGAAACACAAAGATCTCTGGGTTTGTTTTGTTTTGTTTGTTTGTTTTTGACAGGGTCTCACTCTGTTGCCCAGGCTAGAATGCAGTTGCACAGTCATGGCTTACTGCAGCCTCAAACTCCTGGGCTCAAGCAGTCCTCCCACCTCAGCCTCCTGAGTAGCTGGGACTACAGGCGTGTGCCCCCACACCCAGCTAATTTTAAAATTTTTTTGGAGAGACAGAGTCTGGCTATGTTTTTCAGGCTTATCTTGAACTCCTGGCCTCAGGTAATCCTCCAGCCTCGGTCTCCCAAAATGCTAGGATTTCCAAGTGTAAGTCACCACACCCGGCCTACTCATCAGTTTCAAGTGCCAAGTTTTTTCTCACCGAGGGAGCATATCATCCTGTGGTAGCCGCCAGGGCCTGGAATTACATTTTAAGCCCAATTTGAATTGAATGGAAATGAGACCTAATCTCCCGCTCCAAGGCAGTCGCTTAAGGAACATATTTTAAAGAGGAGACACTTTTCTTTCAACATCATCACTTTCTCCAAACGTGACAAAATCACATATCAAAACCAAATCTCGAGTTCAAGTGTCTCTAGAGCTTTGTTGCGTTGTAGCAGGGATTTAGTAAATCTCACAGTCTTTGACAGGTGGTTAGGTAGTGAGATATCTTTCAGAAGGGATTTAGTTATTCCTTTTCTGTTAAGTCTGGTCTCTAAAATTTTTGCTACAAATACTCTGTCTCTCAGTTTTATAAAGACATAAACGAATATCAGAAAATATCTAAAGCAGGCTGGGCGTGGTGGCTTATGCCTGTAATCCCAGCACTTTGGGAGGTCAAGGCGGGTGGATTACCTGAGGTCAGGGGTTCGAGACCAGCCTGGTCAACCTGGTGAAACCCCGTCTCTACTAAAAAGAAAAAAAAATTAGCCGGGCATGGTGGCTAGTGCCTGTAATCCCAGCTACTTGGGAGGCTGAGGCAGGAGAATGCTCGAACCTGGGAGGCAGAGGTTGCAGTAAGCCAAGATCGCACCACTGCGCTCCAGCCTGGGCAACAAGAGTGAAACTCTGTCTCAAAAAAAAAAAAAAAAAAAAAAAAGAGTTAATAGATAAATAGATGATAGATAGAGATTTTGCTTTTTTAAACCTCTTCATCCACTGTAATAGCCTACATGGTTTGTTAAAGTATTATCTTTTCATCTCAACCTACATTTCATTCTGAATATTAATGGTTATTCCTAAAATCCTCTTTTTCCCATCCCTGAAAAGCAAACATACTCATATTCTTTGTTTTGGCGAAGGGTCTTTATTATAGCCATAAAGGATAATGGATTTATCTAATTCCATCTTTTTTACTAACCAAAGCTATAAAGTTTTAATTCTACCTAGATGTTGCCAGTCAGAGTATAATGTGTCTTCAACCTAAATTATCACAAAATAGGTAAAAACTTGGCTTCATAATTCTCACGATAATTTAGGTTATTGGTTTAATCCACCAAAAATAGCCTCTGAACGTACAAATTGAAGTATACTATACCTGTTTCCTTTCATGTTTTAGGTACTATGATAAGTTACCAGTAATTTATAGAAGAATGAACAAAAAAAGCCACAATCTCTTTCAAGTGCTTTTAATTATTTTCAAAATACAAATGTTAAATGTTTTTTATTTTTAAGGTATTATTTAGTTTTCCTTTTGTTACTTTTCCAAATTTTTTAAAAATTATTTTTTTATTTTGAGATAATTGTAGATTCACATGCAATTATAATAAATAATACAGAGGTATCTCATGTACTTTTTAACTTAGTTTCTCCCAGTGATAACATCTTGTAAAACTGTAGTACAATGTCAGAGCCAGGAAACTGACGCTAATGTAATCCACTGGTCTTATTCAGATTTCCCAGTTTTTCCTGTA
This sequence comes from Symphalangus syndactylus, assembly GCF_028878055.3. NCBI lineage: Eukaryota > Metazoa > Chordata > Mammalia > Primates > Hylobatidae > Symphalangus > Symphalangus syndactylus. The sequence continues at coordinate 72,514,788 of NC_072423.2, read as the reverse complement.
TTCCTTTGTGTGTATGTGTTTATTTCTATGCACAAATGTTCTATTTTTTTCTTCCATTAAGTTTTCAACCAAAAGAAAATCAGACCTCATTTGTGTTTCTGCTTCTGGAAATAGGAGATAGAGATTTTAGCCACAGAAATCAGAATCCACCCTGGAGTGTGCTGTTTTCCTGCGATAGCAAGAAAATGTTCCATTTGAAAACTGCTCCACAAAGAATCAGCAGAAACCAGAGAAAACAAATGATGGTGTTGGCGACTTTTCTGTACAACTCAGTCTTTTATTTCAGAACTCTATATGCTCAAAGGGCAGGATTCTCTCTCATCTCCTCCTTCCTTTTTTTTCTATTTGTTTTTAACAGACAAAGCAAAAACACTCTTTGGAAAAATCACAACTAAAGTAAATCTATTCTTTGGAGAGTCATATGTGGATGATTAACTTAAGAGAAAACTGGTTAATGGCAAGTACTAAAAGATCTGATCTTTCTAATGAACACATCTAAAAAAAACTTACAAAATAGAAGGTTGTTTATTCTTTAATGCAAACTTGAAAAACACAAAATTATAAAACGTCTTGGGGAATAAAAATAAAGAACTCATTCCCCATAAACAGCTGTAGCGCTTTCTTACATCTCGGAGAGTGCCCTTACCTCAACACAAATACACAGACAGCACACACAGACACACAGACATGCACCCACATTCATATACACACATACAGACCCACACACATACACACCCACATACACGCACACACCAAGAGCTCAAATACAAAAGGCAGAATCAAACACCCTAGAGAGGGTAGTGATTTTGCCAAATTGCAGACACTGTAGCTCTTACAATAAATGAGGGGAAGAAGGATTGTTGTTGGCAAAGCATGGAGGACAGTGATTATTTTCTCAGGAAAAAAGTTTAGATGTCATATTTTCCTCTGTTTTAACACAAATGACTGAACATTTAGAAAAACAAGATGCTTAAATCTTGTTAGGATAGAGCAATCTCATCTCATGTTAGCTTAAGAGTAAAACCCAAATTCTGCTTACCCCAGAATTTTTTCCATAAGGGCACGTCATTATCACTTGATATCATTATCACTTTCCACACTTTCTGAAGTAGATATGCTTGAGAGGAAAAAAACAGGGAGACATGCTGAAAAAAGGAAAGGGTTGAGAGTGAAACACTCACATAAACCTGCCGTTTGAACTGTTTGTTCATCTTTGAATAATCTGAGAATTTATGCAGCATAGTCTCCGAGTATTATCTACAGAAAGCAGACCACATGGGCTATCACAGACCTGCTCAATGATGGAGTTTCACCAGGGATCCAGGCCGAATACCCTCTCACAGGGCCACCTCCTGATCTTTAACTCTGTGAGCCTTTGCTGTTTCATGCTAGAGCTTTTAGTTGAAAGTAAAATGAAAGAAGTCCTCAGACTTCATGAATTCCAGGTGTCTGTGAAGTTGGACTGGCAACATTTTTTCCTCCCACCATAAAAAAGTTCTCTAGTCGGAGAACTTCAGAAAGTATTCTGAAGCTTCTCTGTTCAGACCCTGGTGTTCTGAAACCCACTGAGAGGTTCACAGGATGGAAGCAAATCAGGTCAGTGGATTCTCTCTTTGCACTCAGAAAAGAACACCCTGCTGGGCGCTGGGTCACAAAAGGTGTGCTCTGAAGTGGCTCCACGCTGCCCTAGAGCATGGGTAGCAGAGATACTGCATCAGCAAAGAAATCATGTGAAAATCGAAATTTGTCAGCAGGAAGTCATTCTGCATTAATAATGAAACAGATAAACCTTTAAAAACCATCCGTTCCTTTTAATTCAGAAGCACATGATAGAGGCAGCAATTTATAAGCCAACCAAATTGTTTTGCGGTTAGGCAGACGTGAGGCCTTTCCTGATCGTTGCAAAGCCAAGCATAACTTGATGGTTGGTTGCCACATGGGATGTGGGAGCCAGAGGCCCCGGCTTTCCTCTGGCCTTGGTGCAAACTGGCTGGCGGGTGAGATGGGCCTGTTTCTGATTAGCCCAGTTCACCTAGTTCCAAAGAGGACTCTGGCTCCTCCTAGATCTGGCAGCATAATTCATGAGACGCGTGGATTTTGGACAGCACCGCAGAGCAGCACTCAGAAGAAAGGTCTCCAACAGTGAAGTCTTCCTAAGGAGAAAATGGAGGAGACAAGCACCCCTTTCTCCACATACAGCACCTCCTTTGGATGATTCAGCTTCTGGTCTGAAAGACGTGGATTAGTGGCTTGCCTTTGAGTTAGAAAGTTCCTTAAGTCATTTGCATTCATTTACTGGGGCACTTAAGCCAAATTGATCTGACCAATAAATCAAAGCTAGGGCCTCCTCAGTTCCGGAGACATACCAGCTGAAAATCATCAATCTCGTCAACTGTCGGGAGCCTTAGCTAGTGTTCAGAATCAGAGGCTGGGTTTACGCTTATCTCTGTCCTGCAGGCTGGACACACGCTCCCAGGATGCCAGGCCAGGAGCAGCATTCCAGGGCGGGAGCTGTTTAATGTCAGCAAGGGGTCAGGAGGGCAGGACACTGCATTCTGACAGCTAAACCGCTGGTCTCTTCTGTCTTAGGATTTTCATTCATGTTCCTGAGCAATCACGCCTCTAGGAAACTGGCAATCTCTCTTTGAAGCTGCGGCGGGCAAATGCCTGCACACCTGCGTGTATACACACACACACACACACACACATACTCCTACATGTATACATATGTGTTCAGAAAACTCTCTGCTAGTCTACAGTCTTCAAAGCTAATAGCTGATCATTCATTGCAGGGGCTTGCTGATCACATTCTTGTTTCCTTGAAAATGTATTAAAAATGTACTTTTTTTTCCACTGATTATTCTCAAATAAGCATGTAATTTGCAAAAGTACTTAATGCTGCAGGATTAAGTACTTTATAAATGCTCAAACACACTAATAAAAAATTCTGATTTCAGTCTTAAATAGAAAGTGTAGTATAGTGGTTAACTATTTAGGAACAAGAACAGGACACTCTGGGTTCAAAGCTAATTCTGCCATTTATTAGAGATAGAGATGTAATTTTGGCCAGCCTGCTTGCTATCAAGTTACCTTGTGCCTTGATTTTCTCATTTTTAGAAAGGGGCTAATATTAATAGTACTTACCTTATACGGCTATTATAATAAGAAGATTAAACGAGTTAATATAGACAAACAGCTTAGAACAGTGCCTGGCACATAGTAAGTAGCTAATGAATGTTGCTGTCCAGGCTATTACTATTATTATTATTGACTAATGTGCTCTACAAGCAGGCTCCTGCAGACACACTGAAGTAACAATTCACTGTTATTTATTTATTTATTTATTCAGGTGGAGTTTTGCTCTTGTTGCCCAGGCTGGAGTGCAATGGTGCCATCTCAACTCACTGCAACCTTGTCCTCCCGGGTTCGAATGATTCTCCTGTCTCAGCCTCCTGAGTAGCTGGGATTACAGGTACGTGCCACTGCGCCCAGCTAATTTTTTTGTAGAGACAGGGTTTCGCCATGTTGATCAGGCTGGTTTTGAACTCCTGACCTCAAATGATCCACTTACCTCAGCCTCCCAAAGTGCTGAGTTTACAGGTGTAAGCCAGCGTGCTGGGGTCACAATTCACTGTTTATATCATTACACTATTTTCAAACTATAATCGCATCTATTATTATCCTGTTCAAATCCTTATCACAGCCCTCGAATGAGTGTGCTGATCATGGGATCTGCACGTACTCACTGCAGAAAATTAATCTCAGAGAGGATAACTTATTTGTTCATGGACAGAAAGCAATTTTCTGAGTCATAACCTTTGGGCCAGCCCTCTTCCAATAACACTGAATTCTTCAACACCTGAATACTCTGCTGTTAATGTAAATTATAATTTTAAATTTTATTTACTTTATAGTCTTCTGGGGTGTCTTCTTGGACTCAAAAAGGCAAGTTGTTACTATTTTTCATGTAAACCCGAAAAAGCTCCTAGAAGAATTTGTGCATCCACATAGAGCCGCGAGTTTCAAACAGTGGGCCACCAACCTTTAGTGGATAATGAAATCAATTTAGTATATTATAACCAGAATTTTTAAAGAAAAATGAAATAAGATAGAATAGAAAATATCAGAGTGCAATATTATTTTATGAAGCTCCTATCTGAGTTAATTTTTTCTTTGCATATGTGTATACTAGGTTGTAATTTAAAATGTAAATCATTTTTTAAAATGTATTCTTCCACACCCACTGGGATGGCTATAATTTTTTTAAAAAACAGAAAATAACAAGTGTTGGTGAGGATGTGAAGAAACTGGAATCCTTGTACATAGGTGGTGGGGATGTAAAATGGTGTGGCTGCTGTTAAAAACAGTCTGGCAGTTCCTCAAAAAGTTAAACATAGAATTATCATATGACACTCCTGGGTATACACCCACAAGAATTAAAAACAGGCATTCAAACAAATACTTGTACATAAAAGTTTGCAATAGCCAAAAGTTGGAAACAAATCAAATGTTATCAACAGGGGAATGAATACACAAATATGGTGTATCCATTCAATGGAAGAGTATTCAGCCATAATGTGGATGAACCTTGAAAACATTTTGCTGAGTGAAAGAAGCCAGACACAAAAACTCACATATTGTATGATTCCATTTATGTGAAACGTTTGGAATAGGGACATCAATAGAGACAGAAGGCAGATGAGTGGTTGTCAGGAGCTGGGGGCTCAGGAAATGGGCAGAAATAGCTTACTAGGAATGAGGTGTCCTTTAAGGGTGATGAGAATGTTTTGTTAATAGAACTGGAGAGATGGTGGTTGCACAACATTGTGAATGCACTAAATGCCACTGAATTATACACTTTACAATGATTAATTTTATCTTACATGATCTTCACCTCAAATTTTAAAAATGGAAAAAAAAACCCCACCAAATTTCCTCTTTTAGGTCATAGTCAAAAGAATTTGAAATCCATTGAAATGGAGGGTCATGTTCGGTCAGGTGGCCTGTCTTCTCAGCACAGAACTGAGATGATCTCCATCAGTTTCCACCCTGCAGGAGAGAGCAGAGCACCTTCTTTCTTCAGCTCCCATGCCTGCCCTGACTCTACTTAAGGAAGGGGAGCTGGATTTTGAGAAGAGCTACTACCTATCTTGGATTTTCTCAAGATCTGAGAGGAATCATAGATTCCTCCCATCTTGAGAGAAACATGCAACGAGAGACAGCAGATCATCTAGAGACAGGGGTCTGGAACATAAAGTCAGACCTAGACTCAAACCACAGTTCTACCACAGACTTAATCCATGACCTTGGGCAAATAACGTATCCCTCAGTTTCTTCATGTGCTAACTTTGCATTGTGGTAACAAGAATTAAATAAGATAATGCATGTGAAGCTCACAGAGCATAATAAGTGCCTAATAAACAGCAGCTGCTACTATTATAATTAATATTATGCCAATATTTCAACAATTCTAAGCCTCACATCTTTACATGTTTTAACGTCTCCAAAGTCAGGACACATCTTGTAACTGGAAACAATTCATAGTTTAATTGGTCTCATTTAAAAATCTTTCTTAGTGGTACATCTTACAATCGATAGCATTTTGAATTTGATTAAATACAGTATTTGGATAAAAGTGCTCTAGAATAGTGGGTCTCAACCCTATAAAACCAAATGCTTCCTTTTAACTATAATTATTTTGCAATGCCTCTTTACCAACCTGAAGTAAGATTTATAGGTAACATAACCAACCTAAACACATAGGTTAAAACCATCAATATACTACTCTGACGGTCATACACATGAAGAACAAAAAGTACTTCACACTAAAGAATTACACACGTCAATGTGTAAAAGCTTAGGCAAGATCACATCAGAGGATATAGTGAAGTAGGTAGATAGTTTATGTATATGTAAAATCACTCCCAATGTAAAAACTACAAAAATCAGGCTGAATCTGAGTGTTTATTGATGACTCATGAACTTAAACATGTGATTAACATTGATGATGTCATTTTCTGGAATAGTAAATAACTCTTGATAAGTTCTGAATGAAACAATTTTCTCTGAAAAATTTTAGTGTATATTACACTATAGAAAAAATACCTTGCAACTGCACATAAAATAAAGTTCCAGGTTCAGATAATTAAATAGAGATTTTTCACTTGCACATGAAGTCTAGGATCATATTCAAGAGTTATGAGTACAGGCCAGGAGCGATTGTTTACATCTGTAATTTCAGCACTTTTAGAGGCCAAGGTGGGAGGATTGCTTGAGCCCAGGACATTGAGGCTGCAGTGAACAATGATTGCACCACTGTACTCCAGGCTGAGTGACAGAATGAAACCTTGTCTCTCAAAAAAAAAAAAAAAAAAAAATCCTTGGTATGAGGGACTTTCCCATACATGGCCAAATGCCTACCATTCTGTCCCACAAATGCCAGTTTACCCCCTAATTGTGGCAACTAAAAATGACCCCACCCATATTTCTAAAGCAGCTCCTAGGGTCAATACAGCTTCTGTTGAGAGCCACTGTTCTCAGACTGGTGCCCTGCCTAAATGGGACTCTGCAAGTCACAATGCAGAAAGCCAGAGCCTTTAAATACGAAACGGCCTCTTCTGTGCTGCATGGTGAATAAAAACTAAATTAAATTTGCTACATATGAAATTGCAAGACCTTTCCAACCCTTCAGCTTAACTCCCACCCACCACATACATGCCTGAAGAGCAGAAAAATGAAGCTGTGAGTGGGGGAATTCAAAAGCTCCTGCCACTGTCCTACCTTCTTGGGGACTCCATAGCCATACGGGTAACACTGGATAACAAAACCTTCTTCATTTACTCCGTCACTTTATAAATTTAAGGCACTGTGAAGATAAAATAAGGTAGCCGTTGTTGAAAGCATTAGAAAACTCAATCACATTCTATAAACGTTACCTAGTGTTTTTATCACTAGCCAAAAATGTGAGTGTGGAAAAAATTTTAAATAAAACAAAAGGTAGTATATGATACACCAAACTGATGCAATGGTCAGTGAACTCCTGTTAATATCGTTCTCACACAATTGCTGTGGTTCTTTAGGCAATATTTCCTTGGTCTGCTGAAAACCCTACAAAGTGGTGTGACCAACTTTGCCAATTAAGAAAATAACCCTGGCTTGTAAATTATCAAAGTGAAAGTTATGAAGATAAATTGGGAACTAAAAAAACACTACCTCACAGAATACTGGCAATAGCATATTTTTCACTCAGTAAGGAAAAACATATACCAGTGACTAGGATGCTAGAGAAAAGAATTTAGTAGTGTTTTTTTCAAATCCAGCAGCTCTTACTTTAAGTCTGCTACCTCTTCCTTAATCCTCAATAATATGGAGATCCAGGTACCAGATGGCTTTTCTCTTTCTGTTGGTTTCATTCCTGCTGTTAATAAACATTTGTCTCACTAGAAAGAACAGGTACACTGCTTACAGGTGGATGCATGGATAGTCTGAAAAGGATTGACAGATTATTTTGCAAAAATCTGCTCTAATCCTAAAATAATTAGTAACTACTAATACAACCGCCACAAAAATTCAGGGAAATTTTTTTGTTCAGAATTTGCCAACAGTGAAAATAAAGACTAAAGTAAGAGATAACTAAATTTTTTAATTCATACCTTTCTAAATATCAAAAGATACACCAGACAGAGAGAGAGAGAGAGCAAATAAACTGTCAAGGACATATATTTAGATTTGACATAAAAATAAAGCTATGTAAACAGTGTTTTCTTATATTTAAAAAACAATGATAGAATAAACCAGTACAAATAAAACAAAACAGTTGAAATGGTTACCTATAGGAGGAGGGAAGAAACAGTTGGAAGAGACGGAGATGAATACTAAATTTCTTATATATGCTTTGGAATCATGCAGATATTTTATATACTATTACACTAAATTTAGCTTAATCAAAGCAAAAATGTAAATCCTCAAAGTAAATGATACAGTTTGGACGGTTTGTCCCCTCCAAATCTCATGTTGAAATGTAATCACTAATGTTGGAGCTGGGGCCTCATGGGAGGTGATTGGGTCATGGGGGTGGATCTCTCATGAATGGCTTAGTGCCATCCCCTTGCTGATAAGTGGGTTCTCCCGTTCTCGCTAGGTTAGTTCACACAAGATCTGGTCATTTAAGAGTCTGGGACCTCTTCATTTTCTCTCTCTTGCATCCTCTTTTGCCATGTGATATGTCAGTTCCCTCTTCACCGTCTGCCATGATTATAAGCTTGCTGAAGCCTCACCAGAAGCAGATGCCAGCATCATACTTCCTGTGAAGCCTGCAGAACTGTGAGCCCAAACAAACCTCTTTTCTTTACAAAAGTATCCGGCCTCAGGTATTCCTTTATAGCAATGCAAACATACTGACACAGAAAATTGGTACCAAGGAGTGGGGTGTTGCTATAAGATACCTGAAAATGTGGAGGCAGCTTGGAACTGGGTAACAGGCAGAAGCTGGAAGAGTTTGGAGGGCTCAGAAGAAGACAGGAAGATGAAAGAATTTTAATCTTCTTAGAGACATGTTAAGTGGTCGTGACCAAAATGATGATAGTGATATGGACAGTGAAGGCCAGGCTGACAGGTCTCAGGTGGAAACAAGAAACTTATTGGGAACTGGAGCAAAGGTCACCCATGTTACGCCTTAGCAAATAATTGGGCTGCATTGTGTCCATGCCCTAGGGATCTGTGGAAGTTCCAACTTACAAGTGATGACCTGGGGTACCTGACAGAAGAAATGTCTAAGCAGCAAAGCATTCAAGAGGTGATCTGGCTGCATCTAACAGCCTACCATCAAATATGGGGGCAAGGAATTGACTTAAATTTGGAACTTATATTTAAAAGGGAAGCAAAGTGTAAAAATTTAGAAAAGTCACAACCTGGCCCCATGATAGAGAAGGAAACGGCATTTTCAGGGAAGGAATTCAAGCAGGCTGTGGAGTAACCACTTGCTAGAGAGATTAGTGTAACTAAAAGGGAGCCAAGTGCTAATATCCAAGACAATGTGGAAAAGCCTGGAAGGCATTTCAGAGACCTTAGAGACAGCCCTTCTCATCACAGGCCCAGAGACCTAAGAGGAAAGAATGGTTTCAGGGGCCAGGCCTGGTCTCGGCTGCTGTGGTCAGCCTGGAGACACTGTTCTCTGCATCCCAGCAGCTCTGCTTCCAGCCTTCGCTCAGGGACCCCAGATATAGCTTTAACTGCTGCTTCAGAGGGCCTGAGCCATAAGAGTTGGCAGCTTCCACGTGGTGTCAAGTCTGCAGGCACACAGAATGCAAGCCCGAAGGAGGCTTGACAGCTTCCTTGTAGATTTCAGAGGATGCACCAGAAAGCCCAGGCAGAAGCCTGCACAAGGGCAGAAAGACTCTACTAGGGCAGTGCTGAGGGGAAACGTGAGGTTGGAGCTCCCACACAGAGTCCTCACCAGGGCACTGCCTAGTGGAGCTTTGTGGGGTGCCACTGCCTGCCAGTCCCAAGAATGGTAGAGCCACTGGTAGCTTGCACCCTGTACCTGAAAGACTGTCGGCACTCAACTCCAGTCCACAAGAGCAGCCACAGGGGCAGACTGCCCAAGGCCTTGATATCCCACTCCTTGCACCAGTGTGCCCTGGATGAGGGACATGGAATCACAGATTATTTTGTTTTTGGGTTTTTTTCATATACATTTTCTTTTCTTTCTTTCTTTCTTTTCTTTTCTTTTTTTTTTTTTTCATAAAATCGTTCAGGGAAAAAGGATTATTTTGGAGCTTTAAAGTTTAATGTCTGCCCTGCTGGGTTTTGGACTTGTGTGGGTTTTGAACTTGCTCTTTTCTTTTGGCTGATTTCTCCCTTTTTGAATGGGAATGTTTATCCAGTGCCTGTACCACAACTGTATCTTGGAAATAACATGTTTTGATTTTACAGGCTCATAGGTGAAAGGAACTTACCTTGAGTCTCAAGTAAGATTTTGGATTTTGGACTTTTAAGTTGATACTTGGAATGAGTTAAGACTTTGGGAGACTATTGGAAAAGGAACATTGTGTTTTGTGATGTGACAACATGAGACGTGGGGTGGGGGGCAGGAATGGAATTATATGGTTTGGGTGTGTGTCCTCTACAAATCTCAAGTTGAAATGGGAACCCCAGTGATGGAGGTGGAGGATAGTGGGTGGTATTAGATCATGGGGGCAGATCCGTCATGAATGCCTTAGTGCCATCCCCTTAGTGATGAATGATTTCATGCTCAGTTAGTTCATGCAAAAACTGCTGGTTTAAAGAGCCTGGGGCCTTCCCCTTCTGTCTCTTCCTCCTTGTCTTGCCATGTGATATGCTTGCTCTCCCTTTTCCTTTTGTTATGATTGGAAGCTTCCACCAGGATCAGAGGCTGATACTATGCTTCGGCCTGCAGAACCACAAGCCAAAATAAACCTCTTTTCTTTATAAATTACCCAGTTTCAGGGATTCTTTTATAGCAATGCAAATGGACTAATACAGTTATATATAATATTAAACAATGAACTAAGAATCTGGTTCATGGCATAACCAGACAGAAAACAATACTTAGTGACTTTTCTTTGAATAATTCTAGCAGGCCATACTTTAAGTAAAATAAGAATAACTAAAAATAATATAATAATTTAAAAACTTTTTCTAGCAATCATATTGTTGGTGGGATTGTTTGTGGTGTTGTTCTGTTACTGTATGTATAATGTCAGACAGGGTAAATTAGTAATTATATTTCTATTTTTGAATACTGAGATTTTTGGTGTGGGAGACAGAAGGTAAAAATATAGGATTGATTAATTGCTAAATTTAAAGTGGGAGTGTCAGTATGAACCCCTGATATATTGTATCTTTAAAAAAAACATATTTCCCAGTTCTGCTTGCTGAAAGACTTAGAAACAATGATCAATCCAATAACAATGCACATTCATAGATCCCAGATTGTGTTCTCTAAGTATCACATCTAACTGAAAGGAGTCAGGGCTTGGAACATCTTTTCTTTTCTTTCTTCTTCTTCATTTTTTTGATATGGAGTCTCACTCTGTTGCCCAGGCTGGAGTGTAGTGGCCCAATCTCAGTTCACTGCAACCTCTGCCTCCCAGGTTCAAGCGATTCTCCTGCCTCAGCCTCCCGAGTAGCTGGGACTACAGGCATGTGCCACCGTGCCTGGCTAATTTTTTGTATTTTTAGTAGAGAAAGGGTTTCACTAATTAGCCAGGATTGTCTCGATCTCTTGACCTCATGATCTGCCCTCCTCAGCCTCCCAAAGTGTTGGGATTACAGGCCTGAGCCACTGTGCCCGGCCAGAACATTTTTTCAAACCAGATATCAAACAATCTATTGAATATTACTGGGATCATATCAAAAGGACTCAGTTTATAAATTAAATAAACTTTATGGGCTAACTATAGGACACTGAGCATCAATAATTATAATGCACTGGATTAAAACATATCAAGTATGTTAAGTGTTTGGTTGTGTTTAAAGACATCAGGGAATCTGCTTATTTTGAAAACTAATAATTAAAGGGAAAGAATCAAGAATTTATACTGTCGTTCCGATATCAGCTTTATCTCAAAGAATCAAATGGTTGTTGAGAGAAGTGTCTCTTTGCAGAACTATTCCACCTGATAAATAACAATGGAATGATAAAATATCATCATTTTGCAAACTCTAGTAGATTAATAAATCCAGGCAATAATCATCAATATAGCTAACATCATATAGAGAGTCAACCAGGTATTATTTATCTCCAGATGGATGTATACAGTACTATCTATGAAGAATTCTTGGGGAGAAAACAAACTGAAATCTAATCAAGCTTTTAGACATTAAATACCATTTTACAGGAAGTACAAGAGAGGGAGGAGCAGATCAGTTCAATGACACCATGGGTTGCAATTAGCAAATCCACATTGTGGGAAACTCTGTAGGACAAACAACCCAGTTTATGAGAGAAGGGGTGGAGGTGGGGAGGAGTGTGAGAGCCTGTAAATAAAAGGAGACTTCAATGACTCATTCATCAGAGGCTATGTATGAACAATCAAATTATATAAGCCACATATGTACAATGAGGGAGGTCTGAATACTGACAAGATGTTTGACAATACTGTGAAATTGCTCTTTGAGGGGTAGTTATTGATATTGTGCTTATGTCAAAAAGGGAAGTACTTGTTTTTTTAAAAACATACATAAGCACACATATGATGCACAAATATTTCTCTGATATTCACAGATGATATAATGTGATAGGATATCTGAAATTTGCTTCAAAATAATTCAGAGAGGAGGCAAGTGGTGTGTAGGAGTATAGAGGAAACAAGATTGGCCATCAGTTGATAATTATTGAAGCTAGGAGATGAATACATATTGGCTTATTGTTTCAACTTTTGAACACATTTGGAATTTACCATAATAAAATTTTTTAATCAAAACCAAAATATTATACATAAAGCATTCCAAAAACAAACTACCAATAATTGTTAACTAAATGATAACAGAGCCTAGAATAGTCATAGGATAATATGATGGATTTTCAAGATGGGAGTCTTGAAGTGATAAACCATATGGTGCACAAAATTTATGCATCTAAGGAAGACAGTGAAATCTTTGTTTATGTTAACTGTGTGCCTTTTTGAAAAAGTCATTTAGAAAAATCCTCACAAAGCAACTAGAGAATTGAATACACCAAAATTTATGACAAACTATGAAGCTGGAATTTTACCAAGTTACACATGCCTAAAGAAGATATACAATCTTCACTGTAGCCAAACTGACACTGGAAAATTAAGCTAGTCACTCAAATAGATAAAAAAATGTGACATCTTGTGTTATATCTGCACCATCAAACATTTTAAAAAATAGATACATTTATTTGTACAGTTTCCTTTTAAATTAATAGAGAAAACACAACTGAACTTAAATATGAACCCCTGACATAAATGTGTTCTAAGTCAAGAGAAGCTATTGCATTTCTGCAGATACAAGGGAGTCATTGATTCACCCGGCCTCAGTCAGCCAGCCAGTCTCTTGAAAAGTGGCCATTAGAAGTGCATGAAGCTTATAAAGCAAAACCTCTGAAACAGTCCTCTGCATCGCTACTGAGATTTGGCAAACTAAACTTCTTTTAATAGTTCTTCCACATGCCTAAATAATTCCCCTGGGATACTAACTTACCCATTTACGAGAAAGAAGAAAGAAGAGGATACCACAATTTACATTTATCCACAGTGTAACTTGGAAAACCATTAAGTGGTACCACGTGGGGATGATGACATGTCCACGTGAAGTGGCCTTTATGCCTTTTCATTTATAAGAGACAGAACCATGGAAAGCACACTGAATTGGCATTTGGATACTTGATATAAGGCCAAGATTCTACTACTTATTAGCTGTGCAACCTTGGGCTGTTCTGACTTGCCTCATTTATAAACTTACGACTCCAGGAACGGAAGAACAGAGTAATAAAGAAGTCTTGTTATTTCTCTTTAAATGTTTGCCACAAGTTTTATGCCAGTGAGTTCAACCATGCTTGACTCAATTTTTCATCAATAATAGGAAACACTTATTAAATGCCCATTAATTTCCAACTACTGTATATGCAAAGTACTAGGATGCAAAGATAAGTAAGAAGTACTCCTTCTGGCCGGGAATGATGGCTCATGCCTGTAATCCCAACACTTTGGCAGGTTGAGGCAGGGGGATTGCTTGAGGACAGGAGTTCGAGGCCAGCCTGGGCAACATGGCCAGACTCTGTCTGTACAAAAAATAAAATAAAATAAAGAGATAATAATCCTTCCCTGAAACCCATCAGAGTTCACAAATGAGAATGGTAAAAATACAGAATGATTAAAGTGGTCTGATGTAGAAAGTGTTAGGACAGCACAGAAAGTCTCCTTGGAGTAGTGTTTATTTATATTGGACCTTTGAGAATGAGTAGACTGTTAACCAGCAGAGAAGGGCAGAGAAGGATGAGGTGGGGAGAAAGGATATTCAAGGTAAAGGAAAGACTGAGAGACAGAATTCAAGAAAATCTGAGGATATTGAACGGATATCCCAAAGTGGCTTACAGATAGGGAGATGAGACTGAAAATAGGTAGGTTGAGAAGAGACTGTTCAGGGCCAGTACCACCCTGCTGTGGAACTGGGCTTTGTCCTGTAGGCTCTTAGAGACCATCAGAGATTTTTCCACAAGGGAAGCCCATGATCAGTTTGTTGTTCCATTCAGTTGACTGACTGATTGATCAATTGATTGACCTTCATTGACTAATCATCTGCTCTTGCCAGCCACTGTGCCAACATGACCCTATTTTTCCCATTCAGAAACAACATAGGCAGCTTTTTACAAAGCCCTATGGGCATGGTTCCCCCATGGTACTAATTTTGATGAAATATAGCTGAAGTTGCTCTTAGTTTATGGAATTACTTTTTAGGATGGGTTTTTATTTTAGACCTTATGTGCACAAAATGTGAAGAAATCCTCCACCAGATTATACGTAGAAAGATTTGTTCATTGTATAATCCCTGCCTCCAGCTCTTTCAAACCATTAAGATTAATTTCATTTCTTGGGTCATATCCAATGTATTTGTTTTCTGAAAGGGTTCATGCAACTCCCAAATGTGTCTAACCTATTCCCTGAGAATATCTGGACTACCATAGAAGAATCTTTCTTATTTAGAGCTAAGAGAGCCTGCATGTTTCTAACATCTTTAAACACAGCACTTACTATGCAAGTCATCAGCTTCACGAAGATTACAAAGAAAGAAAAACAGGAGAAAGGTTGATTTCTGCCCCTGAGGGTTGACAGTCTAGGAGGAGAGGCTGCACAATCACAAATAAAATGATTGAAAACACTTTGATAAGATATATTAAGAAGAAATTTGAAGGTGACATACTTGGAACAAACAAGTTCCCCAAAACGAGGTTTCAACATCTTTTTGGTGTTGTCTTTCCTAGAACATTGTGCCTCTATCAATGCTTTTAAGACAAAACTTGCCTGAGAGAAAAATTTTAACTATGATTTTACTTGGTAAACGCTATTATTCTAAATTTGAGCTCATCATGCCTGCTCTGATATAAGCCTTTTTCTTCATCAAGAGTTATGCTTGGGTACAGAAAATTACCTATTTTCCCCTGCTTTTTATGCAGTCATTTTGTCAGACACAAGTTCTAAAATCAAAATCGTCTAGAGGGAGTAGTCAGCATAGCAGTTTACCCAGGATGATGAGAATGATGTGGAAATAAAAGGGGCAGCTCAATGTTCTCCCCACCCCTAGTTGAGGCATTCATGCTCATAGGCATATAAGACCATGCATATAGGGCCATGAAGACATGGTTTATAAACAGATAGTTCCGACCCACAATCCCTTATCTACAATCCCCAAATCTCCAAAATTCTAAACACCAAGAATTTTTCTAACTCATTTGGTGACATTTCACCTGAACTGATATTTGGATATATTATGTATTCCATTTAGTATGAATATATTTTGCTACAGAAATATAAATGTGTTTTATTATAGAGTGCTGCCCCACACTCACTCAGCCCAAGTATATGATTTATGTTTTATTTTATTATTTGAAAATTTGAAAAATTCTGGATGGCCTGGAAAATTCTGTACTAGCAGTCATTTGAAGCACCTTTTATATGCAAGGTGCCCTACACACAACATCTCATTCCAAGGTGCCCTACGCACAGCATCTCATTCCATTCTGACCCACGAAGGAGGTATTATTACTATTGCTGCAATAATGATAGGGAAACTGAGGCCTGGCAAAGTTAAGCAATTCATCCAAGATCCCATACCTAGCTAGTGAGGGAGCAAAGACCCAAACTCAGGCTGCTTGATTCCAAAGCTCAAGTTCATTTCACTCTATCTAGGGCTTGCTAGCTGCAGCCTGCTCATCATTTTCCTATCCACTGGCCCTGTCAAGCCACGGCCTCGATGGTGAGCAATGGTTTCTAGTAGTCTTCAGGGCTACGTGGATGCTGAGGGGAAGAAAGGTGTTGAGCATCTATGAACAGACTTGTTTTGTTGCCCCTTTGAACTATTAGTGGGCATCTTCTTGCCAGACCTACATTTTTATGCCAATTCACTGCCATCTAGTGGTTATTTCAATAGCAGTTTTACATAAAATGTTAGGATGACATAGCATCATTTCTAACAGGCTGGAGATTTGGTTCTTAGAGGTTGTAAAAAAATAATAATAATAAAATAAATAAAAACAAGATGTGCAGGAAAAAGGAAACTAGTATAAGTAAACATTTATAAAATAAAGTATATTTTATTTTTCTATTCTTCAGGTAAGGGACTAGCAAGATGAATGGGCTTTGCTAAGGCTTTGTAAAAGCTCATCTTTATGAACTTAACTAAATAATCAGATTAAATCTCTATGTAGGCTGCTTAGGAAAATAAAAGCTTTCTCTGAAAAGATTTCACCAGCCTTTCTTCAAAGATTGCCAGGGATTGTCTCTGCTCCAATTATAATATTTACAATGCAAATTGTTGGTTGCAATGTACGTTTTCTTCATGAAATTAAAAGTAGTCATTCATATCCTCATTTACATACGTTCCTCTCCAAGACAGATAAACTCTCATTCATCTTTGGTAACAATAATATGATTTATAAATTTGAAGTTCTGACAAAAGAAATCAAAATATGCACATCAAAAGAAAAGGTTTTTGGCATTGTAAGTACTTATTTAGTGTATTTCAGTTTAATAATATTTATTGAGCTTTTGGAAAGTCCCAAAAAAGATTCAAATATAGACTCAGCAGTTTCTTGGCCCAGTTGCTTAGAACCTAGAGGAGAAAGATTGGCAACACTACAGTTCAGGTGACATGCAGACTGCAGTGCTAGGGAGTCTGTCCAGTATGTTTGGAGATTGTAATAAAACAGGACCAAAATCCTGAAGACGCTCCCCAGCTTGCTGGTTTCAGATGTCAGAGACTGGGAGCTTCTTAACACCAAAATATCCTCTCAGATAAATTGGGATCAACCTTTAGTACCTATTAAGGGGCCAATAAGAACGTCAAAGTTGCTTTGAGATTAAAAATGTTTTGGTGAGCAATGCATAGCCTTGTACTTGCAGCCCAATCCGGTTGGGAGGAATAGCATGTGAATAACACGTGAATGTCAGGATCCTGTGAGTCTTCTATTACACACCGCCTACAATTTAAACAGCATGTCTTGTGAAGATGGAATACTAAAATACTAAATTGAAGCAGATCCTTAAAAAATTACTTTATTTTAACACTATGTAACTTAGAAAAAATAATAAAGCCAGTTATTTGCCTTAATTATAAGAATGTGATGAAGGGCCACCACCAGCCAGGGGAGCCTAAGGTTTGGGTTTTTTTTTTTTTTCTTTTGAGATGGAGTCTCGCTCTATCTCTCAGGCTGGAGGGCAGTGGTGTGACTTCGGCTCACGGCAACCTCTGCCTCCCGGGTTCAAGCGATTCTCCTGCCTCAGCCTCCCGAGTAGCTGGGATTACAGGCACCCACCACCATGCCTGGCTAATTTTTATATTTTTAGTAGAGATGGGGTTTCACCATTTGGGCCGGCTTCCTCCAACTCCTGATCTTAAGTGATCTGCCTGCCTCTGCCTCCCAAAGTGCTGAGATTACGGGCGTGAGCCACTGCAACCAGCTTTTTCTTCCTTTTTTTTTTTTTTAATTAGAGCCCCTAAACTATTTTCTTTTTTGAAACTTCACAATGCTTATCACAACTTCGTAATAGCTGATGCCCTTGTCTCTGCTTTTTTTCCCCTTGGCATGCTTCCCTCCTGCCTCTTGTGGTGATAGTGTCTTGCTTTGATTCAAACATGTATTTATGGGACCGCATTCACAGATTTCATTCCATCCAAACGTAGGTAAAAATGCAGGAGTAATGTCTTTCCTTATTTTTGCCTCTGGGTGTATGATGGCCCCAAAAGAACAAAGGCAACAAAGGGCAAGACTCAGTACAGAGCAGAAAACCCCAATAATTTGCAACAGGAAAGTGGCCCCCTGTAGGGGGCTCTGGAACCACCACTCCAGGCAGTGTGTGAGGCTGGGAACAGACGGGAAGGCAGCCGTTCGTAGCAGCCTGTGTCAGACGAGGGACACCTCCAAGTACACAATTGCTCCACTCTTCGTGAAGACCGACTACATCCTGACTTACTCCTGAAACATCTAAACCCTCATTAGAGAAACAGGAAGTTCTCATGTAGCGAAGGCCTGCACACAATGCGGCCCTTTGTCTGTTTGGAAAATTAAAGTAATAAAATTGTCCAAATCATTTCCACAGTGCCGAAGATTTATATAAACTGCATCTGAGCCCTTTAAAAAGCAAGCCTTTGGATGAGGTTTAAAGCTTCGTGATGTATTTACTCATGACACGTACAAGAGGCAAATAGATACATGCATGATTTTCAGGTGATCTAGCTTGTTTTAAGGAGACAGTTTAGAAAACCTAACGTGACGAATGTTAGGTGTGTCCTTTGGAAAATTTCCCTTCACATACCAATTCCTTGACTGGGGTTTCTTCGGGAGGCAGTCAGTAATCAATTTAGCATTGAGCTCTCAGAAAATGGCGAAAGTTCTAAAGAACTAGGGCATAAAACCTATTCAGGATTCATTGCAACTTCCTCAATTGTTTTTTATTAAAAGTGTTTTTTAAATGCCAGCACTCACCAACTGTGCAAAGAAAAAGTCATAAAAAATAAACTCCCAACCTACAGTGTGTACAGGAAATGGTGAGATGAAAATCAATAAAAAAACAAAATCAGGTTTTGACTTCCACGAAGTTCCACATACCAACAGTATTTGAAAATCTTTTAAAATGATGCGACATTCCTGAGTTCAGTGGTTTATTGGAAACCTAGGAAAGCACATGAACAGCGGAGTACTTGTCACATGGAGAATGTGAGGGTCGAGGTAATGCTGTAAAATGTAAGAACTTTTACGAACTTTTACAAACTTTTGTGAACGTTTTAGAGAAATGGCAGAAGCTAAGCTTTAGTGTTCTGCTTAGCTTTTCTTTCCTTTTGTCCACCCTCTCCAGCCTTGGAGAAAAGCACCCTCTCTCTCTCACACACACGCACTCTCTCTCTCTCTGTCGCACACACACACTCTCTTCTCTCTTCACGTGTGTAAGAAGTCCTATTTTGTGTCTCCAGCCCACAAGTCTCTCCTCAGCTCATATTCAACCCTGCCCCCCGCATCACCTCAAAGCTTACACAATCAGAACAGACCAATCTACTTTTGTCACAGTCCTGCCCATTGTTAACAAATGACAACTTCATTCTTCTAACTGCTGAGGTGCAAAGCTTTGGAATCATCCTTCATTCCTTTCTTTCTCTCAGAACTCGTCAGCTCTGCCTTTAAAATCGATCCTGAATCCGGCCATGTACCACCCATGTCACAGTCACCTGGCTCGTTGCAATAGCCTTCCAACTGGTCACCCGCTTCCTCAGCTGTTGTCCTTTGATCTGTTTTCAAAACACCAGTTAGGGCCAGGAGTGGTGACTCATACCTCTAATCCCAACACTTTGGAAGGCCAAGGCAGGAGGATCACTTGAGGTCAGTAGTTCAAGACCTGCTTGGGCAACGTTGCGAGGCCCAGTCCCTGCAAAAAATAAAAAATAAAAAAAAATTAGCCAGGTGTGGTGGCGCCACCTGTGGTCTCAGCTACTTGGGAGGCTGAGGTGGGAGGATTGCTTGAGCCTGGGAGGTAGAGGCTGCAGTGAACTATGATGTCACTACTGCACTCCAGCCTGGGCAACAGAAGGAGAACCTGTCTCAGAAACTAAAACAAAAAAGCCACAAAAAAAGACACCGTCAGTTGGAGTGACTTGGTTTCAATGTTAAGACAGGTCATGTCAAGCTGTTGCCCCAAATCTTCCAATATTTCCCTTCCTGGTCAGTAAGAGCCAACTTCCTTGAAACGGCCAAAGGCCCTGTGCTATCACTGGGTTCCTGCTCCCTTGGTTCTCTGAACTCATCTCTCCTGCTTTCCTCCTCTCTCTCCTGGCTCTGGACACTCGGAACACACTAGGCTTGCCCACAGGCTGTACTGGCTTTTCCCCCTGTCTGAGACCCACTTTGCTTCAGACAGCTCATTCCCTCGTCGCTCCTTTCTTTTGGTATCTATCTTCTCTCAAGGTGCCTAAGATGCAGAACCCACACTCTTGGCACTTTTTCGTCCCCCTCCTTACTCTACTTTTCTTTGGAGCATCTACCATCATCGAATTTATTGCCTATTTTATTTAGGTATCTAACAGCTCACACCCTTAGAATGTAAACTTCCAGAAGTGGAGGGAATTTTTGTATTCCCAGTGCTCTATCACTGGTACTGAGTAAGAGGTAAGAGGGATGAATCCAGGTTTATGAGGTGGGAAGCTTACATTTCCAAAGGATCTGCTTAAAGAAAAAGAGAACACAAATGCACAAATACAAAATTAGGTATAAAAGTGAACACTTACTTAGAATTAGAAATCACAATAATTTTTTTTTAATTTAAAAAATTTTTCTTAGAGACAGGATCTTGCTCTGTTGCCCAGGCTGGAGTGCAGTGGTGTGATCATAGCTCACTGTGACCTTGTGAACTCCTGGGCTCAAGTGCTCCTCCTGCCTCAAGCCTCAAAGTGTTGGGATTACAGGCATGAGCCAGCATGCCCAGTCCAAATTATTATTATTGGCCAGGCGTGGTGGCTCACGCCTGTAATCCCAGCACTTCGGGAGGTCGAGGTGGGTGGATCACGAGGTCAGGAGATCGAGACCAAATTATTATTTTTATTATTATTTTTGAGACAGACTTTTGCTCTGTCACCCAGGCAGGAGTGCAGTGGTGTGATCTGAGCTAACTGCAACCTCCGCCTCCCAAATTCAAGCATTTCTCATGCCTCAGCTTCCTGAGTAGCTGGGATTACAGCCACCCGCCACCACTCCTGGCTAATTTTTGTGTTTTTAGTATAGACTGGGCTATAGATATGAGCCACCTTGCCCAGCCCCAAATTATTTTTTAAATAGCCAATGCTAACAAAAAAAATCACAAAGTCCAGAAAAAGGATATAATATGTTCATTAATCAACTGCCTATTCATTTCTACAATACCTTTTCTCCACATTTTTGGCTATATCCTCTTTAATCACCTCTTTCTATGATAATTTTATATATATTTTTCTATACAAAGAATTAAAACGTAACTCAATCTTTCCTCTAACATAGTTGAAAGTTTTGTTTTGTTTTGGTTTTTGGAATTGATTAATTCATTGCTTAGTTTGTATTAATAGCTCAGCTTTACAGTTTGTTACTGGTAATGTCACATATGTTATTAGGATTGTTGTCTAATTCTGAAACATGATCACCAGGTTTCTTTCATGCAGAGCTATAGGAATTCAGGTCATTTCAAGTATTTTGTGCAGTGACCAGTCTTAAATACTATGAACTCATGACGTTCAACAGTTTGTCATTGATCTCCTCATTGTAATGGCCCAATAGGAGTTTCATATTATCTTTGTCAATATCAGTATTTCATAAGGATAAAGCTTGCAGCTTCACACACAAACTCACTGTTAGTGCACAACTTTATGCCCTACAAAGATAGGAAATCTTTTAAAACATATTTCATGTATTCTCATCAAAAAGAAAACATTGTTTTGTGCCTTTACAATTGTATCTGTTGCATTTTTTCGGTATATTCCTAACCAAAGTGAACTTCTGTTTTGACCGGGAGTCAGTGAAAGCTGCATCTTTTACTTTCAGTTTTACATGAATGGTGGTTGGAAGAACTCTCTAAAGGCTGCCTCTGGCTAGTTTCCCTTCTAGTATCTACATGCCTATGGTGTCAAGCACTGTTGTATTAGTCTGTGTTCATGCTACTGATAAAGACAAACCTGATATTGGGTAATTTATAAAGAAAAAGAGGTTTAATGGACTCACAATTCCACATGGCTGAAGAGGCCTCAGAATCATGATGGAAGGCAAAACGCACGTCTTACATGGCAGCAGGCAAGAGAAAGAATGAGAATGAAGCAAAAGGGGAAACCCCTTATAAAACCATCAGATCTCATGAGACTTATTCGCTCCCAGGAGAACTCTATGGGGGACCCACGCCCATGATTCCATTATCTCCCACCAGGTCCCTCCCACAAGATGTGGAAATTATGGGAACTACAATTCACAGTGAGATTTGGGTGAGGACACAGCCAAACCATGTCAACTGTAGGACATATTCACAGTCCACTATGACCTCTGGCCTTGCACTTTCATGGCAAAACCCTGGGTAGATTGATGCAGCAGGCAGTAGGAGTATTGCTGGAAACCTTCCTATCCCAGGGTGGTTAGTAATGGCCTGACCACCCATGGAAGTGACTGGGAACTACACACAGAGAACCCATGAAACGCAGACTAAATGCATCCTCAATTAGCTTTCCTTCAGCCAGAACTCCAGCAACGCCTTCAGCCCTCCATTCCCAGGAAACACAAGGGAAAGTCTGAGAGGAAAGAGACAGTGGTCTTAACTGATTCTGGTGAAAAGGTCTTATTATTACAAGTTTCACAAAAACGTCTGACCAAATGAGTACATTGATAGAGCCTCTCCCAAGACTTTGGGAAGGGTCTGTGCAGGTGCAGAGCCTTGAAGACCATTTCCATTAGCTTCATAATAAGTTAACTTCTGACACTCAATAATAAATATTTCTTGAATAAAGAAGGAAGGAATATGCAGTATCCAATACTCAAAACCAAATCTCCAAAATCCAGAGACCATGCTACTTCTGTAACACTGCTGGATGTGGTACAATCTTTTGTGACACTGAAGTCAAGCTACTCACCCACGGAGCCGTTGGGAATGCTCTCAGTATCCCCACAGTTAAGGGGACAAAGTTGTGAGGCATATTTTGTGAGGGAGAGGACAGCAAAGAAACACTGAAGAAATTGCGGGGATAGTATTTTAAAACTGGGAAACATTTTATTCATGCCCCTGGAACAGTTCTGGGGTCAGAGAGGCCAGGAGCTGAAAGACTGCATGACTTTCGGCAAGTTCCTTTACCTCTCAAAGCCTCAGATTCTCCATCTAAAAAAGGCTGGCCCGTAGAAGGTAGTCAATAAATGGTAGCCACGGGCCGGACACGGTGGCTTATGCCCGTAATCCCAGCACTTTGTGAGGCTGAGGAGAGAGGGTTGCTTGAGCCCAGGAGTTCGAGGCTGCAGAGAGCTGTGATCACACTGCTGCACTCCAGCCTGGGTGGTATAGCAAGACCTTGTCTCTAAAAAAAATTAAAAATACATTGTAGCCACCATTGTTACTGTTGTTGCTGTAAGGAAAAGCCTGCCTTGACACAAGAATTGATTATTCACCTCAACTTCCTCTGGCCTCGCTTCTAGAATTTGCCATTTCTTCTTCTTTAACCCGTGCCCCAAAACAACCAAGATGGGGGTTGGGGGCAGGCATATCTGGCTGTCCCTTGTGCCTGGTACATCTGAGCCCCAAGAATAGGGCCCCTCACAAATCAGGAAATGTACCTTTAAATTATCTTTTTCACTATTTCTGCCTTCATGTTCCGGTGGTTGTTTTTGTCCACAGCTAAGAGCTTTCCCTGAAGCTAATCAAGCTCCTAACTGGCTGCCTTACTTAAGTTCTTTGTTGCCTTTTCCAGGAAGTTAGAGTGATACTAGAGAAGGAGGAAAAATATCTAAGCCAAAATGTTTTTCCTGCATGCTATGTAAGGAAGAATTTCTAAACTGCCAGATTAACGAGTTTTCACTAGAGGCAGCTCACTCAGTGGGCCTCTGGTTGACCAGTCCCTGCTGGCTACATTTTTAGCCTTAAATTTTGGAAAAGAAAATGAAATTGAAGTCTCTTGTGATCAAAAAAGATCTACAATTACTGACAAAATATTATAGCAACGAACAAAAAAAGGTGCCCCTGTTAGAGTCAATGATAGTGTTTGTGAATTACACTTCAGAGCTAAAGTCTATTTTAATTTAATGGCATTTGAAGCCCTTTATTCATTTCTTCTGTGTGGTGGAAAAGTCCCCAGTTTACGCAGCTGGGGTGTTTTCAGTGGTCGCTGCAATGAGAAGGAAGGACTATTATGACCCTCCAGTGGGTAGATGTGGGAGCTTTGGTCATAGCAGTGACAGATGCATTGCTCGACTCTGCCATTATTAGGTTGAAGCTTCTCCAGGCACAAATAGAACTCTTATTATCATCAGATGCAAATGCACACACAGCCATTGAGAAGAAAATCTGGGGAGCCCTATCTCGGTGATATGAAGATTTAATAAAAATACACAGAAATTATCTGGAAAGCAAAAAATGTGTACTAATAAATCTGTCTCTGAAATTTATATGAATTTTGAAGCAAATACAGACATCTATTCCAATTATTGTCACTTTTGTGGACCAGTAATTTTAAAATAAAATGATCCTTTCCTTTGTAGCATTTGAGATCCACACATCAAATCTCTAATTTCTGTTTCTGATTTTATGCCCACTTGCTAGCCTTCAACAGCTCACTGACCTGTCGGCATGGACAGTTGCCCATGTTCAGTCTCAAGGCAAGTGATTTTTTTCCAGGTGCATTTTTCTTTTTTTTGTTTTCTAGCCAATTTCATAATCAACTTTGGCCTTAATTATACACTTTCTAAAATCATTGAGAAAGAGTTATGACTCCCTTTTCCTGACGTATCACACAAATTTGTGAGGCAACAGTCTTGTCTAATCTTACATATATATTTTTCTTTCCAGTAATATTGATTGCCCCATTTTTCTCCCTTCTTTCTGTGAAAACTCATGGGAGAGGGAAATAAGGGTAGTTTATTTGTTAAATGAACCCCGCAGCAGATGAAATTCATCTACACTTACTTCCAGAGGCTTTCTCTGCCAGGATTTAAGTCATTTTTTTAAAAACAAAAATCACAAGTGCCAATGATGCATTGAAGATAAAATGAGTCCCAAGACCA
This sequence comes from Symphalangus syndactylus, assembly GCF_028878055.3. NCBI lineage: Eukaryota > Metazoa > Chordata > Mammalia > Primates > Hylobatidae > Symphalangus > Symphalangus syndactylus. Next base: position 72,489,824 of record NC_072423.2, on the reverse strand, counting down.
AGGATAACAACAATTACAGCGGGTGGCCTGCCACTGGATACTATTATTTATCCTGAAGGTTGGACCTTAATTTCCAGCAGGAGGTTTTTAAAGGTGTTGCAAAATTAGAACATATTAATTATAACAGTCTATTCTTATAGCCTTTAGCACCTACACACTAGGCTCACAGTCTAAAAACTCATAAGCCTACACCTTCCACCATAGCCTGAGACTATTTGAATAGTCATGGGTAAATAGATCATCCTCTACAGAATTTGCTTTCTTAGATAGGCTGCGGCTTGTGCCTCAAAGGACAAGACTAATGTTTAAAAGGAATATTTCTGAATTCCAAATATTTCTGTTAAAGGGATCAGTTGTCTCTTCCTACCTAAGCACAATTCCCATGCATGGTATGGTAAATGTTAACATCTTTAAGATTTGTACTTTGCAATGACAAGAATAATCAATAATGTCATTTCTGGGGAGTTAGCTCATGACTGAATGCTCTGGCCTGTCACAGAGCAAATGCAAGATGCATAGTTAAATTTGAATTTTAATAAACAATGAATAATTTTTCTATGTAAGTATAATATTTTGGACATGCTTCTACTAAAAATTTATTCATTGTTTATCTGGAATTCAAATTTAACTAGGTGTCTTGCATTTTATTTGCAAATCTGGAAACCCTATTGCACTCTTTTGATCTAAAGTCTCAAAACATGTGCCATCAACATTCAGAAAATATGTAACTATCCAATGTCAATACAGGATAGTTGTATTCATCCGTTCTCATGCTGCTGATAAAGACATACCTGAGACTGGGCAATTTACAAAAGAAAGAGGTTTAATGGACTTACAGTTCCATGTGGCTGGGAGGCCTCACAATCACAGTGGAAGGCAAGGAGGAAGAAGTCACGTCTTACATGGATGACAGCAGGCAAAGAGAGAGGACTCGTGCTGGGAAACTCCCATTTTTAAAACCATCAGATCTTGTGAGACTTATTCACTATCACAAGACCAGCATGAGAAAGACCCACCCTCATGATTCAGTTATCTCTCACTGGGTCCCTCCCACAACACATAGGAATTATGGGAGCTACAAGATGAGATTTGGCTGGGGACACAGAGCCAAAACATATCAAGAGTCAAACTTAAATAGTGTTGACATATGGAAGGGGGATATTCTAGTCCAGTCCCAGATAGCATGTCATTTGATAGCATGTCATTTGAGCAGTTTCTGAAAGATCTAGGTCTTGAGCAAATATTATGTTCTCCCTTTGAACAGTGAGGATTGATCACCCAAAGCCATTCACAATTGCTTTTATTCTTGCTTTCTTTTATTACAGGAGTTGGGAAGACAAAATGTTTACTTTTCCAGAATGCCCGTAGCAAGAGGTGACCACATGATCTGGTTCTAGTCAATGAAATGCAAGTTGGAGTCACTGGGTTATACTTCCAGGAAATCTTTTATGAAAAGGCCAGACCCCATTCACTTGTATCCTTTGGACTTTTTGCTACTTCCCCATTTTTTTCTGCTGGACATGCAATCATGCAATCATGAGGACATGACATTCAATCATGAGGCTACAAAACCTGAGATGAAAGTCTTTGCACTCCAGTAGGGAAGAAAGAAGGAAAGAGGCAGCCCTCCTAGAACTTCTTGTTACTGGAAATACATAAGCCTTTTACTTGTTGTGGGTTGAATGGTGACCTCCCAAGAAGGTAAGTCCACATCCTCAACACTGAAACCTATGAATGTGACCTTATTTTTTTAAGGGTTTTTCGTGCAGATGTAATAAAGTTAGAAATTCAAGATGAGGTCATCCTGAATCATCTAGGTGGGCCCTAAATACAATGACAAGTACCCTTATAAGAGACAGAAGAGGAGAATACACAAGTGACGCAGGATTTTTACTCCTTAGTTCAGATAAATCTAGGTTCTTGTCTCATAAACAGGAAAAATTAGGCATGTGGACACACTAAAAGGTGAAAAGGGCAGAATCTATTAAGCAAAAACAAAGCTCTCAGCAAAGAGAGGGAGTCCTGCCAACAGGTTTCCACCTCTCTAATTGAATATCAGGGTCACCATACACAAGCTGAAGAGGCCAGGCTCTTCCCTGCATAAGGTGTGGATTCCTGGTAGTTCCACCCCATTCCCTCAGTGCACACGTGGGCATGCCCAGGCAAGCCATAGGTAGTATTGGAAAGGCAATATTCAATTGGCTAAAAGGCATTATTCAGAAAGAATCAACTGGGGAAGGGCAGGCAAACTGGGGCAGACATTCTCTCTCTGGATCGCAGGTTTCATCTGGGACCAGCAGTCTGGTCTTTCAGCCTTCAGGCTGTTTTAGGCTTTAAGGTGGGGTTTTCACCAGGGACCCTTCCCTATCTGCCTAGGCATTTGTCTGCCTCCTGCCTCTATCACAAGGACAATGAAGGCCAAGTGAAGACGAAGGCGGAGACTGGAGTTGGAGTGATTCAGCCACAAGCCAAGAAACACCCGAAGCCACCAGAAACTGAGAGGCAAGGAAGGATTCTCCTTTAGAGCCTTCAGAGGGAGCATGGCCCTGTAGACACATTGATTTCACATTTCTGGCCTCCAGAACTATAAGATAATAAATTTCTGTTGTTTTAAGCCCTCAAATTTATGGTAAATTGTTATGGCAGCCCTGGGAAACTAATATACTTATGACATTTTTTTGTCATATCTTCTGCTATATGCTTCCAAACACAACTTGATACAATTGTCTTTATCATTTTTTCTTTTTTGTCTTTTTCTAAATTCAAATTATAAAAATATATCATGTACTAATAAGAAGAACTGGATGAATCAAATTAAAAGAAGACACTATATAGTGTAATATTGTTTGTCCTTATGATGAAAACACAGGTAGATATATTTTATAATTATATATTTTCCAATTCTCTCCTTCTCTACACCCCACCTACTCCATATGTGTACATAAACTGCTAGACCACTATTAAAAATATGTATAAATCATTTAAAATATTTAAAATATTTCATCTTTTATGATCATACATAAAATAATGATATTTATACAAATGTAAAACATTACATTTTAAAATCACATTAAATGAAATCCTGCCTTTAAAACGTAAATATGATCATTAGAATTTTTTTTTTTGAGACAGCGTCTCACTCTGTCACCCAGACTGTAGTGCGGTAGTGCAATCTCAGCTCATTGCAGCCTCTACCTCCTGGGTTCAAGTGATTCTTGTGCCACAGCCTCCTGAGTAGCTGGAATTACAGGCATGCACCACCATGCCCAGTTAATTTTGTATTTTTAATAGAGATGGGGTTTACCATGTTGCCCAGACTGGTCTCGAACTCCTGAACTCAAGTGATCCACCCACCTCAGCCTCCCATAGTGCTGAGATTACAGACGTGAGCCACTGCACTCAGCCTAGAAAATAATTTTTAGTCTCATCAAATTTTCAGCAGTGTAGGTACTTCTAAAATGAATTTTAATTGCTAAAAGTGGAACCTATGATAGTTTTACATTAAGAGGTGAAAGGAAAGATAACTTTAGAATTTCAAGTTGAATTTTGTTTTTCTTGTTTTATAGAATTCTAGAAACTAATATTACTAAAAATAAAAAGACCATTGGAAGGCTGGGTGCAGTGGTTCACACCTGTAATCCTGCTGCTTTAGGAGGCCAAGGTGGGAGGATTGCTTAAGGCCAGGAATTTGAGACCAGCCTGGGCAACATAGTAAGACCCCATCTCTAAAAAAATACATAAATAAAAACAATTTCCTGGGCATGGTGGCAAGGACCTGTAGTCCTAGCTAATCTGGAGGCTGAGGCAGGAGGTTCGCTTGAGCCCAGGAGTTCAAGGTTACAGTGAGCAATGATCATGCCACTACTCCAGCTTTGGTGACAGAACCAGATCCTGTCTCAAACAAACAAAAAAAAGTATTGCAACATAGAGTGCTTTAGAAGCTAAGGACAGTTAGTCTTCAAGAGACTCATCTCATATTCAATGACACCCATAGGCTCAATGTAAAGGAATGGAGAAAGATCTATCAAGCAACAGAAAACAAAAAAGAGCAGGGCTGCTATTCTTACTTCAGACAAAACAGACTTTAAGCCAACAACATTCAATAAGAACAAATAGGACATTACATACTGATAAAGCATGCAGTTCTGCAGGGAGACTTAACTATCCTAAATACATATACACTTAACACTGGAGTACTTAGATTCACAAAACAAGTTCTTAGAGACCTATGAAAAGACTTCTATAACCACACAATAATAATGGGAGACTTTAACACCCATCAGTGTTAGACAGATCATTGAGGCAGAAAACTAGCAAAGATGTTTGACCTAAACTCAACACTTGACCAAATAGACCTAATACACATCTACAGAATATTCCACCCAACAACATAATATACAGTTTTCTCATCTGCACGTGGCATATACTCTAAGATTGGCCTCATGCTCAGCCATAAAGTTATTCTCAACAAATTCAAAAAAACCAAAATTGTACCAACCACACTCTCAGACCATAGCACAGTAAAAATAGAAATCAGTACCAAGAAGATCTCTAAAAACTATGCAATTTCATGGAAATCAAGCAACCTGTCCCTGAATGACTTCTGGATTAATAATAAAATTGAGGAAGAAATAAAAAAATTATTTGAAATGAATAAAAATAAAAAACACTACAGCATACCAGAATCTCTGGGACACAGCTAAATCAGCATTAGAGGACAGTTTATAGTGCTAAATGCCTACATCAAGAAGTTAAAGGTCTCAAATTAACAACCTAACATCACATCTAGAGAAGCTAAAAAATACAAGACCAAACCAACCCCAAAGTTAGCAGAAGAAAAGAAATAACCAAAATCGGAGCTGAACTGAATGCAAATGAGACATAAAAATTCATACAAAAGATCAATGAAACCAAAGGTTGGTTTTTTAGAATAAATAAGATTGATAGACTGCTAGCTTGATTAATAGAGGAAAAAAAGAAAGAAGATCCAAATGGACTGAATCAGAAACGACAAAGGTGACATTATCACCGACCCCAAAGAAGTACAAAAAATGCTCAGAGACTATTATGAACACCTCTGTGCACTTCTATGCACAAACTAGAAAACGTATAAGAAATTGATAAATTCCTGGAAACATAAAACCTCTCAAGATTGAACCAGGAATAAGTTGAAATCCTGAACAGACCAATACTGACCTCTGAAATGGAATCAGTAATAAAAAGCCTTCCAACCAGAAAGGGCCCTGGACCAGATGGATTCACAGGCAAATTCTACCAGATATATAAAAAGGAGCTAGTACCAATCCTACTAAAATTATTCCAAAAAAGCAAGGAGGAAGGACTTTTCCCTAACTCATTCTATGAGGCCAGCATCATTCTGATACCAAAACCTGGCAGAGACATAATGAATAAAGAAAACTTCAGGCCATTATCTCTGATGAACATAGATGCCAAAATCCTCTCCTGAATGCAGCAGCACATTAAAAAGCTAATCCACCATGATCAAGTAGGTTTTATTCCTGAGATGCAATGTTGATTCAACATATGCAAATCAATAACTTAATAAATGGAAAAGGCTTTCGATTAAAATTCAACATCTCTTCATGTTAAAAGCCCTAGTTCAAAACCCTAGTTTATGAAAAACAAGCTAGGCATTGAAGGAATACACCTCAAAATAGTAAAAGCCATCTATGGCAAACCAATAGCCAACATCATACTGAATGGGCAAAAGCTGGAAGCGTTCCCCCTGAGAACTGGAACAAGACAAGGTTGCCCACTCTCACCACTCCTATTCAGCACAGTACTAGAAGTCCTAGCCAGAGCAATCAGGCAAGAGAAAGAAATAAAAGGCATCTAAATAGGAAGAGAGGAAGTCAAATTATCTCCCCTCACAGAGGATATGATTCTATACCAAAGACAACTAGGGGTAGCAGGTTCAAGAAATGGACATAAGTGTCTGTGTGTGTTGGGGGGACTATTGCTAATTAACCTAGACTAGTGGGTCTTAATCTTGACTACAAATGAGAATCAGCTGGGAAGCTTTACAAAATATGTGGGCCCCACCCAGAAAGATCCTGATTCCATCATTCTGGAGTGGGCACCTCTCAGGGGTATTTGTAAAAGCTTCCAGGCAATTTTCATGCACAGCCAGGTCTAAGACTCACTGATCCAGACTGATGGTGTGGGAAGGTCCCTAGGCCTCGCTTTGAGGAAGGAATACTCACAAATACAGGGTAATGATAACAGTCCTGCCATTATTAAGGAGTCATTAGCTGTTTTAGTGTTTTTATGGTTTATTTGCTCCTCACAACAATCATACCAGGTAGATACTTTTATTTTACATATGAGAAAAGTGAGAACCAGGAATTGCAATAACTTGTTCAAAGTCACACTACTAAAAGCAGTCAAGGCAGGTTTGAATAAAGCTTCACCTTCATCTGAAGGCTGTTCCTTCTCCATTACATTTCCTTGTATGCCCACTATTGCTGGTATTGAGGAAAAGATGTAAAATTTTAATTTGGGGATCACTGCTGACCCTGTGAAATGTGTGGAGTTGGCTGCACACTGTAACAAATGAAACAAATGAAATTCTCATTCCAATTGCAATTTTCATCTTCAAAAGCCAAACTGGCTGATCCTTATAAAGGTCTGTGAAGGCTTTGGAATGGGTGTGCTTGGCTAAGCTGAACTGAAGTCCCAGTTATTCAGTCAAGCACTTTGCCTTTGAACGGTGTTCTCCTGAATGGGGCAATTAAGTTTTGCCTGTAAAATAGTGACCAGTGCAGACTGGTATTTCCCTCTCCACAGGTCTGGTGTCCACATCATGGTGGTTTTGACTTTATGTGTCCTTGTTCACTATCCAGTTCTTTGCAATAACTGGAAAGTTGTCACTTGGCCCCAATAAACTAAGATAATAGTTATCTCCATCCAGAATCCCTCCTATTCCTGCTTCCCTTCTTGCATTCCCATCTGCAAGGCTTGGCTTTCTCCCAGGTCATAGGCCTGTATGTGTAGGTAACAATTAGACTAGTGTCTCCCAAATTAACTTAGGTGATGACAAGTTGGTGCTCATGGAGCTTAATGAGTGCATTTGATGCCGACTTTGATCCTTTTGTTTTACTCAACCCAGTATCCATAGGCTGGACTTTTAACTCCAGGTCATGTCAGAAATCTGTGGGTTTTGTCCCAAGTGCAACTGGGCAAGACAGGCCATTGTAAACACATCACTCCTTGGAAAATTAATTCAGGTGTTCAACCAAGGATGGCCCAGTGGCATCAGCTCGAGCCCTCCTTACACAAGAGAAGGAAGTCCAATCTGCAATCCGGAAGTCCAAACCTAGGAGCCCTTCGCATATTTGCATTCTCACAGGAAGTAAAACTTTTTGGTGCTTATTTGTATACTTGGTTTTCTGTTCTGAAGCAACGTCATCTTGATGTCTCAACCTGAGGAGGAATGAAATCAAAGATGATAGTGTTGGCCAGGCACGGCGGCTCATGCCTGTAATCCCAGCACCTTGGGAGGCCGAGGTGGGTGGATCACCTGAGGACGGAAGTTCAAGACCAGCCTGTCCAACATGGCGAAAGCCTGTCTCTATTAAAAAATACAAAAATTAGCCAGGCGTGGTGGTGGGCTCCTATAATGCCAGCTGCTTGGGAGGCCGAGGCAGGGGGAATTGCTTGAACCCAGGAGGCAGAGGTTGCAGTGAGCCAAGATCGCAACATTTCACTCCAGCCTGAGCGACGGAGTGAGATGAGACTCCATCACATACACAAAAAAAGATTACAGTGTTGATGTAAATTTGAATAACCCAGTTTACTCAAGTTCAACATCTTTGCATTTCCAAATTCAATTCCATTTAAATAAGAATGTTTTATTTCTTGTCTAAGATAAGAATTTATGAACATTGCTCTTATCACTAGGCACCTTACTGGATGGTTTGGGGTGAAGCAAAAACATAGCAAAAGGCTATTATCATTCTAAAAACACCTTCTTTAAAGTTCATAGTAATTTTTATAATATGTATTCACATCACAGCCCATTTGAGACTTGTCAATATTCTTTTCTCTATATAGATTTGGGGGTGGGGGGCGGATAAAGAAAACCTAAGCTGAACAAGTTAAGTCAAATGTTATACTTTCATGAGGTAAGTAATGCATTCATTCATTCATTCATTGCGTCATGTAGTTAGTGAGTATTTGTTGAGTACTAGGCTTCAATTATGAAATAATTTGGTTGGGGTGTGTGTGCGTGTGTGTGTACATGAGAAGGATATACTCTAAAAATGCTTTTAATTGTTAACGTATCTGTTATTTTATAGTTTTTATGCGTGCATTATTCTTTATTGTTTTACCATTAGGAACAATTAATTTAACATTCTCACACATATAATATCAAGAAAATCTCATTCCCTTAGGAAAAAAGCTTCACTCTACCACTCATCTTGAAATAGCAATTTAGTGTGTTAAAATGCTCAAGATTCATATTAGGGAGGCAAAAACAAACACTAAAGCTGCACAAAACAAACACTATTATCAGGCAGATGAATATTTAATCAATTCTTATTTGTTTTCTTGGTCTTTTAGGTGTGGCTAGTGCCTATGTATATGGCCGGCTTTGGACAAATGGAGTCAGTGTTAGCACTTTAATCGCTGAAAAGTCCTATTTGAACAATCCTTCAGCTCCTGAGCTTCAGGCGATCAGCACAGTCAGGCTGTAAAAGAAACTATTCTTGAGTTTCCCAAGTGTCTGTAAAGCATCCTGCCCTGACTTTTCTGGGCAAAGGCTTCCTCCATGGTAAGAAAGACTATTCTAAGGAAGAGGAGGGAAACTTAAATTAAGCAGCATGATGGGTACAGTGCTTTTTTCAAATCTTGAGTTGTGAAATCAGTGTAGTATGGCATGACCAGCATAGAATGCAATAGAATGGAAGAGACTGAAAAAGGATTGAAAGCATCAGAACGCATAGCATCGCACGGCTAAAGGTATTGTTTCGGGAAAACATTTTCCTTAATGTATAATCTCCTGTATCATCTGTTTCTCTCTCTCTACTGAATCTTCCCAGTGTTATAAACATAAACATGCAATTTTTTTTTTTTTGAGATGGAGTCTCGCTCTGTCGCCCAGGCTGTAGTGCAGTGACGCAATCTAGGCTCACTGCAACCTCTGTCTCCCGCATTCAAATGATTCTCCTGCCTCAGCCTCCTAAGTAGCTGGGACTGCAGGTGTGTGCCACCACACCCGGATAGTTTTTGTATTTTTAGTAGAGACAGGGTTTCACCATGTTGGCCAGGGTGGTCTCAAACTCCTGACAGGTGATCCATCTGCCTCGGCCTCCCAAAGTGCTAGGATTACAGGCATGAGCCACCACACCTGGCCAACAATCATTTCACTTTAAAACAAAACAAAACCTTTCCTGATCCCACTAATCCCCCTAGTTACTGCTTCAATTCTTTCCTTCCTTTTGAAGCAAATTCCCTGAAAGTGGTATGACACTTTTTCATTTCTCTCCTTCCATTCTGTCTTAACTGTCTTTCCCTTAGGATTTCAAGCCCATTATTCCAGCAAAATTGCTATTGTCAAAAGTCAGCAATGATGTCTACATTTCTAAATTCAAAATTCAGTGGTGAATTCTCAGCCCTCATCTTGCTTGGCTGATCAGCAGTACTGAGGATGGTGGTTCACTCTTTCCTCTTTGAAGCACCTCCTCTCATCCCTTCCACTGTTCCCATGATGGTCCAAGCTGCCTTCTGTCTCCACTATTATAGAACTAGGCTCCTAACTAGTCTCCCTACTTGTATCCTCACCCACTGCCCCATTCCCTTCTATACTATATTCTCAACATAATGGTAAAAACATCTCATTCCTTTGATTAAAACCCTCTACTAAGGCCGGGTGTGGTGGCTCACGCCTGTAATCCCAGTACTTTGGGAGGCCGAGGCAGACAGATCACGAGGTCAGGAGTTTAAGACCAGCCTGACCAACATGGTGAAAACCTGTCTCTACTAAAAATACAAAAAAATTAGCCAGCGTGGTGGCGCAGGCCTGTAATCCCAGCTACTCAGGAGGCTGAGGCAGAAGAATCGCTTGACTCTGGGAGGCGGAGGTTGCAGTGAGCCAAGATCGCACCACTGCACTCCAGCCTGGGCAACAGAGCGAGACTCCATCTCAAAATAAATAAATAAAACCCTCTACTAACTCCCATGTCATTCAGAGTTAAAGCCAGTATCTTTGCAGTAGCCTGCAAAGCCCTATACAACCTGCTCCTGACTCTGAACTCATTGCCCACTGCCCTCATTCTATGCTACCATCTCTGGCCACGCTGACTTTCTCCCTGTTCCTCAAACCCACGAGGCATGCTCCCCTTGCAGAAGTTCTGCATTTTCTACTCCCATGCCTAGAAGCCTCTCCCCTAAACAGGTGCCTGGCTCACTCCTTAATTTCTACCAGGTCTTGACTCAAATCCACCATCTCTGTGAGGCCCTCCCTGGAAACGCAATATAAACTTTAACACGTGCACTCACTTTACACTCCTCTTCCCTTAGCATTATCAGAAAAAATTTCAACAAATTTAGTTTAAAAATCACTAGGTAGCCATAGAAATGTATTTTTCAATGTAAGTTGTGGTCAAAAAGTCTCTGGTATAATAAAACACAGCTTGAGCTAAGAACCCAGATGAACCTGGCCTCACACGTGGCACTGAGCACAGTCCTTTGACTGGGTTCTCTGAGCTAATGCCCATGTAGCTCCCTTCCTCGAGCCAGAAAGGTCTCTTCACCTCACATTTCTTAAATGACATAATCAAATTATTCCTTCAAAAGACAGATCATCCATAAAATACTATGTAGTCATTAAAAATCATGTTCTAGAAGAATATTTAATGTTACAAAGTGATAATCCTAGTACAGTACTAAGTAAAAAGTCAGTTTATAGCTCCATTTATAAAAGCATGTATTTTGTCCCACAGTTCTTGAGGAGTAATAAATAGTACATAATTAATTTTTCTACGTTAAATTATGATTAGTTTGCCAAGGTGAGAGAAAGTGGAATATCCGTCATGCTTTGTGACTCCCTTTCCACTCCTATGTGGCCAGGACAGAGAACTCAGATGGCTCAAGAAAATGGCATTTAATCAACAATCCTGCTCAGTGCTGAAAAGCCTCTCCTCTGGCCCCTTGTAGTTCATCAGAGCAAGAACTGGTGATGCTGACCATGTGCCCTCAGGGAGAGCATCCCTGGACCTCTGTGGTCAGTGCCAGGCTGCCAGAGATCTCCACACCAGCATCTCCCCACCAGGTGGTCTGTGGGTGAGGCCCAGGTCTCCATCCCTCCTGGGACCACATACTTAGCCTCCTTTGTGGGTCCTGCTCCAACGACCTGGCTTAAAACCCTTCTGAGGTGAGATCAAAGGCTCACACACAGACTTCAGCCCTCTCTCTCCACCATAATCCACTCATTTAAAGCAAGAGTCTATGGAGGAGTTTCAAGGCAGCCCAATCCACACACCTGAAACCCCAAAAATGCTATTAACTGTCCTGATTCAAATGAGCATGGAAGAAAGGCAGGGCTGTACTGTCTTCCAGTGGGAAAGGCAAGGAAAATAATGTGTTAAGTGTTCTGTTAATGAGAGTCTATATAGCTGGAAAACAGATTTATTTTGTAAGTAATACCTACAGTAATTGAGAAGGAGAGAGAGAAAATACATACCTCACCTCTTACTTAGCTGGTGATGAGTTCTAATAATTTAATTGTTTCTTCTCCCATTCATATTGTGTATGGAAATAATAGTGGTGATTTTAGGTAGCATGAGTGACTCAGGGAAGAAAGGGACGCGGTTGGGTAGGGAGCCCTCGAGGCTCAATAGCTCCATGCTTCCTGCATCTATTATTAGTGTAGGTGGGACTGGCAGAGAACTTCTTCGGACATCTTTTCCACAACAAAAGAAGAAATGGTTTTCATAAGGAGAATCTACTGCAGCTAAAATGCAGAACTGAAAAAAATATCCAGGTGTGACATCAGCAAGATGGACTAGAAAGCTCCAGGCCCTCCTTCTCCCACAGAGACATGGAACTAATAGCAATGTATGGACTAGAATACCTTTGTGAGAACTCTAGAGACCAGTTGAAAAGCTACAGCACCCAGGCCAAGGTAAAACCAAGAAGAGATTCCAGCAAATAGAAAAATGCATGGTATTTCATGTGTGCCCATCAGTGCCTCTCCCTCTACACAGCATAGCACAGGGCAGCCAAGAGGAAAACCTCCATACTAAGGTTCCTCCCTTAGAATAAAAATAAAAGAGTAGACCATGTTTCTAGCATTCTGGATTGTCTGGGGGCTGCCTGAGAAACTGGCTTCTGTCTCTCCTGACTTGGAGCACTAAAGGAACCAGTGATAGAGTTGGAAGATGCTTGAAAAGAGGCAAGCTGTACATCAGAGTTGCAGTTCCACAGGTGGACAGTAGGGGAAGCAAGAGATCAAAAAAGGTTTGAGAGGTCCTAGAATCTCTAGTTGGGCTGATGGGTGAAAGTCTTCCCTGCATGAAGCCAGTGTGCAAAGACTTGGAGATGTGGTTGATTTTTCAAATGCCCAAATTTCAACAGAAGATTATAAGGCATAAAAATGAAAAAAGAAAACACAACCTAATCAACAAAACAAAATGAATCTCTAAAAACTGATCCCAAAGAACTGCAAATCTATGAACTGCTTGACAAAGAATTTAAAATAACAGTTATAAAGATGACCAATGAGCTTTAAAAAAAGAGAACTCATAGAGACAATTAAAAAGAAATCAGGAAAACTATGCATGAACAAAATGAGAAAATCAACAAAGAGATGGAAACTGTAAAAAAAGAACCAACCAAATTTTTATTCTTCCTTTAAAAGATAGTTATTTGAAAAAAAAAAAAAAACCCAAAAATATCTGACTAAAAAATTCACTGAAGGGGTTCAACAGTAGACTTGATCAGACAGAAGAAAAAAATCAGTGAATTTGAAGGCAGGTCATTTGAAATCACCCAGTCAGAGGAACAAAAAGAAAAAAGAATGAAGAAAAGTGACATAAGGGACACAATCAAGTGGACCCAATGTATACACTATAGAAATCCAAGAAGAAGAGACAGAGAGAGAGAAAGGAGCAGAGAACTTATTAAAGAAATAATGGCCCCAAACTTCCCAAATTTGAAGAAAGAAAGAAATTCAAAAAGCTCTAACTAGCTTTGGGATAAACCTAAAGAAAACCACACTAAGATACATTATAGCCAAACTGTTAAAGTCAAAGACAAAGAGAGACTCCTGAAAGCAACAAGAGGAAGGCAACTTATCACATACAAAAGGAGCTCCCATAAAATTATCGGCAGATTTCCCAGCAGAAACTCTGTAGGCCGAAGGAAGCAGGATGATATATTCAAAGTGCTGGGGCCGGGGGAACTTGTCAAACAACAATACTGCATCTGGCAAAATCATCCTTCAAAAATGAAAGACTTTCCCAGGTAAGTAAAACCTAAAGGAGTTTATTACCACTAGACCTTCTCTACAAGAAACACTAACTAGAGTCTTTCAAGTAGAAACAAAAGGATTTAGACAGCAACACAGAGTCATAAGAAAATATAAGGTTCTCAAGCAAAGGTAAAGACATGGACAAATATAATAACTTATATTATTGTCAATTTGGTGCACAGAATTTAAAAGATGAAAATATTTTAAACACTGTATCTATTGCATAAATATCTTTATGCAAAACAAATATCTGTGGCATCAATAATAATGGTGATTTTATAGTATGTGATTTAACACTTTATTAAGTGTCATATAAAGATATTTATACACATACTGTAAAGCATATTGTATGCTCTGTAAAGCATATCAAATACTGTAAAGCATGTATGTGATTGAAGTTAGGTTATTAACTGTTTAAAATAATATGCTGTTTTCTTTGTCTTTGTAGTCAGAAAAAATAGAATAGTGTGCTGTTATGTTTAAGCATTTTATAACATTTAATAAAATGCTATAACTTTTTGTTTTATGTAATTGCAATGGTAGCCACAAAAAATCTGTAAAATATGCACAAAATGAAATTAAAAGTAAGTCAAAGCATGCCATTACAAAAAAACTTAATGAAACACAAAGGAGGCAGTAAGAGAGGAAAGGAGGAACAGAAAAGCTACAAGACATACAGAAGAGAATGAACAAAATGGCAACAGTAAGTCCTTCCCTCTCAGTAATTACTTTAATGTAAATGGACTAAACACCCCAATCAAAAGATAAAGAGTCATCGAATGGATAAAAATCACAGGATCCAACCATATACTATCTATAAGAGCCACTTACATCTAAAGACGACCAGGGTTGGAAGTGAAAGAACGGAAAAAGATATTCCATGCCAGTGGCAACCAAAAGAGAGCAGGCGTGGCCATACTAACATCAGACAAAATAGACTTTAAGTCAAAAACAATTACAAGAGACAATGAAAGACACTATATACTATAAAAGGGTCAATTCACTAAGAAGATGTAACAATTATAAATATTTGTGCACCAAATCAAAGCCACAAACATGTGAAATGAATTTTGACAGAATCAAAGGGAGAAATAGAGAGCAACATAGTAGTAGGAGATTTCAGGACCTCCTCTTTCAGTAATGAATAGAACAACCAACAGAAGATCAATAAGGAAATAAAGGACTTAAATAACCCTATAGACCAATTGGACCTGACAGGCTTATACAGAATATTTCACCCAATAACAGCAGAATATACATTCTTCTCAAGTATACAGAAAACATTCTCCAAAATAGCCCACATGTCTTAACAAATTCAAGAAAGTTGACATTATATAAAATATCTTTTCTGAAACTACTTTTAACTTCATATGGAACCAAAAAAGAGTCTACATAGCCAAGACAATCCTTAGCAAAAAGAACAAAGCAGGAGGCATCATGCTACCTGACTTCAAACTATACTACAAGGCTACAGTAACCAAAACAGCATGGTACTGGTACCAAAACAGATATATAGACCAGTAGAACAGAACAAAGGCCTCCGAAATAACACCACACATCTACAACCATCTGATCTTTGACAAACCTGACACAAACAAGCAATGGGGAAAGGATTCCCTATTTAATAAATGGTGTTGGGAAAACAGGCTAGCCATATGCAGAAAACTGAAACTGGATCCCTTCCTTACACCTTATACAAAAATGAACTCAAGATGGATTAAAGACTTAAACGTAAGACCTAAAGCCATAAAAATCCTAGCAGAAAACCCAGGCAATACCATTCAGGACATAGGCATGGGCAAACACTTAATGTCCAAAACACCAAAAGCATTGGCAACAAAAGCCAAAATTGACAAATGGGATCTAATTAAACTAAAGAGCTTCTGCACAGCAAAAGAAACTATCATTAGAGTGAACAGGCAACCTACAGAATGGGAGAAAATCTTTGCAATCTATCCATCTGACAAAGGGCTAATATCCAGATGCTACAAAGAACTTAAACAAATTTACAAGAAAAAAAAAACCCCGTCAAAAATTGGGCAAAGAATATCAACAGACACTTCTCAAAAGAAGACGTTTATGCAGCCAACAAACATATGAAAAAATGCTCATCATCACTGGATATTAGAGAAATGCAAATCAAAACAACAATGAGATACCATCTTAATGCCAGTTAGAATGGCGATCATTAAAAAGTCAGGAAACAACAGATGCTGGAGAGGTTGTGGAGAAATAGGAATGCCTTTACACTGTTGGTGGGACTATAAATTAGTTCAACCATTGTGGAAGACAGTGTGGCAATTCTTCAAGGATCTAGAACTAGAAATACCATTTGACCCAGCAATCCCGTTACTGGGTATATACCCAAAGCATTATAAATCATTCTACTATAAAGATATATGCATATGTGCACATGTATGTTTATTGAGGCACTATTCACAATAGCAAAGACTTGGACCCAACCCAAATGTCCATCAGTGATAGACTGGGTAAAGAAAATGTGGCACATATAGGCCATAGAATGCCATGCAGCCATAAAAAAGGATGAATTCATGTCCTTTGCAGGGACATGGATGAAACTGGAAACCATCATTCTCAGCAAACTAACACAAGTACAGAAAATCAAACACCGCCTGTTCTTACTGAGAAGTGGGAGTTGAACAGTGAGAACACATGGACTCAGGGAGGGGATCATCACATACAGGGGCCTCTCAGGGGGTGGGGGGCTAGGGGAGGGATAGCAATAGGAGAAATACCCAATGTAGGTGACAGGTTGATTGGTGAATCAAACCACCACAGCATGTGTATACCTATGTAACAAAACTGCATGTTCTGCACATGTACCCCAGAACTTAAAGTATAATAAAAAACAGAAAAGAAAAATATAAATCCAGGAAAAATTTTAAAAAAGTCTTTTCTGATGTCAATGGAATAAAACTAGAAATCAAAAGCACAAAGAAAATTAGAAAAACCCTCAAATATGTGGAATTTTAAACATACCCTTAAACAACCAATGGTCCAAAAAAAAAGTAACAAGATAAATTAGCAAATACCTTGGGACAAATGAAAACAAAAACCCAACACACCAAAACTTATGAAATACAGCAAACGCAGTGCTAAGAGGGGCATTTATAGCTGTAAACACCTATATCAAAAAATTAAAAAGGCCTTAAATCAAACCTAACTTTATACTTCAAGAATCTAGAAAAAGAAGAACAAACTAAAACCAAAGCTAACAGAAAGAAATAAATAATAAAGATGAAAGCAGAGGTAAATAAAATTGACGATAGGAAAACAATTTAAAAATCAATCAAACTAAAGTTGGTTTTTTGAAAAGATCAACAAAATTGACAAATCTTTAGCTAAATTGCTAGGGGAAGAAGAGAAAACTAAAATCAGAAATAAAATATCGGATATTACAGGGAATGCTACCAACATAAGAAGGAATTACAAGAGAGTATTATGATCAATTGTGCATCAACAAATTGGCTAACCTAAAAGAAATGAGTAAATTTCTAGAAACACAGAACCTACCAAGAGTGAATCAGGAAGAAACATAATCTGAATAAACTAATAACTAGGAAGGAGACTGAATCAGTCATCAAAACCCTCCCAACAAACAAAAGCCCAGGACCAGAATACTTTGCAGAAAACTCCACTAAACATTTAAAATCAGGCTGTGCATGGTGGTTCACACCTATAATCTCAGCACTTTGGGAGGCTGAGGCTGGGGAATTACTTGAGCCCATGAGATTGAGACCAGCCTGGGCAACACAGAGAGACTATATCTCTACAAAAAATTAAAAAGTAGCTGGGTGTGGTAGCACATGCCTGTGCTCCCAGCTCTGTGGGAGGCTGAGATGGGAGGATCACTTAAACATGGGAGGTTGAGGCTGAAGTGAGCCATGATTGCACCACTGCATTTCAGCCTGGGTGGCAGAGTAAGACCTTATCTCAAAATGTAAAAAATAAAAATAAAAGAAGAATTAACACCAATTCTCTGGAAACTCGTCTAAAATATTGAAAAGCAGGGACCTCTTTCGAGCTCATTCTATGAAGCCAGTGTTATCCTTATATCAAAGTCAGACAAAGACGTTACAAGAGAAGAAAACTACAGGCTAATATCTCTGATGAATATTGATGCAAAAATATTCCAAAAAAACTAGTAAATTCAATTCAAGAGCACACTCATGAAACACACACACACAAACACACACACACACAACAAACTAGGACTAGAAGGAAACAACCTCAAAGTGATAAAGCCCAAAGCTAACATCATACTTAAGGTATAAAACTGAAAGCATTTCCTCTAAGATTAGTAACAAAGATGCCCACTCTCACGACTCTTCTTCTCCTCCTCCTCCTTCTCCTTCTCCTCCTCCTCTTCTTTCTTCTTCTTCTTCTCTTCCTCCTCCTCCTCCCTCCTCCTCTTCCTCCTCCTCCTCTTCCTCCTCTTTCTTCTTTTTTAAAACAGTATCTCACTCTGTTGTCCAGGCTGGGTTGCAATGGTTCAATCACAGTTCACTGTAATTGAGATCCTGGGATCAAGTGATCCTTCTGCCTCAGCCTCTCAAATAGCTAGCTGCAGGTGCACATCATTGGGCCCAGCTATTTTTTTTAAGGTAGAGATAGGGTCATGCCATGCTGCCCAGGCTGGTCTCAAACTCCTGACTTCAAGTGATCCTCCCACCTCAGCCTCCCAAAGCTCTGGGATTACAGGAGTGAGCCACCATGTCCAGCCTCCCTTCCCGCCACTTCTGTTCAACATAGTATCAGAAGTCCTAGATAGGGCATTAGGCAAGAAAAAGACATTAAAGTCATCCAAATTGAAACGAAGGAAGTGAAATAATCTCTGATGACATGTTCACAGATGACATGATCTTATATGTAGAAAACTCAAAAGATTTCACAAAAAACCTGTTAAAACTAATAAATTCAGCAAAGTTGCAGAATACAAAAGCAATACACAAAAATCAGATACATTTTTATACACCAACAATGAACAATCTGAAAAGGAAATTAAGAAAACAATTCAATTTACTATAGCATTGAAAGGAATAAAATACTTAGGAATAAGCCTCACCAAGGAGATGAAAGACTCATACAGTAAAAACTATAAAACATTGCTGAAAGAAGTTAAAGTTAACAAAAATAAATGGACAGCATCTCATTCTCATGGACTGGAAGATTAACATTAGTTGTTAATATATTTGTGCTATCCAAAATTATCTGTAAATTCAACACAATCCCTATCAAAATCTCCATGACACTTTTTGCAGAAATAGAAATTTTTATTCTAAAATTTTATGAAATCCCAGGGACCTCCAAACAGCCAAAAAAATTTCCGTAAAATAAGGAAGTTGGAAGAATCACATTTCCTGTTTCAAAACATATTGCAAAGCTATAGTAACAGAAACAGCATGTTACCAGCATGAAGACAGATACATAGACCAATAGAATAGAATAGAGAGCCCAGAAAATAAAACTCATGGATATGGTCAAATGATCCTTGATGAGAGTGTCAAGACAACTCAGTGGAAAAAAAGCAGTCCCTTCAACAAATGATATTGGGAAAACTAGACATATGCATGCAAAAGAATGAAGTTTGACCCTTATTTTATACCATATACAAAAATTAACAAAGTGCATTAAAGACTTATATATAAGACCCCAAACTATGAAACTCGTAGAATGAAATATAGGGGGAAAGTTTTCTGCATTTTATTTGGCGACATTTTTTGGATATGACACCAAAAACACAGGCAACGAAAGCAAAAATAGACACATGGAACTATATCAAACTTAAACGTTTGTGTATCAAAGGATACAATCAACAGAGTGAAAGGCAACCTACAATTCTTTGCAAATCATAGAAAATATTTGCAAATCATACATCTGATGAGTAGTTAATAGGCACTATATATAAAGAATTCTTACAATTCAAAAAAAACCCCCCACAATTAAAAAAACAGGCAAAGGACTTGAATAGTCATTTCTCCAAAGATGACATACAAATAGCCAACAAGCATATGAAAAGATATGCAGCATCATTAATCATCAGAGAAATTTGAATCCAAACCACAATGAGATATCACCTCACATCCATTAAGATGGCTATTCTAAAACACAGAAAGTCAGTGTTGGTGAGGATATGGAAAAATTGCAACCCTTGTGCATTGTTGGTGGGATTGTAAAATGGTGTGAATGCCATCAAAAATAGTATGGAAAATCCTCTAAAACTGAAAATAGAAATATCATATGATCCAGAAATCCCACTTTTGAGTATATATCCAAAAAATTGAAGATGGTGCTCAAAGAGATATTAGCATTCCTGTGATCATTGCAGCATTATTCACAACAGCCTAGAGGTGAAAACACCTAAATGTTCGTTGACAGATAAATGGATAGTCAAACTGTGGTCTCTACATTTGATGGAATATTATTCAGACATCAAAAGGAAGGAAGTTCTGACACGTTACAGCATGGACATGCTACAGCATGAATGAACCTCATAGACATTACACCAAGCAAAATAAGCCAGTCACAAAAAGACAAATGCGGTATGATTATACTTATATGAGGTAAATGCCTGGAAGCGTCAAATTCATGGGAAGTAGAATGGTGGTTCCAGGTACTGAGGAATGGGAAAATGGCGAGCTGCTGTTTAGTGGGTACAGAGTTTCAGTTTTGCATGAAGAAAAGGTTCTGAAGGTCTGTTTTACAACAATGTAAATACACTTAACACTACTAAACTATCCACTTAAAAAGAGTTAAGATGGTAAATTTAATGTTGTGTATATTTTACCACAATAAAAAAATACAAAGATCACTATATATCTTTAAGAAATTAGTTGGTTGCAGTGGCACACACCTGTAATCTCAGCTACTGAGGTGGGAGGCTCCCTTGAGCCCAGAAGTTCAAGACCAGCCTGAGCAACAGAGTTAAGACCCTGTCTAAAAAATAATGAATATCTTTTAAAAGCACATAGGGAATAGGGGCAGATGTTTTCTGAAACAACTATGTGCCCAACATTTCTTTATTAGCTACTAGTTGACTTTCAATTGCCTTTCTTAGTTTCTTCATATTTTGGGGTCACCGAGGAATCTATTATCAACTTCCACAATCCAGTTTACCGCCTTTAGCTACTTCATATTTTTGTGTCAATTTCTGGGAGAATATGGTACGGCATAATGCTAATTTCTGGATCTCCTTTGTGCACAAAGAAAAGAAAAGCAGATGTCACCTTGGAGGAATTGCAAGTAGCACCAGGGTCCACCTCACTTCAAGTGACTGTTTCGGCAGGGCCTCAGGGGACCTGGAGCTGCCAGAGTCTGGAGGAGCACAATGAGCATTTCAGGAATAACCTTCCAGGTCTCAAAAGTGGGTGGCTGCCTGCAACCAGTTGTCATTTTTCTCTGCAGTAACCATCTCTATAAAGCTGACTGCTGCTAATGGCTGCTTTACGGAAGCCAATGCAAACACCGAGCCCCTTGCCAAACATGTAAAACGGATCCCTTTATTTCTGCTGATCAGCCTGTAGACTTTTTCCTGGAGTGAGGAGGCTGGTGTACCTGGTGAAAACTGCTGTTTAATTCGCTTCTTCTCCCCGGGGAAGGATAGCTTAGCCAAAAAGGCTAAATTCTGAGAAGATTAAATTAGTTTGCATAAAAGGCAGTGGATTTCTGGGTAATTTGTTCAGGCACCCGTGTGTGCCACTTGGATTACTTTCCCCAATTATGCAGGGTAGTCTACAGGTCTTTAGGGGATTGGGTTTTAATACCCTCACCTTCCTAATGCCAGCATCCTGGGGTTTATGTGCCCCTCCAAAGGAAATGCTGCTTTAGCAGATTTGGGGATGAACTCATGCTGGTTGGAAAGTTTCAAGTGTTGAGTAAACTCTTTCATATTATGAAGGCATATATAACACTCCCTGTTTAGGATCGGATCACCACAGGTTTGCGTGGCTGTCTGCTACTTTCAGACAATGCTTACAAAATATTTCCTTTTTTAAATTCTTTATCCCTATATTAATCATATACCCCTCTTCACATTCAACTGCACTAAAAACAGACAAAAACAAAACATACAGTTGATCTCCCAGTTCCTGCCACTGCCCATCAGCTGCCTATAATTTCTCAGCTTCACAACTTGTTGTATTTCAGTTAGGACATATTAAAATCCAGAAACTAAGGTACAAGTTGCATTCTTATTCTACAGAGAAGAAGGGCATCCACTCCATCCCTGAGAGGTGGAGGTCCCTTAGACTTTCCTGACCCATGCAGTCTCCCGTTCCCTGCAGACAGGGCCAGAAATGACTCCCCACCTCTCCACTGGCTGTACACATATATACACACACACATATACATATATATGTGTAATATGCACATATATATACACATATATACATGTGTGTTTACATATGTGTGTGTGTATATATATATGTATTTACTTATTTATTTCCAAATATCCCTAGTACACTCTTGTGATTAGAAGCCTCCTGCTCAGGGGGTGGAGTTCAGGGTGGGAGTTGGGTCTGGGTTTTAATCGGGAGCAAAATAAAGACTGGGTTTTAAATTTTAGGATAGAGCAAAAAGGAGAGTTTCAGGAGTGAGAGGTTGAGAGGTGTATCTCAGAGTTAGGTAAGTGTGGCGTGATAGGAGGGGAAGGGTGGAAGTTGCAAGACCTAAAAGGAATATGAAATCTGGGCCCATAGTGTGCTTAGGCTGGTCCTCAAGCTAGGATGATGAGCTACAAGGTTCTTTTTCCCACCACTTTGCCCTTTTCCCACTCATCCCCCAGTTTCCCTCCACTTCACTCTCAGCAAAGGAAGAGGGTGTTTACATTGAGAGAGTTGATCAAAACAAAACTCATACCTCTGTAGACTGCTGGGGACATACACTGCTGGAGGCTGTAGGTCAGAGGATGCAAACCCAGTTGCCTGCAGTCCAGGCGAGAAGCCTCAGTAAGGGAGGTACTGGGCTCCCACCCACTGTGGGAGGTGGAGAAGCATGGCCAGCTGGAGTTGGTGTGCCCTGCCTGATGTCATTCAATGAAAACAATTCCGCATTATCAAAATATGTCTCCCAACTGCCCATCTTAAGACCCTGTTGGTCTTCATAACTCATTCCAAATAACCAGCAAGCAGCAGCAGCCCTGAGAATGGTTCTCCTTCCCATGAATGGAAATTCCTGTGCAACCTCACAGGTTGAATGCTGTAATCAATGTGCAGGCACCTGGAACACTGCTCAGCACACCGTGGGTTCTCAGTGGAGGTTCAGATGAGACCTGGATGTCACCACCAAAGAGCTCTTCTGCGTGTTCCAGGTATAATCCCCATAAACATCTAAGCATAACTTACCCTGAACTTCGGTGTGAGAAACACGAATCTGTATCGATCCAAGGATACTTAGATCCCATTGTGGCACCGAGTTTTCCAAGACCCCAAAGAAGGGAGGCGCTGGCACCATGTCTGTACATCAGTGTGTGATGTCCACAATTATTACAGGATGAGAGGGCACTGCTCATC
The DNA here is from genome assembly GCF_028878055.3 of Symphalangus syndactylus. Classification (NCBI taxonomy): domain Eukaryota; kingdom Metazoa; phylum Chordata; class Mammalia; order Primates; family Hylobatidae; genus Symphalangus; species Symphalangus syndactylus. The sequence continues at coordinate 72,466,802 of NC_072423.2, read as the reverse complement.
CCCAGGATCCAGAGAGCTTTGAAATACTCATCCTGGTAGCTGTTGGACCAATATGAAGTGAGTCCCAGTATTATCCCTGAGTTGTCCATAGAAGGAAAGGGAAGAACCAAAGAAACAAACTCTTCTCAGCTTATGTAAAATTTAACTCATTCATTCATGTATTCATCAACTTTGTTTGAACTCCTAAGTCCCAGGCATGGTCTAGGTGTGGGGTTCTGTATAAACACAAAACAAATAAACGTGAGTGAGGGGAAGAGAAGAGCCCGCAGGAAGCAGTCTCTTCAACTGGCCAATGACTTGCATTTTGTGCACAGCAGTCATATGGAGCCCTGCGGTGGGGGCCTTTCCTGTTCCCCCAACCCCTTACCTCCACACCACAAGGCTGCTTACCATGAACACCTGTGACTTTGCCTGAGGGATTATTTTTTTTTCTGATGGCAGGAACACACTTAGCTCTTATCTCCCTTACAAAGCAAGCCAAAGTGCTGGGAAGATGAACTTCTAGAAGCAGCCCTCAAAAGCTGATAAACGGCTGGTGGATATACACCCCAAATGTCTCACCCCTCAATGGGATAACCCTGAGGTGTGCTTTATGCTGCCTCCCAGTGGCCGGGGGACTATATAGATTTTATTTTCCCTTTCTTGGCTCGCTTTCCCATTCCCCTACCAGTGTTTCCTGGGTTCATCTCCCAAATAAACTATTTGTACGCAGATCCTTGTCTCAGGATCTGCCTCTGAGGGAACCCAAACCAAAGGACCGTGTTACTTAGATTTTTCTGGCTAGTGTTAGTTTTAAAAATTCCATCCCACACCACTATATGTCACATTTCAGGTTTAGAAAACCTGTTTGCCATGTATATAGGCCATAGGAAATATCTATGAAAGAATAATCCTTGTTTGGAATCAATAAAAGCCACCTTATCCCTGCACTGTGGCATGTGCCTCTATGGATAATAGAAATTAAAATATGATAGAAAAGGTTGTTTTAAGATTTTTTTTAGTAAGTAATTTTCTTTATATTTCAATTTCTAAAAATGGAGTCTGGCTTTTTTTGCTCCACACCTAGGATTGTAGGACATTTTCTAGTATAAAGGTCAAGGCACACCTCTAGCCATGGTAAAGCGTGCTGGGTTAATAAGCCCCATTGGGCTGGCTCGGCTCAGCCCTCACTCCTGTCTGCCTGCCCCTTGCTCTCCTGATGGCTGTTGTCACCAAGTACCATGTTACAGAGTCTCCTTGAAGGCAAAAGGAAAAAAAATCATCTTCGTTCCAGACAGCCTGGAAAAAAAATACACATAGGGAAACCAATATGGAAAAAAAAGATAAACAGCAAGCTTCAGAATTTGTTTAGTGTCATGTTACTTGTCTCCCAAAAGTCTTGATTTTAGCCAGACTTCCCTCAGGCCAGTTTGAAATAAGGACATTTTGAACTGTTGAATCATAGCCAAGCTGCATAAAAAGCCTGCTGATATGCTATTTCTGTGTTTTATGCAAAGGCTAGTGGGGGAAAAAACATTTTTCAAACAGGTCTAACCACAAAGAAGTCACAAAACTTTATGAAAATCTGCTGAAGAGATTTGGCTAAGCGCCTTGTCCTATAAGAATTTTGTACATCAGAGAAAACACAATGGCAGAGATAAACACATACACCCCACACCCCACCTGGTTTAACATTTTCTCTGAGGCATACATCAACAAGCAGGACATTGCCTACTTATCTTACAAAAGGTAGATTCGTCTACAACAGCCACCTACTTGGCATCCCTAAATCCGCTGGAGCAGCCAAAACTGGCTTCCACCTTCACAGGTGATTCTGAGAGCCTGTCTCCAGGGGTTACACTCGGAAGTGACACAGCAGACAGTTTTAAGAACAGTGACCTGGCAATCTCAGCCCCTGAGGAAAAGAAAAGAAAGAAGAGATTACAGAGAAAAGAATAATGGCTTTTGTTAAAATACAATGACCATCGAACACAAGATAGAACATGCTTAGAACGTGGAAAAGCAAAGGAGAAATGTCTTTACTAATTATGATGAACCAAAACCACTGAAAAGATACTGAAACATTAGAAATCGTCAAATATATAGCACAAGAGTTTTATTTCACGTTGTTTTGAAATCATCATGTGCAGACTTCAGATAAACATTGTTGAAAACACTTCAATTTCTGAAACAAGTAAAAAATCAAAATAGAGGCCGGGTGCGGTGGCTCACGCCTGTAATCCCAGCATTTTGGGAGGCCGAGCCAGATGGATCATGAGGTTAAGAGATCAAGACCATCCTGGCCAACATGGTGAAACCCCGTCTCTCCTAAAAACACAAAAAATTAGCCAGGCGTGGTGGCAGGCGCCTGTAGTCCCAGCTACTAGGGAGGCTGAGGCAGGAGAATTGCTTGAACCAGGGAGTCGGAGGTTGCAGTGAGCTGAGATCACTCCATTGCACTCCAGCCTGGTGACCGAGTGAGACTCCGTCTCAAAAAAAAAAAAAAAGTCATAATAGAAATATATTTTGTATGTATGTCAAAATCGGATTAAGGCCGGGTGCAGTGGCTCACGCCTGTAATCCCAGCAGTCTGGGAGGCTGAGGTGGGTGGATCACCTGGGGTCAGGAGTTCTAGACCAGCCTGGCCAACATGGTGAAACCCTGTCTCTATGAAAAAAAAATTAGCCGGGCGTGGTGGCCGATGCCTGTAGTCCCAGCTACTTGGAAGGCTGAGGCAGGAGAATCGCTTAAAACCGGGAGGTGGAGGTTGCAGTGAACTGAGATTGCACCACTGCACTCCAGCCTGGGTGACAGAACAAGACTCTGTCTCCCCACTGCCAAAAAAAAGGCCAGCTGTGGTGGCTCACGCCTGTAATCCCAGTACTTTGGGAGGCCAAGGCCAGTGGATCATCTGAGGTCAGGAGTTCAAGACTATCCTGGCCAACATGGTGAAACTCTGCCTCTATTAAAAATACAAAAATTAGCCAAGCATGGTAGTGCATGCCTATAGTCCCAGCTACTCAGGGGCAGGGTGCTGAAGCAGGAGAATCGATTGAACCCCGATAGCAGAGGCTGTAGTGAGCCGAGATTGCGCCACTGACCTCCAGCCTGGGTGACAGAGCGAGACTCTGCCTCAAAAAAAAAAAAAAAAAAAAAAAAAATCAGGTTAAGATTCACATCACTGAGCCTCTTTCCAAAAGGTAAAATTCAATTCAATTAATTGAATTTAGTGAATATTTACCCAAAACATACCAGGATTTGGATATTCTATGTAACCTCTCCATTCCTCAGTTTCCTTATCTATAAAATGGGCATAGTTATAGTACCCACCTCCTAAGGTTGTTTATAAGTGAAAAATACTTAGAATAATGCCTGGCAAACAGTGAGAAAAATCTGGGTTAGCAATTGACAGCAGCAGCACCCACATCATCACCATTATTAGGGAACCGAGCACTGCTGGAGATAGAAAGTGGAGACAGGCAGAGCCCTGCCTACATAGGGGTTGGCATTTATCAGGAGAAACACACTAAATACACAGATAACTATAACACAAAGCCACACGTGGAAGGTTCCCTCAGTAGCAACCACAGCACACTCACATGTGGAATGGGTGCCCGTTCAATAAGACAGAATTATGTCAGGGACATTGCTCACCTGGAATCGCTCACTCTGGGCATCAGAACTCTGACTCCAACAGTCAAAGGGCCCACCCAGTTCAGGTGTCTAACACCAGAAATGTTCTTTTGACTTGAGACTTCGTGAAAATGAAAGGGTGGGTTGTTTTTGTTTAGATGTTTTGGTTTTTGAGATAGAGTCTCACTCTTTCATCTAGTCTGGAGTGCAGTGGCATGATCTTGGCTTATTGCTGCCTCGAACTCCTGGGCTCAAGTGATCCTCCCACTTCAGTCTCCTGAGTAGATGAGACTGACTGGAAAACAGGTTAGTTGTTCACCGCATTTAGAGTCCAATTAATGACAGTGAGGCCTCGTACAAGAAAAGTGAATTTATTTCCAAAGCTAGCTTGGGGGCAGGACACAAGGTGCACTGTCTTAAATGTGCCACTTCACCTTAGGAGCAAAAAGTGGACTCTTTTATAAGGTTAGACGAAAGGGAGCTAGGGCAGGGCTCTACTGGACAGTTGAGTTGGAGCCTTCCTGGGCAGAAATAAGTTATAAAAGTGGCCAAGTGGGCATGCTTTTGACGTGCCCTCCTGAGGTGACCTTCTGGAGGTCATGCTCTGATCTGCAAATTGACTGTCGGCTCTGGAGGAGAGACCCATCTTGGGACACAGAAATGAACTTGCCCTGTAGGGAATGTCTGGTGAGAGGGAGGTGAGAGGTTATTTTGCATTTTAAAAAGGGCTAAGTAGGAAGCAGGGGGAAAAGAGAAAGGAGAAAAGAAGAAAAAATAATTAAACTACCTCTTAGAAAAATGGAAGTACTTGGTTACAGGACTACAGGTTCATGCCACCACACCTGGCTAATTTTCTAAATTTTTAAAGAGACAGGGTTTTGCTATGTTGCCTAGGCTGGTCTTGAACTCCCAGTCTCGAGCGATCCTCCTGCCTTGGCCTCTCAAAGTGCTGTGATTACAGCCATGAGCCACCACACCCGCCAAAGGGTTTATTTGAGTGAATAAACCTATGCCCTGTTACAAGAACACGTACCCTTATGCACATGAGTAATAAAGGATATACATGCTGGTGACCAGAACCCTTCCTAGGGGGACTCATCATCAGCTTGCCTCCTCTCCTGTGGTCTCCAGACACTGGAGTGTCTGCTTCTTAATTCAAGGCACTCAGAATTGGCCACAGATAGTTTTCAGCTCTTGCTTTTTAACCTAGAAATGGCTGCATAATGAACACCGCAGCTCTGTCTACTCTAAGCACATGTTGAGATCCACCTGGCCGCCTGTCTGTCCCATCTGCAGGATGAGCAGTTGGCCATCCTTATCACCGTGTTCTCGACCACAGGAAATATGTCACGTGGGTTGGGATGGACGATGGTACCAAAGCTATAGGGTTTCAAAGGTGAGAGAGACCACAGGTGCATAGGTTGGTAGATGGAGGTGGAGGTTGGAACATAAGTCAGGAAAGGCGAAGAAGTAGCATTTGATAAGGTCTTGAAACCATTAATATGAAGACAGAGAAGAGGTGAACTGGGAAGGAGAGAAACATTCTAGACTCTGGCAGCTCCCAGAGAGCAGCCCCGCTCTCCACTACACACCTAGCACCTCACGCGGTTGCACATTGTAGGTGCTTGGTAAATACTGAGTGAATGAATGAGTGAATGAGTTAAGGGAAGAGAAAATGAAAGCTGCAATGGTGACCAATGATCAGGCAGAGTTTCACACATTTTAATTATTCTACTTTGACTCTAATGTGAAAGTCAAGTTGGATTGCAGGGGGAAATTTTAAGTGTTGCTTCATAGTGATACATCACAATAAGCAAAAATCACTTAGTATTTTTAATGTCTAGGCATCAATTTTAAATTTAACCAGAATCTCTTATTTCCTCCTCAACTTCTGTTCTTTATTTCCCCTCCTTTTCTGTTCTCCCCACCCCCACAGTGTTTCATTCTTAAAATGCCTACTATATATTGCTTCATTTACAAAGCACTAATAAAAAATTTAAAACAGAATCTATGCAGCAATGTATCTGTATTTTCTAACAGATGTGATGGACTGTTCCAGACAATGAGACAAAGATGACCCTTCCTTGCCCTTCAAATCACTGTCTTAAAGTCAGCCAAATGGAACGTGGCTCCTAGGATAGATGCTCTGCAAGGTTGGAAATCCTCTATTATGGTTACAAATCTGTGTGTCGTAAATAATATTGCATTTACAAATAGGCTTGAAAAAGGTCAGTGCATTTTCTCTGCTCTTTTAAATCTGCTCTCTTTATTTATTAAAGTGTTTGGGTTACAGGTTAGCTTTCTAACTTTATTGATGTCTTGTCTGCCTTGAAACTAAAACTGTATTTAGAAACAGTGAATGACTGACTTATTTTATTGCATATTTAAGTGCCTTTAAAAATCATTACGTCTGTGATTTTGATTACTGTCTTGGGTGAAAACATTTACCAGCCAAGAAGAGGAGTCAAGAGACAGATCCTAACACTCAGGAAGAAGTGAAGTCTCATCGCAGGATAATATTAGAAAAAAATGTAATCTCATCCCTTAGAAAAACAATTCATTTTTTAAGGGCTCAGTGCTCTGAAAATTTATGTTACAGATAATTAATAATGAAAGTTGAAGTTTCCATAGTTTTTTTAAACCATGACAGGTTACTAGCATACTTTTTGAAAAAACTCCTTGAAAGCAAAAAATGGTAGCTCAACCTAGAGTGCGATGGAGGTTTTGTCCTTTCCTGGGACCAGCTGACTCACCCAGCATCTGAGTCACTCAAATCCTCCCCACACCTCTTAACCCCCACCCTGCCCTACCCTTGGAAGCAGAAAAGGTCAGTCACTTCAAGAGGTGGCTGGAGCGTCCTCCCTTTATAGGGAAGTCACCTGTGACAGAGCTGGGACTTGAAGCAGCTCTGCAGTTCTCCAGGCCTGCCCAGCAGAGGTGTTGCTTGCTTACCTGCTTGTCTTCCTCCCTCCCTCCCTCCCTCCTTCCCTTCCTTCCTTGCTTCCTTCCTTCCTCCCTCCCTCTCTCCCTCTTCCCTCCCTCCTTCCTTTTTCCTTCCTTCCTTCCTTCCTCCCTCCCTCCCTTCCTTCTTTCCTTCTTTCTTCCCTCTCTCCTTCCTTCTTTTTCCCTCCCTTCCTCCCTCTGTCCCTCCCTCCCTCCCTCCCTTCCTTCCTTCCTTCCTTCCTTCCTTCCTTCCTTCCTTCCTTCCCTCCTTCCTTCCTTTCTCCCTCCCTCCCTCCCTTCCCCCTCCCTCCCTACCTCACTCACTCCTTCCTTCCTCCTTCCTTCCTTCCCTCCTTCCTCCCTTTCCTCCTTCCTTCTATCCCTCACTCCTTCCTTCCTTCCTTCCTTCCTTCCTTCCTCTTTCTCTCCCTCCTTCTTTCCTTCCTTCTGAACCAGCCTTGTTGTCTGGGGTGACACCTGAGGTTCTTGGTCTCATAGCCATGGAGATCAAGGACATGGACACATACAAAGAGTGAGGTTTAGAGCAAAATTTTAGGAGGTGAAAGAAAGAGAATAGCTCTTCGTTACAGAGAGGGGTCCCAGAAAAAACGGTTTGCTGATACGCAGTGAAATGCAAGGGTTTTTATAGATATGCTAGTTGGGTGGTGGTATGTGATCTACACAGGGTGTAAAAAACCAGTTAGGACCAGGTGTGTCATCTGTATAGGGTGTGAATTTCTGGCAGCCTCCACTCCAATCTTTTATTATGTAGGTGGGTAGTTACCCCATGTTGCTAAAAAAGAGGGGAGGTGGAGCCCCCATAGTGGACATGCCTGGCTCCAGTAGCCCCTTCTGTCTGTGCCACTGCCAGCATCCACTTGTGCAAGCTTCCAGCTTCCTTATCCATGTTTGCAGCTCAATATTTCAAGCAGCTCTTTGTTATAAAATAGGTGATTTCGAGGGCTGCTTTTTGTTAGAAGGGAAGTTCTGCTGGGGACTCTTTTGTCCTCACTATTTGTCCAAATAATTTCTTTCTCTCTCCTGTATCACTTCCTTCCATCCCTTCCCTCCCTCCCTCTCTTCCTTTCCTCCTCCCTTCTTCCCTCCTTTCCTTTCCCTTCCTTCCTTCCTTCCTTCCTTCCTTCCTTCCTTCCTTCCTTTCTTCCTTCCTTTCTTTCTCCCTCCCTCCTCCCTCCCTTCCTCCTCCGTCCTTTCTCTCTGCCTTTCTCCTCCTCTCTTACTTCCATCCTTTCCTTTCTTTATCCTCTCTCTCCCCCTCTTTCTTCCTTCCTTTCAAATTCTCTTCAAATTTTTCTTCAATTTTATAAAACCTATTTTAATTACATAATTAATATAAAAAAACTCCCTGTAGAAAAGTAAAAAATAAAACTATATCCAAATGTACCTTGAGCTCTGTCCACATTGCCAGTCTGTCTCCTTAGATGCAGTTTCCATTTTCAGTGTGTGTAGAGCCTTTTACACTTTCCGCTATGCAATGACATATTTACAGATGTATGTGGTTTTGTCTGTGTGAACGTGTTTCCTTAACAGGTTAGTTATGGTGTGTGCAGTATTCTGCAATTTGCTTTTTAAAAATATTTTAATATTTTATAAAATCTCAAGTAGATACAAATTAATCTAATATATGTAAGGTATACAGAATAATGCTACAATAGACACCTATGTATCCAAAACCCAGTTTAAGAAATAGAATATTCCTTTTGATTTGGAAGCTCTCTAGTTCCTTTAATCCCACCCCCTTCCCTCCTCTTTGATATGAATTTTGTGTTAATCATTTCTTTACCTTTCTTTACAGTTTTTCCTTATGCATTTCATTCCTGAAGAATATGCTATATAATTTTTCACATTTTTTTGCACTTTATGTAAACGGGATGAAATCTAGTATGTATGTGTGTGTTTCTCATGGTTCTGCAGGCTGCACAGGAAGCATAGCAGTTTCTGCTTCTGGAGAGGCCTCAGGAAACTTACAATCATGGTAGAAGGTAAAGGGGAAGCAGGCACATCTTACACAGCCAGAGCGGGAGGAGGAGAGAGAGGTGCCACATACTTTTAAACAACCAGATCTTGTGAGAACTCACTCACCGTCATGAAAACAGCACCAAAGTGACAGTGCTAAAACATTCATGAAGGAAAGACCCCCATGATCTAATCACTGCCCATAAGGCCCCACCTCCAACACGGGATTACAATTGAACATGAGATTTGGGTGGGGACAAATATCCAAACTATATCAGTGTGTGTTGCATGTATAGCTGTAGTTTATTTGTTTTCCCTGCTCTATGATAGCCCATTGTATGATTAGACCACTACTGAAGCATACATTCTACTACTGTCTATAATTTAGATTCCTTCCAATTTTTTGCTATACACCTTCTTGTACAAATCCCTTAATGTATGTGTGCAAAGTTTATCTAGAACATATATGTAGGTCTTGCCTGGTCAATGAGTGCACATTTTCACCTTAACAGATTTGCTTAACAAAAAGGCAAACTATGAAATACTTAAAGAGGTTTATTCTGAGCCAATATGAGTGATCATGGCCCAGGGAACAGTCTCAAGAAGTTCTGAGAAAGTGTGCCTGAGGCAATCAAGTTACAGTTTGGTTTTATACATTTTTAAGGAGGCAGAAGTTATAGGCAAAGACATAAATCAAACATGTAATGTATATATTGGTTCAGCCCAGAAAGAGAGGACATCTCAAGGGAAGTGGGGTTTACAGTTACAGGTCACAGGTAGACTCAAAGATTTTCTGATTGGCAGTTGGTTGAAAGAATTAAGCTAAAGGTCTGAAGTCAGAAGAACAAGCAAATGCTTGAGTCAAGATAAGGGGGATTATGGAAGCCATGGTTTTTGTTATGCAGATAAAGCCTCCAGGTAGTAAGCTCCAGAGAAATAGATGGTAAATGTCCCATTTTGGACCTTAAAAGATGTCAGACTCTTAATTAATCTCTTCCAGATCCAGGAAAGGATTGGTTGCATTAATGGAGATTCTTTACAGATGCAAATTTACCCTACAAAAGATAGCTTGCAGGGCCATTTTAAAATATGTGAATAAAATGTATTTTGGGGTAAAATATTTTGATTTCCTTTAGGATCTGCTATCTGTCCTGTGATGTTATACAAAGTCACGCTGAAATTTGGTATCTTATTGCCAAAGGGTCTGTTCTGTCAGTCTATGATCTCTATTGTAATGTGAATACTGGTCAGCTGTGCCTGAACTCCAAAAGGAGAGCGGAAAATGAGATGTGTCCAATCTTCCTCCCCATCGTGACCAGGAATTAAATTTCTCAGGTTCTCTGGGGGTCCCCTTGCTCAACAGGGGTTCCATTCAGTTGGCTGGGGAGCTTAAGTGTTTAGTTTGGTTCAGAAGGTAATGCCAGGTTGTTTTCTGGAGTGGTTGTAGTGACAGACACTCCTACAAACAGTGTATAGGGCTGTGGCTGCTCCACATCCTGCACAGTACTTGGACATTATCAGATTTCTTAATTTTGACAGTCACGTGGATGATTGAGGTGAAATGAGGTGAAATAGCACCTCATTGCTTAAATTTTTATTTCCCTGATTGTAAATGTGGTTGGTCATATTTTCTTTTCTATAAAGGGTCTATTCAAGTTTCAAATCTATTTTTCTAGATGGTAATTTCTCTTTGCAGGGAGAGGGGATTATAGGATTTCTTTATTTAACCCTCATTGTTCGTGTGTTGCAATCATCTTCCCAGAGTTTTAGCATATCTTTTTACTTTCTTTTGATGTCTTATAATGAACAGTTTTTTATTTTAATTTAGTCAAATGTATCAATATTTTCCATTTAAATCTATAACATTTTGTGTGTTTTTAAAAACTCTCTCTGGAAGATCTAGCCAGAGCAATCGGGCAAGAGAAAGAAATAAAGGGCAACCAAATTGGAAAAGAGGAAGTTAGACTAGATCTGTTTGGTGATGATATGATCATACACCTAGACAACGCTAAAGACTCCTCCAAAAGACTCCTAGATTTGGTAAAAGAATTCAGTAAAGTTTCAGGTAACAAAATCAATGTACACAGTAGCATTGTTATACACCAAAAACTATCAAGCTGAGAACTAAATCAAGAATTCCATCTCTTTTACAATAGCTGCAAAAAAAAAAAAAAAAAAAAAATTACCCAGGGATATACTTAACCAAGAAGGTGCCAGATCTCTACAAGGAAAACTACAAAACTCTGCTGAAAGAAATCATAGATGAGAGAAACAAATGAATATACATCCTCTGCTCATGGATTGGAAGAATCAATATCATGAAAATGACCACACTACCCAAAGCAATCTATAGGTTTTGTTTGTTTGTTTTTGTTTTTTTTTTTGAGACAGAGTCTCGCTCTGATGTCCAGGCTGGAGTGCAGTGGCGTGATCTCGGCTCACTGCAGCCTCTGCCTCCTAGATTCAAGCAATTCTCCTGCCTCAGCCTCCCAAGTAGCTGGCACTACAGGCATGTGCCACCATGCCTGGCTAATTTTTATATATTTTTAGTAGAGATGTGGTTTTGCCATGTTGGCCAGGCTGGTCTCAAACTCCTGGCCTCAAGCCGTCCTCCCATCTCAGCCTCCCAAAGTGCTGGGATTACAAGCGTGAGCCACTGCTCTCGGTCACAATCTATAGATTTAATATAATTCTTACCAACATCATTTTTCAAAGAACTAGAAAAAACAATCCTAAAATTAATATGGGACCAAAAAAGAGCCTGAATTGACACAGCAATCCTAAGCAAAAGTAAGAATCTGGAGGCATTATATTACCTGACTTCAAATTATACTACAAGGATACAGTTACCAAAACAACATAGCACTGTTATAAAAGTAGATACACAGACCAATGGAACAGAATAGAGAACCCAGAAATAAAATCAAATGCTTACAACCAGCTGATCTTTGATAAAACATATAGAAACATAAACTGGGGAAAGGACATCCTATTTAATAAACGGTGCTAGAGAAATTGGATAGCCACTTGTAGAAGAATGAAATTGGATCCCTATCTTCTACCATATTCAAAAATTAACTGAAGTTGTATTAAATATTTAAATCCAATACCTGAAACCATAAAAATTCTAGAAGAAAATCTAGGAAAAACACTTTTGGACACTGGTCTAGACGATTTATGACTAAGACCTGAAAAACAAATATAATAAAACAAAAATAAATAAATAGGACCTAATTAAATTAATTACAATTTCTGCACAGCAAAAGAAATACTCATCAGAGTAAAAAGACAACCCAGAGAATGGGAGAAAATGTTTGCAAATTATACATCTAATAAAGAACTGATACCCAGAATCTACAAGGGATTCAAACAAATCATCAAAAAATAAAAATTCCATTAAAAATGGGCAAATGACATGAATAGACATTTCTTAAAATAAGATATAATACAAATGGCCAAGAAACATGAAACAATGCTCAAAGTCACTTATCATCAGGGTGAATGCTAATTATCACTAATCATTTAATTTGCATCATCTAAATACAAATTAAAACCACAGTGAGATTCACCTTACCCAAGCTAGAATGACCGTTTCTAAAAGAGGCAACAAACAACAGATGTTGGCGTGGATGTGGTGAAATGGAAACACTTATACACTGCTGGTGGGAATGTAAATTATTACAACCTCTATGGAAAACAGTGTGGAAATTTCTCAAATACCATTCGACCCAGCAATCCCACTGCTGGGTATCTACCCAAAGAAAAAGTAATCACTATGTCAAAAAGACACCTGCACAAATATGTTTATCAAAGCACAATTCACAGTTGCAAATATATGGAATCAACCTAAATGCCCATCAACTGATGAATGGATAAAGACATATATACTGCAGACTACTACTCAGCCAAAAAAAAAAAAAAAAAAAAAAATGAAATAATGTCTTTTGCAGCAACTTGGATGGAACAGGAGGCCATTATTCTAAGTGAAGTAACTCAGGAATCTAAAACCAAAAACTGCATTTTCTCACTTACAAGTGGGGAGCTAAGCTGTGGGCATGCAAAGGCACATAGGCTTAATGTATAATGGACATTGGAGACTCAGAAGGGATGAAGGTGGGAGGAGGATGAGGGATGGATGAAAAACTACCTGTTGGGTACAATGCACACTACCCAGGTGATGGGTGCACTAAAATCCCAAACTTCACCACTGTACAATCAGGTAACCAAAAACCACTTGTACCCCTATAGCTATTGAAATAAAAAAAATTTTTTTTTAAAGAACTCTTTCCTTCCCCTGGGATTATAAAGAGAGTCTCCTTTGGTACTCTATAAATTTATAGTTTTGCCTTTCACATTTAAGTTTTTAATCTTTTTTTGTCTGATGAAAAATAAGATTCCATTTTCACTGTTTCCATCTGGATAATCACTGGACACCACCACGTTTGTTGAAAAGGCCACTGTTTCTCTGCTGACTTGCAAAGCCTGCTCTGTTGTAACTCAAGTTTTCACACACATGTGGGTGTGTTCCTGGGCTTGATATTTTGTTCTATTTGATTGTTTTTCCTGTGCAAATACTACTCAGTCTTAATTGCTACAGATATATATTAAGTCTTGATATTTAGTTGGGAAAATCCCCTATCTTGTTCTTCTCTCTTAGTAGTGTTTTGTAATTTTCCTTCTTCTTCAATTTGGAATCACCTTACTAAGTTCCATTAAAAGGAAGCAAAGCCAAAAATTGTTGTGACTTTTGCTGGAAAGCATTAAATCTGTAGATTATGCTGGGGGAGAACGGATATGCTTATGTTATTAAATATACCAGTTTCTGCACATGGCGTATGCTTTCATTTATCTTGGTCTGCTTTAACACCTCTCCATCATGTTTTACACCATTTTCATAAAGTTCTTTCTTGTCTTTTGCTAGATTTATTTCTATATAGTTTGCATTTTAATAGTTAAAAAATGGTATTTTATTATATGTTATATTTGTCACTGAGGTAGGAGGCGGGACTAGACTCTGGAGGCAGGGCTTAGACACTGGACCAAATTGAAGACTAGCTAAAATAATTCTGGGGGCTGGGCATTGGCTCACACCTGTAAATCCCAGCACTTTGGGAGGCTGAGGCAGGCAGATCACTTGAAGTCAGGAGTTCGAGACCAGCCTGGCCAACATGGTGAAACCCCATCTCTACAAAAATACAAAAGTTAGCTGGGCGTGATAGCAGGTGCCTGTAATCCCAGCTACTTGGGAGGCTGAGACAAGAGAATTACTTGAACCCAGGAGGTGGAGGTTGCAGTGAGCTGAGATTGCACCATTGCACTCCAGCCTGGGTGACAGAGCAAGACTCCATCTCAAAAATAATAATAATAATAATCAAATAATCAAATAATAAAAAAAGAAACAAGTCTGGGGTAGAAGCACCTCCCTATAAGACACACCCACCAACATACCATATCTGCTTGCCGTTGCCATGGCAACACCCAGAAGTTACGACTGCTTTCCATGGCAACTATTCGACAATCCAGAAGTTACCACCTTCATTCTAGAAATTTCTGCATAAACTGCCCCTTAATTTGCACATAATTAAAAGTAGGTATAAATATGAGTGCAGAACTGTCACTGGTCACACCATCTTTGGGGTGGCCCCACTCTGCAAGGAGCAGTACCTCTACTGCTGCTATATGCTACCGTTTCAGTAAAAGTTGCTGTTTAATACCACCAGCTCACCCTTGAATTCTCTCTTGGGCAAAGCCAAGAACCCTCCCTGGCAAAGCCTCAGTTTTGGAGCTTGCCTGTCCTGCATCATCACCAATGTACATCATCACTAATGTAATGTAAAACATATGGTTGGTTCTTATATTACTTTTAATAATATAAAATAATCCTGTTCAACTCTCTTATTAATAGTAAAAATATATCTGTGGATTCTTTTGAGTTCTCTACGTAGACAATAATATCATTTGTAAATAATGAGAATTTTGTTCTGTTTCACAATCCTTGTAAACTTTATTTTTCTGGACTCCCTACGTCAGCTAGGATGTCTAATACAATGTTGAATAAAATGGGGATAACAGGCTTTAACAGGTTTTAAGCAAAATGTGTTCATGGTAATGTTTCACATATCCTAAAAATAAATAATTAAAATCAAAGGGGCTGTGGGAGTTCCTCAAATGCAATACCAACAGAGTTGAGCCTAATAGTAATACAAATGAAAAACATACCCATACTGAAGAAGGTGGGCTGGGGAGGGAAAAGAACTAACCTAGTAACTTTGGAAAATAGTAACTTGACTGTAAACTGTAAGATGGAAGACTCCAAGCATTGCACACAGATCTTGCACTGAGATAGTACATTTGTTTTTCACAGAGGTATGAGTTAGGACTCAGATTATTTTATGTGTACACGAAGATTGAAAACACAAGTAAATGTAATGTGTATTATGAGAGCTGGGTTTCTCACTGTCAGAGAAAGGAGTGACAAATACGGAAAGAGGGAAAAGGCCAGAATGAACCCTGGGGTGCTGGATGAACTCGTGTTTTCTGGTATATACAAAGATAGACAGATATAGAAATATCCATGTACCCTTTACACATTTTCAACACTTCTTTTTTGCCATATTAACACACTTTTAAAGTATTCGATACCTATTAAGCATAATATCTGAAATCTTTGCAGATCAGATTGTGGTCATGATTTCCATGTCTTTGTTTTCGTGAGTGTGTGTGTGTGCGCATACACATAATGATTTTTAAATGTGAGCTCATATTTTTCAGACCTTTATCTGTGGAAGTTCTCTGGAGACTGGATTAAAGCTGGACTCTTCTGGAGGGTTTATATTTGTATTTGCTGGTTGACTGGGTTCCTTCTCAATCCTGGATCACTTGAATTTAAGTCCCTTGTTTGAGATTTGTTGAATCAACCCAGTAATATAAATTCAGACTCAAAACATGTGGGATCTAGTTTGTGGTTATGAATTATAGGAATGTACCAAGGTTTGAGATGGGCACATTTCTTTACTGGGTTGGAAGGGGAGGATACATTTCTGGCTCACCTTCACATTGAAAATTTAGCCCTCTACGGTGCCAGATTTAGGCAGGGGTGAGGGTTGATGTATCCTTATACTCCTTCATTTATCTTTCAGGATAAGTCCTGGGCTTTGATTTTTGTACTCATAAGCCTACACACACACACACACACACACACACACACTAACACAGGCAAAAAAGGAATAACACACGCCTTCAACACAAAAGCCAACCTGCCTGCTTTGCTTACCTCTCTGGGTTCCCACTTTCCTTTCGTCTTTGGCTCAGGATTCCTTCACTCTTGCCAGCTCATCCACACAATTTAAGATACATATTTCTACATATTATGCAGAATGTGTAGTTGTTCTTGGCAGAAAGACTGGCGCCATGCTGCCTCTAGCAATGCTAACAAAACCAAATATGTGCTGAGGATTTAACTGATTCCTGGCCTGGGCTTCAGGGATGATCTATTCCACAGCAACCCCGTGAGACAGGCAGGATTATTGTTGCTGTTTCAGAACCAGTGAGACGGAGCAGGGGCCCCTCTTAGGGGCCTGTGAGTCCCCTCTCCTCCAAGCATGGAAATAAAGGAAAATCCTGAGTTCCTTCAAGGAAAGTTCCAGGCACCTCGCTAGCCCTGAGAAATAAACGAGCAACTTGATGAGCAAGAAAGTAATAGTAGCCTAAAACAATAGTCAAGAAAGTTAGAATCAGAGGATGTTTGGTTCTCTATAGAAACTAAAGATAAAGTCTTAACATACATTCTTGAGTGGTTTTTCAGAAACCCAGACCCCCACCAAATGGGTCTGCTAGCACAGAGACCCCAGATGGAGAACTGAGGACCCAACTCTGAGCACTGTTCTTTGTTCTAAATTCCTTCCTGAAGGGCCTGGAGGAGGTCACACACATGGGCCAAAGCCAACATTTTTTTCTGCTGATCCCGAATTTTTAGACAAAGCTTTACTTTCTGAGCCAATCACAAGGCAGAAAATCTTTGAATCCATCTGGAACCTGTGGGCCCTCAGTTCAAGATGCCCCACCTTTTTAGGTCCAATTGTTACAGGTAGTTAGACAGGCATGAGCAGGGGCAGGAGAGGGCTCTCCCCCACCCACTAGGAATGTCGGGTGATGGTTCGGCAATGATCACATTGCCTCTCTAAAAGTGATAAATTGGCAGTGGGTGCCAGGGAGAGGCCATTTTCTGATGGTCCACACTTGTTGTACTGAAGTGTTAATTGAATGCAAATGCCAAGGAGAAGCAACTTCCCAGGCATGTGCATTAAGAGACAAAATGGCATAGTGTGACCTCCCAGGGGCACTCCACTGGCAAAGGGAAAAAAGCCTGAGGTGGGCATGCATACAACTTCCTAAACACACTGCGTGTGCTCCCTTCTCAAGTGCAAGGAGGGCAGTGGGCATGTGGGCAGCCATGCTAAGGGAAGAATCATGGGAAAGGGGCCGGCCTATAAAGCCCTAGGATCCAGGTCAAACACTGCCCTTGTTCTTCAAGTCGCCACTTAGATCTCTCCCAAGTGTACTTTCCTTTCTTACCTGCTCTAAAGCTTTTAAATCAACTTCCACTCCTGCTCTGAAACTTACCTTGGTCTCTTTTCTGCCTTATGGCCCTCAGTGGAATTCTTTCTTCTGAGGAGGTAAGAATTGAGGTTGCTGCAGACCCATAGGGGATTTACCGCCACTGGTAACTTGGATACCTTCTACTGGTAACATATTTGCTGCCACGTGACTCGGATATTTGCCACCAGTAACAAAACCAATGTATAACTTCTGTGTATTGATTTATGGCTTTGGCTGAGGCAGAGGTTACTCTGCTTCCCAGCCTTTAAAAACGCTTACCTGTAAGCCATCTGAGAATTTGGGTGTTACGCATTAGCTGCCTGATTCTCCTTGTTTGGTGCCCTGCAAATAAATGCCTTCCTTTCTCCTGCTGCACACCTCAGTGTGGATGTTTGGGACTTACTGCACTGCGTGGGGGGACCTCAGTTCAATTTGCTAACACTAGCTTATAAGTACTCATATTTAAATGTTCCATCGTAATGTAGCTTAATATAGTAGAATAAAGCTAGATGATGTGATTCTTGGATGTATCAAAGCCAAGAGCATTCTCTAGTCACAATTATCTTCTAAATAGAACCTACATCAGCACAGGGAGAGAGCTTAAAGATGAGTTAAAATCCTGGCTAAGTACCTCTGAGTGATTTCTTATTGGGTATTAGTGCATCAAAACAAGAATTATTTGACCAGATGGAAAAGCAAGGCACTCCCTAAATAAGTAACAAGAAGCAAACATCCCACCTTAGAAGGAGACCAAGGTCCCCTCACAGGTGCCATTGTGAACAGCCTTTAGAGGACCATCCTGCCAAATAGGGAAAATGTCTACTCACTTATGACCCTGGCAAAGTGGAAGATTCAACCTGAAAATTGTCCATTTTTGAGATTGTTTGTCCAGTTAAGCTTCAATAGAATGCTCAGCATAAATATTTGTGTTTCATCATGTTCAGGACATTATTCTTCTTTAAAAATTAACTTATCACTTTAAAAACAATCCTGGAAAACAAAACAAAAATAAACAAATATATCCTTGAGAATTGTATAAACTTTCAGGAGTAAATAACCCTTTTAGCACACACACGAAATTGAACACTGTGACAGGCATAGCCCCTGGTTATCTTTGTTTCAGGCTACTCTCCACAGAGCCTTATTCTAAGAACAAACACTTCAAGCAAAACATAGCACATTGGCTCTGTTTGCTATTCCTGATGGCATTGTGAGTCCAGCTATGATCTGACAAATTTTTACACTTCATGAATAGATTCCCTGGTAAAACTCCTAGGATTTAAACAGTGTCAAAATCTTCATTGGGATAAAGCTGTTCTTAATTTATCAGAACTGTGTCATGGGGTAAAATGGGTCTTAT
This sequence comes from Symphalangus syndactylus, assembly GCF_028878055.3. NCBI lineage: Eukaryota > Metazoa > Chordata > Mammalia > Primates > Hylobatidae > Symphalangus > Symphalangus syndactylus. The sequence goes on along the minus strand of NC_072423.2, from coordinate 72,448,312 downwards.
TTTTTGGCAGTGATTTATATTTAGTAGAAATTGTACTTACCACACACACTTAGGTAGTTCAGTGTACATTTCTATGAGCGTAATCTTTATAACACAGCCATCACATATTGGGATGAATATGTTTTAGCATAAGGATAAAACAGTATTTTTACTTCCATCTCTCCCCTATTTTATTTCATGTCACTGTAACAGTCAACGCAACAGAGACTTACTTTCTCATGAAGAAAAGTAATTCATCCATGGAACTTGTCAGGGGAGATAAGAAACACATATGTGACTGTACCTACTCATGTGTGAAGTTAGAAAGTGACTGATACCGCTAAGTACATATATCCTCAAGCCTGCGTTTTCCTGCATTACTTGCATTTGAGTGGAAAGTGGCCACTTAGAAGACCTTTCAACTATAGCTAAAGAGCTAGTTCCCGGCCAGGCGCAGTGGCTCATGCCTGTAATCCTGGCACTTTGGGAGGCCGAGGCGGGCGGATTGCCTGAGCTCAGGAGTTCAAGACCACCCTAGGCAACATGGTAAAACTGCATCTCTACTAAAATACAAAAAAATTAGCCGAGTGGTGGTGCACGCCTATAATCCCAGCTATGTGGGAGGCTGAGGCAGGACAACTGCTAGAACCCGGGAGGAGGAGGTTGCAGTGAGCCGAGATCATGCCACTGCCCTCCAGCCTGGGTAACAGAGTGAAACTCTGTCTCTAAAACAAATAAATAAATAAAGAGCTAGTTCCCTTTACAAAGATGTGGAGCACTCACATTTTGAAGATAGTAAGCCTTAAGATTTTTGACTTAAATGCTTATCTCATTAACAAGCCAAATGAAGTTTAGTTTCAAAGTCATCTGGAACCATTTGAATGATTTAACTCCACATGTTTATCTACTGTGTGTGCTATATTTTTGGTTATTATATGATATGATGCAGTCACCTGAAATCCTTTTGGGAATAAATCAGAGTATACATCTGCACACACACAAGTTACACGGCATGGTGGCATCTCAATCCAGAAAGGAAAGAGACTTGATGAAGTGCAACTAAAGAAATATTTTTTCCAATTAGATCTCTTAAATTTTGGTAAGAGAAATTTTTGAGCCAGGCACAATGGCTCATGCCTGTAATCTCAGTGCTCTGGGAGGCCTAGGCTAGAGGATCCCTTGATGTCAGGAGATCCAGGCTACAGTGAACCGTGATCGCACCACTGCACTCCAGCCTGGGTGACACAGCAAGACCCTGTCTCCAAAGAAGAAGAAAAAGAGGAAATTGTTTTGATTGTTTTTTTGTTGTTGTTGCTGTTATTGGTACATAGAGGTCATTTTTCTTTAAATCTTTAAGGACTTTGGCCTTTTTAAAAGAAGTATGCAAAATAATAGTACCTTTAAGAAAACAAAAAGATAGTATGCAAAATCTGGGTAGCAATATGTGCTGTCTTTGATTCATAAAGAGGATGGCCCTGGACCATCAATAAGATAAATACCATCGATTGCTTTGCCAGGAACAGTGAGGACTGTGCTCTGATGAGCCCCATTCCCCTAACCCTTGTTGTGACCAGTAGCACTAGTTTTTCAGATGGTCAGCTGAAATTTGGGGCTTTCAGCCACTGCCATACGGCTTGATGTTTTTTTTAGGGGATAATTCTTTTTTTTTTTTGATGGAGTGTCCATCTGTCGCCCAGGCTGGAGGGCAGTGGCGTGATCTTGGCTCACTGCAATCTCCACCTCCCAGGTTCAAGGGATTCTCCTGCCTCAGCCTCCTGAGCAGCTGGGATTACAGGTGTGTGCCACCATGCCTGGCTAATTTTTGTATTTTTAGTAGAGACAAGAGTTCACCATGTTGGTCAGGCTGGTCTCGAACTCCTGACCTCGTGATCCACCCACCTCAGCCTCCCAAAGTGCTGGGACAGGCGTGAGCCACCACGCCTGGCCTTAAAGCAATAATTCTAATAAAATTAATTATTTTGATACCAAAAGAGATTATTTGTTTTCAACTAGAAAAATATTTTTAAAATATAGATTATATCCCAACTTATAACCCGAACACTGACCCACTAACTTATAACTGTATGACTTAAAAAAAAAAAAAAAAAGAAAGAAGGAGGAGGAACAGGAAGGGGAAGAGGAAGAGAAAAAGGAGACTGAATGTTGAACACAAATTCATTCTTGTGAAAAGCAATGTGTACGTGTAAAAGATATTGATGCCATAGAGTTGTAGCAGAGACCCTTAGTTGCCCATAAAAAGTCTATTGTCTCTTCCTCTCTCTTGTCAGTGGGTCCCAATTTACAGTTGTCATCTAACTATGAGACTATTTGTCCAATCTTCCTTTGCAACAAGAAGATATAAGTAGATGTTTCTTGATGTCCAGGAAGGTCTGCTCCCTGGACATAGTGGAACCAGGATTTCTGATGTTGCTTTGTCCAAATCCCTGATGTCACGGAGCTGCCAATCCAGCTTTGGGGCTGCTTATTTGCAGACTTCTTTTACATGAGAAAGAAATAAAATTTCCTCTTATTTAAATTGCTATTTGAGAGGTTTCTCTTATTTGTAGCAAAACCAAATCCTAACAGTTAAAGCAGCTTAGCACTGTAACTATCATGAAATAATGTCACATTTATTATTCCTCTATAGATTAAAAGTAAACCTATGATATAGGTAGAGGAGATATTATTATCTCCATTTTATAGATGAGGAAATGGAGGCTTGGAAAACATAAGTATCGTGTCCAAGGTCAGAAGGCTCATTACGACAGAAGCAAGTCGAGAATTCATGCCTTCTGTCCATAATCTCACTTTCTCCTATTTCGTCAATTCTGTCTGGTCTGCTGGAATTGGCTTACTAGCATCTTCATTGTATAAGTAGTGATTAATATCTATTGACTGTTTACTATGTGCTAGACATTACTGTAGGTTATTTAGCTGTGTTAATTCAATTAAGATTCACAGCTTCATGCAGTGAATACTATTAATTACCTCTATTTTATAAGTGGTGGAACTGAAACTAAGTGGGGAAACTGAAAGAGGTGAAATATCTTGAGGTTGACTTGATGATCAATGGCAAGGCTTTGACCTGAAATCAGGCCGACTGATTTCAGAATTGGAGAGCTTCACCTGAGTCCTCTAAGCAGACGAAGAAAATGCAGCATGGCTGATGAACAGTGGAATTTCTCCAGGAGAAAAACTAAACATATACAGTATTATAATCCAAAGTATTGAGAGTATGTATTTGAGAGAACTTCCTTACAATCAGTGCCAAGAACAAGTATAATTCAGGTATTTTGTAATATTATGTTAATCATTCAGCTGCTTGGTATAAGAGAGAAAAGTAGGGCTCTAAGTTCAATTATCTCTTCTTCCTCCCCCAATTATATGATGTTTTGATCTTTTTGAGTTAATGAAGTTTTTAGGTCAAGTAGGTGGTAACCTAGACTATTTGGAGAATAGGAAGATATTTGTGATTCTGAGTTATCCATCCAGAGAAGATCAAATTTTAAAAGTTTAACATTAAATTTAATATATATATGTATGTATTGTATCTAGACAATGCCTGGCATGTAGTAGGTACCCTATAAAAATGGTAGCGATTCTCTAAATTGGTCTCTGGATGTTGTACTGTGTACCATCCATCTGTTTGATTAATTATGTGGTTGCTTAGGCTTCATTCCTCCTACTTCTGAAAATATCACCACACCAAACCTGGGTCCACCCAGCCCATGCGGCAGAGACAAGCACTGGTGATATCAGGACTGCAGTGAGACAAAGCGAGGGAAACTATTATTAACTTTTGCTCATTAGGTTGCTCATATACTTCTCAGGGCTAGCTAGGTGCCTGGAACTTTCCTTGAAGGAACTCAGGATTTTCCTTTATTTCCATGCTTGTGGATGGGGGTGCAGAGGAGGCCCCAGGGGTTCCTGCTCTGTCTCAGTAACAGCAGTTCAATTTTCTATTGAAATCCATTCCTCCTCTTAGTCAATGTGATTCTTCTTCTAGAATTGAACAGAGAGGACTTTTTCAGAGATGAATATATGACCAACAGTTAGTCAACAAGGATTACAGTGAGTGGTTGAAGGATGGGCAGTTAGATCATAGATATTTAGGCCTGTGTAAATACACAGTGACAGAAGCTACAAGGGATTTGGAGGATGGAACTCATTCTCTTCATAAAAGCAAAGTGAGGGTATTTCAATGGGACTCAACATCACACAGAAATAATGCTGCCATTAAACATTCAACTTCTAGCATTGTGTATTGGCCTCCCAGTCATTTAAGATTTTCTATAACATGAATTGTCATAAAGTCTACACATATGATGGACTCATTTTTCCCTTATTTACATTGGGAAAGGTCTTTCTCACTGGAGGGAAAAGACTTTCTCATGTGTCAACAAAAAGAGTCCAAGTCTGTAAAATATTTGAAAAGATTTATTCTGAGCCCAATGTAAGTGACCAATGGACTATGGCACAGCCTCAGGAGGTCCTGAGAACATGTGCTCAAGGTGGCTAGGCTGCAGCTTGGTTTTATTTATTTTAGGGAGGCATAAGACACCAACCAATACATGTAAGAAGTACATTGGTTCAGTCTAGAAAAGGGGGAGAACTTGAAGCAGGGGCTTCCAGGTCATAGATAGATTCAAAGGTTTTCTGATTGGCAATTGGTTGAAAGAGTTAAGTTATTGTGTAAAGACCTAGCATCAATAGAAAGGAATGTCTGGGTTAAGATAAGGGGTTGTGGAGGCCAGGGTTCCCATTATGCAGAGGAAGCCTCCAGGTAGCAGGCTTCAGAGAGAATAGATTGTAAATATGTCTTATCAGAGGTGATTCTCTCCTGGATCAGGAAAAAGACCTGGAAAGGATCTGAGATTCTCTACAGAATGCAGATTTTCCCCACAAGAGACAGCTTTGCAGGGCCATTTCAAAATATGTCAAAGAAATACACTTTGATTTTTTCAGGGCCTGCTATCTGTTAGGTGATGCCATCCTAGAGTCAGGCTGGAATTTGGTGTCCTATTGCTACAAAGAGTCTGCTTTGTCAGTCTTAAGACCTGTTTTAATGTTAATGCTGGTCAGCTGGGCCTGAATTCCAAAAGGGAGGGGGGTATAATGAGGCATGTCTGGCACCTGCTTCCCATCATGGCCTGAACTAGTTTTTCAGGTTAACTTTGGAATGCCCTTGGCCAAGAGGAGAGGTCCATTCAGATGGCTGGGGGGTCTTAGAATTTTATTTTTGGTTTACACATATTCTCTCTAGAATACCATCCAGGGAAAAAAACCTACATTGACAATGTTGTCATCATGTGTTGGATATTGGCTTGGGATTACTTTCTGCAATAGGCTAAAATTGATCACCAGTAGGACTGAATCCTAATTCTGTTATGAGAATGACACAAAGCTAAATCTACATTCAGAAAGCCTTGCTAAAAATGTTGTTTGCTTGCTTTCACAGGATGAGATCCAGGCCTCTCAGAACACTCTTAGGGAGAATTTTATGCCAGGACTATCTGAAAATTTGCAATTTCAGCAGGCTTTGTAATGTTTACCATTATAATAACTAGACCCCAGCCTGGTATGAGGCACGGTATAGCTGTTGAACAAATGTGGGGGAGGGAAGGAGGAATGAAGAGAACAAGCAAATACCTGACCTGGTTGACATTTCCAGTATATACATAATCATGGTCACATCCTAGAGAGATGTGGGCAAGGGGAAAAAGTTGAGAACCACTGCCTTAAACTTCATTGTTTGTAATCTCTCTATGCACCCTACTGAAATACAATGATTTGTGTGCTAAATTTCTCTGCTTTAGTACGATGTTTCCTTGGTTCTATGGTAGGATTGGTTGCAAGGTGAATTTCAGCTGTTGCTAAGGAGATACTCAGGAGTCCTCAAGGTCCAGGCTTCAACTGATGATAGCAAGTGAGTTCTCCTGAAAGCTGAGGGCTAAAGCAAGGCAGGAATGCAAATTCTCCTTGGGGAAAGAGGAGGGTGGGACTACTTTTAGCATAGAGATTGCCAAATAGTTGTGACCAGCTTCACTTGGGAGAATGGGAGTCTAGAAAAAGCAGAGTACTAAGAAAGCAGCAATGCATATTAAAGCTGCGTTTTCAGATGAGCTCAGGGGTGGTCATTTAAAAAAGAAAAGGAGAGAGAGGGGCACTGATCTTTTAATCAAGAAAGCAACCTCCCTCCCCAAGTAGCAGATAGACAAGGAAGGTTCCAAGGGTTTGCATACAGTGTGAAATCACAGAGCCTAGAGCCATACATAAGCCTTGGGGTTGTTGCTAAGGCCTGAGAGATGTGGCTAAGGATTTCTCTTTTTGAAGCCACAGAGAGGAAAAGGAGGAATCATAATACTGAAAGATTAGTGAGATGGGTACCAGATTCTGACTTAGACCAGAGATTCTTAAGTGGAAATGTATGCATCCCCAGGAGGGAGAATCAAAAAGTTTCAGATCCTGTAGCTCATAGAGTGACTTAAAAATCTTTCAATAATTTCCTATTGCTTTAAAAATAAAATCCAAACTCTTTATCACGACCTTCAGGGCTGAGCATGAGCTGGCTCTAAACCTCTTCCCAGCCTCATCTCTCACCTACAGCCTGAATGAAATGAGGCTCACTGTCCATCTTCTGCCAGACAATTCTGACGAAACCCCACCCCTCCCTCCTTCAAAACTCCTGACTCTTGCTGTGCCATTTCACTCTCACCCTTGGGTCTGGGCTTGTCGCTTCTCCCAGAGGATTTCTCTAAACCCTCCTCAAGGTGGCCTCCCTAATTACCTACTTTCTTATCACCCAGCAGTTGTTACACCTGTAATTATTTGGTTTATTCATTGGTCTATCTGTCCCCATTAGAATATTCATTCATTCCAATAGTTATTCATTCAAACTATTTGTATTGAGACTACCATGTGCCTAGAACAGTGTTTACTTAGGATTTATTGGTGAACAAAACAAAGTTTCTCATACTCAGGGACCTTACCTGAGAGACAGGAGAAATGTATAATAAATAAGTAACACACCTAATATGTCCGATGGTGACATTTGCTACGGAAAATGTGAAGCGGGGAAGGTCAGTACAGAGGGCTGGGGGTCGGGGGAGCTGCAATTTGATCAGATTTTGTAACATTTACCACTCTTAACAACCAGAGCCCACCCTGGTGTGAGGCATGGTGTAGCTGTTGCATAAATGTGGGGGAGGGAAGAAGGGAGGAAGAACAAATTCCCAACCTAGGGACATTTCCACCACATACGTGATCACAGTCACATCCTAGAGGGATGTGGGTGAGGGGAAAAAGTTGAGAATCACTGCCTTAAATTTCATTGTTTGTAGGCTGGGCACAGTGGCTAATGCCTGTAATCCCAGCACTTTGGGAGGCCAAGGAGGGCAGATCACTGGAGGTGAGACCAGCCTGGCTAACATGGTGAAACCCTGTCTCTACTAAAAATACAAAAATTAGCTAGGCATAGTGGCAGGCACCTGCCATCCCAGCTACTTGGCAGGCTGAGGCAGGAGAATCACTTGAACCTGGGAGGCAGAGGTTGCAGTGAGTCGAGATTGTGCCATTGCACTCCAGCCTGGGCGACAAGAGCAAAACTCTGTCTCAACAAACAAACAAACAAACAAACTTCATTGTTTGTAAACTCACTTCTATGCCCCCTACTGAAATACAATGATTTGTGTGCTAAAGTTTCTCTGCTTTTTATGAGATTTCCTTGGTTATATGCTAGGATTGTTTCCAAGACTCACCAGACAATATGATAGTAAATATTCACATCAAATCTAGGCTGCATTTTGATTTAAGGCATATTAAAATGGAGGAAAATGTTGATTTTCTAATCAAGAAACAATTTTAATTATAGGTAATCAATGGAGAAACCATGATTTTCATTTGGATTTCAGCCAAAGCACTTGCCTTGTAATTCAGCCCCTCAGAAACTCTTGTTGCCTTGCAGGCAGTAAACAGTCCACAGAGGAAAAAGTACTCATGGAGGGAGAGGCAGGCTTGGATGCTCTATGTGGAAACTCCAGAGGGCTAACAGCAGAGGTTGAAGAGTTTCAAGGTGCTGCTAAGACCATCTAAGATGCTACATAGGAACCCCACTACTGCAACAAATTTTTCTTGTAGCGGGGAGTTTTTAGATATTAATCTCTGAAGAGAAACTTGTACAAGGAGAAATGTCCATTATCAAGAAATTCCAGTGTATTTTGCATTTAAAATGTCCTATTCCTATTTAAAACCAGTGGATAATCTCCAGAAATGTGTGTGATAAATAAGCCAACAATGATTCTCCCTCCCTGCCAAATGCCACACTAACAATGAAGCCATTGATTTGCTCCTAGAAAAAGTATGCTTTGTTCACCTGGACAAGAAACAAACTGACTACAAAATCTATTTTTACATGACAATGTTGAAAAATCCAGTGATTATTGCTCAGGGTCAAAACTTGTTATAACAAACTCTGAGAGAATGCTGTCAGGGTTTGTGTGTCCTACAATTTGGTTGTATTGAATATTGGTTTTAATATGCCATTGCTATTGGCCTAGGAATCTTTCGCTGTAATGGAATTCAGCTTGTACTTCCTTTAGACTTCTTAATTATTCATGCAAAATAGAGAAGGCTATTAATTATTCAATTAATCCCCCTCTGTGGGAAAATGCCATTTGGATTCTTATTATGCATTTTAGCTACCTAGTTAGATGTAATTAGCCAAATAAATGATAACTTTCTGTTTCCCAGGAATCTTTTATGCACAGTCTTAGTCTCAAGAATAGATTTCTAAATATACTATTATTTACAACAAAATTGCTAAAGTCAGAGTCTAGTAGCTCACTGATAATAAAAAGTGAATGTGAGTGGGGATACTCTTTTATACACTATAAAGGCTGAAAAGTCACCCACCTTTATTTATTCCCAGGCTTAGCCAAGCTTCCACATTTTTCCACCTACCCAATCAATCAATAATGCTACAATAATTTAGGAGGTGGTTATAAATCATCTGTAACATGTCCAAACTTTTTATTCCTGAGTAAATACTTGAATTGGGCTCCTGTTGCATGCCATTTCACAGTGCTCAAGTTCTGCCTCTCTGAGGGCTCTGATAGCTTCTTGCAGGTGCAATCTCACACCTGTGCACGCCTCTTCTTTCTTGCCTTTGGGCGTGATGGAGGCTGCCATGCAGGAGGCACCTTGGAGCACATTCTGATATTTGCACCTGCATGATCATAACGTGGGGTCCAGCCTCCAATTCCCTGGAGAAGACAGTTCTGAGACATATTTCAAATGGCTCTTCAGAAGATCCAGGCTGGACAGATCATTAACTGCCTGCACGGCACCCCATTGGACAACACCTTCTTAATGCAACTTTCCCTCCTTCCCTGTTCTATGCCTCTGTCCCACAATCCTGTCCCTTCAAATAAACAGTCCATTTGTAAGCCTTCATCTCAGGCTCTGCTTTGTGGACGAACCCAACTGCACACCACTATTTGGTTTATGTCTTTCTGACCAAACAAATATATCGTTTTCCCTTCAAAGTCAAAACAGATACAATCAGAATAGAAAACCACTAAGCTAACAAACAGCCTCGGCAAAGTGCTAAGAGTGACTTCAAGAATCAGAAAACAGGCCGAGGGCGGTGGTTCATGCCTGTAATCCCAGCACTGCGGGAGGCCGAGGTGGGCAGATCACGAGGTCAGGATATCGAGACCATCCTGGCCAACATGATGAAACCCTGTCTCTTCCAAAAATACAAAAATTAGCTGGGCATGGTGGCGGGCACCTGTAATCTCAGCTACTCAGGAGGCTGAGGCAGGAGAATTGCTTGAACCCGGGAGTTGGAGGTTGCAGTGAGCTGAGATCACTCCACTGCACTCCAACCTGGTGTCAGAGCGAGACCCCGTCTCCAAAAACAAACAAACAAACAAAAAAAAATCAGAAAAGACGGACCACAGGGGAAGTCCTGGTACTTTCCTCATCTGGTGAATATGATTGTGCATTTGCCAATCCCAGACTGTCTGCCAGGGCAGGTGTGTGGAGAATGTGAGCTGCTGCAGCCCTGCCACCCTCTCCCAGGCATCTCCACACAGCCAGTAAGTATAGGACGGGTTGGAGTCTTACCTACAGGGCATGTGATTCTGTATATTGTTACCTTTATTGGATCATACACTCACAACAAAATAACAATTCTCTTCTTACAGTACTTAGAGCAATCATAGTGTTTCTTCTGTGTGAGGTCCTGCCTGGCTGAGTCGCCTACACCAGATGGTGGCAAGTAACTTTTCAGGCCTCATGTTCCTCCCAGCTTTCTTCACCAGCAAGAGTTATTTTGGCCAACCAGCCATCATTGGTCCCTGCCAGGTGGTCTGTAAGGCGGCCCTTAGGTGGGGCTGGGCAGACCCCGCAGGACCTCCCTGCAGGCCCTTCCCTTGTGAGCCAGCAGATGGTGCTGAGACAGCACAAGACCCAGGGCTGGGGCGGCCACGCACTTCCCAGGGAGCGAGGGTGAAATGCGATTCCTCCTTAGACGCTAAGCGGGGAGTGAGGGAGTGAATTGTGTAATCCTTAGTATTTCACACTTAAAATCTCCAGGGGAGTTTGTCTTGAACTAATTTCCAGCATTATTCATCCCAAAAGTTCAAAACCGTTTCAAGGTTCTTGGATAACCTATGAAGCCACAGGCCTTGTCTTGTTTACCTTTGTAGGCCTGAGACCTAGCATGAGGCCTGGCACTTAGTAGGAGTTCTAGAAATGCTTCTGAAATGAACAAAGCATCTGCATAGATTCAGAAGGGCAAAAGTGGCTTGTTCAAAGCCACAGCCACAGCCTTTAATCCGCCCTGGACTTAAACCCAGTACTTCCAAAGTCCTGTCTGCTACTGTACTCTATCTGCCTGCAGTTTTCAGAAGAGCTGAATTATTGTTTTTATTATAGCTTATGAACATTTTTAAAGTTTTTCCAACATATGAATTTAACATATAAACCAGTGAGAAATTAGGATTCCATGTACAGAGAAATTCACTTTACAGGGATGTCTGTTTATTAATACCTATGTGCCATATTTAATTGAAAGGGACAACTTCACATTAAGGTTCAAAAACTTCAATGTTCTTCTATTTAAATCTTCAGTGTGGTGTCATTATACACAGGAGGAGAATTGCCTGATGGTAAAACTTCACTTTTCCAACAGCAGTGAAGATACAGTAAGCCAATTCAATTTTTGTAGACCTCAATGCATTTTTAGAAAATGTTAACCATTTTGAATAGGTAGCTTTCTTAAATGTGGCATGTATTTCTCATCAAGAAAAACGTGGAATAGAATTAAACTGATTCTTTATGGCTGAGCATCCCCTCTGTGCAGTGACACCTTTCGGGCTACAGAGGTCATGTTTGACACCCTGTTTGCTCTACCTTATTGTCTCGATCCTGTTTCGATAAATAAACAACTCTGGGCTGCCTTGTTTCTGTCGCTTGTTTCTGCTTGTGTAGGTTTCTTTTTCTTCTCTTCAGCATCACGCTGTCTGCTCTTCTCCCCACTGTCTCTTTTTTCACGTCTCTATGTCCAGTGCCCTTCACTGATAGTCAACCAAAGCCACACACAGCAAACCACTTCTAATCTACTGTAGTTTGTTTATAAGATGCAAATATTGGTAAAACTAGATGAAGAGTAAAACCTAAAACTGAGTGTCTTGCATTAGAACACAGTGCGAGAAATGTTGATAGGATTGTTAGCATGCCATATGTGATCTTTGAGACTTGGACTCTGATTACCTATTTTTAGAGCTCACAGGCTTTTTATTTTATTTCTTTTTTTGGTAGGAGGGTAGGATGGGGAGGGGGAAGGGTTGGGGTCAAGAAGGGAGAAGGAGGCTAACTGTGTTTTATGTAGTGAGAATGCTGATGAACAACTTCCAGCTCTGTGAGGTTTTCATTTTTCTTGTTTATTGTGATTAATGTACTTTACTTGTCCATTTAGCTGGTTTTTAAAAGTTTTATGTAAATATTTTTATTTTCATTTTATTATTTTTTAAGATAAATTTTATTGTGTATATTTGAGGTTTGCAATTGGATATGGGATACATATAAAAAGTAATTGATTACTAGAGAGAAACAAATTAACGTAACTATCATCTCACATAGTTACAAAATTTGTATGCCAAGAGCAGCTAAAATCTACTTATTTAACAAAACTCTTTAATAGAAGGTACTTTTATTACCTATAGTCCTCATGTTACACAGTAGATCTCTACCCTTGTCCATCTCACGTATTGCTGTTTTGTAGCCTTTGACCTACATCTCCCCATTTCCTCCCACTGGTTACCACTGTTTTGTTCTCTATCTCTGCATATTTGACCTTTCTGTTTTCTTAGATTCCACATATAAGTGAGATCATGCAATATTTTTTCTTTCTCTGTCTGGCTTATTTCACTTAGCATAATATCCTCCAGGTTCAACCATGTTGTGGCAAATGGCAGGATCTCCTTCTTTCTAAGGCTGAATTATTCTGTTGTGGGTGTGTTGGAATATCACATAGTTTCTTTATCCATTCATCCGTTGACAGGTTGTTTTCCTATCTTGACTATTGTGAATAATGCTGCAGTGAACATGAGAGTGCAGATATCTCTACTAGTGGGTGATTTAATCTCCTTTTAGTATAGGATTACTAGGTCATATGGTAGTTCTATTTTTAATTTCTTTAGAAACCTCCATACTGTTTTCCATAGGGCTGCAGCAATCTACATTCCCACTAACAATGCATAAGTGTTCCCTTTTCTCCAACACTCCCAACACTCTCGCCATTTGTTACCTCTTGTCTTTTTGATAATAGCCATCCTAAAGGGTGTGGGGTGGTATCTCATAGTGGTTTTAATTTGCGTTTTTTTTCTTTTCCTTTTATTTTTGTTTGGTTTTGTTTTTCTGAGACAGGGTCTCACTCTGTCGCCCAGGGTGGAGTGCAATGGTGTGATCATAGCTCACTGCAAACTCCTAGGCTCAAGCAATCCTATTCTATCCTGCTATGCTGCCCAGGCTGATCTCGAACTTCTGGGCTCAAGTGATCCTCCTGTCTCAGCCTCCTCAGTGGCATGTGCTACTGGCAGGGCCCCATTTCTGAATCAGGTTATTTGTTTTCTACTATTGACTTGGATTTCTGATCGATTTTGGATATGAGCCCCTTATCAGATGCATGGTGTCCAAATATATTCTATCATTCCATAGATTGTCTCTTCACTCTGTTGATTGTTTCCTTTGTTGTACAGAAGTTTCTTTATTTTGATGACATCCCATTTATTCATTTTTGCTTTTGTAGCCTGAGCTTTTGGTGTGACATCAAAAACAAAAAACAAACAAAAAAAAACACTGCCAATGCCAATATCAAGGAGCTTTTTCCCTATGTTCTCTTCTAGGAAATTTGTGGTTTCTGGTCCTATATTTAGGGTTTGTTTTTATTTTTTTAACTTTGAGTTGATTTTTTTATGTAGTGTAAGATAAGTGTCCAATTTCATTGTTTTGCATGTGAAAATCCAGTTTTTCCAGCACTACTCATTTATTTTTTAATTTTTAATTTTTTTAACTTTTATTTTAGGTTCAGAAATACATGTGCATGTTTGTTACACAGGTAAATTGCATGTCACAGGGGTTCGGTGTAAAACTATTTTGCTACACAGGTAGTAAACATAGTGCTTGATACATAATTTTTTTATCCTCACCCTGCCTCTTTCCACCCTAAAGTAGCCCTTGGTGTCTGTTGTTCCATTCTTTGTGTCCATGTGTACTCAGTGTTTAGCCCTAACTTATAAGTGAGAACATGCAGTATTCACTTTTCTGTTCCTGTGTTAGTTCACTAAGGATAATGGCCTCCAGCTCCATTCATGTTGCTGCAAAAAATATAATTTCATCTTTTTTATGACTGTGTAGTGTTCCATGGTATATATGTACCACATTTTCTTTATCCAGTCTACTATTGATGGGCATTTAGGCTGATTCCATGTCTTTGCTACTGGGAATAGCCCAGTATCTTCATTTATTGAAGAGACTATCCTTTTCCCTTTGTGTCCTCATTTAGCTGATTTTTAACTTTTGTAAGCTCTTGCCTGAATATTTTTGAAGTTCAACACACCAGTGGTAGAGACAGTTTAAACAACAGTAATGGACTGTGCGTTTTAAGGACTTAAGGAAAATGAAATCTCACAATTTTTAAATAAAAGAAGCCATGCCATAAATACTTGCCGGGGTCCTGGAGAAAAGCCAGTATTTCAGGGGTAGCTATCACTGGAAACTGTAATTTTAGAAAAGGGACTGAGAATCAAGGGAGCTGGAAGAGGACAGGATGTTCTAAACGTGCTCATACTTTCAGGAATGATGAGCAAATGTATGGCCAGACTCCAGACACCGTTTTTTTTTCTGAGCAGGACCTATTTGTTTGAAGACCTATTTGGCTGTTGAGTAATTACTAGCCTTTTTATCTTAATTTTGGAACCACATTAGTCTTTCTTTTTATGGGACATGTCACATCCCTGGCTTAATTGCAAAAATTTCCATTTTAAAAAGCCCTATTGTTAACAATATTATTCAACCAAACATGCTAAACTGAATATTGTCTATACTGCTCTCAATTTTAAAAACTCCAGGGTATATAAAAATCTCTAAGAAAACATAATTTCAATGTGATGCACTTAGCTTCTCTGGTTTTAAATTCTCTGGTCCTCCTCCAGCATCTTCTTTGGCTCTTTGTGGGGTTGGCATCTTAGAGCTTCTTCCTCCCCCAGCCCCAAAAGCAGAGGCTCTCTAAGACCCGGCCTCTGGCTCTCTGCCGTTTCCACCCACAGGCTCTTTGGAAGCACCCTTTCATGCTCTCGACTCCACCAACGGCGCGTGCACGAAACTCCCAAGTGGACGTTGAGTGCCAGCCATTGTCTCTCAACATCCCCTCAAGGTCAGTTCTCCCAGCATCCCAGCCACCCAGCCTCAACATCTGGAATAATTGTTGACTCTGTTAACTTTTTCCACAGCCTTGGCATGTCAGTTTAAAAACTCACATCAATTTTCTGTTCAAAACATCTCTAAATCTCATCCCTTTTTTTCCTTCTCTGCTACACCCACAACCATCTCCGCCCAACCCTCTAAGTTTCCGGATAATTGTGCCTGACTTCTAAATGGTTTCTCTGACTTTAGTTTTCTCCTGCTTTAATCCCACCTGCATACAACCAGTAGACTAATTTTAAAAATACACTACTTTAATTATATTACTTCCCCACTTAAAAATCCCCCATTGGTTCCTTTTTCACTTCCAGCCATGAATATAAATTCCTCGGCCTGCCCTGCCAGGCTGTCATTATTAGCCGGGTATAGGCTCCAGGGTCAGCAGACACAGTTTCGTATCCAGCTCTGGCACTTACTATGTGTAAAATAGGGATAATCGTACTTGTCTCAGAGGATTTTGTGAAAATTAAATACCCTTTGCAATGTCAAGAACAGAACCTGAAAGGTGATAAACGCAAAAGAAATACGAGCCATTTCCCACTCAACTTATTTCTTGATGAGATTGACAACAGTTGCTTTACTGACACTGGAGCAAACTAGGAACCTGTGAAATGTTCTTGGTGAGTGGAGATATGAGCTAGGAATATTGTTCTGAGGGAGTGTTGAGATGGCACAGTTTCAGAGATGAGGAGTTCTGCATTAAGACAGTGGCCATGGATAGCAGAGATGGCAGGGAATGGGGAGGTCACTGGTGAGGATGACTGTGATCTAGGATGACAAGACTGCTATCCCTCTAACCCAGGGCTCAGCGTGCACATCACTAATGGCAGGTAGACCAGATGTCATGAGCCTTTTGAAATAATGCAATGTGAGTTCTGCACCATTGCCAATCAACTATTCCAGCCCCAGATTCTTAAGTTGGATCTGTTAAACCTTTAGCTATAATGTCCAGTTTACAGAAAACACAGACGTGGCAACCACAAAATGCACAGCTCAAATGTGCTGGTTGCATAGAGTGAGGTTCACCAAGGCCTCTGGATCTGCACCTGCATGGCTGGCTGCTCCCCAGTCAATAACTGGTTATGCCTGGGCATCTGGTGCAGGCCCATTCCTGTCAAATGTGCAGTTCCTCTGGGTGGAGCTTTCTTAGAAATGCACTGCAGTCTGTGATTGCCCTTCACAATGCCTTCCTCCTCCTTCTCTCTATGGGTTCTGACAGCTCACCACACCACCTTTCCCTGCTCTTTCTCATTTATGAGTCAAAGGCATTTCCCTCCATAAGTACTCTGTGCATCTAATCCCATCTTGGTGCCTACTTCTTAGAGGACTAGAACTAACACAAATGGTACCAGGAGCTGTCCAAGAAAACAGACCACAGTGATTCTGCTGAGATGTTGGAAATATCAAATAAAAAAAACTGTTTAAAAGAAAATAGATCACATGATGGGATTTGAGAACTGGCTCATTTCCCTCTCTGTAAGCAAAGAATGCCATTCTGAGTGTTATGTGAGACAGAGGAGGTTGTCTCTGGCCCGAAGAGGGGCCCAATTGCTAAGGATTTTACTGGTCGTACCTGGGAAAAGTTCCAGAAAGGAGAACACTTCTGCAGGTGAAATTCTTTGGGCAGTTGAAAGGCATGGGAGGTTTATGAAGATGGCAGAGTTGGCTGGCTACTGCTGAGTTGTATTGCTGTCCTGTGGAGGGACAGTGAGAGACCAAGAGCCATTAGCAAGCTAAATGTGAGAGGGAGAGCTCTCTTTTGTAGCTTACAAAGATGCCCTTATCTCCTGCAGCACAAGAGTGGACACAGCTGTGCAACAGATGCAGGCCCTGATTTAGAATCACAGAGCTCCAGAGATGCTTATATACTCAGCCAGTCTGTTCTGCTGAGGGCAGAGCCAATAGTACACTGGACCTAGCTCTTTTTTAGCTCTCAAGAGCCAATTAATCATTAGTGCCTCTTCAGAACTCCTCATTCAATGACATTATAATTGATAGCTTGAAGTCAGCTGTGGTGTGATATTTGCACCATAGAAATCAGCAAATACTGTATGATTCAGAGGTTTTCTTCATCCCTCTTTTTGAAGAGCTGCTTGTTAAACACTTAGAAGCATACCACTGGCTGGGGCCTTGGCTGGGAAATCCTGAGATCCTGCAACATGGGATGGGGATGTGTAGACATAAAGTCCAGAAAATGTGGGTTCAGTAGACCTGCCTGCACTCTCAGAACCTGCTAGATTGCCCACCCTCCCTAGGAAGAGGGTGGGAAGAGCTGGGGCTTCCTCATGCTTAAATGCACTGCAGAGGCTTCTCTGCAAAGCCATGGAGGTTGCTTCCACCTCCTCTCCTGGCTGCCAAGCTGATAAGGGTAGGGGTTAAATCTCAGCATAACCTAGCTGGGGATGCAACTGGCTATAATAAGGCAAGAAAGCCAATGTGCATGGAAGGAGCTGCAAACATCACCTACATGCCCTGACAGGGGCCACAGGGCACCCCTTGTACTGAATTTTGAGAGTGCTTGATCAAGGGACATAGAACATATAACTGGATAAGCAAAAATATATTGGTTTGGGGGACACTTTCTAGGAATACAAGATTTAACACCCTGGCAAGAATCTCAGGGAGGGTTGTCAGATAAAATTAAAATGTTTCATGTGGTATTGGGGGACATATTTATGCTAAAATATTTCTGTTGCTTATCTGAAATTTTAATTGAACTGGGCATCTTCTACTTTCATTTGCTAGATCTGGCAACACTAATCTTAAGAGATGGGCAAACTTGCCTCTAAGGGGGTTCTTTGAAGCCCAGAGAAAGTGATGACCAACACTAAGTGAAGGAGAAATGTCTGGGGTGTCCTGCCAGAAGGCGTAAGAAAACACAAAGAGATCGACACAAGCGGGCATGCTGGAATGCATCATGTAAAGCCAGAAGACCCCCCACAGGATGATGTTCCACAGGACGGCCTTGAGGACACCCCATCCATTAAGGCCATGGGCCTTGGTGACAGGGGCAACAGCATTGCTAGGAAGTTCAGTGGCAGCTCCTCTGCAGGCTAGGATGGTGGTGGGAGAGGCGAGCAGAGAGCTGAGCTCATTAACATCCATGTGTATGATGGAGCCCTAAAGTAGCAAAGGCTGGGTCGTGGCCTTGTAGCCATAGGCTGCAAGTCCCCTAATAACCAATGAGAAACTGCGAAGGGAAATTCTGGAGGTGTTCCCATAAGACAACAGGGAGGCCAGGCACAGTGGCTCATGCCTGTAATCCCAGCACTTTGGGAGGCTGAGGCGGGAGGAATTCTTGAGCCCAGAAGTTCAAGAACAGCCTGGGTGACATAGTGAGACCTCATCTCTACAAAATATCAAAAAATTAGCTGGTATGGTGGTGCACACCTGTAGTCTTGGCTACTTGGGAGGCTGAGACAGGAGGACCACTTGAGCCCGGGAGATTGAGGCTGCAGCAGCCTGGGTGACAGAACGAGATCCTGTCTCAAAAAGATAAAAGACAGCAAGGAAACCCAGAATTTCCACTTTCATTTATTCTCATAAATGTGGTCACAGAGACATGAACAAGGGTAACCATTGCAGCATTTTTTCTAATAGTAGAACAATGGAAAAGGCCTAAAGATCTTGGACTAGTTAAGTAAATTGTACCTTCAATCCTAGAATGGACCCATGATAGTTGAGAAGATATTCACAGTGGAGTGTTAAGTGAAAAGCACAGGTAGTGAGACAGTGTTAAATGTGTGTATTCACTTTGAGATAATTTATCAAGCTGATTTGCGTACTTTTCTTATATGTATATTATACTTTTTAAAAAGTTTGTCGATAAACTGAAAATATGAACGCATGCCCTCATTTTATGAAAGCAAGCACGCATATGAGCACGCACAGGTGTGTGAATCATTATATAGTCACAGGTATGTTTGTATTTGTCCTCATGTGTATGTATTTGTGTAAAGATGTAAATATCAGCCTGTGTGTGTGTATGCACACATGTGCCCAGATGTTCATGTGCCTCTGCCACGTACATGCACATATATGTGTAGGTAGCTGAACGAACACTCCACTCCATCCTTCTCTTCCTCCCATGACTTTCCTGTGCCTTCTGGAACTCCCACTCAGGAATCAACATGTGAAAGCATAAAGGGTGGTTGAGGGGCTGAATTGTGGGGTGAAAAAGATATTTACTTCCAAATGTATTCTCGATTTGAGTTTTTGGCCACTTTTTTCCCTTTTCCATTTACAAATTAAATTTTATAAACCTAAAAAAATAGAATAGAGAGCTGTGGTCAGAATGTGGCATTGGAGAATAAAGAGAAGCACAGATTCTCCCTCCCAACTTTGATAAATAGACTTTGAACTTAGAAGCGGCTTCTGCTTGAGACGACTGAAGAGGGTCACTGCCTGCAGGGGTTAGACAGGTTTCAATTCAGGCAATGTGGTAGCGGGAATGTTCAGAAAAGTGTTGGAGGAATTTGCTGATCCCAGAGTGGGAGTCCCAGAAAGCACAGGAAAGTCATGGTGGGGAGAGGGGAATGGAGTGGAGTGTTCATTCACCAGGAAGGATATGCAGAGTAGCTTAGGGACGAGAATGCCAAGAAAGCAGATGACTGTAAGGAGTAAGCTTGCAGATTGAAAGAATCTGAATGAGGGTGTTTAATTGTGATAGCTACTTGAAGGAGGGTTTAGAAATGAGACCCAATTAGGAAGGGTCCCTGTGTACACTGCTGTCACCTACAGCAAGCATGTGGCTGCCTTTGATAGCAGTGAGCAAAGAAGCATGAGGTCAAGTCCTTCTTTGGGGTGTGTGTGTGGCAGATGCATTGGGGATGGCCATGGAATGGCAGTGACCTATGCAAGTTCATTCAGTCTGTTTGTTGGATCAAAATGCCACCTAATCATGGGGTCACCCTTCTTCATGACCTCACGCTTGCTTTGCTCTAGGGATGGGATGAAGGGTGGGGTAGGATGTGATCTCCATGCTCTAGCGGGCATAGAATGGTAGTGGCCTTGTAATGGAGAGTACCCCAAAGGTCATAGAGGAACTGTGAAGTCTAGATCGCACATTTTAGGCCCTGGTAAGAGCTTTGGCTCTTACTCTGTGAGTGACATGAACTGACGTATTTTTAAAGGATTATTCTAAGCCCATTGAGCAGCACCTCTCCAATTCTCTCTCTCTACCAGCCTCTGGCAATCACCATTCGGTGAGTCTATAAATTTGGCTACTTTCAATACCTTATCTAAGTGATATTATGTAATATTTGTCCTACTGTGACTGGCTTCTTTTACTTAACATAATGCCCTGAAGTTTCATCCATGTTGTCACATATTGTAGGATTTCCTTCTTTTTTAAGTCTGAATAATATTCCATTTTATGTATATACCATATTTCCTTATCCACTCATCCACAGATGGACATTTCGATTGTTTCCGCATATTGGCTACTGTGACTAGTGCTGCAGTGTATATGGGAATGCTAATATCTCTTTGAGATCCTGATTTCAATTCTTTTGGATAAATACCCAGAAGTGGGATTACTGGTTCTTATGGTAGTATGGTAGTTTAATTTTTTGAGAAATTGCCATACTGTTTTCTGCAACAGTTACGCTATTTTGCATTCCAACCAACAGTGCACAAAGGTTCCCTTTTCTCTACATCCTTGAAAACACAGATCTGCTATAAAACATTGTCCCTGTAATTACCAGCTCTCTAATGTACACTTAAAAATTTGCTGGGAGGCTGAGGCAGGCAGATCACGAGGTCAGGAGATCGAGACCATCATGGCTAACATGATTTGAAACCCTGTCTCTGCTAAAAATACAAAAATTAGCCAGGCGTGGTGGCCGGCGCCTGTAGTCCCAGCTACTCAGGAGGCTGAGGCAGAAGAATGGCGTGAACCCGGGAGGCGAAGCTTGCAGTGAGCCGAGACCGCACCACTGCACTCCAGCCTGGGTGACACAGTGAGACTCCGTCTCAAAAAATAAAAATAAAAATAAAAAAATAAAACATAAAAATAAATTGTTAAAAGATTAGATCTCATTTTAAGTGTTCTTACCAAAATAAACTTTTTTAAACAAAATCAATCATTCTAGTTATTATATTGGGAATACACGAAGAAGGAGATAAAGAAGAAAAAATACCATTTAGAAACCTATTTGAGGGTTTTCAAAAAAGATGATTGGCTTTGACCAGGGTGATGGGAGTTCAGATGGTGATAAGTGTTAGGATTCTGGAGATATTACATAGATACAGACAATTGGATTTCACAACACATTGTGACTTAAGATAGTTTGCCTGAGTGACTGGAAGGCTGGAGTTGCCATCAACAGATGGGATCATCAACAAAGATAGGGAAGGCGCTGGAGCAACAAGTTTGGAGAGAGATCAGGAGTTCCACGTAGAACAAGACAAGTTTGAGAAGTCAATAGACCTTTCAAATGTTAGGAAGAGTTCAGGTTTGAGTTCTAACTTTAAGATACACATTGGGAGTTATTGGCATGAGTGGTACTTAAAGCCATGTGAGTTAATGGAATTCCAAAAGAGTTATTATAGATAGAGAAGAGGATCAGGTAATGAGTCTTGGATGGGGTGATCAGCTGTACTGGTTTGCTTGTGATGGAGGGATTTCTGGGACATAGGACTTTAAGTTTTAAAACTGGGAAAGTCCTAAACAGACAGGTCACCCTAGTCTTAGAGTACTTCGGTTGATTAGAGATCCCTTACCTGCAGCAGATATTGAGCTGGAAAGGGCAATTGGAGACAGCTACTTTGGATTTCTGGAACATGATTGAACACATACCAACTAGGGGAGTGCTTGATAAAGGGAGAGGCAACTGATTATTTTTAAGTGAGCAGTGTGCATGAACGAGAGATGGTGCCAAATTCCTTAGCCCCGCTGTGAATGTGAGTTAGGAGCGTGTGTTTCTGGAGCGGCTATCTGGACCCAGAGTGGGAAGCAGGTAACTTGTCCTCCAAAAATATGAGGTTGTGCTTTTGGATTGGTTTGGTAGTGCCTTTAGAGACCAGTACAAATGCTTGCCTTGATTTTGGCACTCTTGCAGCAGCAACTTCCTCCAGCAGCATCTGTCAGGAAAGTTAAAGAGACAAGACAATTTTTTTTTTTTTTTGGAGCCAGACATTCAGGGAAATCTTTGTTAGGTGACCAAAGAGATAAAGGAACACAAATGTCAGTGTTCTCACACAATAAGAAATACACGCTTTGCAAAAATAGTTTGGAAAAGTCACAAATGAATGGTTCCAGCCCTCAACAAGCAAAAATCAGCAATCTGTGAGGAGTGGGAAAATCAAATTTCCAGAGTTACCATATTTTAATACTCCAGAAGTGCAGTCTCAACAAAAAATCAGAAAACATACCAAGAAACAGGAAATTATAGCCCATCCACAGGAAAAAACAATTTGACAGAAGTTATTTCTAAAGAATATTAGACATTGGAATAACTAGTTAAATATATCAAGCTAACTGTCTTAAATATGCTCAAAGGGCTAAGAGAAAAAAAAGCCGTGGACAAAGAACAAAGGAAATCAGAAAGCAATGTATGAACAAAAAGGGTCTGTCAATAAAGAGATACAAATTGTAAAAAAGTACCCAAATAGAAATTGTAGGGGTGAAAAGTACAAACTGAAATTAGAATTTTACTAGAGACATTCAATAGCAACATGAACAATCAGAAGAAAGAATAAAAAAAATTGAAGATAAAAAAATTAAAACTATCCAACCTGAGGAATGGAAAAAATGAAGAAAAATGAATGTATTCTAAGGAACTTGAGGGAAGCAATCAAGCATAATAATATATGGACCTTAGAAGTCCAAGGGGAAGAAGAGAAAACGATGCAAAAAAAAAACTTTTTGAAGAAACAATGGCTTAAAATTTCTCAAATCCACTGAAGATGAAAATATACAAAACAAGAATCCAAGTAGGATAAACTCAAAGAAGTCCAAACCCAGAAACATAATAGTCGAATTGTCAAAATTCAAAAATAAAGATAGAATTTCGAAAGCAGAAAGAAGTGACTCATTATATACCAGATGTCCTCAATACCATTAACAGCTGGTTTTTCATCAGAAATCATGAAGTCTAGAAGGCTCTGAGATAACAAAATCTTAAAAGACAAAACTGTCAACCAATAATTCTATATCAAGCAAAACTATCACTCAAGGATGAAGGAGAACTTAAGACATTCCCAGATTAAAAAAAAAATGCTGAGGGAGTTTATTACCAGAAGACCTACCATACAAGAAATGTTAAAGGGAGCCCTTCAGGCTGAAATAAAAAGACACTAAGTAGTAACTTGAAACCGTAAGAAAAAATGAAGAACACTGGTAAAGGTAACCATATATATAAGTAGAAAAGCCAATACTAACATAATTTTGGTTTGAAACCCCTCCTTTTTTTCTATACGATTTAAAAGGTAAAGGCATAAAGCAATAATTATGATAATTATAAATTGAAGTTAATGGGCACAAAATATAAAAAGATGTATTCTGTGGCAATAATAATATAAATGGGTAGGACCAAAGATGTATGGAAATAGGGTATTTGTATACTATTGAAATTAAGTTGGTGCCATTTAAATTAGGTTGTTATAAGTTTAAGGTGTTAATTGTAATACTAAGGCTACCACTAAGAACATAAATCTTTAAGGGAATCAAAATGATATACTACAAATGTTAAACTAAGTGTTAAAAAGGCAGTTAATTCATGAATTGAGGGACAAAAGCATAAATAGACATACAGAAAAGAAGAAGCTAAATGGAAGAAGTAAATCCTTTCTTATCAATAATTACTTAAATGTAAATGAATTAAATTGTCTAATCAAATGGCAGAAATTGGAAGATTGGATAAATAACACATGATTAATTTATGTTGTCTAAAAGAGACTCACTTAAGATACAAAACACAAAGAGTTTAAAAGTGAAAAGATGGAAAAAGATAATCTCTGCAAATTGTAAACAAAAGACAAGTGAGTCAGCCAAAATAAACTTAAAGTTAGAGAAGTTTACAAGAGACAAAGGACATTACATTTTGATAAAAGTCTCAAGCCAGCAAGAAAATATAATTATAAACATATATACATTTAACAACAGAGCCCCCAAATATAGCAAGCTACAATAATTGTTGGAGGTTTAATAGTTAAAGGTTAATAATCAGAACTAGACAGAATATTTACAAAAAATTAGAGAACTTGAACAAGACTGTAAAACAATTAGAACGAACAAACATACTGAACACTCCACCAAAACCAGTAGAATACACATTCTTCACTAATGTACATGGAACGTTTCCCAGAATGGACCATAGGTAAGCCCACATAATGTCTCAAGACATATTAAAATATTTTTGAAACAATACTAAATATCTTCTCTGAACACAATGCAATGAGCTAAAAATCAGTAACAGAAAGAAGGCTGGAAGATTTACAAATATATGGAAATTAAATAACACAATTTTAAACAACCAATAGGTCAGAGAAAAAGTCACAAAGGAAATTGTAAAATACCCTGAGAAACGTAAAAGCAAATGCCATTATTTATGGGATGCAGTGAAAGCAGTGCTGAGAGAAAAATTCACAGCTGTAAATGCCTACATTAAGAAAGAAGAAAAAAAAGAAGAAAAATATCACACAACCTAATTATTTCAAAAGGAAATAGAAAAAGAAGAGCAAAGTAAACTCATTTCTAGCAGAAGGAAAGAAATAAAAAAAATTAGTGTGTAGCTAAATCAAATATTGAATATAAAAACAATAGAGAAAATTAATAAAACTTAAAGCTTTTCTTTGAAGATATCAATAAAAATAGATAAAATTTCTGCTGGATTGACTAAGAAAACAGAGAGAAGATTCCTATTACTCAAATTAGACATAAATACGGCGACATTACTACCAATTTTACAGAAACAAATGGCTTAAAAGAGAATACTACGAACAATTGCATGGTAAGTTGGATAATCTAAGATAAAATGGATATACTCCTAGACACACACAAACTAGCAAACTAACTTAAGAAATAGAAAATCTGAACATATCTATAACTATTAAGGAGATTGAGTAAGTAGTCAAAAACCTCCAAACAAAGAAATGCCCACAACAAGATAGTTTCACCAAGGAATTCTACCATTTAAAGAAGAGATGGCCGGGTGCAGTGGCTCACGCCTGTAATTGCAGCACTTTGGGAAGCCGAGGCTAGTGAATTATCTCAGCTCAGGAGTTTGAGATTAGCCTGGCCAACATGGTGAAACCCCTTGACTAGTAAAAATGCAAAAATTAGCCGGACGTGTCAGTGCACGCCTGAAATCCCAGCTACTCGGGAGGCTGAGGTGGAGAATCACTTGAACCCAGGAGGCAGAGGCTCCAGTGAGCTGAGATCGCACCACTGCACTTCAGCCTGGGTGACAGAGCAAGACTCCTCTCAAAAAAAAAAAAAGAGAATCAGAAGAAGAAGAGAGAAACATTTCTCTCAGACTTTTCCAAAAAATAGAAAAAAACCCTCTTCCTAGTTCATTCTATGAGGGAAGCATTACCTTCACATCAAGGGCAAAGACACCACCAACCACCAAAAACCAAAAAATGGCTGAGCATGGTAACTCATGCCTGTAATCCCAGCACTTTGCAAGGCTGAAACAGGACTGCTTGAGTCCAAGGAGTTCAAGACCAGCCTGGGCAACAGAGCAAGACCCTGTCTCTACAAAAAAAAAAAAAAAACTTACCTGGGAATGGTGGCACACACCTATAGTTCCAGCTACTTGGGAGGCTGAGGTGGAAGGGTCACTTGAGCCCAGAAGTTTGAGGCTTCTGTGAGCTATGATCATATCAATGCACTCCAGCCTGGGTAACAGAGTGAGAACTAGTCTGTAAAAAACTACAGGTCAATATTTCTTATGAATATAGACATTATCAATAAAGTACTAGCAACCTGAATTCAGCAGTACATTAAAAGGATTATGTATAATGGCCAAGGATATTTAGTCTCAGAATGCAAGAACTGTTCAAGATAATATCAATCAATGCAACATAGCATGTTAAGGAAAAAACCATAATAATATCAATAGGTAAAAAAAATTGGACAAAATGTAACACCCTCTCATGATAAAAACAGTAAACTAGGAATCGAAAGGAATTTCATCAATATCACGTGTAAATCTCACAGCTAATGGTGAGCAAATTCAATGGTGAGTGAATGAAAATGGGTTGGGGGCATCCGTGTCAGAAAGGAAGAAGTAAAATATCTATCTTTACAGATGATATGAAGTAAAAAAAAAAACAAAAACACAAAAACTATTAGAGTTAAATGAACTCAGCAAAGTTACAGGGTACAGAATCAATACTCAAAAATCTGTTGTATTTCTATACACTAGCAATTAACAATTTTAAAAGGAAATTAAGAAAACCATTTCACTTACAATAAACATCAAAAAGAATAAAATACCCGGGGGTAAATTTAACCAAGGAGACAGACAAAAACATTAAAAACACTTGTGTGGGCTGGGCGGGTGGCTCATGCCTGTAATCCCAGCACTTTCGGAGGCTGAGATGGGCGGGTCGCGAGGTCAGGAGATCGAGACCATCCTGGCTAACATGGTGAAACCCCATCTCTACTAAAAATACAAAAAAATTAGCAGGGCATGGTGGCGGGCGCCCGTAGTCCCAGCTACTCGGGAGCCTGAGGCAGGAGAATGACGTGAACTGGGGAGGCAGAGCTTGCAGTGAGCCGAGATCAGGCCACTGCACTCCAGCCTGGGCTACAGAGCGAGACTCTGTCTCAAACAAACAAACAAACAAAAAAAACACTGAAAACACTGCTGATTGGCCAGGAATGGTGGCTCCTGCCTGTAATCCCAGCACTTTGGAAGGCCGAGGAAGGCGATCACCTGAGGTCAGGAGTTCAAGACCAGCCTGGCCAACATGGCAAAACCCTTCTCTAATGAAAATACAAAAATTATCTGGGCATAGTGGCATGTGCCTGTAGTCCTAGCTACTCGGAGGCTGAGACAGGAGAATCACTTGAACCTGGAAGGCAGAGGTTGCGGTGAGCCCAGATCGTGCTGCTGAACTCCATCTTGGGTGACAGAGCAAGACTCTGTCTCAGAAACCAAACCAAACCAAACCAAACCAAACCAAAACAAAACCACTGCTGATAGAATTTAAAAAACAGTTAAATGAATGGAAAGAAATCCTATATTCATGGATTAGAAGACCAGTCCATGATCAATAAGCACATGAAATGATGCTCAACTTCATTAGTGATCAAGATGATGTAAATCCAAACCACATGAGATACCACATCATACTCATAATGATGACTTTTTTTTAATAGGAAATAACAAATGTTAGCCAGCATATAGAGAGATGGGAAGCCTCATGCATTATTGGTGGAAATACAATATGGTGCAGTGCTATGAAAAACAATCTGTTTGTTCCTCAAAAAGTTAAACATGGAATTATTATATAATCTGCAATTCCAGTTCGATGAAAGTACATTAAAAATTGAAAGCATGGACTTGAACAGATATTGCACAACACATATAAGTTAATCATGGAATTATCATATAATACAGCAATTCCACTCCTAGGTAAATACATAAAAGAATTAAAAACTGTGCTTGAACAGATATTTCACACCACATAGCAGCATTATTTACAATACCTAAAAGGTGGAAGCAATAAAAGCCTGTTGGTGAATGAATGAATATACGAAATCTGGTATATACATATAATGGAGTATTGTTCAATCATGAAAAGGAATGAGGTTCTGATACATACTATGACATGGATGAACCTTGAAAATACAATGCCATGTATGATTCCACTTATATGAGGAGTCTAGAATATGTAAATTCATAGAAATAGAAAGTAGAATAGAGGTTACTACGGGCTGTTTGGAGAGAGGATTGGGGAGTTATTGTTAGCTGGATACATACTTTCTCTTTGAGATTATGAAAAAGTTTGAAAATAATAGTGATAATTACACAACATTAGGAATGTACTTAATGTCACTGAATTGTAAACATAAAATAATCAGAATAATAAATTTTATGTTATGTATATTTTTCCACAATTAAAAAGTTACCAAACAAACAGCTACACCCCACAGCCAGCAGTAAAAACAAACCCTGAATAGCTAAAGCATAAGATTTCCAGAGTTATTACATTATAATATTCAGAATAGCCAATTTTCTGTAAAAATTATGAAGCATGCAAAGGAACAAGAAAATATGGCCCTTTCACAGAATAAATTTGTGGAAATTTTACACGAAGAAGCACAGATGTTGGATTCACTAGACAAAGACAAATCAACTGCCTTACATATGCTCAAGGAGCTAAAGGAGAACAGAAGAGTTATTCATGAGCAAATAATGAAAATTAATGAGGAGAAAGAAGTTACAAACAAGAGCTAAACAGAAATTCTTGGCCAGAAAAGTACAATAACTGAAATAAAAATTCACTAAAGGGTTTCAATGGAAAATATAAGCAGAAGAAGTAAAGAATCAGAGAACTTGAAGATAGGCTAATTGAAACTTATGCAGTCTGAGGTACAGAAAGGAGAAAGAATAAAGAAAAATGAATGAAGACTAAGAGGTCTGTGGAACACAATCAAGCATGCCAATATTCTCACAATTCCAGAATTAAAGGAGAGAAAGGAGCAGAAAGAATATTTGTAGATGGACTGGCAGCTAAATCTTATGAAATAAAGAAAACTACACATTTCCCAAATCTTATGAAAAAAAAAATAAAACTACACATTCAAGAAACTTGATGAAATTCAAGAATAAAAAAACACAGAGATCCTTGACAAGATACATCACAACCAAATTACTAGAAGCCAAAAATAAAGAGACGATCTTGAAAGCAGCAGGAGAGAAGTGACTCCTCATGTACAAGTGATCTTTAACAAGGAAAACAGCCAATTTCTCATCAGAAACCATGGAGACCAGACACAAATGGGGTGACATTTTTGAAGTCAAAGAAAACAAAATGTCAGTGAAGAATTCCATATCCAGCAAAACTTTGCTTCAAATATGGAAAAATTCAGACTTTTCCAGATAAATAAAACCTGAGGGAATTAATTGCTAATATACTTTCACTACAACAAATTCTACAGGAAACCCTTTAGACTGAAATGAAAGGACACTAGACAGTAATCCAAAGGCATATGAGAAAATGAAAAACCTCCATAAAGGAACTACATAGGCAAATGTAAAAGTCAGTATTATTGTATTTTTGTTTCGTGACTGCATTTTAAAATCTCCTCTGTCATTCCCAGCAAACTATCGCAAGGACAAAAAACCAAACACCACATGTTCTTACTCACAGGTGGGAATTGAACAATGAGAACACGTGGACACAGGAAGGGGAACATCACACACCGGGGACTGTTGTGGGGTGGGGGGAGAGGGGAGGGACAGCATTAGGAGATATACCTAATGCTAAATGACGAGTTAATGGGTGCAGCACACCAACATGGCACATGTATACATATGTAACAAACCTGCACGTTGTGCACATGTACCCTAAAACTTAAAGTATAATAATAATAAAATAAAATAAAAATACTGAAAAAAAATTTCCTCTGTGATTTAAAAATAGCGCATGAAATAATAATTACAAATCTGTGTTTATGGGCACACAATATATAAGGATGTAATTTGTGACAATAACAACATAAATGGGAATGGAGCTTTATAGGAGCAGACTTTTTATATGCCATTGAATCTAAGTTGGTATAAATTCAAATTATATTGTTATAAGTTACTAATGTAAATTAAAATACTAGAGAAACCACTAAGAAAATATCTAAAATTCATATGCAAAATTAAATAAGAATGGTATACTACATTCTTATTTAAAAGAAATTAAACACAGAAAAAGCAATAATGGAGGGAATTAGTAATATAAAGGTATAAGCCATAGAAAACAAATCATAAAATGGCAGTAGTAAGTGCTTTCTTGTCTGTAACTACTATGAAAGTAAATAAATAAAGCTTTACAATCAAAAGGCAAATATTAGCAGAATGGATTTTAAAAACCGTAGTTTAATTACATGTTATCTACAAGAAATTCACATTAGATGTAAATAAACAAGTAGGTTAAAAGTGAAATGGTAGAAAAAAGATATTTCATACAAACATTAACTAAATGACAGCTGGGATGGCTATGCTAATATATAATATAGGGTTTAAGTAAAATAGCTGTTAAAAGTGACAGAGAAGAACACTAATATTGGTAAGGGGTCCTTTCATCAAGAAGATATAACAGTTGTAAACATATGTGTAACACAGAAAAGAGTCTGAAAAGACACTGGCAGAATTGAGGGGGAAGTAGACAGTTTCACAATAATATTTGGAGACCTCAATATCTCACTTTCAATGGTAAATAGAACATATAGACAGAAGACATATGAGAAAATAGAGAACATAGAACAACACTATCTCAGCCTCATATATAGAACACTCCACGCAACAACAAACTACACATTCCTTTCAAATGCACATGGAACATTCCCCAGGATAGACTACATGTAAGGCCAAAAACTCAGTCACAATAAATTTTTTAAAATTGGAATTCTACACAATTTCCCTCCAAAAACAATGGAATGAGCCAGATCACTGCTTGAAATAAACTGGAAAATTCACAAGTACAGGCATGCCTCAGAGATACTGGGGACTCTGTTCCAGACCACCGCAATAAAGTGAGTCACATAAGTTTTTTTGGTCTCCCAGTGCATATAAAAGTCATGTTTGTATTATACTGTAGACTATTAAGTGTACGGTAGCATTATGTCTTTTAAAAAGTACGTTTTAATTTAAAAGTACTTTGTTGCTAAAAATGTTAATGATCATCTGAGCCTTCAGCAAGTCATAATCTCTTTGCCTGTGGAGGGTCTTGCTTTGATGTTGGTGGCTGCTGACTGATCAAGTTGGCGGTTGCTAAAGGCTAGGGTGGGCTATGGCAATTTCTTAAAATAAAAAATCATGAAGTTTACTGCATCAATTGACTCTTCCCTTTATGAAAGATTTCTCTGTAGCATGTGATGCTGTTTAATAGCATTTTACCCACAGTAGGACTTCTTTCAAAATTGGAACCAATCCCCTCAAACCCTACCAGTGCTTTATTAACTAAGTTTATGAAATGTTCTAAATCCTTTGTTGCTGTTTCAATAGTGTTCACGGAATCTTCATCAGGAGTAGATTCCATCTTAAGAAACCACTTTCTTTGCTCATCCTTGAGAAGCAGATTCTCATCCATTTAAGTTTTCCCATGATATTTCAGCAATTCAGTGACATCTTCAGGCTCCACTTCTAATTCTAGCTCCCTTGTTATTTACACCACATCTGCAACTACTTCTTCCACTGAAGTCTCGAAGCCCTCAAAGTCATTCGTTAGGGTTGTAATAAACTTCTTTCAAACTCCTGTTAGTGTTAATATTTTGACCTCTTTCCATGAATGTTCTTAATGGCATCTAGGATGGTAAATCCTTCCAGAAGGTTTTCAATTTACTTTTCCCAGATCCATCAGAGGAATCACTACTCATGGCAGCTATTGCCTTATAAAACATACTTCTTAAATAATAAAACTTGAAAGTTGAAATTACTCCTTGATCGATGGACTTCAGATTGGATGTATATTAGCAGGCATAAAAACAGTGTTAATCTCCTTGTACATTTCATCAGAGTTCTTGGGTGATCAGCTGTATTGTCAATGAGAAGCAATATTTTAAAATAATTTTATTTTTCTGAGAAGTAGTTCTCAACGGTGAGAGTAAAATATTCAGTAAACCATGCTATAAACAGATGTGCAATCATTCATGCTTGCTGTTTCATTTATAGAACACAAACAAAGTAGATTTGGTGTAATTCTTAAGGGTCTAGGATTTTGGAAATGGCAAATGAACAATGACATCGACTTGAAGTCATCAGCTACCATTAGACCCAAACAAGATATTCAGCCTATCCTTCGAAGCTTTGAAGCCAGGCATTGATTTCTCCTCTCCAGCTGTGAAAGTCCTAGATGCCATCTTCTTTCAATAGAAGGCTATTTTTTCTACACTGAAAACCTGTGATTTAGTGTAGTCACTTTCATCAATGATTTTAGCTAGATCTTCTGTATAACTTGCTGCTGCTTCTCCATTAGCCCTTCCTGCTTCACCTTGTACTTTTAGGTTATGGAAATGGATTCTTCCCTTAACCCTCGTGAATCAACCTCTGCCAACTCCAAACTTTTCTTCTGCAGCATCCTTACCTCTCTCAGCCTTCATAGAATTGACACATTAGGGCGTTGCTCTGGATTAAGCTTTGGCTTAAGGGAATATTGTGGCTGATTTGATCTTCTATCTAGATCACTAAAATTTTCTTCATATCAGCAGTAAGGCTGTTTTGCTTTCTTACCATTTGTGTATTCACTGGAGTAGCACTTTTAATATCCTTCAATAACTTTTTCTTTACATTCACAACTTGGCTAACTGGCACAAGAGGCCTAGCTTTTGACCTGTTTCAGCTTTTGACATGCTTTTTTCATTAAGCTTTATTATTTCTAGCTTTTGATTTAAATTGAGAAACATATGACTTCCTTTCACTTGAATACATAGAGGTCATTGCAGTGGTATTAATAGGCCTAATTGCAATATTATTGTGTCTCAAGAAATAGGGCAGCCAAGGAGAAGAAGAGAGATGGGGGAATGGCTGGTTGGTGGAGCAGTCGGAGTGCACACATTTACTAATCAGGTTTGTCATTTTATAAGGGCATGGTTTATGGCACCCTAAAACAATTACAATAGTAACATCAGAGATCACTGATTGCATATATTATGATAATAATGAAAAAGTTTGAAATATTGCAAGAATTACCAAAGTGAAACACAGAGACAGGAAGTAAGCACATGATCTTGGAAAAATGGTGCCTGTAGACTTGCTCAACAGAGGGTTGCCACAAACCTTCAACTTGTAAAAAAGAAAAGAAAATGCAATATCTGTGAAGCATGATAAAGCAAAGAGCAATAAAACAAGAAAATATGCATGTACGTGGAGTTCAAAAACACACTGTCAACCAATGGGTCAAAGACGAAATCACAAGGGAAATTACCAAATACCTTAAGATGAATGAAAATAAAAGCACAATATACTAAAGCTTATGTGATACAGTGAAAATAGTCCTGGGAGAGAAATTTATAGCTGTAAATGCCTGTATTATAAAGAAGAAAGATCTCAAATCAATAACTACACATACCCTTGAAGAACTAAAAAAGAAAAGTAAATTCAAAGCCAGTAGAAGAAAAGAATAATAAAGATTAGAGTGGAGTTAATATAGAGAAGAGAAAATCAGTAGAAAAAATCAACAAAAACAAAAGTTCATTTTTTGAATATGTAAAAAAATTGACAAACTTCTTAGCTAGACTAAGAAAAAAGAGAGAGAGTACTTAAATAGCAAAAAATGGAATTGAATTCGAGACTTTGTTACCAACCTTCAGCAACACAAATAATTATAAGGGAATATTATGAACAATTGTAGTCCAACAAGTTTAATAACCTACATGCATTAGACAAACCCCTAGGAACATAAAAACTACCAAACTGACTCAAGAAGAAATAGAAAATCTGAAAAGACCTATAATGAATAAGGAGATTGAATCAATAATCAAAAGCCTTCCAACAAAAGGAGCTTAGGACCAGATGGCTTCACTAGTGAATTTTACCTAACATTTAAAGAAAAATTTAAATCAATCCTTTTCAAACTCTTCCAGAATATACAATAAGAGGGAATACTTCCTAACTCATTTTAGGAGGCCAGTATTATCCTCATGTCACAAGCAGACAAAGACACTTCAAGAAAAAAAAAATTTAAGCCAATATCCGTTATTATTATGTGTGCAAAAATCCTCAACAAAATACTAGAAAGCTAAATTCAATAAAATATTAATGGGATTATATACCATGAATAAGTTGGAGTTATACCCAGAATGGATTTATACTCAATAGGCAAACATGGTTTAGCCTAAGAAAAACAGTAATATAACATACCATATTAATAGAATAAAGGGGAAAACACATAATAATCTCAATGGATATACAAAAAGTATTTTTTAAGTTCATCATCCTTTCATGATTAAAAACACTCAGGAAAATAAGAATAGAAGGGAACATCCTCCAAATGCTAAAAGGCACTTATGGAATCCCCATAGCTTACTGATGGCAGTCGAAGGTGAAAGGTTGAAAACTTTTCTCCTAAGATCAGGAACAAGAAATACATTCTCGCTTTTACCACTACTTTCAGTATTATACCAAAGTTCTAGCCAGGGCAATTAGGCAAAGTAAAGAAGTAAAATTCTTCCAAAGTAGAAGAAAGGAGTAAAACTATCCCTATTTGCAGATGACATGATCCCATATATAGAAAACCTCAAAAACACACACAGCAAAGAACTACTAAAGCTATTAAACAAATTCAGCAAAGTTGGAGGGCACAAGAGCAACATGCAAAAATGAGTTGTATTTCTTTTTGCCAGCAATGAACAATCTGAAAAAGTAAATTAAGAAAATTTAACTAAAGAGGCAAAAGATTTATACAGCAAAAACTGAAAAACATTGCTGAAATTAAATAATTTTCTTTATTTAAGAAAAATAAATGAAAAGATATCTCTTTTGATGGATAGTAAGACATTATTAAGATGCCCATACTATCCAAAGCAATCTATAGATTCAATGGAATCTCTATTTAAATTCCAACAACTTTCTTTCCAGAAATGCAAAAGCCAATTTTCAAATTCATATAAAATTGAAGGGGTTCTAAATTCCCAAATTAATCTAGAAAAAAGGAGAACAAATTTAGGGGACTTACACTTCCTGATTTCAAAACTACAAATCTACAGTAATCAAAACAGTGTGGTATTGGCATAAAAAGAGACATATAAGCCAATGGGCTAGAATAGAGAATCCAGACATAAACCCTCACATATTGGGTCAATTGATTTTCAACAAGCATGCTAAGAACATCCAATGGGGAAAGAGTAATCTCTTTAACAGATGGTGCTGGGATGACTGTATGTGCACATACAAAAGAATGAAGTTTGACCCTTATCTGACACCGTATACAAAAAGTAACTAAAAATTGGTCAATGACCTAAAACTATAAAACTCTTAGAAAAAATATAGTGACATTGAATTTGGAAATGAGTTCTGGATATGAAACCAAAAACATGGGCAACAAAAATAAATTGGACATCATCAAAATGTTAAACATTTTTGTACATTAAAGGACATTATCAAGAAAATGAAAATGAAAAATGACCTACAGAAAGAGATAAAGTATTTGTAAATTACATTCCATATAAGTGTTTAATATCTAGAATATATAAATAGTTCTTATACCTCAACATCAACAACAAAAAACCCAACTCAATTTAAAAAATTAGCTAAGGAATTGAATAGAAAGTTCTCTAAATAAGATGTACAAATGCTCAACAAGCACATGAAAAGAACCTCAACATCACTGGTCTTTAGGTAAATGCAAACCCAAACCATAATCAGATATCATGTCACACCCTGTAGGAAGGCTATAATGAAAAAAAATTTTTAAGAGAAAATAACAAGTGTTGGCCAAAATGTGGAGAAATTGCAACCTACTCCTACTATTGCTGGAAATATAAAATGGTTCAGCCACTGTGGAAAACAGTTTGGCAGTTCCTCAAAAAGTTAAACAGAATTACCATATGACTTAGTAATTATATTCCCAGATACATACTCATACTGGAAACAGAAGTTTAAACGAATTCCTATACATGAATGTTCATAGCAGCATCATTCACAATAGCCAAAAGGTGGAAATAACCCAGTGTCCATCAATGGATGAACGTATAAAGAACATGTGATAGGGCAGGCGCGCTGGCTCACGCCTGTAATCCCAGCGCTTTGGGAGGCCAGGCAGGAGGATCACTTGAGACCAGGAGTTCACGACCAGACTAGCCAACATAGTGGGACCCCATCTCTACAAAAAATAAAATAAGATATAATTAGCCAGGTGTGATGGTGCATGCCTGTAGTCCCGACTACTAGAAAGGCTGAGGCAGGAAGATCACTTGAGCTCAGGAGGTGGAAGCTGCGGTGAGCTGTGATCACACCACTGCACTCCAGCCTGGGTGATGGAGGGAGATCCTGTCTCAAAAAAACTGAAAAACAAACGCATGTAATATATCTATACAGTGGCATGTTATTCAGCTATAAAAAGGAAAACAAATACTAATAACATGCTACAAGGTAGATGAATTTTGAAAACATGCTAAACGAAAGAAGCATTCACAGTAGGCCACATATTGCATAATTTCTTTTATATGAAACATTCAGGATAGGTAAGTCCACTGAGACAGAAAGCTGATTAGTGGTAATTAGAGGCTGGGAGGTTGGGAAAATGGGAAGGACCTCCTAATGAGCATGGAGTTTTATTTTTTGGTGATGAAAGTGTTTTTGGAACTAGATAAAGGTGGTGGTAGCACAACATTGAAAATTTACTAAATGCTACTGAATGACCCACTTTAAAATGATTAATTTTATGTTACGTGGAATTTTATTTGTATAAAAATAAAGAACAGTGAGAGCATAGGACAAGAGAGACTGGAGGCAGTGAATTCAGACAGTTTTTAAAGGAGTTTGGCTGTAGATGGGAGTGGAGAAATGAAGCTGTAGCTGGTAGAAGTGGAGTAAGTAGTAGGTTTTGTTTTATTTTCAGATGGGAGAAAAAATATTTAAAATGACTCTTTGCTCATGAGAATTATGTATAAGAAAGCTGATGACAAAGGAGCGGGAGGAAAGAATCGCTGGGAAGACATCCTTGAGTAAGCGAGAGGGGGTGGTGCCTGTTCCAATATTTACCCTTCACAATATCTGAAAGGGCATTACAAAGTGAGACAACCTTGGGCAAGCAAAAAGATTAACCAAACTTAACCTGCACTGTATAACAAACCCAAAGAGATAAATACCATGAAGTACATAAAATGTGTGAGTATAGCACTGTTGTTCTGACGTTACTTGTTCCTGCTGCCTTGAGTACTGCTAAACTCTCAGTCCAATGCGGTGGGGAAACAGCTGAAAAGGACCTTTGTTTCCCTTTCCTGGTTCCACAGGTTATAGGTCTATTTGTTGATCTCACACTGGTTGACATCAACCTCATGCTAGTCCACAACTGGACAATTACTATCTTTCTTCTTTTAAATTTTTATTTGGTGTACAAAGAGTTAGCATGTTTGCT
The DNA here is from genome assembly GCF_028878055.3 of Symphalangus syndactylus. Lineage (NCBI taxonomy): Eukaryota > Metazoa > Chordata > Mammalia > Primates > Hylobatidae > Symphalangus > Symphalangus syndactylus. The sequence continues at coordinate 72,411,103 of NC_072423.2, read as the reverse complement.
TTCATTGGGTGGATGCCTTGGATAATCCATTCAAAGAAGATCGCTTAGTCCAACTTAATGAAACCCACATCCTTTGCACACTGATGGAGATACTGTCCACACATAAAAATAGGAACACTCACAAATATGCGTGTCATCCTTGCATAGGGACCGTACTAATCTTCTCTGAATATTTCCAATTTTAGTATATGTATGGCCAAAGCCAGCACTGGTTACCATCTCTTAGTACAAACTGTGTTCTGTGTCTTATTTGAGTTATTTAAATTTAAGTCTTCAAAGTTCAGATGCCTTTTGTCCCAGCTATATAGAGTTTATCATGGAATTCCCATTACTATTGTTTTTCAGTTCTTGTAGCATTTTACACATCATGTTATATGTACAGTTCTAGAGATGAAACTCTATCTGAATATGAATACCCTCTGCAGATGCCTTTTGCAAAACACTGCTGTCACTGAATTATTTCCACAGAATGTTTCCTCAGCCAGATTGGGAAGTTGTGTATATGTCTGTGGGGCGAGGGTGGGGTACAGTTCTCGTCCTCTCTGAGGTTACCAGGGTGTCACCCTCCAGGTTCAGTGCCATCTTGAAGACTCCCCCTGCCTTCAGTGTCTCAGATGTTGTTTCACTGTGTCTGTTTCCTATATCTCTCTAACACATGCCTCTTGACTATGAAAATTAAGTTAGAAAATTCTCTAGAGTTTCATGAGAATGTACTGGGTTTATGCCTTTACATGGGGGTTTTACCTGCAGACTTGCAGAAGAGCTTGTCCTGGGGAAAACCACTCTTCATCATTTTCTAGGGATGATTCTGATCACGATCTCTCCTCAGGAGCCAAAAGCTGCTTAGTTACTGCCTTCTTAGACATTGAGAGGCATTGGAATTTAATCAGCAACGAATGATTCCAAACTACTTACTGCGATGATGCCCACTGAAAACCACAATTACTATCTCTATGAAGTAATTTTTTTCTCCATTGTATATGTTATCGACTGGGTGGGTGCAATGACTCACGCCTGTAATCCCAGCACTTTGAGAGCCTGAGGTGGGTGGATCACTTGAGCCCAGGAGCTGAAGACCAGCTTGGTCAAAATGGTGAAACCCCGTCTCCACAAAAAATACAAAAATTAGCCGGGCATAGTGGCATGTGCCTGTGGTCTCAGCTACCCAGGAGGCTGAGATGGGAGGATCTCTCGAGTCCAGCAGGTTGAGGCTTCAGTGAGCCATGATTGCACCACTGCACTCCTGCTTGGGCAACAGGGTGAGACCCTGTCTCAAAAAAATTACAATTAAAATTAATAAAAGTATATGCTATCGACATTGCAATAGAGGTAGCACAGAAAGTGTTTTTTTAATTGAAGAAGGGATACGTCTTCACACAGAGAAAAAACTAAAATTGGAATACATATATTTTTCCCCATTTTTCTTCTTTATTTTTTTAAAAATAGAGGCAGGGTCTCCCTATGTTGCCAGGCTAGAACTCCTGGGTTGAACTACCCTCCCACCCTGACCTCCCAAAATGTTGGGATTACAGGAGTGAGTCACCACGCCAGCTCTGGAATACATTCAATAATTTAGTTATTTCTGGAATTCAGTCTTTTTCATTGTATGGAAGCAAAAATATCTTATGTTCCTAAGTTTAACAAAGGTGAGATAGTGACCAAATTCTAGTAAGAATCTGAATATCTTTCTTCTAACTAGTTGTGTCATTAAAATTTTGCTTGGAATCAAAAGAAATTTTTTTTTAGTCTTTACATGGCTCATAAGAAAATTCCCTGGGATTCAACAAGAGTATGGAGATTAGTTCTGATTACACACTGAAGATCCTATACAAGATTTAATCACAAAACTAATTAGAAAGATAATTAACAAATCATTATTAACCCCACATGAAAGACAACTGAAAATAACTCTTGCTTTCCATTGTGACTAAAGTCTAGAGTTTCCTAGTCATTGGTTAGTTTTTCTAATCTGATTGCAGAAACCAAAAATAAATGCAAAAATTGAATGTTAGTACAGTATTCAAAGAGGATATTGTTTTAGGACAAATACAACTGTGAGTCAACAGTCTAGTGATTTCTGATCATTCACATTTAATATTAAATATTCATGTTAAATTCTGTAGGTTTTATTTAGAGGTAGGCTGAATAACTCCACTTCATTCAATTATTTTTCTCATATGACAGAGAAAAGAATCTAAATCTATTACAAAGTTACAAGCCCAAAGCCCTACCCAATGAATTAAGAGCTAAGGTACACCAGTCATGGCACTGAGCTTGTCTTAGTCCTATTAAGTGGTTGTCCCTGGATGGGCATATGCAGAGCACACTGATGGATCTTCAGGGTTCACAAAATGGGCTCTGAAACATTTCATTTTAACTTGATCATCCTCCACTTTTTTATTTTTTGGAATTCCCATTAAATTAAAAAAATTTTAATTGGCATAATAATTGCACATAATAATGGGAGACATGGTGATGTTGCAATACATGAAATGTATAGTGGTCAGAAAAAGTAATTAGCATATCCACAGTCTCAAACATTTATTTTCCTTAGGATACATTCAGTTATCCTCCGTCTAGCTATTTCACATTATTGTTAACTATAGTTATCCTACAGTGTTTAATTCCTATTTTTGACCTTAGCATATCTTCTATTCTCTTTTTTGCTTAACCAAACAGCTCGATAGGCTAATTTGCTGCCTTTCCAGATCTTGACCTTTGGTTTGTTTTAGTTGGAATACAAGTCTGCTGTAACAAAAGCCAAAACAACAGTGGTTTCAACAAGATAGGGCTGTATTTCTACTTTACATAACAGTGTGAGTGTGAACAGCCCAGAGCTGATACTATGCCTCTGTGGCATTGAGGACCTAGATTCCTTGCTGTTATTCTGTTCTCAACACATGGCTTCCATCTTGTGTTCTGCTAGCTCCTGCTTCTGTCTACTTTCCCGCCTGTGGGGAGGGGGAACACCTCTACCCTTTAGAAACACAACTCAGAAGTTGCACATGTCACATGGACACATGTTTTGTTGGCTAGAATTTAGTTGCAAGGCCACATACAGTGGCAAGGCAACTAGGAAATGGAGTTTTTGACTGGGTAGCCATGGGCTTGTCTTAAATTGGGGGTACAGGAAGAAAGAGAGAATGGACAAAGAGAAACACTGGCAGTCTCAGCTACAGATTCTGTTTCCTGGTTTATTAGCAAATATCCCTTGAGAGTGGTGTCTCCATGATCGAACGTTTCCATGTTAAGTGGCTGTTTGAGCCCAGCTCTGGGGATTTCATGCACCCGGATATGGCCTTCACATACAGCCTGTGGCAGGTCTAGCCAGGCCCAACAAGTATAGTCTGGACACAGAATTTAGTGGTGGATCTTTGATATAAAGGCATGGCCTAATCATGCAGAATATCCTAACATCTTCACTGACATTTTGATCTTGGACATTTAGATATTGCTTCAGGATAAATGTGTGATAGTTTTGCTAGTGAGGACGCAGTGAAGCAAACATCTTTTGGCAAGCCTGCTTTGCTGGAGAGTTACATCATGAGCTCTTGGGGGCCAAGAGAACAGAGAAAGGAATGGAGACCCCACAAAGTGGGCTCGATGGAGATTGTTTGGGTCACTGAATGGAAATGTACAAACGATTGTCCAGGAACTGACTGCTTCAGGGGCTTCCTGCCACTTGGAGTGTGCTGAGAGCAGGTGGGCAGCTGCCAGTTTGATTTTTGGTTGACTGGGAACATTTGGGGCTTTGGAAATGTTACAAAGTCCTTTCATGAGGGCTCTGAGGTCACCCCATTCCAAAAGTGCTTGGTCTTTGCTGAGCAGTAAATCTTGAACAGTTCCCGAAAATGTAGGAATGACAAACCATGGACCTTTTAATAAAATTAAACATAGCTATCATATAAACTTTTATTCCGAGTCCATAATCACTAAATTATAATTAGAGTTTAATTAGGCTTTCTAGGGTCTTTCTTGGGAACCATGGTGTGACTGATATTTTCCTTCTCAGGAATGAAAAAGGAGGCTGGCTGGAAATAGGCCCCAAAGCTTTTATTATGGAACTAACCATAAAGCTAAGTAAGAGTCCTCATTTAACTAAAGGCCTCCAGATTGTACCATACGTACCAAGAATTCCTCCAAGGAACTTGGTGACTGGGCTCCAAGTCCACCCTCACTTACACAAAGACTGAGGGTCTTTTTCTTCAGGAGTTACTAATAACCATCTTCAACTATGTTGCCTGATCTAAACACAAAAGTTTCTTAAAGCAACCACCTAGTAAATAATTTTAATTAATTTATTTTTTGTTAGAGGCAGGTCTCCCTCTGTCACCCAGGCTGGAGTGCAGTGGTGCAATCATAGCTCACTGCAGCCTCAAACTCCTGAGCTTAAGGGATCCTCCCACCTCAGCCTCCTGTAGTTAGGACCACAGGCCAGTGCCAGCACGCCCAGTGAATTTTTTTTTTTCTTTGTAGAGACAGTGTCTCCCCATCTTTCCCAGGTTAGTCTCAAACTCCTGGGCTCAAGCGATCCTCTTGCCTTGGCCTCCCAACATGCTGGGATTACAGGTGTAAGCCATCATGCCTGGTCTAATTTTAATTTTTAATAACTCAATTTAAAATATAATAGGCCAGGCTGGGCACAGTGGCTCATGCCTATAATCCTGGCGCTATGGGGAGCCAAGGCAGGAGAATTGCTTGAGGCCAAGAGTTCTAGATCAGCCTGAGCAATGCAGTAAGACCTTGTTTCTCAAAAAAAAAAAAAAAAAAAAAAACTCTCTCTCTCTAGAGAGATATATAGATATACATACAGATATATAGATATATATAGAATATATATAGATATATATAGAATACATAGATATATACAGATATATAGATATATATAGAATATATAGATATATATATAGATATATAGATAGATATAGATAGATACATAGATATATATAGATAGATATATAGAGATATATATACAAATATATATAAAATGTATACACACACACACATACACATCTATATAGTAGTGCAAAAAATGTGTGTGAATGCTAAGAGTGAGCTTTTTAAAAAGAATAGATTCAGCAGCTGTGATAAAACTAAAACAGAAAATTCACTGAGCATTAGTAACTAAAGAAGTATACTTTTAGGACCATTTAGATTAAATGTTAATTAATCTTACTCATTTAAGTTTGGGAATAGCTGGAGGTATTCAATTTGGAATCAGAAAGGATTGTATGATCTATTTTTAAAAATGGTAATTAAAAAGTGAAGATAAAAGTGTGGTCACAAGAAACAGATGACAGTTACAGTTAAGAACATTTAACTTGATTTAAAACAATGAAACTAAAAGAGGCCTAATGAAAATTTGCATGTGCAATTTTTTTGCTATCAGCCTGCATGATGAGCCTGCCTGTTCCTTGCTCTGTGCTTTTTTCCCTAGAAAACAGTTTGAGGAATGAGCTAGGTAGGCATGAGAACAATAACTCTCCTAAACTATAAATTTATTTTAATAAAGGCAACAGTTCAAGCTATAAAAGGTCTGGAAAATATTAGAAAAATAATTACCCATAATGTCATTCCCATAGCACAGTTAATGTTTTATTTTTGGTGGTTTTCTTTTTAAATTGTGCATGTTTTGTTACACTCATTCTTTCAATACGGTGGTGAACAAGACTGAAAATATCCCTGCCCTCATGGCGCTTGCATTGGTAGAGAAAGACCGTGAACAAATGAGTCAATTATGTACTATGTGTGAGCCGATAAGTGCAAGGGAGAAAATAAAACAGGCACAGGGAGATGGGTCGGTGAGGTGCTTTGTAATTTTAATAGAATGGTGCCAGGGTACAATAGAAACTGAGAAGTGACTTTTGAGCAGAGGAAGGAAGCGGGTGGGCATTCGCTGTGACAACACCTGCGGAAAGATCCAAACAGGAGAATCTGAGATGGCCAAGGCCCTGCTGGGGAGCTTCCCTGGCAAGTCTCAGAGACTCCAGTAACACATGGGCCCCGTCCCGTAGTGATGGAGTGGGCTGGATGGTAACCTGTCTCTGCAGCCAGGCTGCCTCAGTGACCCACAGGGATGGTGTTCACTTACATTGCTTCATTCTTCTAATCTTTCTACTACTCTGTGTTTTCCCAGTTTTTCACTTAGGCCCCAAAGATTTTCATGGTTGTTTTTTTTTTTTTTTCGAGACAGGGTATGGCTCTGTTGTCTAGGCTGTAGTGCAGCGGCGCAATCAGAGCCCACTACAGCCTTGAACTCCTAGGCTCGAGTGATCCTCCTGCCTCAGCCTACCTAGCAGCTGGGACCCTAGGTACATGCCACTGTGCCCAGCTAAGCCACAACAATTTTTAAGATTGTGTATCCAGGAATACTGTCTATTATTATATCTGTCTACTATTTATAATTAAGAATAGAAACTTGTTTTAATTACAATTTTTTAAAAATTGGCTATTGCCAATATACATGAACACTATTCATTTCAGTATATTTACCCTGTATATAATTATTTCCTTGAATTTTTAGAATTCTCGTAATTTTTCGGTTGATCATTTTACTACTTCTAGGCTTAAAATTATGCCATCTACAAGAAACAATAATTTTATTATTTTCTTTACATATGCACCTAATGCGTGTTTCTTGCTTTCTTGTAATTGTCAAAAACTACCTAAAATATTAAATAACTCTCATGGTATTGGGCTCCTTTATTTTATTCTGGATTTTCATGAGATTGTTTCTAGTGGTTTTCATTATCTATATAGATGATTATTTTTAAAGTTTCATTTATTGATATGATGTACCAAGATGTAAGCATCTCCTAAAGCTGAACAACTGTCCTTGATACAATGTTTGGTCATGAAGGGAACAGATGATAGTTGGTGTTGGGCTGCATTCACTGCTATCATGAAGGACGTTCACATCTATAGTAATGCTGTAGTTTTCTTTGGGAAGCAGGAATTTGAACAGGATATTAAATAAGTAGGATTTTTTTTTTATAGGACCACAAACTAGTCAATATAAGACAGAAACAGCACAAGTAAAGGACACATCCATTGTGTTGAAGCAAGAACCATCTGATTCAGGGCAGCCCCCTGAGAGGGGCGGGAGAAGGGCAAGCCATGGGTTCTTCCCTAGGGGCGGCATGGGGCTGTCAGATTGCAGGCATATGACCCTTCCACACTCTGCTGAAGCAGAACATAGAAGGATGGCAGAGCAGAACGGAGCAAATCCCGCTGTCTTGCTCACGGAGCCAGGGTACTGGAGCTACTCCACAATCAGTTTGCGGTTTTTGATAAAAGATCATTCTTCACTCTTCGGTTTCTGCTGCCTCTGGCACTCACTGGCATGATCAATTATTGTCTGGCATAGACAGACAATAATCAGCTTGAGAATGTTTAACTTTGGAGGGCTGTGCTCTGAGCACATGGAAATATATGTCACCTATACAAGGTGTCATCACCTGTAGGCCCTGCAGACAGACGCTGGGCTTTGAGTTACTTTTTTTCTAGCAACAGTTGTAGAGTTTCCTAGGATTGCTTAGAAAATGTGCCCTGGGGAGAGCAGGAGGAAAGCTTTCTCCAAGTAAGTCTCTCCAGGGAGACACTTAGTTTGTTCTATGGTCATTTAATAGTCTTTAAAAAGTTGCTTGCTGACAGAAAGATGGTGAGAAGGTAAATTGGATTAATCCATCTAATGAATATTTATGAAACAGGAACCAGGCACCATACCAGACTTGGAGAACAAAGTCTGGACGTAGTTAATGAGGCAGGTGGGAATTTAAGGTCTCCACTCGTCTTGTGCCCTTCCCCTACGTACTTTCTCTTTCTTCCCTACTGCAGGCTGCCTGTGACTCACCGTATTTTAAGTTTCTTTTGAGTACACTGAGCCTGATATGTAATAGTAGTAACAATGATGGCAACAGTAACAACAATAACAACAGAACTAATAACAAACATTTATTGAACCTATACTTTGTCCCGGCCGTTGCTCTAAATGCCCCACATGTATGAACTCACGGACCCTCCCAGCCACCCACGGGGGACACTGCTCTGATTATTACACAATATTAAGATCACAGGGATGGGAAGTATCAGAGCCAGGATTCCAACTTGACCTCAGTTTTTCTAGCAAATAGTTTCTGAGCCTAGCTCCCAGCAATGTGCTGTGGGTACCTGCAAGGATGTTTCAGGAAGGAATGCAAAGCAAGGGTTAATTTAGTGAGACAATTAAAGTTCTGTTTTCACTCTAGTCTCTACCTTTTTTTAAAAAAAGTTTTAATTTCCATAAATCTATGGGGTCCAAGGGCAATATTGTTACATGCATTGATTGTGTAGTGGTCAAACCAGGGCTTTTTGGGCATCTATCACAAGACTAACATACATTTTACCCATTAAATAATTTCTCATCATAGTCCCTACTCCCACCCTGGTCTCTACATTTAGAAAGTAACATACAAAATTTGGCTGAAACTAGAGAAAACAATAACAGCCCCAAATTACAAACTAATGAAAAACAGCGTTTGTGAAAAATAATATTATTAAGAGTTTGGATTGTTTGATTCATGGAAAAGCAGGCACAGGGATGATCCAAGTGTTCAAGTACACAAAGAACTCTCTTACAGGGTTCTGACAAGTGATTAGCCATTGCTACAGAAGGCATAGTAGAAGGCTGAGACATCTTTAAATAGAAGCAGTAGCTAAGATATAAGGTAGCGCTTACTGACAGTTACGGGAGAACCACTGGAAAACCTGCAAAGGGACATGGGGAATTCACGAGATTTAGAGAAGAGGGCATACATTCCAGATGGTTAATGTGTCATTCTGTCAAAGATTTGGACAAATGAATAGTTCACAGTGTTTTCTGTGCAGCTTTAGCAGTTAATTTATTCTCTCTCTCCCTCTTTCTCTCTCTACCCCTCCCTCTCTCTCTCTCTCTCTCTAAGTTCTTACCATTGCCCAGTTTCTGTGCACGCTGCCCATTGTGGGTCCAGCCTTCACAGATTTTATAGTCTTAATGTGGCAGACAGAGAAAAAAATGATTTCCTAATGCATACTGCCTGGCTAGATATTTTGATAACACCCCCCACCCACCCCAGATGTCCCCTACTTTCCTTTTACGAGGCCAAGCATAGCTCACCCCTGCTCATTATCTCAGGAAAGGCTCCGCAGGGCAGAAAACCAGAGATGGTTCCAAGCCTGGTTGCTTTTGTAAAATAGAACCATAAAGCCTCAAGGAAGGATGATGCCCTAGGATAGAGGAAGTAGTTAGAGCAGACAGTCCTGCAAATAGGAAGTGATTTCCTCAGGCTTGGGGGAAGGAGGGGGCGAACCATGGTTCCCGGAGAGAGCCCTGTTAGAGGTGACTAGACTCCTAAAAGCGTGTGGGATCCCAAGGACAGAGGGATCCGTGATCTCCCTCGTTTCATGGACCCACTGGAGGACAGTGAGACCACAGAGGGGGAAATAGACCAGGCAGAACAGCTCTGCTTTTTTATCCTGTTCATAGACTAGATTTCAAATAAACAAAGGGTTTGGAGGCTAAAGTTTGGAAATCATGCCGCAGGAAATCATTTCTTATAAGGCTTTATTCTGAGCTATGCCTCAGTCTCAGGCTAAATTAACCCTAGGACGTTAATTTTCACCCCGCACATGCACACCTGCCCCAGCAGCACAACCAGCCCCATGCACAGGTGCCTTTCTGTGATCAGTTTCCGCCCCCTGAGCTTATACTTACTTGAAAACTGGTGTAGTGGCGGGGCACACACACTCACTGCCCCTGGTGAGCCCGTCCCCTTACTTCTCTGAGCCTTTGAACACTCTTCCCTCTTAGCTTTAGTTACACTTATTTACCTATCTTTGCATTGATGGATTGCTCCAGTTAGAAATACATCCACTAAGTATTAGCTTATGTGGTATTTGAATAACTTACATTTTCAGAAGTGATTTTTCTGAGACAATCATGATAACAATCATAGCATTTACTGAATGTTTATTTACTTTTTTTTTTTTAAGCCAGTGTCAGTCAGGTTAAATGTGTCAAAAGGATAATCTTACTTAATCTCATAATAAACTATATGGAGCAGGCATTTTTATTATCCTCCTACTACAGAGAAGAAAATTAAGACAGGGATGTTGGGTAATTTGCTTAAGTTCACACAATTGTTAAGTGGCAGGGGTGGAATTTGGACGCCAGTAATTTGATTCCAGAATCAACCCCCTGTTCCTGGGGAGAGGGGAGTGGTCAGGGAGCTTTAGGCTCTCTCCCATGCACTTCTGAGGCTGAGTGAGGAGGCTCCAGGGTGTAGTCTGAAAGACCAAAAGATGCCCCTTTATCAATTAAGACGAACTCTAAGGTTAAGGAAACAAAACCTCTGGGTTGAGGGTTCAGGCCCTGGCTGGCATGGCAAATTTCTAAATTCCTTTGGCTACAAGAAAAACCACACTCCTACTAAACTTCCTAATAATTGGAACTATCAGGCTAATTCCAACTTGGATTTGCTGCTATGACCCTGACTGGATAGAGGCATGGCCTTTCAAACATGCTTTCCTGATAAGCAGCTGTCTACCTTAAGGCAGTTTCAGCAGCTCGTAGAAGCTGCACACAAAATGTCTTTGTGTCCTATAGTTCACCCTTTGATGTAAAGAGCCAAATATCCCACCTCATGTTAATGGTAAAACCCTGCTCCAAAGTGAGCATGGGACGTATGTTACATGTATGTTTACCCACTGTGCGAGTGCTTGACTTACCTCATAAATATGTGTAGCTTTTCCCCAAAACCTCAACTCTGTTGTGTGATACAGGCCCTGTGAAACATAAAACCCAACCCACACCTTTCCTCTTCAAAGAGAGAAAATCGACACATACCAGACACTGTCTCCTCCTGATTTGAAAACTGGTATCACCAATAAAGCTCTCCTTTCTACTATGTAGCCATCCTGGTGGTCTTCTGGAAGACAAGGGATTGTCTTAGGCCTGCCTTGGCCTACAACAGCCCTGCCATCAGCACTGTGAAGCAGTTGCTGCAGAATCGAAGGAGAATGTCAAGTCCCGCTTGCTTTAGTGACTTTCCTGAGTCTCACAAGTGACCTCTAATCTGGGCTTTCCAAGTTTTCTGAGAGCTGTACGGCTGAATCCACCCACCGCACAGCACAGCTTTTGGAGCTCACTTGGTCTCAGTGGAAGGCAGCAAAGGCCAGGGCTTCCTTCTCAGCAACACCTCCAGGGCCCAGCCCACGGGGCTCTTTTCTATGCCATGAGAAGAGGCTTGCTATTCAAATGTGCTTCCAGTTTACACTTGGACCAAGCATTTCATCTGTCTTTCCACCTCCAAAAAAAAACTATTCTGAGTTCTCTATTCTCTAGAGCACAAAAGACCTATATCTAGCAGTCCGAAAGGAGAGGAGCAAGGAATCCAAGAAAAGAAATTTAATGATCCACCAAAGGGACTTAATATGGCAATTATTATCCTGCCACATGAGCTTTCATTTTGATATGGTGTATTCCTAGTCCTGTTTTCTAGCACAAAGAGCTTAACTTGTTTTATATATTTATATTGTTGATAAGAACCTTTGTCCTCACCAGTGTCCATATCATATCCTATTTACTATCTGGGTGCTTGGGAAAGTATGTTAACTTGCATTTGTAGAAAAATTACTCATTACCATGTTCCTATTTATGTATATTGACGGATGCATTTGGGAAAGAAAGCATATGGTTAATGGTTAGTTATTAAATGTGCATATGAAGTTGAATATTTTCACAACAGAAAAATACCATTTCAACTCTGTTACAGCATATGGGTTAAAATGCAGTGGAGCAATGATTACCAAATCATGTGGAGTTTGCTTCAGGTCCCATTGCTCACCACAGGGAAAGGCAATCACGAGAAAACAAGTATTGCTAGGTGTATTAGGCCAATCTTGCATTGATATAAAGAAATACCTGAGACTGGGTAATTTGTAGAGAAAGAGGTTTAATTGGCTCATGCTTCTGCAGGCTGTACAGGAAGCATGACACCAGCATCTGCTTCTGGGGAGGCCTCAGGAAGCTTCCAATCATAGCAGAAGCCAAAGAGGGAGCAACCACGTCACATGGCAAAAGCAAGAGAGAGAGAGAGTGAGGAGAAAGGTGCCACACACTTTTGAAAAATGAGATCTCCTGTGAACTCAGAGCGAGATATCACTTATCCTCAGAGGATGGTCCAAGCCATTCATAAGAGATCCACCACTATGATCCAAACACCTCCCACTAGGCCCCACCTCCAACATTGGGAATTATGTTCAACATGAGATTTGGGCAGGGACAAATATCCAAACTATATCATTAGCGAAGAAGGATTGTTATTTGGGTGACATCAACTGGGAGAATAGGAGGTAAGTCTCAAATCTATCTCTTCCATGAGCTAAAATTGAGGGTCTCTATAGCAGGAAGGAATGTAAAACAGGAACTAGAGTGGGGTAAGGAAGAGAAATGAGGGGTCTGGCATCTCAACATCTGGATGTGGTGATCTGGTGAGTTTCAGGCCCCTGACAGAGAGTTGGTTTCCTGAGGAAGAAACTCAGGTAGGACAAATACAAGCTTCAAGTTTTAAGACTGGGAGGTTCAATTTCTATATTTATTTTTAAAAACCATAAATATCAGCTCTATGGGACAATTAAGATGGTTTCACAAGCAGTAAAAATGATTAAGTAATGTTTAATTTCTGTACTAATATTTATTTCATTCTTCAAAAATGCATGTAATTTGTTAGTCATTTTTTCAAGAAATTAGCTTTATCTACAGAAGTGCCTTTAAATTTTATGGTTTATTTTTTCTAATTTATAGGAGAAATTGAGGGACAGAGAATTTAAGTGACTTTCCTAAGGCCATTCAGAAATCAGGATCTTCTGTCTCCCTAGGTGAATCCTCTTGTTATTATACTGTGTTGCCTCTTGTATCAGATTCTTAATTTTATTTATGAGAAAGTGTTGTTTAAGGTATGTGTGAATATATCTGCTAAAGGAGTAGTGGGAAAAAATTCTAACACAGGGACAGAATCCAATTTATTAGTGTCCTTTGTCATATTGTTCTACTGACATAAAATTCTTCAGCAATGTCCTTCACAGCCATTCAGAGACATATTCCAGGGCTGTATAAGCTATAAAGGATATGATCAGCATTTAATGTTACTTTTTTTTTTAAACACAGCCTATAGTAAACAAAATGGAGTCGCTTTCCTCATACATAAAAGTAAACTGGATTGAGCTATTTGATGTTTTCATCCACTTTCAAAAATAATCAGTGATATAGATCTGAAGATTGAGGAGTGAACTATGTATTACAGCATCATTATTTTTGGAAGAATTGTTAGCACATCAGGTAATGTAACCCAGGGAACATAAATTGACTTGCGAAAAAGGAAAGAAGAAGGAAGGAAGGAAGGAAGGAAGGAAAGAAAGAAAGAAAGAAAGAAAGAAAGAAAGAAAGAAAGAAAGAAAGAAAGAAAGAAAGAAAGAAAGAGAAAGAAAGAAAGGATTCTATTTAAATGTATGAACGAAAGGGGAGAAGCTGTAAGGAGCCTGGGATGGTGATGGATAGTAAGGTTTCTGAAAGGGTTATCAGAGTTCTAGAAGATTACTGATTTTGAATGTATAACAATAATCTATTTGTAGCAACAGAAGGGAGAGTTCAAGGATTTCAAATACCTAAAGGATGTTTCCTGCCAAAGGAACATCAGTTTGAAAGCAAAATGCATCTTTTCTAAATTAGTAAATCCCTTTTCTCTTTGCTCAATAGATGAAGAAAAAACCTTTTTGCCAAACAAGAAACGAGGAAGAAGCTTTGAAGAGAGCAAGGAGGAGAGCTGGTGGAAATGACGCAGTGTCAGGACACATGAGCTCTGCAGTACTAGAGGGTGCGGAAATGGCAAGAGCCCTGCACTGCTTCTTCACTGGTAGAGTGGGGATAATAATCTTTACCTTAAAGAGCTGTTGTGAAGATGAGATGAGGAAATGCACTTGAAAGCTCCTGGTTTATAGCAGGAATTCCAAGAATGTATGCTTATTTTAGGTACACACACAACCAAATTTGAATGCCATCTATTGATGTCTAGTCACTAACTTGGTGCTTAGGCAAGGACTACTATTAACTATTTAGGCCATCAGTTATAAAAATATTCATTATAAAACCATTGCACAATGGTTTGGTCTGGAAGTGATAGCTGGCACCCAAGCAGCCCCGCCTTGGAACACGAAGTAGAAGTGATGTATTGAGGATGACAGAGTAAAATGATCGAAGAAGCCTGGTCCCTGATAACCGTGGAGCTATTATAGAACCTGGACAGCCCAACTCCAGTCTACAGTTACATGGGAAAGAAATAAACTTCTGTCTTGTTTCAGCCACTATCCTTTTGGAATTTCGGCATTTAAAGTTGAGCCCAATCCGAACTGACAAAGAGGTTTTATTTTCTGAATAACAGAGTTTAGTGTATAATCTTAATACAGTGCCTATCCAAAGAGTTTAATAAATTATGGCTATATAATACAGAGTTCAAAACTCAAAAAAATGCTGTAAAAATAATCTTTAGAACAAACATATTCAGCAAGGTTGCAGGGATACAAATACACAAAAATCTATTGCATTCCTCTAAATGAGCAACAGAAAGCTAGAAAATAAAAGTGATTTCATTCATGACAAAGGCAAGATTTTTTTTTAAAGTAAAATCTGGCCAGGCATGGTGGCTTACACCTGTAATCCCAGCACTTGGGAGGCTGAGGCAGGAGAATCACTCCAGCTCAGGAGTTTGAGACCAGCCTGGGCAACATGGCAAAAACCCAACTCTATTTAAAAAAAAGAAAAAAGTAAAATCCTCATGGGGAAATAAAGGAAGGTAAGAACAAAGAGATTTGATTATCTTTGTAAAGAAAGAAAGATAAAAAAATAGAACAAAGAGAGATAAATTTCATACTCCTGACAACCTGACTAAAACCACAAAATTAAGAGATCGAGTAGAGTTAGTTATAACAACAACAAACATGTAGAGAACTTACAAGGTGTCTAGCAGTGTTTTCAGTGCTCGAAATATATTAACTCATCTACATACATAAACTCAAGAGTCCTAAAAAGTAGACATTATTACTACACGTGTTTTACAGAAAAGGAAACTGAAGTACAGAGAAACAAAGTTTCCCAAGCTCACACACACACTAGAAGTTTCTCTTTATTGAAATGCACACACATACGCTCAAAAATACAGCCAAATCCTCAATAAACTATATAAAAATTCAGTTATGTGTCTATTCTGTCCCTGAAATGTATTTAAATCCATGAATATTGAAAAATAGAGCTTAACATTAAAGGTGAATATACCTATTGGACAAATTCAATTATAGAGTAAAATGTGACAAATAGGAAGGAAAATGATATTTTCATGTCACAATTTAAACTTAAATATTCTTTTTTTTTTTTTCAGACGGAGTCTCACTCAGTCGCCCAGGCTGGAGTGCAATGGTATGGTCTCGGCTCACTGCAACCCCCTCCTCCTGGGTTCAAGTGATTCTCCTGCCTCAGCCTCCTGAGTATCTGGACAACAGGGGTGTGCCACCACACCCAGCTACTTTTTGTATTTTTAGTAGAGACGGGGTTTCACTATGTTGGCCAGGCTGGTCTTGAACTCCTGACCTTGGGATCCACCCACCTCAGACTCCCAAAGTGATGGGATTACAGGCGTAAGCCACCACACCAGGCCAAATATTCTTTCACTTCCCATCAGGATGATGTACTACATTCATACTTTGAAAACTCCCTTAGCTTCAGTTAGTAACAAATCAATAAAGAATAAAAATGTAAAACCAGAAGGAAAATCTGGGTTCCAAAACAAGTAAAACCCTTCAATGGATAAAAACCCAAAGACTAACTCAGAGCAGTGAACATGAATGAAGACAATCAGTAGCTATATTGCAGGTATGGAATCAGGAAGTGATGGCCAAGAAGTTCCGTTTTCCAGAGGTGGAGGGAGTCTAAGAAGCTCACTCAATGCAGAGGGACTAGAGCAGGTTAGGTAAGGGCTCCCATGCTTCTGAAAGGAGGTGGAAGAAAAAGTTCCTTGTTCATCATTTTAACCTGTTAATTTTAGCAAGCTATGGGCTTAGATACGCAGGGAGACAGACGCAGCCTGGAACCCAGGAACAGAACTATGCCAGCCACTGACTTTAGGACTAGACAGGGGCTATCTCCAACATTCCGAAGACATGCATGAGAAGACAAAATTCAAAGCCAGTCATTCTTTTCAAATTAACCCATAAAATAAATGCAAGTTTTATTTTTTTCTAGAACTTGATAAACTGATTCTAAAATATACATAAAGGAGTAAAAGATCAAAAATTGACATTAAAAATTTGAAGAACAAAGAAGAGAAGTATTTCTATTAGCTATCAGATATATGATAAGACTAAAGTTTGGTGGAAAATGAATACACCAATCAACAAGAAGAAAGAGCCCCAAAGCACAAATACATATATATATACACACACACATATATATGGAAGTTAGATATAGGAAAGAAATAAAATAGTGGGGAAAGGAAACCAGTTGGGGAAGGAATCACTTAATTCAGTAAGTGGTCTGAGGACAACTGATTATCGATGATGGAAAAAAAAGTTCTCTACCACATATGCCGTGAATGAAAATCGGTCAGTCCTCAGGTTTGGAGTCAACACTTCAGTGTGAAAATGAAAACATACAAACACACCTTTACGGCCTCAAGTTTCTTTTTTTTTTTTTTTTTTTTTTGAGACGGAGTCTCGCTCTGTCGCCCAGGCTGGAGTGCAGTGGCGCAATCTCGGCTCACTGCAAGCTCCGCCTCCCGGGTTCACGCCATTCTCCTGCCTCAGCCACTCCGAGTAGCTGGGACTACAGGCGCCCGCCACCACGCCCGGCTAATTTTTTTGTATTTTTAGTAGAGACGGGGTTTCACCGTGGTCTCGATCTCCTGACCTCGTGATCTGCCCGCCTCGGCCTCCCAAAGTGCTGGGATTACAAGCGTGAGCCACCGCGCCCGGCAAGTTTCTTAAAGAAGATGTCAAAACCACAAGACATTTAAGAAAATACAGATAAATGTAACTACTTTAAAACAAAAAAAAAAACTTCTGTGTATCAAAAAACACTATACACTGAAAACATAAGCCATAGATTAAAATAATATATGTGTGATGCACATAATCTACAAAGGATTTGTATCCAAAATCTATAAAGATCTAAATATTAAGAAAAATGACAAAACAATTCAGCAGAAAAATGTTCCAACTATGTGAACATGAAAGTGACAGGGGCAGAAACTAGAAAGGTATGAAAGACATTCAGCTTCATTTGCCATCAGGGAAATGTAAAATAGAGATTGGTGAAAAAATGCAAAAGCCTGCTGAGCCTTGGCAGGGATGGTGGAGCAGATACTCCCAGTCAGCTGGTGAAACATCATCTCCAACCCCTGTGTCCCTGGCTGCCCCCTACCAGAGTCTGACCTCCCTTCCGGCTGGAGGAGGCCAGGAGCTGCAGCTTTGAGTGTGGAAGAGGGCTGAAGAGCACTGGGAAGCTTTGCCTCTTCTGGCATCCCTCTCTTCATCCTCCTCTGAGCAGAGAAGTGATGTCTCATATCACTGCAGCCTTCATATAACCTTGGGAGACGAGCATGAAGGTAAAGCCAAGCTCCTCACGGAGACGCTGCTTCTGACCTTGTCGATCTGCTCCAGTAGTAGCAGCTGCTTGTCTCCAAAATGTTGTGTCAGAAAAGGCAAACTCTTATTAAAGAAGTCACTGTGAGTCAGATGTCCTATACATGCAATGAAGTGCATTCCTGATTGATACAGATGTAGAGAAAATGAAACTCCTTTACACTATCGGTAGGAAACTAAATAAAATGTAGTGATTTTGTAGAGCAATTGGGCAGTGGGAATCAGCCATGTCACTTCTAGGAATGTACATGTAAGTGTCACTTTTAGGTATATGCATAGTACGTGTGGATGTGTGTATATACAGTATATGATGACGTACACATGTAGACACAGATGCATATACACACACATATATATATTATAAATGCATATGTACATATAAATATATAAAGAGGAGAAAAAGATGCAAGAGAATGTTCAGAGTTGATTTGTAATCTAAAAAAATTAGAAACTGACATGATCTTCAATCAGAAAAAGATAAATAATTTGAAATAATATACAGCCACTAAAATAAATACACTAGATCTACATGTCTCAAAGTGAATTAAACTTAGTATAATCTTGATATAAAAAGAAAAGTTACAACATGACATGTAGAGAAAATACCACTTAAGGGCTGGGTGAGGTGGCTCATGCCTGTAATCCCAGCACTTCAGGAGGCCGAGGTGGGCGGATCACGAGGTCAGGAGTTTGAGACCAACTGGCCAATATGGTGAAACCCTGTCTCTACTGAAAAACAAAAATTAGCCGGGCATGGTGGCACACGCCTGTAGTCCTAGCTACTCAGGAGACTGAGGCAGAAGAATCTCTTAAACTAGGGAGGTGGAGGTTGCAGTGAGCCAAGACTGTGCCACTGCACTCCAGCCTGGGTGACATCAAGACTCCATCTCAAAAAAAAAAAAAAAAACCTCTTAAATAATGCTTGAAAACATGTTATACATGATATTTTTGCTTTACATATATATGTAGGAATAGTATAAAAATGTGAATGGCTATAAGAAACATGACATTTGGAGTGATGGTTAGCTCTAGAGAATGAGGGAAGGGAACTGAGTCAGAGGGGGTTCCAAAGGGGCTTCAATTACATCAGATGTATTTCAATTCTGAACCTGCCTCATCTGCTTACCAAAAACCAAAACAAGAGCACATGTGGTGGCTCACAACTGTAATCCCAGCACTTCGGGAGGCTGAGGCAGGAGGACTGCTTAAGGCCAGGAGTTGAAGACCAGTCTGGGCAACATAGCAAGACCCCTTCTCTATTTAAAAAAAAAACAGATAGACTGGATTAAGAAAATGTGACACATATACACCATGGAATACTATGCAGCCACAAAAAATGACGAGTTCATGTCCTTTGTAGGGACATGGATGAAACTGGAAAACATCATTCTCAGTAAACTATCGCAAGGACAAAAAACCAAACACCGCATGTTCTCACTCATAGGTGGGAATTGCACAATGAGAACTCATGGACACAGGAAGGGGAACATCACACTCCGGGGACTGTTGTGGGGTGGGGGGAAGGGGGAGGGACAGCATTAGGAGATACACCTAATGCTAAATGACGAGTTAATGGGTGCAGCAAAACAACATGGCACATAGATACACATGTAACAAACCTGCACATTGTGCACATGCACCCTAAAACCCAAAGTATAATTAAAAAAAAGCAGAAACAAATAAATATGAAAAAATGCTAAATTTATTTATCTATATAGTGTTTTCAGGATATATCTTACATTATTTTGTATACATTTCAGTGTGCTCGATATATCTGATGCTCTTTAAAAAGCTTGCTTTCTAAAATATGCAACTAATTGATACAAATGTATCACATTCCATTTGATAATTGTGTAAAAGAAATTAATGGATCATTCAATAACATGGAACTACAGATAAGAAATCATACAGAATAATGCATATTTATTTAATAAGTGTTTCTAATAATATTAAGATACTATTTTAGGCCGTGCTGTGTGCTTCACACCTGTAATCCCAGCACTTTGGGAGGTCTAGGGGGGAGGATCGCTTGAAGCCAGAAGTTCTCAAAACCAGCGTGACAACAAAGCAAGGCCCTGTCTCTACAAAATAAAAAATAAAAAATACTATTTTATACTTATCTACTAAATAAATAGGAATTATAAAATATCAGCGCTGTTGTACCTGAGAATGACAAAGTTTAAATGTTTTTGGTCACATTGTCAATTATTTCGGTTTTCTGGGAAAAAAACGTGATGAGCTATGAAATTACTGGGTATGATTTGGTACAATAATCTTACTCTCTGGAACATTCTCCAAGGAAATAAACATATTTAGAAGTTATTTACTTAAAAATATTTATAGTAATGCTATTTATGATTGCAAAAACAAAAACACAGCAGGGAAAAACCCAAATGACTAAGAATAGGAGATGGCAAGCAAAAAGTCATATTACAACAGAAGTTTACTGCAGAGCTATAAAAATGTTAACTGTGAGGTTCATGCTGATGCATAAAAATATGAAATAAAATTAATTTTGTCAAGCTGAGTTATAAAAATGTCAACTTTGAAAACCGTGCTGATATATGGAAATATAAATTAAAATTAATTTGGAAAAGCAGCACACAGCATTTCTTGATTTCCTTTCACTATGTGAAAACAACAATATTTGGCAAAGATAAGAAGAAAATGTGGTGGGAAATACATAAACTGAATAGGATTCATTAGATTCTTATTCATTTCTTTAATTTTGCCAAAGTTGACATATATTCTTCAATAAAACAAGACGACAGAGCTTTTAGCAGCAGCGTAATGATTTTATGAATAAACAGACAGATCTGAGCCCACCTGGTGTGGTTAGTAAGCCCTTGCCTTCTGTATTCTGACATTTCTCATTCTCCAGGCAGGTGACCACATGACAAACTGGGGAACCATATTTTTTCCACATGTTAAAATTTTTACAACACTAACAGTTTTCTATCATCTTTCTTATTTTGGAAAGAATATGGCACTATACAATAAAATGTTAAATCCGTTCATATAAGACCAACTTGAATAGTTTATAAAAATCATGTCACCTGGAGCCACAAATCTGTATTTCATGAACAGCACCGTGGGTCATTCTGTATCACAGCAGATCTTAATCTTCCACTTCAATCAAAATACATGAGTCAAAGGAGCAAACAGCCCACGGACAATCTGGCTTCATCCACCAGCTACAACTCTTCGGTTATAAATGACTGCATGAATGAAATTACAGAGGAGGCACAATTCTAACAGAAGGACAATATTAGAATAATAAAATTAGCTTTCTAGAGATAGACAAGATGTAAAACATAATCTTTCCAGAAGAACAAAATTATTTTTGAGGCTTCCAGTTTTATCTTAAAAATCCAGGCATATTTTGCCTCCACTCTGTAATATATCCATGTTTATTTTAATATAAAAATAATGCTTTAGATCATCGGCTAAATAATTTTAGTCTCCCTCCTGACAAAGCTAGAGAATAACAGTATTTCATGAAGATGCTCAAGTGTTTATATGCTTTCATCACATGGAAGCCCACTCCTGGGGGGAACAACCCTCTGATTTGAAAAGCATGGCACAAGAGTGGGAGGATTTGAATGAGAACCTTAGTCATGAAAGGACTTTGCTCATAAGATTGTTTTTGCACTTAAGCCTTTTTTCTTTTCCCGAGAAGAAAATGAAACCAGTAAATCTTTTCCAAGGTAAAGAATGTTTATACTTATTATTAGAAAATAGTTTGGACACAGTTTTGTAAATTGTTTTCCAAATGTTGAGTTGGACTTACACTTAGGGAAAAATAATACATAGTATTAATGTTTGCCTCATAATATTACACTCTTTGTTGACCTACAAAAATTTTAAAAAGATGCCACTAAGTATTTTGCCATGAAATAGCTGGTTATTTAAAACAGGACGTTCTCAAGGTTGGATTGACCAGGCACAGTGGGAGGTCAAGGCAGAAGGATTACTTGAAGCCGCGAGTTTTGAGATTGGCCTGGCCAACATAGTGAGACCCCGGTCTCTGTAAAAAATTTAAAATTAGCCAACCATGGTGGCAAGCACCTGTGGTCCCACCTACTTAGGAGGCTGAGGCAGGAGGGTTGTTTGAGCCCAGGAGTTGAGCTATGATCGTGCCACACTGCAGCCTGGGCAACAGAGAAAGACCATCTCTAAAATTAAAAAAAAAAAAAAAAAGGTTGGATTGCCAGAAATCAGTGAAACCTAATTAATAATATTGTAGAAAATCAGTGAAACCTAACTAATAATATTGTAGAAAATATAAATAATAATTTTTTTCCATTTTAAAAATAAGAAAAATGATGCTAATAGTGTGATGAGAGCTGATGTGAAGGTTGAGTGAAGCATTTAGAAGAAAGTGCTAAAGGGGCATTGCCAATACGATGAAGGGCCAACATTAGACACTTTCAATTTGCATAGTTTGCAAATTTCCCTCAGAGTTTAATTTAAAGATGATAAAGAAGAAGCATCTGAATAAATGTTGACAGAGCCTCTGTGAAGAAGATTATTGCACAAAAATCTAAAAAATCTGATTAGAACATAGTCTGAGTATAGCAAAATATAACTATAGTGTAAGACCTTATCTACATGCTAAGTAGACAATGGAGCAATTCAGTGAACACGAATCAGTGCAAGGTATTCTGGCTTATTAGTACTTATTTACATGAAAAATTTATGTTGCTTATTAAGACTTTTAGTGATAAAATAAGAGTCCCACATATGGATTTCTGTTTGCTATTTACTTAGGTGGTGGTTCATTTTCAGGTTTAAATCAGAGCCTGTTGAAGAAAGAAGAAAGCAGAAGAATATCCTCCGGATAGGAGGGCTGTAATAGAAAACTGATGTGAGTACGAAGATGTATGCATTGAGTTGGAATCCAAGGTAAGATAATTTAAGATTCAAAAAGAGCAATCAGGCTGGGCACAGTGGCTCACACCTGTAATCCCACCACTTTGGGAGGCCTAGGTGGGCGGATCACCTGAGGTCAGGAGTTCGAGACCAGCCTAACCAACATGGTGAAACCCGGTCTCTACTAAAAATATAAAAGATTAGCCCGGTGTGGTGGCAGGTGCCTGGAATCCCAGCTACCCTGGAGGCTGAGGCACGAGAATCACTTGAAACCGGGAGACGGAGGCTGCAGTGAGACGAGATCATGCCACTGCACTCCAGCCTGGGTGACAGAGTGAGACTTCATCTGAAAAAAAGAAAAAAAAAAGGGACTCAGACTTTGTTTTGGAAGGTGGAGATTATCAAATTACATGTCTAGAGCTCTATATAATAGCTTCTGGGACACTCTACAGCCAGAGACAAAAGAGTTGGCACTTAACAGAGACAAAACTTAAAAGCAAAAGAAATAAAAGGTAGAAGGGAGGTGAAGGTAATTTACTAACCTGAGATGTGGGAGTTATGACCTCTGGAAGGAAGCTTGGTAAATGAAATTTTGATTAAAGAAGAGACTATAAGTTCAGATAAATAGGCTAGTTACTTGCATACCTTTCACCATAGCAACGATAAGTGAAGGCAGGCAGAGAAATATAAAGACATAATAATGAAAGCATATGTAAGAAATATTAAATTGATTCCTTAGAGTTGAATTGTAGATGAAGCAGCTCTTCTTATATCATCGTTGTTATCTCCAACTATTTATTGAGTATGTGGTAACTGTCTGTCCTAGTAATTATCTAATGGGCCTACCTTTCTTTAGAGCCACTCTATGCATGTGAACAGGGACTGAATCTTGAAATCCTTCACACAGAAAGGATTAATTCATCTAGATCAAAGTGGTATTGATGAATGAACTTCCTCCACAGTATACTTGTGATGAGACTATACTCAGTTTCCAGTTGATCACAAAATGGTTTCAATTCCAGAAACATTTTTGGAGACTTATGTTCAAAGAACTATGCAAAGTGCTGAAAGAGGGATAAAACCAAAAGAAAACTCACTGAGCTCATCTTTGAAGTACCCATCCTGATCTAAACATCTCACGCTGAAACAAATTAAAATGATAAGGTGGTCTTCTCCATGTCCTAGAAACACACACACAGACACAGACACAGACACACACACACACACACACACACACACACACACACGGTGGAATGCAGGGGCTAAAACTATGCTCCCAAGAGTTTCTAGGTTCTGAAATATCTGAGGTGAGCGGCAGTTCCGTTCCTGCCAAAGAGTATTTCACGATGATGAAGGACTGGAGCCAGGCTCAATATCTAAAACTGGACTTTGGGCGTTGTTCTCTAATCTCTGAAAAGAGCCTGAAAATAGCAACTTTTGCTGCCGGGGAGTACCGCTGATATAAAGTGGTATTCTTGCTTTGCACCCAAAAAGAGAAAAGTACAGGGCCTGGGCCAAGTTCCTCACTGTCTTGGTGACTGTATCTGCAGAACTTTCAGTCTCATGGTAGAGTGGAAGGCCAGAGCTGCCAATACAAGGCCTGAAACTGGACCAGAGGGCAAGGGCCAGGAGAAGGCAAAAGAGGGAAAGGAGGGGAGCGGGAGAGAGAAAACAGCCCACTCCAAGGCCCCAGGACTGTAAACACTAAGGAAAAACAAACAACAGTCAACAAATCAAGATGGGAAGACAAATATAGAGCAATAAAGCAAAAATAAGAGAATATCAAAATGACTTTTAAACAAGTATGTTTAGGATTATCCCAGAAATAAAGAAATAAACTCTATGAAACAAGTCATTATGAAAGGAAACAGAAAGTGACTTGTCTCAACAGAAGTTGAAAGAGCATCTGATAATATCCGAACGTGTTTATGTAAAAACAAAAGCCATAAAAACCTCAAAAGGGTAACAAGAGATAATGGAACTTCCTTAACCTGAAAAAGGGTCTTTACCAGAGCCTGTAGTAAACATGGTAACTTTAACACATTCCCATTAAAGTCAGGAGCAAAATAAGGCTGCCTACAACTCCCTACTATTCAATGGGCGCTAGAGGTTCTAATACACTAAAGTTTTAAATTATTAGAAATTTGGCCAGGCACTGTGGCTCATGCCTGTAATCCCAGCACTCTGGGAGGCCAAGGTGAACAGATTGCTTGAGGCCAGGAGTTCCAGGCCAGCCTGGCTAACACAACCAAACCCTGTCTCTACAAAAAATATAAAAATTAGCTGGGCATAGTAGCACATGCCTATAATCCCAGCTACTCAGGAGGCTGAGGCAGGAGAATCACTTGAACCTGGGAGGCGGAGGTTGCAGTGAGCCGAGATAGTACCACTGCACTCCAGCCTGGGGGGACAGAGCGAGACTCTGTCTCAAAATAAATACACGAATAAACAAAAATTAAAATGAAAATTAGGCCAGGTGTGGTGGCTCACACTGTAATCCCAGCACTTTGGGAAGCAGAGGCCAGAGGATTGCTTGAGGCCATGAATTTGAGACCAGCCTGTGCAACAGAGCAAGACCATATCTCTACAAAAAATTTAAAAAATTAGCTGGACATGGTAGCATGTGCCTGCAATAGTCTTAGCTACTCAAGAGGCTGAGGTGAGAGAATCACTTGAGGCCAAGAGTTCAAAGTTGCAGTGAGTTGTGATCAGGCCACTGCACTCCAGCCTGGGTGACAGAGTGAGACCTTATCTCTAAAAAACAACAACAACAAAACTGTAAGCACCAAGACAAATGTGGTGGCTGAAATAGTTCATGTGTAAAGCTCACAGCCTGCACCCTTACTCCTGCCTGACCAGCTCCATTCATTCTATTTCCTGCCCAACCCCACCTACCCAGGAAGGGAAGTTTTGCCCCTGACTTTGCTGTTCTTTGGGTGTTTGTAGTACAAGATCAAGAGGGTGGAGGGAGGGATACTGAAAGGGACAGGCTGGAGGTAAAAAGCACAGGCTGGGATTTCTTGAGGGGTTAGTTGATATCCATGGCAAGTGCTGACCTGGGAAAGGGAGGATAGAAGAGAAAAGAGGGAGGAAGAGAGGAGTGTTTCAGTTGGTTCGAAGGGCTGGCGTAGATGAACTATTTGAATTTCTTCAACTGTTCTTCCACAGATAAAAGAATGAAATTTGTTTTTAATTACTTCTACCAGTTGAATTCTTCTATAATCCATTCTGAAACAAAAGTAGTTATGTGGGTGTCCAAGGTAAAAATGGTCACACAAAACTTTATGTCAGGCCGGGCGCGGTGGCTCACAACTGTAATTCCAGTACTTTGGGAGGCTGAGGAAGGTGAATCACCTGAGGTAAGGAGCTCAAGACCAGCCTGGCCAACATGGTGAAACTCTGTCTCTACTAAAAATACAAAAAAAAATTAGCTGGGCATGTTGGTGCGGGCCTGTAATCCTAGCTACTTGGGAGGCTGAGGCATGAGAATTGCTTGAACCCGAGAGGCAAAGGTTGCAGTAAGCTGAGCTGGCTCCAGCCTGGGTGACAGTGAGACTCCATCTCAAAACCAAACAAACAACAAACAAACAAAACAAAAAAGCCCAACTGTATGTCAGGAGTGCTGATATAGTTCTGGAGAGACATGATCAGGGCCTGATGTAGATAATGGGAGAGGAGGGCAGAATTTTTTTTTTTTTTAAATAAAGTGGAGTGGGGAGAAAATGATAATGTAGAAAAATGTTAATAACAGTTGGCAATAGAGTGAATATGCAGGGATCAGGGAGAAGGGAATGGCTGGGATGACGGTGGTCTCAAATAAGGGCAGGGGGAGGAGGAGGAGGAAAGAAATAAAAGGATCAGAGAGAAAAAAGTGAAGGAGGATTTGGATATATCGAATGCAGTGAAAAATTCATGCAGAATTAGCAGGCAGCAGGATGGAAATTTGAGTGTGCAATTGCAGAGAATGTCAGGATAAGATACATAGATTTTGGAGTAAAACAACAACAATAAACCAAACAGTTAATGTCATATCAATGGAACTGAAAGCTCAGGAAAAAAGCACAGATTTAGAAGGAACAGAATGTTCTCAGCCAATTGTTGAGGATAAATGGAAGAGGAGGAGGTTGGTGAGGGAGACTGAGACACGGTCAGAGACGAAGGTGGGGAGTACAGCTGGGACTGCTCCACTAGTGGGAACTAGGCAAGATGCTGGAGGCACATTTGGGGATGCCTACCATTCTATATTCTATTTATGCCAGGCGTGGGCATCTGTGACATTTCTAAATGTGTGTCTCTGCCCATTTATGGATTAATAGTGGACACCTGAGTCAAGCTGGGCCCACTAATCTTTCCCAAGAATGAGAAACTGGAATTCGGTGAAGCAAATCAGTCTGTGAGGCGATTGAACCGGGCCTGGGATGGCTGGGCGTGGCCATGGTACCTGCTGAGGCAGAGAAAGACAGCACACAGAGAAACAGAGAGGATAGTATGAAAAGGACTGAGAAAAGGGAGCACCTGGAGTGAGGGAGGGTGACCTTGGCCCCAGTGCTGTGCAGGGATGCCAGGCTGAGCTTCCTGACTTTGTAGTTTGGGAAAGACTTCTGACTCTGCCTGAGAAAGTTGTGTTTTTTCCTAAGCAAACTCAAAGGAATTTTGTCCCTGCTTAAGGCCAAAGGAGGGGATTTGAAAGTTGTGCTCAGTATCATCAAATGTTACAGAGGAGTCTGGTAATAATAATGACGTGATAAAATAAAGTTGGGCGAAGTGGCTCATGCCTACAATCCCAGTGCTTTGGGAGGCCAAGGCAGGAGGATCACTTGCAGCTAGGAGTTCGAGGCCAGCCTGAGCAACATGGCGAATCCCCATGTCTACTGAAAATACAAAAATTAGCTGGTGGTGGTGTCTCGAGCCTGCACTCTCAGCTACTTGGGAGTCTGAGGTGAAAGGAACACCTGAACCCAGGAGTTCAAGGCTGCAGTGAGCTAAGATCCTGCCACTGTACTGCAGCCTGGGTGACACAGTGAGATCCTACCTCAAAAATAAATAAAATAAATCTGGACAATTCAAGGGCCATTTATGACCTTTCAGAGACCTGTTTCAGTAGAGTGCAGGGAGCAGATGTCAGACTGCAGGCAGTTAAAGCGTAAGTGTCCAATATAGATAGATTTCTATAGGGTTCTGGTAATTAAAGGAGGAATAGGGGAGACAGAAACAAAGTCAAAGGACCGCTTCTGTTGCTGTCAGTCAGGGTGGAAAACACTTGCATATCTGTGTAAACTGAGTGGGGAGAATTAATAGGAAGGAGAGTATGGCTAGTTAGGGAGAACATAAGAGAAACACTAACGGGCCAACACTGTATACTGTCTCACATTTGTATAAAACATAGCTGCATTTGCTTCTTGTGACTTTGTCCCTGAAATCACAAATGCTGAACTTACACAACATTCGAGTTTTAGGGGAGCAAAGCACCTAGTTTGTTACTCATTTTACTCCAGGAGAAAAGAAATAATGTTATTTTTAAAGTTTATTTTATTTATGTAGAGATGAGGTTGTGTTGTGTTGCCCAGTCTGGTCTCAAACTCCTGGGCTCAAAGGATCCTCCCACCTTGGTCTCCCAAAGTGCTGGGATTCCAGGTGTGAGACGCTGCGCTTGGCTAGAAACAACATTATTTTAATGTAATAATAAATAAACGTATTGTCTCTCCTAAATATGGCTGTATGAAAAGACAACCCATTAAAATAATGTTATTTTAATGTAATAATCAATAAACCTATTGTCTCACCTAAATATTACTGCATTAAAAAACACTTAAAACACTTGGAGATTTAACACTATAATCTATTATTTCCCAGGAGTATTTAGATTGGCTGGATGGTTCTGCAGATCTGAGCCAGCTCAGCTGATCTCTCTGGGTCCTTCATTTATGCTGACCACAGATGGTCAGCTGGTGGACTGGCTGAGCACTATGTGATCTCTCATACTAGGGCCTTAAATGGAACAACTGGCTGCATCCCATTCCCCAGCAGGCAAGCTTGTTCTTCTGGTGATCACATAGAATCATGGCATAAATAGGAATAAATAAGGCCTTGGGAGCCTAAGCTGGGAACTGGCACACCATCACTTTGCCCTTTCTACCGGCCAAAGTAAGATATAAGGACCTCCCTGATTCCTGCCTCATGATGGGAAGAAATGCAAAGGGGTATGGAAAAGGGAGATCACTAATTGAGACCATTAATTACATTGATCCACCATACTTACAAAGACATGTGGGTTGTTTTTTTTTTTTTTTTCTGTTTAGACAGAGTAAGGTGTGATCTGGGAGGCCTTTATCAACTAAGATGGGCCCTAAGATTAAATAAAGGCCCAGCTGGCCTGGCCAATTTCTAAATTCTTATGACTATAAGAAAAATCACACTCTTATAAACTCCCTAACAATATGAGCCATCAGGCTGATTTACAGCTAGCCACAAATCTGATGGGACAGAGGACTGGCCTTACCACATACTTTTCTGAGAAACGATTACAGACCTCACACCAGTTTCAGCCAGTGTATAGAGGCTGCACACAAATGGTCTTTGTGTCTTCTAGTTTACCTTTTTCCACCTCATTTTAATACTAAAACTCTGCCCCAAAATGAACATGGGGTGTATGTTACATATATGTTTATCCATTGCACATGTGTATGGCTCCTCTCACAAATATGCATAGCTTCCCCTAAACCTGCTAAATCTGTATGACACCAGCCCTGTGAGGCATAAAATCCAACTT
The DNA here is from genome assembly GCF_028878055.3 of Symphalangus syndactylus. Lineage (NCBI taxonomy): Eukaryota > Metazoa > Chordata > Mammalia > Primates > Hylobatidae > Symphalangus > Symphalangus syndactylus. Next base: position 72,381,759 of record NC_072423.2, on the reverse strand, counting down.
GTCCTTCTCCTCTTGGGAGAGAGACCACCTTCCAAGGTGGAAACTTTCTCTTCCCAGCTTGCAAACCAATCTCAACATTCAAGTACTCCTTTCTACTATCTAGCCATCCTCGTGGTCTTTTGGGTGTCAATGGGAATCTCAGAAATATCAACAGAGGTTTCTTAAGGAGATCTTAAGGAGCTCAGCAGTTTAGTGCTGAAATACAAGGTTGAAAAGCTAAGAACAACTTTCTTACTCTTATATTTTATGTTGTTGGCTCAAGTAGATTAAATTGGTGAGTTTTGTTCCATTCTGGGATATTACAGCTGGGGTGTTTTCCAACACCAACAACCAATTCTCTGATTCCTCTCATATCAACTGGATGTTCAACAATTCGATTCTGGCATTAACTCCATGGAGTTGGTGCAAACCCCACAGCTTAAAAGTTCAGTCCCATAAGACCGCCCTCCACTCAGAAGCTAGTCGCAAGTCCCAGGCCTCCATACTTCTGACCTAGTGAGTATAAATCAGGGGCTCCCATGACCCCTTCCTCAGGCTCCCGTAATTAGCTAGAATGGCTAACAGAACTCACGAAGCCACTTTAATTACATTTACCCATTGATTATAAAGGATACAAATGAACCGCTAGATGGAGAGATACAGAGGATGAGGTCCAGGAGAGTCCTGAGTGCAGGAGTTTTGGGGAGGTGGGGGGAGGGGGTGTCTCCTTATGAATACAAAATGACACTCCTATCACTCCAGAGATTCTGAGAGCTTTAGATGCTCTGTGACAGAAATCAAAGACAAATGTATTTCTTATTATAACACAAGACAGTTATGCATCCATTAATGACGGGTCCTTAGGCAATTCGGTCCTGGTGCAAACATCACAGATTATACATACACAATCCCAGATGGCAGAGCCTTCTGCACACCTAGGCTATATGGTGTGGCCTATTGCTCCTACGCTACAAACCTGTACAGCATGTGATTGTACTGATAACTGTAGGCAGTTGGAAAACAATGGCAAATATCTGTGTATCTAAACATAGAAAAGCTACAGTAAAAATACAGTATGAAAGATTAAAAATGGTACCCCCGTATAGGGCACTTACACTGTATGGATCTATAGGACTGGAAGTTGCTCTGCCTGAGCCAGTGAGTGGGCAGTGAGTGAATGGACCTTCCTGTTTGCCACCGGGGACTTTATAAACACTACGCTTAGGCTACACTAATTTATAAACACTGTATATTTAGGCTACACTAATTTATAAAAAAATTTTTCTTTCTTTAATAATAAATTAACTTTAGTTTACTATAACTTTTTTACTTTATAAACAGTTTTTATAACTTTTTGACTCTTTTGTTATAACAGCTTGAAACACACTTTGTACAGCTGTACAAAAACATTTTATTTCTTTATATCCTTATTCTGTAATCTTTTCTCTATTTAAACTCTTTTAAAAATTTAATTTAATTTAATTTTTTATTTTTTTGGGAGACAGGGTCTTGCTCTGTTGCCCAGGCTGGAGAACAGTGGTGCAATCCTGGCTCACTGCAGCCTCAAACTCCTGGGCTCAAGTGATCCTCCTGCCTCAGCCTCCTGAGTAGCTGGGACTATAGGTGTGCGTCACCACACCCAAGTAATTTTTATTTTTATTTTTGGTAGATACAAGGTCTTATGTTGGCCAGGCTGGTCTCGAACTCCTGGCCTCAAGGGATCCTCTCGCAAGTGATCTTCCCTGCTTGGCCTCATTTCCCAAAGTGCTAGGATTAGAAGTGTGATTCCTGGTCCTCTTTTTTCTTTTTTTAACTTTTTAAATGTTTTTGTGAAAACAAAGACAAAAACACACACACTAGGGTCACCAGTGTGACACAGGATCAGGGTCACCAACATCACTGTCTTACACTTCCACATCTTGTCCCACTGGAAGGTCTTCAGGGGCAATAACATGCGTAGAGCTGTCATCTCCTAGGATAATAATGCCTCCTTCTGGAATCCCTCCTGAAGGAGCTGCCTGAGGCTATTTTACAGTCAACTCTTTTTTTTAGATAAGTAAAAGTGTGCTCTAAAACAATAAAAGGTATAGTATACTAAATACATAAACCAGTAACATATTTGTGTATTATTATTGTCAAGTATTATGTACCATACATGATTTGTATGTGTTATATACAACTGGCAGTGCAGTACATTTGTTTACACCAGCACTACAAACACTTGAGTAATTCATTGTATGCTACATTATGGCTACAAAGTCACTAGAAATAAGCAATTCTCAGCTCCATTATAATCTTCTGGGGCCACTGTCCTATGCACAGTTTGTCATCGACCGAAACATCATTATGCAGTGCATGACGGTATATATTTATGTATGTAATATAATATACCCTATTTTCAGGGTAATATTAATAGCTCAATAATATAAAATAATTAGTTGTATTCAATCCAGAAATAGGGGAATCTAAAGTATTTAAGTTCAATACAAGTGTATAATGCAGTACTCTCACTGTGTATGGGCAATCTGAATATCTAGAGAAACATGCAACTTATATCTTTATGAAGATGGATAAAGTCTTTTTACTTTCTCGTGGAAATGTCATGTTAGCAGTTTTAGATCAACTCACATTTCTAAAATTAGAAATGAGTTTTATAAGAATTTGCATTTTGGGCATCAAAATGAAAAAGAACAAATGCATATTCAGTCTGAAAAAATTGGACAGTATTTTTTGATGAAATATGAGGTATTAAGGTAACATACTAAGCAAAAATACAAGTCTTTTTCACTTTGATTAAAGGTTTAATAAAAAGGGGAACATTTTAAATGAAAATAATTTGAACAAGTTTAGATTTAGGCAATTAGTATATAAGCAATGACAGTCAGATGCTTTTGGATTTTTGAGGTTGGTTCAAGAAAAAGTAAAGAAAAAGCCATCCTCTGAGAGAGCCAAAAATAAAACATAAGAGAGCTTATCATTCTGCAGAAGTAGCTCTCTCCAAGAGATGGTTTGATATTGCTGATGGAGTTTAAAAAAAACACCTCAATCCAATCAAGTTGGTGACTAGGGAATATCGAAAGCTTAGAATGCAAAAGAACACTGGAGCTCCATGAATAGCGTAATATTCAGCTGACACAGCCCTTGAGTCTCTTGGCTGGAGACATCCCTTTATAACCGTTGTACCAGACAAGTTGTTCCTTGTTGACACTACCCATTAAGAGCAGCCAGCTCTCCTTGTTCTGATTTCATGGTCACTTGGAAATCTTTTAACATAATTTGCCTCTTTTGTACACTATGCTGGTGGGAATGTGCTGACCAGAAAACACTTATCTTCTGGGCATTTACGTCTGTCAGTATAATTAGGCTTCTTGTTTTCAGCTCATTTCCTTAGACTGATCCCTTTTTGGAGCATTAACAAAGTTACATTTCTGGACCTACAATGCTGAGAATTAAACCTACACCCTGAACTTGGTGATCCCTAAATTAAGTGCTATGTCCTGAGACACATCCTGTGGAGCCAGCTGGTTTCTTTCCGTGATGGCTCAAGGACAGAGATAGAAATAGCAGCCACCTTTCCTGACTCCTGGCGTGCACGGTATATACAGGTGCACCCCATTTTATTGCATTTCACTGTACTGTGCTATGCAGATACTGCATTTTTTACAAATGAAGGTTTGTAGCAATCCTGGATCAAGCAAATCTATGAGCACCATTTTTCCAAAAGCAGGTGCTCACTTCCTATCTCTGTGTCACATTTTGGTAACATTTCAAACTTTATTATTAGTATTATATCTTTTAGGATGATCTGTAACCAATGATCTTTGATATTACAGTTGTAATTGTTTTGGGGTGCCAGGAATCAAGCCCACACAAAATGACAAACTTAATCAATAAATGTTGTGTGTGTTCTGACTGCTCCCCTGACCAGCCATTTCCCCCACCTCTCTCCTTCTCCTTGGACCTCCCTACTCCCTGAGACACAACAATATAGAAATTAGGCCAACTGGTAATCCTGAAATGATCTCTAAGTGTTCAAGTGAAAAGAAAAGTCCTGTGTCTGTCAGTTTAAATAAAAAACTAGAAAGGATTAAGCTTATTGAGGAAGGCATGTTGAGAGCTGAAATAGAAAGAAAGCTAGGCATCTCTTGCCAATTACCCAAGTTGTGAATACAAAGAAAAAGGTTTTGAAGGATATTAAAATGCCACTCCAGTAAACATGTGACTGTCAAGAAAGCAAAACAGTCTTATTGCTGATATGGAGAAAGTTTGAGTGGTCTGGATAGAAGATCAAACCAGCCACAACATTCCCTTTAGCCAAAACCTAACCCAGAGTAAGGCCCTAGCTCTCTTCAATTCTATGAAGGCTGAGAGAGGTGGAGAAGCTGCAGAAGAAAAGTTTGGAGCTAGCAGAGGTTGGGTCATGAGGTTTAAGGAAAGAAGCTGTCTCCATAACATAAAAGTGCAAGGTGAAACAGCAAGTGCTGGTGCAGAAGCTGCAGCAGGTTATTCAGATGATCTAGCTGAGATCATTAATGAAAGTGGCTACAGCAAACCAGAGATTTTCCATGTAGAAGAAACAGCCTTCTATTAGAAGACATGCCATCTAGAACTGTCATAGCTGGAGAGGAGAAGTCAATGCCTGGCTTCAAGGCTTCAAAGGACAGGCTGACTTTCTTGTTAAGGGCTAATGCAGCTGGTGACTTTAAGTTGAAGCCAATGTTCACTTACCATTTGGAAAAATCCTGGGGCCTCTAAGGATTATGCTAAATCAACTCTGCCTGTTCTCTATAAATGTGACACCAAGCTTGGATGACAGCACTTCTGTTTACAGCATGGTTTACTGAATATTTTAAGTTCATTGTTGAGACTGATTGCTCAGAAAAAAAATTCCTTTCAAAATATTACTGCTTATTAACAATGCACCTTGCCACCAAATAGCTGTATGGAGATATACAAATAGATGAATGTTGTTTTCATGCCTGCAAACACAACATTCATTCTGCAGTCCATAAGTCAAAGAGTAATTTTGACTTTTGAGTCTTTTTATTTATATAAGAAATATATTTCCTAAGGTTATAGCTGCCATAGATAGTGATTCTTCTGATGAATCTGGGCAAAGTAAATTGAAAACCTTCTGGAAAGGATTTGTCATTTTTGGTGCCATTAGGAACATTTGTGATTCATGGGAGGAGGTCAAAATATTAACACTAACAGGAGTTTGAAAGAAGTTTATTCTAACTCTCGTGGATGAATTTGAGAGGAGGTCAAAATATCAACACTAACAGGAGTTTGGAAGAACTTAATTCCAATCCTCATGGATGACTTGAGGTATTCAAGGCTTCAGTGGAGGAAGTCACTACTGATATGGTGGAAATAGCAAGAAAACTAGAATTAGAAGTGGAGCCAGAAGATGTGACTGAATTGTTGCTATTTCATGACGAAACTTGAATTGGTCAGGCATTGTGGCTCACGCTTGTAATCTTAGCACTTTGGGAGGCAGAGGCGGAAGGATCGCTTGAGCCCAAGAGTTTGAGAACTCATTTCTACTTAAAAAAAATAAAAATAAAAAATAAAAATAAAAAAATGGGCATGGTGGCATTTGCCTGTAGTTCCAGCTACTCAGCAGGCTCAGGATGCTGATGTGGGAGGATTGCTTGAGTCCAGGAGGTCGAGGCTGCAGTGAGCTGTGTTTGTGGCACTGCATGCCAGCCTGGGCAACAGAGCAAGACCCTGCCTCAAAAAATAAACAAAAACAAAACTTGAGTGGATGAAGAGCACCTTCTTAAGAATAAATAAAGAAAATGGTTTCTTGAGATGGAATCTACTCTTGGTGAAGTTGCTGTGAACATTGAAATGAAAACAAATGATTTGGAATATTATATAAATGTAGCTCATAAATCATTGGCAGGCATTGAGAGGATTAACTCCAATTTTGAAAGAAGTTTTACTTTGGTTAAATTGCTATCAAACAGCATCATGTACAGCAGACAAATCTTTTGTGAAAGGAAGAGTCAATTGGTGCAGTAAACTTCATTGTTGTCTTATTTTCAGAAATTGCCACAGCCACTCCAGTCTTCCACAAGCACCAACTCGATCAGTCAGCAGCCATCAACATCAAGACAAGACTTTCTGTGGGCAAAGAGATTATGACTTGCTGAAGGCTCAGATGATCATTAGCATTTTTTTTAGCAATAAAGTATTTTAAAATTAAGATATGTACATTTTTGGACACAATGCTATTGCATACTTAATAGACTATAGTATAAACTCCACTTTTATACATATTGGGAAACCAAAAAATGTGTGTGACTTACTTCATGCTATATTTATTTTATTGTGGTGGTCTGGAACCAGACTGGTAATATTTCCGAGGTAACGTCTGTATTATACCACCTGCTATTTTTAAGAGAATTTGTGTCTAGCTACAGTTAATGGGGCCATATTGCTATTCAAGAATTCCCATCATCAAATTTTCAGGTTTTCTTCTTCTAGATCTTTCACTTTGAGATAGCATGGTTGTACCATCAATAACTATGAAAATAGGTTTAAAGAGACTGCTATCTTTCCTTCTGGAGTTTTCATGCCTTTCTTTAAATGCCATTAGTTTATTCGGTATTGGTTGTAGTGGGAAGTGAAGCTTTTTTTTTTTTATTAACAAGAGGATTCTTATCTTGTTCAGTTTATACAGACTCTAAGCATCATCAGAAAAATTATGTCTATGTTGGATTTTTAAAAATTCAAGGAAGTAGACCTGAAGACAGTATTTTTAAGATACTTTTTGATAACTTTGTTCAACTAAAAGAAAGCACAAATATACAAGTAAGTAGATTTCTATATAGATTTTAAGTCATTTGTTCAAAATAGCATAATGTGCATATTATCTTATTTATAAAGCTTTATGATATCATTTATTTAAAATTGGTTTTAGACTGGGCATGTTGGCTCATGTCTGTAATGTCAATACTTTGGGTGGCTTGAGGCCAGGATTTCAAGACCAGCCTGGGCAAAACAGTAAGACTCTATGTCTACCAAAGTAAATAAATAAATAAAATTATTTTTAATTATTCAATATAATTTACACTTCTTTCTGAACCAATATTTACATCTAAATAGTATGCTATGCAATTATTTATACCTCAATCCATTAAAGGAAGCTTAATATTGGATCAGCCATGTAGGAAAACACAACTGTAACATAGAAAATTGTTAACAGTGGCATTAATATGAAAATAAACTTGATGATAATAGGTGTTGAAGATAGTGACTAATGAAATATTTTTGGTTGCTGTGGAAAATTTGCTTGTCCAAGCAAGTATAGAATTCTGTTAAGATAACTTCTCCTCAGTTATACCAAAGCATATAAAGGAATTCACTCTGTGTTAAATTCTCCCAAATGGTCATATTCAAAATATATGCTAAGAAGCAATCTCAAGTCTTAAAAACATATTAAACCCCATCTCTAAAAATAATTTAAAAATTAGCCAGGCATAGTGCTGCACACCTGTGGTCCCAGCTACCCAGGAGGCTGAGGCAGGAGGATCACCTGAGCCCAGAGGTCAAGGCTGCAGTGAGCTGTGGTGGAACCACTGCACTCCAGCCTGTGTGACAGAGCGAGACCTTGTCTCAAAAAAAACACAGAAAAAACTCACATTGCTACCAAGAGCCAATCCTGCTATTGATCAAATAATAAAGCAATGTAATTTAATCCTACTTAGAAAAGAAATATAGGCCAGGCCTTGTGGCTCATGACAGTAATGTCAGCACTTTGGGAGGTTAAGCGGGGAGGATTGCTTGACCCCAGCAATTTGAGACCAGCCTAGGCAATATAGTGAGACCTCCATCTCTACAAAAAATTTAAAAAATTAGCCAGAAGTGGTGGCACATGCCTGTGGTCCCAGCTTCTCTGGAGGCTGAGGTGGGAGGATCAGTTGAGCTTGGGAGGTGGGGGCTACAGTGAGCCATGATCATACCACTGCACTCTAGCCTCGGTGACAGAGCAAGATCCTGTCTCAAAAAAGAAAAGTAAAGAAAAGAAACATACACAACCAGCCAGAAAAATGTAAACAAGTTTAGCAAAATTTTTAAAGTGGGGAGTTCCTTGAATAAAACCAGTTACTATCTTAGCAGGTGGAAGGTTTCATTTTCATTGACAATAGATGGACACATTATAGGACTGCTGTGCCTGTTAGGTTTTGATAACCTCCAGAAAGGGGTTCTCTGTATCATGCCGTCGGAAATTTCTATCCTAACAATAAACCATCCTTGTCTATCTGGCCAACTTTTCATTTAGAGTTGGTTGGATTCAACTGAATTATAAAAGTAAAATGCCTAGTAACTACCAATGTTATAAACCCCTTTGCTCATGATGGATCATTGGTAAAGTTATAAAAATCAACAATATGGCTATTTCATTTTAATCTGCAGCTGTTCAAATAAAAGGGATTTACTACAACAGCTTTTCAAAAATTTTGTAAGAAGTGTACTAATGCATTCCTGCTTATATTTCCATAAAATTTGAGTAACAGTGTAGTTTAAGACAGATGTCAGCTTCTCTGAACAGAATCATATGTTTTCAGCACTATGCACCTATGCACTTACATTTAAGTAGCTGTAGATGAGGTTTCCTGCCTGTTTCAACCTGTTTCATTGGTGTATCCTTTTCCTTATTTAAACCCAGCCCCTGAAAACAGTGTTTCTGCTTTCATAAACTTAAACGAAATATAATCAATAAACATGTTATAAAAACAATTGTTTCCCCCCAAGAAGTGAAGATAAGCTGATGTAAATTCACTTTATTTGGATTTCAATCAGCTTTCTTCTTCGATTTCATTTATTAAAACATCAATATTCACTTTTCTGAAGGGCTCGTGGAACCAGAAGTGCACTTAACTCTTTCTGTGCTGAGGACATTTTGATATCTCTATTACTAATACCTAGAATCTCCAGTGATAAATAAATACCTCTGGGATGGACTGGGGATACACTGCAATAATTGAAACACTTTGTCCTTCACCAAAAATGGTATCTGTGTTCCTGTGAGTAGCAGGGAGGTGGAACTGTCACCTGCTGAGTCCCGTTCTAATTTCATCCAATCTGGTGAGCAAGTATCCAACCAAAGGTGGTAGCTGCAGGCATGCCCATTGTCACAGAAATGCAACGCTGTAAGTCCTTAGCACAATGTTAAAATGGGCTGGAACTGTGTTTCAAATGTTTTCCTCTCGCTACTGAGGTCTTCTACTTCTTTCTTTTTCTCTTTGTCTCTAATATCTTTTCCTTTTGGTGTTTCTTTTTCTTTTTTTTTTCTTCTTCTTTTTTTTTTTTTTTTTTTGAGATGGAGTTTCGCTCTGTTGCCCAGGCTGGAGTGCAGTGGTACTATCTCAGCTCACTGGAGCCTCTGCCTCCTAGGTTCAAGCGATTCTAGTGTCTCAGCCTCCTGAGTAGTTGAGATTACAGGCGCCCGCCACCACACCAGGCTAATTTTGTATTTTTAGTAGAGACAGGGTTTCACCACGTTGGCCAGGCTGGTCTCAAACTCCTGACCTCAAGTGATCCGCCCTCTTCCGCCTCCCAGAGTGCTAGGATTACAGATGTGAGCCGCCATACTTGGCTAATATATTTTTCTTAACTGACTTGAGCACAGAACACAAATCGTGTGTTTGCACTTACAAATTTCTATGATCACTGGTCCTAGTTTAAAAACTTCATTAGCAAAGGGCTTTATATTTCTCTGTTCAGTAAGGACACGAAATTATGTTTCTACAATGCCCAGTCTCACCTAAAAAGCGAGTTTTCATTCTCAGTTTATGGTAGCCCACGACAAACCAAAAAGATCATTTTGGATGGTATCATTGTTAATCCTGCTAAATTATTCAATTTCCTGCTGAAAGCAACAAACTAATACTTATTTTGTACCTACTAGTCGTTATTTGCATACTAGGGTTTATACACAAGGTATCCTATGAAAGAACATTTCATTCAAAAGTCACAACATATAGTCTTCAATTACCAGCTACCTTTATTTGTAAGCCAAAATAAATGATTTAATACAGTCCTCCCAAACCCGGAGACAATGCTTTGAGAAAGGCCAAAGCTAGCCAGTAAGGCCATAAGTTCCATGAGGGCAGGATCTGCCCAGCTCCTGTTTCCTGCTCAATTCTAAGCAGTTAGAACAGGGTCAGTAAACACTGCTTGCCACTTGGAAAGAGTATTCTTTTATTTGGAAATGGTATCCGGGTACGCGTGAGTAGCAAAGTCAAGAGCAGGAAAGGAGAATGGGGGAGGCTGCAAAATCGGAGCGAGCAGCAGGACCGAGAGGGATCCGAAGGAGAGAGCCTTCAGAAGGTGAACCCCAAGAGCTGGGATGAAGCATGGGTGAGCTACTGGGACATCGCTGCCAGGGAGCAAGCTGGCAGGCAGGAAGTAGCCAAGATTTGGGGGAATCCTACCCAGGGAACGAATACAGAGAAGGACGCATCTGAAAATCCAGCCGCAGCCACCTCCCTCCCATGGGAAAGCCCCGACCTCGGCGGGCCCAGCGCCACCCGGCTCCCCGGGGAGTGGAACCCGGAGCGAGGCAGGTGCGGCGGGAGCATGCGCGCGGGGCGGGCAGGGGGCGGCTCCCGCGCCCCCACCCCGCGCGTGCACCCTCGCGCCCCTCCCGCCGGGCACCGCCGGGCAGCGGCGCCGCAGCCTGGGCTGGCGGAACCTCGCGCTCCGACTCGCCCCCCGCCTGTAGCCCGGTCGGCGTTGCGGGCAGGCGCCGCTCCGCTGGGGGTAAGAAGGACGCCGCCGCCCGCGTGGGATGGTCGCGAGCCCGCGTGAGTGCCCACGGCCGCCGCCGCGCGGGGTGGCCCCATCCCCGGGCAGGTAGAGGGGCCTGCACGACTCCCACGGCGAGGGCCGGGCCGGTGGGGGCGGTGGCGGTTGGGGATAGCCCCAGTCCCGGCCCAGGCTCTTTCTCTTTCTCTTTCGCCGCCGGGGCGCGCGCCGGGCTCCCCGCGAGAGGCGCTGCCTCACTTGTCGCCTACTTTGGACGGGCGCGGCCGCCGCAGAGCCCCGCGCCTCGATCAGCCGCGAGGGCAGTGTCGGGGTGCCAGGCGCGGCTACCTGGGCGCCCTAGAGCCAGCGCAGCCGGGGGCCGGGGGAGCGGGACGGGACGGGACTCCCGAGGGCCCCCAGGCAGTCCTCCGGCCACCAAGCGCCCGGCGGTGGGCATTTGGCTTTTGTTTCCTCTGGGGCTAACGGCCCCCGTCTGCCCGCGTGTCCCCCTCAGCTGACAAGTGTCTTGTGCCCGGACGGGCGAGTGCTGCATCCCTCCACCGCTTTCTGCCCTTGTCTTCCTCTGCGAGTTCTGCCCAGCCTCGGGAGCGGGAGCCCAGGGAGTGCGCGCAGGGCGGGCGGGCGCCTGGCCAGCCTGGGACGGCGGCTCCCAGACTCCTGCCACCGCCTGGAACTGCGGGGGGCGCGCCGGCCACAGTCGCCCTTGCCTGCTCTCCAGTCCTTCTTGGGCCCGCTTGGTCCTAGCGGACGCGACTCGAGCTGGGCACACCTGGGCCAGCGCCGCAGTTACCTGCGGGATTAGTGAGAGCGTTTTCGCGAGGTCGCAAACTCCGGGTGGGTATTGTTCCCTGCCTTTGATCTCCTTTAGTCACTGGTTAAAGTGCGAAGTGTCCTTTATTTTACATATGCCTTTAGAGGGACATTCTTAATGCGCCAATGCCCCGAGGTGGAACTAAATAAAGGGAAGGCCTGGTCATTGTTACTGTTGAGACTGCTGTACTTAACAGTCAGAGGAAGCAGCTGGTCACCACGACCCACTTGGTCGTTCCCATGCTGAAGACTCGCTTTCACTTCACGCTTGTTAGGACTCCACTATGACTTGCTAGTGGCCCATCTCCTGGATGCCTCTGTTGAAGCTGTTCTAGAAGATGCTTGTGGCAGGCTCCAGTTTCAGTCCTTGGCTGAAATAAGTGTAGTGTGGCTCTTCGGTTTTCTAATCTCTTCCACCTAAAAAGGTTAAGGTGACAAACAGGTGGTGGGTACAGTAGAGTTGTTTTTGGTGCTTGGTAATATTAAAAACTTGGAATGCATTTAGCTCTTCGAAAGATGCTAAAACGGACAACTTCAGTTATTCCTTATGTTACTACAGAATTAGGAGAAATGGTTGAAAGAGGAGAGGTTTTTTCTTGGAGTATCCGAAGGGATTGGATTCGACTACACTGACTTGGTGTGTAATGGTTGAGTAGGAAGGAAGATGAACATAAAACTGCTATTAATTATGCTCTTAGATGTGAGGCAACATTGAGGATGTATTGCATGTAACCCTTGACTGCAGAATCACTTAGCACTTTGCTGCACAATATTGGGGTCACAAGAAATATTAAGCTTGGTTAACCTCTGCAGTGTGCTCTCACTCAGTTTCCAAAGAAAGGGTATTGGTGGGAAGGTGATCTGGTGAAGACAGAGGTAACGAAAGTGAAGGAACTGTGTTAACTTTCACTTTTTAAAAATTTTATTTTTATTTTTTAGAGATAGGGTCTCACTCTGTCACCCAGGCTGAAGTGCAGTGGTACCATCATGGCTCACTGCAGCCTTGGCCTCCTGGGCTCAAAGGATCCCGCCTCAGCCTATTGACTGGGAGGATAGCTGTGCACCACCACGCCTGGCTAATTTTCTAATTTTTTTTTTTGTAGAGATGGAAACTCACTTAACTTTCACTTTAAAGAGAAGTAAGCTTGCATATTTTAAAGTTCTCATAAGAATCTTAGGTGCTCTGTAACATCTGTATAACTTCATTGCAGTACCTGTGTGGTTTATATCTTAAACTACACTTCTTACTCCTTTTTGGTGGTAATAAGCCTCCTTTGCTCGGCATGGGACTTGACACGTGGGTAAGTGCATGCTCAACAAATACTCGTAGGACCGAATCCATATGTGAGCAGACAACTGCTGAGCAGAGGCAGGAGGTGATAAAAGCAGCAGTGAGGGAGATCAGGCTGACTGTGAAGGAAGATTTACAGATGGAAAGCCCTCGAGTTCTTCCTATGAAGAAAAGGCCAACCTGAAAGCCACTTCCAGGAGGTTGTGTAGGAAGCACCAGCACCCAGTCTGACCAAGGAAGCAGAAGCCTCAATCCCTCCTCCCCCCATCACTCCTTCAAGTGGGTTAAGGTTTCTGTTCTCCAGAGAGCTGAAGGAGGGTTTGAAAATCGCCATTAGATAAGTGTTCATTCTTTCAGTTAATTATTATAATTAAGAAAGAATGCTGCTGCTGGTGAAGTGGGGGAGTGAGCAGGAGAGATAGGTTTGGTGGGCTGGAGGCAGGGTGGAAAGGATAAATTCCATTTATACAACATTGGATTGAGAAAACCAAATACAGCATGTTCTCACTTACAAGTGGGAACTAAATGATGAGCACACATGGACACATAAAGGGGAACACCACACACTGGGGCCTATCGAAGGGTGGGAGGAGGGAGAGGATCAGGAAGAATAACTAATGGATACTAGGCTTAATACCTGGGTGATGAAATAATCTGTACAACAAACCCCCAGGAAACGAGTTTACCTGTGTAACCAACCTGCACATGTACCCTAACTGAAAAGAAAGGTTAAAACAATGCATTTATCAAATTACTCTACTAAAATATTATTTTAGTAATGCTCATATCATGTATTAATATATTATAGAAAATATATTTTGGTGAAAGCAAAATGGTTTTGCATTGTGAAAAACTAAACATATCATTTGGCTTATCCTTAAACAAGAGAAAAGCATTGAATTGAAAACCACTGAAAACCCTGAAATGGCTTTTCACTGGAGAGAGAAACTCTGATGTTGGGTCAGGGGAAAGCCACTTAGGAAATACTCAGTGACTATGGGGGTGATCCTAAAAAGCATGTGTTAGGGTGACTAAACCAGCACTGAGAGGAAAGAACAGTTCCATGACTATGGTCCATGCCCAGGAAAGGAGTCAGTGAAAGAAACTAAGAAGTGGTCTGATGGGGAGGAAAACCAGGTGTCTCAGTCACAGGGAAGCCAGTGGAGAAGTAAGGGAGGGAAGGGAGGGAACAGTGTGGTAAGTCTTGTCAGTTGTTAACAAAAAATAGGCTCTGAGAAGATGTAGTTGAACTTGGCTAGAAAGAGGTGATCTCAGTGGTAACACATCAGTGCAAGCTGTGGGTAAATGTTTTGCTTTCTGTTTGAGGAATACAGATGTCCTCCTTTCATTCGAATAGCATTTTACACTTTACAAAACATTTCCATCTTGTAGCATTGGCAAAAATATTTTGAGGATAGTTTATTATAGGAACATACCTGCAATTGAAGAAAACTATTTAGGTCCATTAAAAAAATGCACTATTTACTACAGTGAATAACAGCAAGCAGCATAAATATCGGCATCTTAAGCAAAATAAAGCAGAACGATGAAATTAGAAGATGCTTGGGGGAAATGAAGCTCTTCAGTTCACTCATACACATATAATCTTTTGTTTAAGCATTTGCATTAATTTTTTAAAGGATAGTGCCTTAGGATAATTTATCCATATTTTATTTTGCAAATACAAACGATTTTTTCCACAGTAGCAATGGAAAAGTGAAACCTTAACTCTGAGCCCATCAGAGTTGTCACAGCTCTGTTCCCTTGACCTATGTGTCCCTTTTGGGGATGACGTCGCAGTAGCGGGGCCCTGCTCAGTGTCACCTGGTGAACCTTCTTCATTTTGTGTTGATCTGAGCTCATATGGGAAACATTCTCTTAATGAGGCTGGAAGTAATCAGGCAAGCTCTGACAATGCTTATGTATCCCTCCTGAAGATGGATGTGAAATGATAAAAGTGTGGTCGCTGCCACAATTAATAATTGATTAATAAATTGTTTGAAAAGTATCAGGTGGGGACTGCAGGAGATGAACAGCAGTGCATGCATCTCATTTCTTTTCACTGTAACTAGCCAGAGAGAATGTATTTAACTAGAGGGACAGATAGAGAGTGTAACACTTTTACACCCGGTATTTTGGTATGCAAGCTATTCTGATAGCTTTTAAGATTATCATGACAGGAGCTTTTTAGATTAAATCAGCATTGCTCCAGTCCTTTTGTGTGTGTGTGTGTGAATTAAGGAACTTAGGGGTGAGGCATTTTTGTTGGGTGTCCACTGTGTGTATGGGGGTGACTATGTAGACATGTTACCTGCCTTCATGGAGCTTGTAGTCCAGTAAGGGACAGATAGCAACTAATCAGCCAAACATATGTAAGTACAGACTTTAAGTAACCCTGAAAAAGACCCACGTGAGTGCCTAATGCAGATTTGTGGGCGAGAAAAGGTGTCTGAGGATGAGTAGCTGCCAGCCAGGTGGGGAATGGAAGCAAAAGGGAGTTCAGGCAGAGAGAAGCCCCTGAGGCGGTTTGTGGGGAAAAAGCTTGGTGCCCTGGAGGAAGGAGAGATGGCCCTGAGGCAGGAGGGCAGGGCCTGGGTGGGAGATGGCTGGACGCCTCTGGAAGGCCTCATTAAGGACTATGCAGCTTATTTAGACTGGTTAGGATGCCACTGCAGGTATCCAGGTAGGAGTCAGGGAGGTGACCTTGGGCCGGGGAGTGGGCCATGGAGGTGGGTAGAAGTGGAGGGACTTGAGTAATTTGGAGGTGTAATTTATAGAATTTCTGATGGGTTAGAGGGTAGGCGAATTGGAAGAATCCAGGATTACTCCTTTGATCTCTAGCATGAGAAGTGGAGTGAATTTTCGAGATGGGGAAGACTAAGGAGAAGTGTACCTGGTAACTTTGCTTGGATCATTTCCCCAGTGTCAGCCCTAGGGGAAATAGGTTATTTTTGAGGCATAAACTTGGTGTAGTTGTGGTGTGTGTCAGGCACTCAGCACTGTGCTGGGCAGATGCTTTTGGAGCTTAGCAAATGTGGGCTTTTCCCCTTTTCTGTGATGGTGGGTTTTGCTATTCTGCTTAGGCCCTAGGCCTAACAGCCCTCCTGAATTTGAACTCCCAGTCTGTCTGTACATGGGCACACGCACCCAAACACATACAGTCTTAGAGTGTGCCGTCAAGAGCCTCCGTGGTAGCTTTTCAGTCCTGATCAGATGGTCTACATTATTGGATGTGCCGAATGGGCCATTTTTATCTCATTTTCCCCTGCAGCATAGAGCCCCAGCACTGATCCTGACATTGGGACCTTCCAAGTTCCTGAAGGGTCAATGGTTCTGTAATTATGAGCCATTGCTTAATTTTCATCGTTCCTTCTTTTTTAAGTACTTCCTGGAGTGACAACATATAAAAAATAGTACTTGGTCATTATTATTGTTATGATGATTTATTTCTAGATAAAAATCAAGGACCAGATTACAGCCACAATTCCAGGCCTGTGTGAATGGATGTAGGTTAGTGCTGATGCCAATCAAAGCCCAGTTCATACAAGAGCAGCCGTCTGACTCCTGGCTTTGATTTTCTAATCTGGTTACACCTGGTACACTCACTTGGTGCTGTGTGGCAAGTGGGGTTAAGGTCTAAATCCAGGGCCAACAATTTGGATATCTAAAGGGAGGTAATAAGGGAAGTAGGCAGACAGAAGAAAATTCAGAGTTCTTTTGGTCTCACTTTTATTTTCCTTACCTTTGAAAACTGGGCAAGGCTGGGCACGGTGGCTCACCCCTGTAACCCCAGAATTTTGGGAGGCTGAGGAGGGTGGATTGCCTGAGGTCAGGAGTTCAAGACCAGCCTGGGTAACATGGCGAAACCCCATCTCTACTAAAAATACAAAAATTAGCCTGGTGTGGCATGCCTATGATCCCAGCTACTCAGGAGGCTGAGGCAGGAGAATTGCTTCAACCCGGGAGGTGGGGGTTGCAGTGAGCCGAGATTGCACAACTGCACTCTAGCCTGGGCGACAGAGTGAGACTCGGTCTCAAAAAAAAAAAAAAAAAAAAAAGGAAGAAAAAAGAAAACTGTACATAGGTATTTCTCTACTGTGAGAAATAGTGAGAAAATCCCCTTAGTGCTTTGGAGACAGTAGAGAGTGGTGAAGACTGCAGCAAACTGTGGATCTTATATGTTCTAAAGGAGGTGACTATTATTTAAAAAATAAACAAAACTGAAGTTGGAAATCTGCAGTTTTAAAAATGTGAAGTCTCTGTATTTAAAAATACTGGTTGAAATATCTTAGGATACTGCTAAGAGAAACAGAATATGTCTGCTGACCAGATGCAGTTTGTGGTCCACAATTTATGAGCTCTGGCTGGTGGGGTCAGCTATATAATTAGCTGGATGTACTCTACTTTTAATTAGATTGTTTTTTCTTATTTACCGTGAAGGTGGAGTGTGCACAAACATACTGGCTTCTTAATGCTGCTGATTCTGCCATTTAAGTGTGACTTGATTAAATCTGGGAGTTGGGAGTGGGAAGTTTGGCCAAGCTTGAGACTGTAAGCACATCCTGGTGCCAGGTTGAGAACAACGTAGACTTTATGACACTTTCATTCATGTTTCTGTGAATTTTTTTTCACAGTTGTCCATTGGTTAAGCCTGCCTTTTTTACTCCTTGTCTAAAGGTTTGTGCAACTCATGGACACCCTCCTTTTTGTGTGTTTGAAGAGGATGGTGTCTTCTCTCCCTGGTGGGCTTTTGTACATTTGTGTCTGCTTTTCTTGTGAATTTTGCTCCTCTAAGGAGTCTCCAAGCCTCCTTGAGAGTGGACTATGCATACTGTGCACTTTCCTACCACGACGTACTGTTGTTGTCCATGATTGCACTCCGAGGTGTGGAATTTTACTTTTCTAGGTTCTCCAGAAAACTTGTTGGGTTGAGTAAGGGCTTGTTGCCATTTATTTCCAGAGCCCAGCAATTGTCTGGCACATGTTAGATGCCCAGTGAATAAAGGATGAGTCATTTTGTGTCAACTAGTGACAAGCTTACTCAGGAAAGAAATCTTACAAAATTCCTAATATTTTGAGATTCTGTGTGTAGGCTTCTAAGACACTGGGTTCTATTGAAAATGTAAGCACTGACCTTTCAGCTGTTCATTTTATTATAATTATGATCACATATCAAAGAAAATACAAAGGCTCTACTCTTTGCTTTATGGCAAAGAATATCCTTTAATTCCCTATCATTATAGCCTTTAGTCCTGGCCTTTGATATCATAAAGGTGAATTATTAGAGATGCCAGCATAGTACTTCCAAGTCTATATTTTATGCACTCAATTTCTGAGAATGCTTAGAACAATGATTTTTTTTCCCCTTTTTCTTCCAAAACTATAGCTTGCTGTAATTTTATTCCTAGAAGATATGTGACTGTTTTTGGGCAGGTTCACACATGCAATTCAGCTTAGAAGAGGAACTGTTAAGGTTAACAGACCAAGAACTTGAAGGAGCGTCCCCACTTCAGCAGTTGCTGTGGTCTTTGTGTTTTGTGTGAATTGGTGATGCCCATCTATTTTATTGCAGTCGATCATTAGTAATCTTTAGGGCCACTTTATTCTTTTACTATGAGGACAAAGAGAATATAATTGTCCGTCTTTGAAGAACTGGCTTGCATCTGTGTCCAAAACAAACAATGCCCATCACTGAGGAGTAAAGGGCGAGAGAACAAAGAAAGGAAGCTGTGAAGGGTACAGTTACACATTAATCACCGTGATGCGCAAAGTGCGAGGTTAGTAGGCCCTGCTTTGAAAGCTTTACATTGCATTTATTTCCAAACAAATTGTCTTTCAAGATCCTAGAACTTTCAGCCCAGAGTAGCTGTAGGCCAGCTATGGCTTATGAAGAGGCTTCTGATGTGCCACATTTAGCAACTTTGTAAGGTTTTTTCTTCGTAGTTACACATTTGGATTCAGCATTTTTTGAATTTTAGGGAGTTTAAAAATAATCTCATCCAGGGTTTCTCAATCTCGGTACAGTTGACAGGAATTTGTTGTTTCGCATGCTGCCCCATGCCTTGTAGGATGGTCAGGAGCAGTCAGTGTTCCTTGCCTCACCTCATGAGATGTCTGTAGCACCTCCCCCTCCTTAGCTGTGACAACGAAAACTATCTCCAGACACTTCTTCCTGTCCTCTGGGGAGGGGTGGAGGGGTAGAATAACCCGAAGTCATGAGCTGCTGATTTAATCCAGCCTGTTTTGCAGATGACACATCAGAGGTCTGGTTGTATTATGCAGTGTTTCCAGGCTCAGAAGTCCCTATGTCAGAATATGAATCAAAAAGCACATTATCTACAAGGAGGGAACTTTTTATCAATTCAAAACTCCTTTTCTCTTGTAAAATCTTCTAATGATAGTAGATGGTCCCTGTTGATTCTTTCTTGCCATGACTGGCCAAGTACAAGTGTCATGATTGTTAATCAAACTGTGGTGAAGACATAAAATTATTAATAGCAGTTTGAAGACCAATTTGCCTGCATTTATCCATCTGAGTAACGGCAAAGTTGGAGCTGTGACTTGGCCTTCCTCACCAGGTTCCTGTCCACGAGGTTTTCTATGATGTCATGTCAACCTTTGTTTTCATAGCCAGGTTTTGCAATAAAGTTGTGTTCAGTAGCTTGGTGAATTTCATTCTAGAGTAATAATTAATACTTAGTGCACTTGCACAGTTGGAAATTATGAAGCCAGTAATATGGACAGCTGCTAAGTAAGAGTACATTCATTCATTCCCTGAATGCTTACTCTTAGTGTGTACTTTGGCCAAGGCTGTGGTAGGTTGTGGAATGTAAATGATATTAGGAGGACCACACAGACACCCAGACTGGACCTGTTCCAGGAAACTCATAACCATGGATAAATTCAAATTTGAGGCTTCTTTGCATGACAGTACAGGAAAATCACTGGCTTATTAATAGGTTTATTTCTTCAGCTGCATTCCTCAATACCTGTGATGGGTGCTGGCAGGAGGCACTCAGACCTTTCTCCTTAGAAATGCCTTACTATTCACAGTAGCACTGGGAGGGGCTGGAAGAGCTGTTTAGTGGGCCCTCGGGCCCAGCCCCTGTGTTTAGCGGGTCCTCGGGCTCAGCCCCTGTGTTTAGCGGGTCCTCGGGCTCAGCCCCTGTGTTTAGCGGGTCCTCGGGCTCAGCCCCTGTGTTTAGCGGGTTCCCTGGCTCGGGCCTGTGTTTAGCGGGCCCTCGGGCTCAGCCCCTGTGTTTAGCGGGTCCTCGGGCTCAGTCCCTGTATTTAGCAGGCACTCAGGCTCAGCCCCTGGGTTTAGTGGGCCCGCGGGCTCAGGGCCTGTGCTGACACTGAAAGGGAGTGAGTGTGCTTTCCAAAAGTTAGTGAGAGTGAGAATATCCTTGTCAAGGCCCTAAGTGACAGGCACTATTGTTCTGCACCACAGATGGTACATCAGGAGCTGTTTGTGCAGGTCGCAGAGCGGCAGGGCTGCATTACCTTCACGCCAGCTTTTGTTTTTGTCAGCTGGATCATATTGCGCTCCCTCCAGAAACCATGTGCTATGGAGGGAAGGAAAAGTGCAAGGTTTTAATAAGTCCCTTGCAAAGATAAGCTATCTTCATGGTTGTATTATTTCCCTATTGTTTACGTGGCCACTGCTGCCGTAGGGCACAAAAGAAAGATCTGTTTCACTTTTTGGAAATTGAAAAATTTCTGTCCTTGCCTTTGCATGTCCTAGTTGAGTGTTATACTGAAAGTGAAGATCATAAATTCACCAAAACATGTATATGCCTTTGTGTATGAGCATTAAAAAAGTTCTTCAAGTTTTCTCTAGCCTAAGCATTTAAACATGTCAGCAAAAATACAAATAAAAAGAAATAGCTAACTGGATGTTGTGGGTCCCACCTGTAATCCCAGCACTTTGGGAGGCTGAGGTGGGAGGATTGCTTGAGCCCAGGAGTTCAAGACCAGCCTGGCAATGTGGGCAACATAGTGAGACTTCGTCTCTTCAAAAAAAAAAAAAAAAAATTATCCAGGCATGATGGCATGTACCTGTGGTCCCAGCTACGTGGAGGTTAAGGCAGAAGGATCCCTTGAGCCCCGGAGGCTGAGGCAGCACTTAGCGGTGTTTGAGCCACTTCACTCCAGCCTAGGTGACAGAATGAGACCCTATCTCAAATGAAAAACAAAAATGAAGAAAAAGAAATTGCTTATAAATTGTTTTGAGATTATTTAATTTACTGACCTTCTTGACATTTTCCTGATTTTTATCCAGTTCCCTTCAAGGTTTCCATAATGAAGGTCCCCATAGTTAAATAAAAGCACAGGGCCAGCATATCCTTCTGTAGAATGGCACTTTTCTACAGGCCACGAGGAGCTTCTCGGACTAAAAATAAGAAATTGAGCAGAACAGAAGAGAAATCGAACTCTTTTATCTTCGTTCCCAGAACCTGAATTTCCCTCCTCCCCTGCCAGGTATACAAATAAATGCGTCAGTGAATGGCTTGGGGTGCACTTGTCCCCTATGCTCCTTTTTCACTTGTTTGTTGAACCTAATATGGAAAGAACCAAGGTGGAAAGACGTTCCTGAGGTTCTGTGGATCAGGGGTTCCAACTTAATCAGACTCTTTTAAAAATTATTTCAACAGCTTTTTGGGGGAACAGGTGGTTTTTGTTACATGGGTAATTTCTTTAGTGGTGATTTGTGAGGTTTTGGTGCACCCATCACCTGAGCAGTGTACACTGTACCCAATGTGTAGTATTTTATCCCCCACCCTCTTCCCACCCTTCCCCCCAAGTCCCCAAAGTCCATTGTATCATTCTTATGCCTTTGTGTCCTCATAGCTCATCTCTCAGTTAGAAGAGAGAATATTTGATGTTTGGTTTTCCATTCTTGAGTTACTTCACTTAGAATAATGGCCTCCAGCCTCATCCAAGTTTCGGCAAAGCCCATTATTTCATTTTGTTTTGTGGCTGAGTAGTATTCCATGGTATATATATGCCACATTTTCTTTATCCACTCGTTGGCTGATGGGCATTTAGGTTGGTTCCATATTTTTGCAGTTGTGAATTGTGCTGCTGTAAACATGCGTGTGCATGTGGCTTTGTCATATAATGACTTCTTTTCCTTTGGCTAGATACCCAGCAGTGGGATTGCTGGATCAAATGGTAGTTTTAGTGTTTTGATAACAAATATTTGTAACATTTCTCTAAGTATCCTGAAATGAAATTGACAGGTAAATAACTTACCTATACTTACTGTCAGAAAAGTGAATATATAGTGTGCATAAATAATACAATGGAAAGATATATGTAATTTATGATAAAATGATATGTACTTCAAAATAGCTGGACATGACTAACCTAGAGAATAAAATCAAGTAGTTTGATGCTTGTACCTGCATCCAATATATAGATTGTATCCAATATAATAGATTATAAGAGATTCACCGTGAAGGTGACCAGTGAACATGCTTTATTGGTGGACTACATCGGGGAGGGAGAGTCATCGAACAGCATTGGGTTCCATGATATCATTTTCTGAAATGGTGAACAGTATTTGCCAAAGTTCTGCACAAAACGAAGTAAAGCCTTTACTCAATATACACAGAGTTGCATTCCTGGGAGAGACAGGAATTAGTTAAATATGCAAAAATACTTTATGATGATATGTAAAATGGAAGTAGGTTTAAGGTTTAGAGAAGCATAAATAAGTTTTTCATACACACAAATGTCAAGTGGGTTGCTCCAGCTGTGCAAAAGGCAAGATGATATTTTGCTGTGAAGAACTGTCCCACATGTGGGAATTCTAGCAGCATTGGCCCTGTGACCCTTAAATGTCACTAAAGAAACCTCACACATATTTAAAAAATTCCTCTGGGGGTGACCCACTTCCCCGTTCTTTCCTACCTCTGCCTCTGTTGAGCACTACTGGTTTGATAAATAAAGTTAAATAAATTCTACTGATTATTTGCAGTGATGAAAGATGGAGGGTTTGCTGAAGGGCAAATTACTTTTGCTCAGAGTTTAGAATAATCAATTATTCTTTCCCTTTAAGAATATTATTTTATATAAACTAACCTTCTATTCTATAAGAATTCTGACACTCTCAAACGTTATCATCTTAATTCTTCTAAAACTTCAGCCGTGAAATGAAAATATGAATGGATATTCTATTTTTCAGTGAATGACTAAGCAACACTTAGTCTAAATTAGCCACAGTCAGTTTAATCACTAGTGATTACATTTCTGATTTGTGTACTTTATGTTGAAACCTTGTTCTGTATGGCACCAGAGGTTAAACTTTTTGTTTTTAGCTTAAAGTGAGTAAGTTTTCTAAAGTTGGAATGGGCTGCCTTGTAGATAGATTTTGTAGAATAGAGAGAGGTGTGCAATTGAGTGACCACTTGTGTGGATGTTATATAATATTTGGTTGTGTGTGTATAAAGAGTTGAACATGTTATTTAAGACTGAGTTATATTTTATTAAATCATAGATGCTTATATTATTCCTAGAAGGCCAGAATAATTATTAGAATTGTAAGGGTACTTAGAAACTTTCTATCTTAACTTTCTGGCCAATACAGGAATCATTTCTACATTGTCTTTGAGAGATGGCAATGTAGATTGTACAATGAATTTAAACAATACTTTTAATAGTGAAACATCAGTGGAATAAATATATATAGCTCCCCAAGATAGCTATTTTGAAGAGATAAAAACAATCTGAATGTATACACTCCGGAATTTTGTTTTAAAGAAAGTCCTGTTTAGACATTTTATGCCTCTATGCTGATGCAGGTATTGATCATTATGAGAAAAACAAGTAACAGAAATTCATGTCTTACCTGCGTAGGCTTACTGCCACTTGAAGCCATGGGCTTACAGAAATATAATACTAGCTTGAAAGTTATGTCTCCGCTTCCTTGATTCCACAGCAACTTCTCATTGTGGAGGTTTGGATTGAGGTCACAGCGGCCCCTTGATGGCGCTGTGCCCCTGGTTCTGGTTATGGAGCTCTTCAGCACCCTTGCTCTACTGCAC
The DNA here is from genome assembly GCF_028878055.3 of Symphalangus syndactylus. Taxonomy (NCBI): domain Eukaryota; kingdom Metazoa; phylum Chordata; class Mammalia; order Primates; family Hylobatidae; genus Symphalangus; species Symphalangus syndactylus. Next base: position 72,357,852 of record NC_072423.2, on the reverse strand, counting down.
CCTTGCACACCGCACACTTGCCTGTACATTTCTTATTGCCTTTGTGCCCACGTTAGCCTGGTCTTGGCGATGCTGGAGGTGTCAACACACGGTATGTGGGGATGCTTTTCAAATATTAGAGCTGCCTTGTGGGTGTGCACAGGGCGCACTTTCCCTACTGACTCTCACCTTTACAAAGTGAGTGCCTTATTATCCTAGAGAAAATTAGTTGTACTATGAGGCTTACCCATATATAGTTTGGCTGTAATACACTAATCCTTGTGTGCTTTTTCCTCGTTTGAACTTTACCTCTTATAAGCTGTACTTTGCATTCTATAGGCTGTCTTCTTGCCCAGTGCATTTTTTGCCCTGTGCACTTTTTGTGGTTTGGGAAGAGGATGAGGGGAGGGTGTGATTGGATTCCAGTACATTCTTACAGTGTGAATATGCTTTAAGCAGCAACAAGGACTCAAATTTCCACAAGGTAATATTTTAACGGTTTTTGACATCTAGTCAAAATTCAGAGTCTGCAGCGTTACATATAAAATGAATATGTGGTGATATCTATAAATGGTGCTTATAAGGTCTAAAAATCAGTATGTGCCATGTGCTGTTATTAAATACCCACACATCCTCATACGAATACGATCATTTTATTATTGATTTGATAGTCATTATTGCCCGTGAGATATATAAAGGCATATTCCTCTTAAGTACAGTTTGCTTGCCACTGTATAATTAGAGCCAAATATAATGTCAGATTGTGTTTAAAGGGTGGGTAGGGCATGTGGTTTTATGAAGTCTTTTGCTAATGATGGGAGATGGAAGTGTGAGTAGGCTGGCAGCATCAGGTAGCTTAGGACGGTGTCCTGCTCTAGGAATGTACATTGAGGACACCTTGTGGGTCTCAGCTTTGACACAGCAGTGCCCAAGGAGAGAAGACGAGAGTTAGGTTTTGCCTCAGTCGCTGTCTACTCTGCCTGTGGTCAGCACCTGAGGCCTATAACAGGTGGCTTGTCTCTCTCTGAACCTCTCTGTAGATTACAGTTCCCAGTTGCTTGATTTTGGGAGTGAGCATGAAGCCATTTTCTTGATTATTGCCTGTACGAGCAGAGCTTTTGGGATGCCTCCCAAGTAGTTTACAAAAACCTGGGCTGGGCGTGGTGTCTCACGCCTGTAATCCCAACAATTTGGGAGGTCAAGATAGGTAGATTGCTTGAGTCCAGGAATTTGAGACCAGCCCGGGAAACATGTTGAAATCCTGTCTCTACTAAAAATACAAAAAAATTAACCAGGCATGGTGGCGTGCACCTGTAGTCCCAGCTATCTGGGAGGCTGAAGTGAGAGGATCATCTGAGCCCAGGAGGTTGAGGCTACAGTGAGCCATGTTCGCACCACTGCACTCCAGCCCGGATGACAAGGTAAGACGTTGTCTCCAAAACAAAAACAAAAACCTAACCCATAGATTTTTCATCACTCTTCTTCAATATAACCCCTGGACTTTCTGTCACTTTTTTTGTCTATTTCACTCTATATCTACAGGATAAGTGTGGAAACACCCAGGCAAAGTGCATTCAATGGTTTATCAACTAATTTGGGTTTAGACATAAACCAGATGCAAAGGAAAGGGAGGAAATTGGCATGCTGAAATGTTTTAGTTTTACAAAACTTATCAATAGTATAATTTGTGATACATTTAACATAAAACAACTTCTCAAGGTCCTGATGCAGAACTTCCTAACTTTAAATTTTCGACCACACTTCTTTATAGCACTATATTAGATGCATTTGTAAAAGCTTGTTTTGTATTTCTGTAACACTTAATACTTATAGAAATTAATGTAGATTTCAGTTCTTCCTCTGTTTTTTTTAAACATGTCCTGATATTGCTACACAGTGATTTCCCAAAGTCAGAGTTATTAGTGGTGATTAACTCCTAGCCATCAGTTTTGAAGATTTCTGTGTTTTTATTTAAGAAAATTGTAATTGACTAAAACCATTGTGTTTTTCAGGTAATCAAAAACTCAGAATTTCTGTAATAGAAGAAATGGTTTGGGAAGGAGCCAAACTTATTGGTATTCTGAATATTTCATTATATCATATAGAGACTGTGAAGGATCTTATTAAGGTTAGCTGAACAACATTTGATCTGTTAATTCTCCATTAGCTATATTATCTAAAATAATGAGAGTTTGCTATTTTCTAAGATGTAACTATAGCCAACACTTGGCATTTTGCTAGCTTTTGGGAAGATGGGAACTGCTGAATGTTCTTTGCTAAATTATATCTAGTCAATTGAGATTAAAATGAATTGGAAATAAATGGTTATGGCTGACAATTAATATGCAGTTAATATACCTTCAAGAACAAAGCCACTTACACAGTTAGGTGCCACTGTTTCCTTTTTTTTTCTTTTTTTCGTTTTTTTTTTGAAATGGAGTCTTGCTCTGCACCTAGGCTGGAGTGCAGTGGCTCAGTGTTGGCTCTCTGCAGCCTCTGCCTCCCGGGTTCAGGCGATTCTCCTGCCTCAGCCTCCAAGTAGCTGGGACTACAGGCATGCACTACCACACTCGGGTAATTTATGTATTTTTAGTAGACACGGGGTTTCACCATATTGATCAGGCTGGTCTTGAATGCCTGACCTGGTGATCTCCCTTCCTTGGCCTTCCAAAGTGCTGGGATTACAGGCGTGAGCCACCATGCCCAGCGTCCTTTTCTTTCCAAAGGTTTGGCTAAGTGTAATTAAAATATAAAGGGGTTTAATGTGGCCTTATTTAGATCTAGCCGGATTAAAAATAAATAGGAAAAGTACATTAGAAACCAGTTTGAGATGATGTGTTTTGATGTTTGGTGTGTTATTGAAGCATATCTTCCAACCCACCAGCAGAAAGTGGCTGGTTGTTTTCGGATTGCTGGACACAAACACTGGGGTGCTCCCTTGGGGTCTTCAGAGGCTGGCTTCCGGGTCTGGCAGAGGGACCTTGAGTAGGTAAAGTGGCCTTAGGATGGGAAGGAGTGGTGGCTCGTGGTGCCTGGGGCGCATGCCTTTAGGGCCTCTACAATGGATTGGTGCTCTTTGGGAGTTTGAGTCTTCTTTTTTTTTTTTTCCCCAATGAAGTCTGAAATCCAATTAAAAAAATGTGTGTGTAATTTCCTGAGTTTTGGAATAGTGTGAGGCGCAATCAAAACATCTATATGCTGAATGAGGCAAGGATTGCCAGCCTGAGATTTCTGGCATATGCTTTACCAAAAGCAAGAAGGCGAGGAGGTCAGACAGAGGAAAGGACTATTTCAGAGCCTTTATCCTTTCTTTGCCTCTGTGATGTGCAAAGAACAGATTATGAGCTCAGCTCCCCAGAGAGGCCCTATGCCTGACGTGATCCCGGGCAGCCCTTGTCCTTGCTGTTGGCATTCTGAACCCAGGATGGGATGATGCTCCACTCAGCACTTGCTTGCAAATAGTACACCTCCACCTGCAGATGAGGGTGCTATCCAGCATTCCTCTGTCTTACCCTGACACAGGCCATTTATTACAGAGCCACTTCTCCCTTTTCTGTCCTCTGACCTCTTAACACTCAGTATCTGAAGTAGAGGCGTCCACATTTGGGGCTGTTTTCTATACCATTAAAACTGTATGTGAGCTTATAGAGAGTTGCCAACTTTTTCTTTTTGTTTTTGGAGTCAGGTCTTGCTCTGCCGCTCAGGCTGGAGTGCAGTGGTGCCCGTCATAGTTCACTGCAGCCTTGAGAGAGTTGCCAACTTTTAATTTTCCTTGTGCAGACAAAAAACAAACAAGTGACCATTTATTACTTCCCCTTAAGAAGATCACCTTAACAAAAAAAAAATGTAAGAGGCAAACCATCTCAGAATAATGGATTTTTCTTCCCAAGAAAGGACAGGTGGCAATGTTTAGTGAATGGACACAGCGAAGAGGAGGGGTTACTATGGAACTTCTCAGATGTAAGAAATTTTTTATCTTTTTATTTTTAAATTTTTATTTGAGACAGGGTCTTGCTCTGTCACCCAGGCTGGAGTGCAGTGGTGCGATCATAGCTCACTGCAGCCTTGACTTCCTGGGCTCAAGTGTTCCTCCCATCTCAGCCTCTTAAGTAGCTAGAACTATAGGTGCAAACCACCATGCCTGGCTAATTTTTTATTTTTTATTTTTTTGTCAAGATGGGTCTCACTATGTTGCTCAGGATGGTCTCAAACTCCTAAGCTCAAGCGATCCTCCTTCCTTGGCCTCCCAAAGTGCTGGGATTACGGGCATAAGCCACTGTGCCTAGCCTGAAAAATTTTGTTATAGATTTTATAATGATTTTTACGATACCACACTGTGAACAGTTGTCTTCTTGATAGAGATTTTTCAGTTTGGGCTCTTTGGACAGTGAAATTTGAAAGAAAGATTGGATTATGGATTGTCCTGGTACTTTGATTTTTAAAATAAGAACTATTAACAAAACAAATTACACATAGCTATAGACAAAAAAGGACAACAGTTAACATTAGTTTTCTCGGATTGTTATACTCAGCTTAATATAGGCTGCTTGTAGCTCTTAATCGTTTTCTAAATAAGATAATGTGCTTATTTACTTTTTTTTCCATGAACTCTGCAGAGAAGTGCATTTACTGTTTGTAATGCTTGTCCCCTGGTCTCGCGCATTGCATGCTCAAGATGTGACACGCACGCTCTGTGCTTTGGTCCTTCTGGCTGCTCAGTGCGGCCGCTTGCTGCACTCCTTTCCTCTCTGTCTTTGGTGTCTCAGTTCATCTGCATTTCATCTTAGTGTGTATATTTGGCTTCTTTACTCATGCTTCATCAGCATTTTTTGCTTAGTTTCTCAGAATTCCTAAACATCTATTTTTGCACTTAAAATGTTTACTTGTTTGACTGAATAAAGAGACATTAAAAAAGTCCTGCCTGGCTTTAATACCTTGGTTAGCCTTTTGTAGCTGTGTGAATGGTGGTAACTTAGTTAATAATGTGCCTCCCTTCCCTGTAGAAGAGGGTTGTTTTGAAGATCAAATGACTTTATAGGCGTAAAACATTTAGAACATCGTATGAAGATAGCTACTGTTAAGTAACTGTCAGAAAGTGATTGTCAGTTGTTAGAAACACTTTTATGGATGACAATATTGCCCCAATGGGTGATATAGTTAGTAACGTGTTGCAGAAACCATGTGCTTATTCCCCAGAAGAATAAATAAACACATACTGAGAGGTACATTCTTTTCTTAGGAAGAACAATGCCACTGATGCCTTTGCCTGTCTAGGTCACAGGGGTCGTTTCCACATGGTCACACACGGTGCTTCCTTATTAGCTGCTGGAGCCTGCACACAAAATCCATACCCTCTTGAACCTTATTTGTAGAGAGAACAATTTGGACTATTCTGGGTGGTTCAAGAGGTGCCAAGCACAGGCCACTTTCCAACCTGGTGGGTGGTAGCAGATGAGGCTCCGGGTGTCTGAGCTGCAGAAGGGGCTGTGCCATTCCTGCCAGGGGCACCTTCCCCTGGGAGCCCAAGGTCCTGCGTGGTCAGCCTAACACTGTGTAGTCAAGAAGTCAGACTAGTCTACGTGACGGGGGTTCCTAGGAGCTTTGGATTGCCCATGGGCTGTACAGTTACTGTTCGTGCATTGTTTGAATGATATTAAAAGAATGATTTAATCTGTATAAGAAGAGCCCTGTTTGAATCTTTATTTGGGAGATGTTTCTCATGCCTGAATGCTTAAATACAGAAAATTCAGTTTCAGAATGTGAGCTAGCTTCATTTCCTATAATAAGATTAAAATAGCATTTTCTTTCTTATTTTTTTTCTCACCTATACTGGCCATGCAAACATTTTATTTCTTAATTCATATGGAGTAGATTTTTTTTAACCCCGGATGGAAGAAAACTCAGATTAAGATGCATTGTGAATATGACAGTTTTAGTACTAGAAGTGCTTCGGTTGACGTCTTGGTCTTGCTCAATACTTATTTTAAGACATTGGAAAAGAATCATTTTACAACGTTTTGTTCTTTTCCGCATCTTTATTGTAGATAATATCCATGGGAGTTAAATTATAAAGTGATCAAAACAAAACTGAGTGTAGAACACCCATGTAATATGGTAATGTATTTAGCTGTTGTGGAGCAAAAATGCGAGCTGCATCTCCATTTTTGCAGTGTTTAATTGTGAATTTACTCCTCCCAAAGTGAAAGTTACCTCAACTTTTCAAATTCTGCTGCTACTAATTATATTATCTGAGACCATGATTAAAATTAATACATCATATGGCAGTGCCTATTCTTAGGACCGAGAACAGTAAGTTGGGTATTTAGGCACACATTTTGTGTCAGACACATCATTTTAGTTAGCAATACACTTTTAAAATAAAAGAGAAAGTTTGCCTTCCTCTCGATCCCCCCCTTTATATGTCAGTAAAAGGGGGCAATTATTGTGGCCATCTTTGCCAGGAGAAGACAGAACATTTGGTGAAGCAGGTAGAAAGGAAAGCAGAACGGGATGGATGGGGGTAGGACCAATGGGCAGCTGACCTGCTGCTGTGTGATGGGAGAAATGAGGCTGTGACTTCATGGATAATGATCATTTGCCCATATTGAAGGTGGTCCTGGACGTAACAGTCATATATATATATATATATATATATATATATATATATGTAAAATATTTTGAGACAGAGTCTCACTTTGTTGCCCAGGCTCACGTGCAGTGGTGCCATTATGGCTCAATGCAGCCTCAACTTCCTGGCCTCAAGTGATCCTCCTGCCTCTAAAAGTGTTGGGATTACAGGCGTGAGCCACTGCACTCAGCCTCATAATATTTTATGAAGTAACGGAACAAGATATTGGGGAAAGACATCTGCATGTATGTCAAGGTATTGAGAATCATTAAATTTCTAGAGAAAGATCTATATTCTTTTGTGTATTGAAGGGAGGATACATTTATTTCCATGAGATTACATTTGCAAACTGCAAGCAAATGATCTTGCCCTCTGTCTCATATAGTCCCATGGATGTGTGCTGAAGAAAGTTAAAAATAGTCTTGTATGGGAGAATTGAGGACAATTTATTCTTGGTGGTGAGGTGGGATCTCTCTTTTTTAGGGGTTGTTTTTTGCTTTTAGTAGATTTATAAAATTTACGTATAGTGGCATTATTTCCAATTAAATCATACAGTATTTGGTGTATAATGCCCAGTTTCTTTATTCCACAAATAATTACTGGGTGCCTGGCGTGTGTCAGGCATTGCTGTAGATGTTTGTGTACATCAGTAAGCAAAACAGGTGAAAGTCCATTGTGAAGCTTATGTCCTGGTGGGGGAGAGGCCCTCAATAAGCAAGAAACATAACAAACAGGTAAATAATGTATCATTTTCTTTCGTTTTCTTTTATTATTTTTTATTTTATTTTTTGAGACAGAGTCTTGCTCTGTCACCCAGGCTGGAGTGCAGTGGCACAATCTTGGCTCACTGCAACCTCCACCTCCTGGGTTCAAGCGATTCTCCTGCCTCAGCCTCCTATGTAGCTGGGATTACAGGTGTGTACCACCACACTCGGCTAATTTTTGCATTTTTAATAGAGACCGGGTTTCATCATATTGGCTAGGCTGGTGTCAATCTCCTGACCTCAGGTGATCTGCCCACCTCGGTCTCCCAAAGTGCTGGGATTACAGCCGTGAGCCACCACACTCAGCCATATTTATCATTTTAAAAGGTGATAAATGTTATGGAAAAGCAAAAGTAACATACGGTAAAGGTAGTGGCAGCACTGGGCTGGGGGCAGATTGTTGTGTTGAAAGGGTAGTGAGAAGGAGAGGGGAGTAATGTGGATGGTGTCTGGGGACACAGTTCCAGACACAAGGAGCAGCTAGAATGGACCTGAGGCCAGAGGGTGTGGGCTTGGTTGAGGGACAGTAAGGAGACCCTTGTGAGCAAGGGGAGAGCAGAAGGTGGTGAGGGAGTAGAGGTGATGGAGTGCTGGGTAGTCACGTGAGGGTTCCATATTCATTGTGACGGGGTGCCCTGGCAGGAGTCAGGCAGAGGGTTGACAGGGATGGACCTAGGCTTTATGATTATCACTGGCCATGGAGGTCAAGGGACACACCTGGTAGGAAGGTCATGATCACAATCCGGGTGGGAGATGATGTAGCTCCAACCAGGGCGGTAGCAGTGTCTGTGGTGAGAAGTGACGGTATTCTAGATTTATTTTGAAAGGAGAGCCACTGGGATTCCCTGATTGATTGGCTGTGGAAGAGAGAGGAGTCCCCCATGGCTCCAAGGTGTTTGGCTTAAGCGACTGTCCTGAGAGTATTGCCGCCTGAGATGGAGATAGTCTTGGGTGGAGAACAATGTGAGTTAGCCTGCGGAGAGTGCTTAGAACAGGTCTGCATGCGGTTGGTACTCAATAATTTTAGCTTCTAGCATTAGCATTAGTTGTCGGAGAACTGCGGGTTTTCATTTCAAGCTTATTCCTGATCTTCTCCCTGTGTGGCCACTCGTCCTCCCTGTGAGAATTAGGTTGCATAGAACGCAATCCAGGAGCCTGGACTTAGCAGGAGTCAGGTGAACCGGGCTTATCCTTTCCTTCCGCTGAATTCCGGTTTGGGGCTAAGTTTCTGTCCTAGCAGCATCACAGAAAGCTAACGTGAGATAGTGCACAGAGAAATTAGTTGCATATCTAAAAAAGCAAATGTATGTGGTTCATATAATGTGTGATTATATTTGGCCCGTTGAATTTGCATAAATTAAATATGATGTCTGGTAGGCTCTATAGGGGGTTTATTATTTTTATGGTTGAATTTTTTTTTTATTTCAATCACTTTTGGGTTACAAGTGGTGTTTGGTTACATGGTTGAATTGTATAGTGGTGAATTCTGAGGTTTAGTGCACCCGTAAGCCAAATAGTATACATTTATCTGATATGTAGTTTTTTTTGTCTCTCATTTCCTTCCCACTCTCCCCTCTTCTGAGTCTCCAAAGTTTGTGATACCACTCTATATGTCTTTGTGTCCTTATAGCTTAGCTCACACTTATAAATGAGAAGATATGGAATTTGGTTTCCCATTCCTGAGTTACTTCACCTAGTTTAATTAGGTTCCATTTATTTAGTTTTGTTCTTGTTGCATTTGCTTCTGAAGTCTTAGTAATAAATTCTTTGCCTAGGCTGATGTCTGGAAGAGTTTTTCCAAGGTTATCTTCTAGAATTTTTTGGTTTCAGGTCTTAAGTCTTTGATACATCTTGAGTTGATTTTTGTGTAGGGTGAGAATTAGGGATCCAGTTTCATTCTTCTACATTTGGCTATTCAGTTTTCCCAGCACTATTTATTTATTTATTGAGACAGAATCTCTCGTTCTGTCGCCCAGGCTGGAGTGCAGTGGCACGATCTTGGCTCACTGCAACCTCTGCCTCCCAGGTTCAAATGATTCTGCTGCCTCAGCCTCCCGAGTAGCTGGGATTATAGGCATGTGCCACCATGCCCAGCTAATTTTTGTATTTTTAGTAGAGATGGAGCTTTGCCATGTTGGCCAGGCTGGTCTTGAACTCCTGATCTCAAGTGATCCACCCACCTTGGCCTCCTAAAGTGCTGGGATTGCAGATGTAAGCCAGTGCGCCTGGCTCCAGCACCATTTATTAATAGGGTGTCCTTTCTCCAATTTATGTTGCTGTATGCTTTTGTTGTAGGTATTTGGCTTTATTTCTGGGCTCTCTATTATGTTCCATTGGTTTGTGTGCCTACTTTTATACTAGTACCATGCTGTTTTGGTAACTGTAGCCTTATAGTATAATTTGAAGTCTGGTAATGTGATGCCTCCAGATTTATTCTTTATGCTTAGAGTTGTTTTGGCTATTTGGGCTCCTTTTTGGTTCCATGTGCCATATGAATTTTAGGATTGTCTGTTTGAATTCTATTAAAAATGATATTGGTATTCTCATATGAATTGCACTGAATTTATACTTTGGGCAGTATGATTATTTTCACAATATCAATTCTTCCAATCCACGAGCATGGGATGTGTTTCCATTTGTTGTGTCATCTGTTATTTATTTCAGCAGTGTTTTGCAGTTATCCTTGTAGAGATCTTTCACCTGCTTGGTTAAGTATAGTCCTAGTAGTAGTAGTAGTAGTAGTAGTAGTAGTAGTAGTAGTAGTAGTAGTTGTTGTTGTTGTTGTTGTTTTGCAGATGTTGTAAAGGGATTGCATTCTTGATTTGAGTCTTGGCTTGGTCGTTGTTGGTGTTTAGTGGTGCTATTAATCTGTGTACATTAATTTTGTAACCTGAGACTTTACCAAATTTGCTTATCAAATCTAGGAGTCTTTGGAGGAATCTTTAGGGTTTTCTAGGCATATGATCATATCATAGGTGAACAGTGTTAGTCTGAGTCCCTCTTTTCCAGTCTGGATCCCCTTTATTTCTTTCTCTTGTCTGATTGCTATGGCTAGTGTTACTATCACTATGTTGAATAGAAATGGTGAAAGTGGTCATCCTTGTCTTGTTCTGGTCTCATGGAGAATGCTTTCAACTTTTCTCTATTCAGTGTGATATTGCCTGTGGGTTTGCCATATATGGCTTTTATTATTTTTAAGTAAATCTCTTCTATGCCTAGTTTGTTGAGGGTTTTTATCAGAAATGGATGCTGGATTTTATAAAATGCTTTTTCTGTATCTATTGAGATGATCATATGGTTTTTGTTTTTAATTCTGTTTGTGTGATGTGTCACATTTATTGACTTATGTATGTTAAAACATTCTTGCATCCCTGGGATGAAACCCACTTGATCATGGTGTATTATCTTTTTGATGTGCTGTTGGATTCAGTTAGCTAGTATTTTGTTGAGGATTTTTGCATCTATGTTCATCAGGGATATTGGTCTGTAGGCTTTTTTTTTTGTTTTGTTTTGTTATGTCCTTTCCTGGTTGTGGTATCAGGGTGGTACTGGTTTCATAAAATGAATTAGGGAGGATTCCCTTTTTCTCAATCTTTTGGAATAGTTTCAGTAGGATTGGGACCAGTTGTTCTTTGAATGTCTGGTAGAATTCAGCTGTGAATACATTTGGCCCTAGGTTTTGTTGTTGGTGCTGGTGATTTTTAAATTACTGATTCAGTCTCACTGCTTGTTATTGGTCTGTTCATGGTTTCTGTTTCTTCCTGATTTAATCTAGGAGGGTCGTATGTTTCAAGAATTTATTCATTTCCTCTGGATTTTCTAGTTTGTGTGCATAGAGGTGTGCATAGCAGTCTCGAAGGATTTTTTGTATTTCTGTGGTGTTGGTTGTAATGTCTCCACTTTCATTTCTAATTGAGCTTATTTGAATGTTGTATCTTTTTTTCTTGGTTAATATAGCTAATAATGGTATATTAATTTTGTTTATCTTTTCAAAGAACCAGCTTTTTGTTTCATTGATCTTTTGTGTCTTTGTTTTTCAATTTCACTTCATTCTGCTCTGATCCTTGTTATTTCTTTTCTTCTGCTAGCTTTGAGTTTAGTTTGCTCTTATTCTCTAGTTCCTTGAAGTGTGACAATAAGTTGTTAATTTGTGAACTTTCAGACTTTTTGATCGGCATTTAGCATTGTAAACTTTACCCTTAGCATTGCTTTCACTGTATCCCAGAGGTTTTGATAACTTGTGTCACTATTATTCATTTCAAAGAATTTTTAAATTTCCATCTTGATTTTATTGTTAACCCAGAAATCATTCAGGAGCAGATTGTTTAACTCCATGTAATATACGTGTGTGTGTGTGTGTGTGTGTGTGTGTGTGTATATATATATATATAGACTTGAGGGCTCCTTTTCGAGTTGATTTCTAGTTTTATTCCACTGTGGTCTGAGAAGATACTTGATATGATTTCAGTTTTTAAAAATATATTGAGACTTGTTTTTTGGCCTATCATATGGTCTGTCTTGGAGAATGCTCCATGTGCTGTTGAGAAGAATATATATTCTGCAGTTCTTGGGTAAAATGTTCTGTAGATACCAGTTAAGTCCATTTGTTCTAGTGTGTAGTTTAAGTCCATTGTTTCTTTGTTGACATTCTGTCTTGATGATCTGTCTAGTCCTGTCAGTGGAGTGTTGAAGTCTCCTACTATTATTGTTTCACTGTCTGCCTCATTTCTTAGGTGTAGTAGTAATTGTTTTATAAATTTGGAGCTCCAGTGTTAGGTGCATATATATCTAGGGTGATAGTTTCCTGTTGGACTAGTCCTTTTATCATTATATAATGTCCCTCTTTGTCTTTTTTAACTGCTATTGCTTTAAAGTTTGTTTTGTCTAATGTAAGAATAGCTACTCCTGCTCACTTTTGGTTTCCATTTGTGTGGAATATTTGTTTCCATCTCTTTATCTTGAGTTTAGATGAATTCTTACATGTTAGATGGGTCTCTTAAAGACAGCAGATATTTGGTTCGTGATTTTTTTTTTTTACACATTCTGCCAATCTGTATCTTTTAAGTGGATCATTTAGGCAATTTACGTTCCTTGTTAATATTGAGATGTGATGTATTGTTCCAGTCATCATGTTAATTATTACCTAGCTACTTTGTTTTCTTTGTTGTGTTGTTGTTTTACAGGTTTTTGTGAGTTTTATGCTTTCAAGAGGTTCTATTCTGCTGTAGATTGAGCTTTTGTTTCAAGATTTGGAATTCCCTTTAGCATTTCTTGTAGGACTATTCTGGTAGTGACAAATTCCCTCAGCATTTGTTTGTCTGAAATGAATTTATTTCTCCTTCATTTGTGAAAGTTAATTTTGCTGGATACAGAATTCTTGGCTGACAGTTGCTCTGTTTAACGAGGGTAAAGGTAGGATCCCAATCCCTTATGGCTTTAAGGTTTCTGTTGAGTTTATTATTTTTTAAATTTTTTAAAATTTATTATTTTAAAAGTGATACCTGTACCTTGTGACAAATCAGAGCCCAGAAAGGCTTATGATCACAAACAATAGTTTCCTGCCTGCCTTTCCTTGTCCCTAGTTTACCCATTCCCTAGAGACCACCTCTTTTCTGTTTTAAGCACCTTTTCTGGTTGCCTCTGCTCCTCCTTCTCTTTTCCCATGCCCTTCCCTGTTAAGTACCACTGACACCTGGACTTCACTGCTCTGTTGCATGTGTTGGGGCCTTAGTAACCTGTTTGGAAGGACCCAGCGTGTCTCAAAACACCGGGTGTCCATCTGCCTGGGCCTGGCCCCTCAGTTCCACCTCTGAGCTGATAGTCTGGTTCTCAAAAAAGAGTACAAAACAAATATTCACGAATGTTTTGTTAATTACACAAATAAACCCATATATACAATATTGCTTAGCCAGATAATTGAATGCTTGCCTTTCTGTGCATTTTCAATTTCTTCTCCATTTTAGCCTTTTCCCTCTCTCATCCTTTCCTTCCTCTTTATCCATACCAGCATCCCCTGGCTCCACTGGAACTCACTTTTCTCACCTGGTAGTTTTCTGAACTCAGCTGGGACAAATTCAGTTCACTGTTTATAAAGGCTACTAATATTTAATGGTGCGATGATGTACTATAATTTATTCTGAAATTTCTATATTGTTAGGTATCAACTTTTTTACTCTCAAAATTTGTCTGCAAATAATGCTGGCATGTCCAGGGACATGTTTTTTTTGCCATTCCCATATTGCTGAGCAGTGCATTTTTTCATATTTTTCTTCTCAAATAATACCAGAATAACCATCCTTAATACATTTGTCCTGCATCCTAGTGCTTTTATTTTTATGGCATAGATTCCCAGGAGTGGATTGTTGGTACTTGCATTTTTTTATGTTGATAAATCCTTTCAGTTTATTTTCTAAAATCACACCTAAGAAAGTACCCTTTCCCTCACATCATAGCTCTTTTTAATTTTTGGACAATCTAATGGGTATAAAAGGGTATCATATTTTATTTTAATGTGCATATCCTTGGGCCTGGTGAATTTGAGCATCTTTTTTACCTAATTACTGGCTATTTCATTTACTCCTCCACACTCTAGATAGTATGTCTATACCTCTATGACTTCTTAATCAACTTTTATACACTCTTTGTTGATGTTTGCATGGGAAAGGTGAAAGCTATCTTTATTTGTACTACTTCCGCTCCTCTCTTTTTCAGAATAATTGTCTATGTCTTTCCCCACAAACTTTTGACAGCTTCTTTGGCTCCCTACTCATCACGATTAGGGGCTTTGCAGCCCTTCTTGTCTTGTGCCTTCCCCACTGCCACCTTCCACCTACTCTTGGCTGCTCTTACACATTATAAAAGATGCTAACAATTAAATTTTATTTTCCAAAACCACATCTTTGGTATTTTTCCCACTAGATGACTCTCAGGGTTGAAAACTAGTAAAATACACTTAAAACACAGTACATTATAGCTGAAGGGCCCAGAGATGTATTTAAATCAGAACATCTCAAACTCTTCCATTAAAGAGTGCCAAATGCCAGTCAAATATGAATGTACTTCTGCTCCCATAAATGCACTTTTGTGTAGATATTTAGGCAGTGTTTTCCCTCTCACTCATACTAGATTTTTGTTTTAATAAATAGAACTAGTAAATATAAATTACCCCGAGTCTGTTAATACAATTAACTTTCTGGGAAGACTGGTAAGATTGTAGTGTGGCTTGAATGCTCATATGGGTATTCTAGTTTGAGTAACACAAATCTAACCATTTACTTCATTTTGTAGACCGGGGAATGGTGGTAGCACAGAGACGACAGCCTTAGGTGAAGGTGTCCTGTTTCAGCTTCCCCTGGAGGTTCCCAGACCTCAATTTGGAGGATGATTTTTGATCAGGCCCAGCCTGTATTTCCAGGCTAATTTTCTCTTGTGTGTATGTGTTTTGCCAAAAACCTGGGAGTCATTTCTTTTTCTCTGTAATCCTGTCTGTCGCCAGTCCTGCCTGCTGTACCTTCGAAATGTATCTGGATTCTGGCTCATTCTCCTGCGCTCTAATGCTGCCACCCACTCCCAAGTCACCATCCTCTCTCACCTGGATCACTGCTACAGACTCTTCAGTGGCCTCCCTGTTTCCACCCTTGCCTTCCATAGGGTTCCTTAAGTGCTTTCTTCTCTTCATAACCCTTTAGTCTCATTCTCATGTCATTCATAATAAAATGAAAGTCTGTTCCAGGATCTGCAGGGTTGCCTGCAGTCTGGCCGTTTCCTGCCTTTCTGATCTCATCTCTTGCCTTCTCCCACTTTGTGCACCCTGCTCTGTCTCCTTGGCTTCTGTTGTTCCTTGACCAGCTTCATAAGCAGCCATCTTAGGACTTCTACACTTCTCCTTACTGGGAACACCCTTCACAAAGGTCAGTTTCAACTCCCTCATTGATTCGTGTTCAGATCCTCCTGTGGTAGAGGCCTCCCTGACATTAGCACTCATCACCACCTGGCATATGGATTATCTGTGTGTTTCTTTAGGTTGTCTCCAGTTAGAATGTGAACTCTGTGAAGACTGGGACTTTGATTTGTTTACTGCTTTATCTGCAGTGCCCAGCACAGTGCGTCACATGTAGTAAGTGCTCAGCAAAATTGTTGGTGAGTGTATGAAAAGAATCTTCCTATGTTGCTCCTGGCCCTTGGTATGTGACCCTTGTCAGACAGAACTGTTTGCAGTCAGTCATCCCTTCCCCAGACATCAATGGCAGGCCATCTGCACCAAGGCCTACGCTCTTCTCCCTGTCGTGCGTTTAGCTCAGTGTTTACATTTTCTCAAATATTTTTTTCTTTCTCTACTTGTTGGAATCTTTCTCATTCTTCAAGCTCAACTCAAATGCAGTGAAACCTCCAATCCCCTAGTTGTAGTGCAGGCTTTCTCCCCTGTGTGCCCAGTGTGCTATCTGCCATTCTATTTAGTACATTCTGCCTTGATTGTGGTTATTTATATACGTGGCTTATCTCTCCTACTGGATGGAAAACACCTTTCTTTAGGAAATTCTTATCTTCCCTCAGTGCTTGTTCAGGTGCTTTTGAGTGTCACATCCTTGTGAAATGGTTGTTGAAATGAATTATGTGTGATATTTATACCTTTATCTATGGCATTGACTCAAGTTTAGAGACAGGTTCAAATTTTGATTGACTGAGGGAGATTTTGGTGTTTCCCTAAAGATAATAAGAGAAAGTGAAGGACTAGCTGATGGACCATATAGGAATTGAGTTTATTCCTCATTCGGCCTTTTGGAGAGAGGTTTAGGAATAGGGAAAGGGCATTCTGAAAGTAATGTTGGGCAATCATTCTTGCCTTCAAGAGGATAAAGAATTAATTTATATAACTAATAATTAAGGCTTAATATGTGGAATATCTTTGAATGATTAATTTCAAAGTTGTGAAATATTTTCTTGGCGAGCTTGAAGAGTGGTTAAACAAGTGTTGCTTTGAATGGAGATGGTGGTAGCCTTAAAGGGATGAATTCTAGAACCTCATTGGACATGTTGCTTCTGAATGGTTAAATGAGTCATCTCTGTTTCCTCTGTTTTAGTGACTGTTGGGAATCTTTACCTCTTCTGTTAAGCTTGTTTAATTTTAATATATTATTTATTTATTTTTGAGACAGGGTCTCGCTCTGTCACCCAGGCTGCATTACAGTGGTGCAGTCACAGCTCACTGCAGCCTCGAACTCCTGTGCTCTAGTGATCCTCCTGCCTCAGCCTCTAGAGTAGCTGGGACTACAGGCACATGCCACTATGCTCAGCCAAATACTATATATTTTTTGAGATGGGGTCTCACTGTGTTGCCCAGGCTGGTCTTGAACTCCTGAACTCCAGCAATTCTCCCACCCTGCCCTCTAGGAGTGCTGGGATTGCAGGCGTGAACCACTGTGGCCTGCCCCTTTAAGCTTTTTATCCCACTCTAATGCCATAGAAATAGTGAGATATTTTGCTTTGAACTTACCAACTTCTCTCCCTTCCATATCCAAATTTCTGTGTCATCTACTTCTCTTTTTTTCTTCCTTCTCTATTCTTCCTCAAAGGAAGACCTGTCACTCCTTTCCAAGGCTGGCAGAACTCTACCTGCTCCCTGTCTCTAGGTATGTCTCTACGAGTTGTCCCTTCTCTTTTGAACATGGCACACCTCTTGGTCTTCTTGTCCCAGGTGAGCCTCTCCACAGACTGCACATACTGTTGAATGTCCTCATAACATGGTAGCTGGCTTCCCCCAGAGGAGACCATCCATGACGGACAGCAAGCCAGGCAGAAGTCATCCTTTTATTAACTAGGCTTGGAAGTCACTTCTGCCACATTCTTTTCAGGAGAAGAAGCAAGTGAGTCTGGCCTGTATTCAGACCAGGGTGGGGAATTAGAATCCACTTTTTATGCAAGGAATTGTTAAAACATTTGCAGACATATTTTAAAATCATGCGGCATTGTTAGAAATAGTGTCCCAGATTCAGTGAAAGAAGAGAGAGTTTTTATAAGTTTATTTGTTTTTCAAAAAGTAATACATGCACAGGGTATACAATTCAACAGGGAAAAGTGTCTGCCTTCAGCCCCATACTCTCGCTACCCAGTTACTCTCCCTGAAGACAGCCATTAGTACCACTTTGTGCATTTCTTTTCAGAAAGACTCCAATTCCATGTGACTACAGGTATATGTATATGGATGTGTCTGTATACATGAACATTTGTATGTATGGTTTTTGTGCGTGTGTGTATATATATGTATATATATATATATGAGTGTGTATGTGTGCATAATCCTCTTAGGCGTGATTATATATACAAGAAGAGAATTTTGATGAGGTCGTGGGGTAAGGCCTCTGCCTACTCAGGTAAGCAGGTCCTGCACAGTAGGGCAGCAGTGGCTTCCTCCCTCTGATGAGTGAAGAGTGTTCCTCTCTGAGGCAGGACAGCTGTTCCCAGACATAGTTGAACATCACCAT